>NC_081405.1:55942134-56674634 GCF_030272615.1 Cryptomeria japonica
TAGAGAGAACTATACGTTGTGTATTTTTTTATAATTTTTTGTTGAGTACTTTTTTTTTATGATTTTTTGAATCGGGCACATCTTGAAAATTAGGTACTTGTTCGTGCGCGAAGCATAACTTGCACCTAAACAATCGGAAAATACAAAAAAAAATTGTTTTAAAGTGTAAAGAATCAAGTTCACTACAATAATATATAAAGTTTTTTAAATTTGGATAAGTAGATCAAAAGTTATTAAAAAAATGGTACACATATGTCTTTGAGAACTATGGAGAGATTGGTAAAAGAAATTCAAGAATAATATGTTATTGTTGTTCAATAAAAAAAATATGGTTAGAAAGCTCAGAAGATGGGTGAAAATATGGTGGGAATTTTAGAAATACCCAGTTCATGAAGTGTAAACCTGATGATGACAAAGTTGATAAAACAAAACATGTCAAAATGGAGGGAAATGGAGGGAAATCAAACTTCCAACCCTCAACTTTGTCATCCAAGCCTATTCACAAGCCTAAATAAACTAAAAGCGTACAGGTTATTTTAAACATAAAGCACATACGGGGTTTGAATATAAAAAAGCACGTATGGAGTTTTAAGAAGACAAAACCCGTACGCATTTTATGTGAAACAAAACCCATACAAGTTATGTTAACATAATGGCATCCTAGCACAAAGAAATACATGTATGTTTAAAGTATATGCATATATATTATCTTTTGATATCTTATTATATTGTATTCCTACTCTCTCTCTCTCTCTCTCTCTCTCTCTCTCTCTCTCTCTCTCTCTCTCTCTCTCGCTCTCTCTCTCTCTCTCTCTCTCTCTCTCTCTCTCTCTCTCTCTCTCTCTCTCTCTCTCTCAGGACCCCACATAATACTTAATGACATCATGTAAGGTCCCTTAGGACACATATGACCCCTTAAGACCATATGATGTCCTAAGGGGTCATACGATGTTCTAACTCATATGGCCCCATTAGGACCCCACATGACCACCAATGATGCCATATGACCCCTTCGGACCATGTATGATATCCTAAGGGGTCAAATGGTGTCTTAAGGGGTCATATGGTGTTGTAACACATGCATGGCTCAATTAGGACCCCATGTGACCCCTAACGACATCATGTGACCCCTTAGCACACCACATGACCCTTTAGGAGCATATGATATCCTAAGGGGTCATATGGTGTCCTAATTAGTCATATGGTTTTGTAATACATGTGTGGCACCACTAGGATCCCACATGACCCCTAACGACACCATAAGACCCCTAACGACACCATAAGACCCCTTAGCACATCGCATGACCCCTTAGGACCATACAATGTCCTAAGACATTGTATGGTGTCTTAAGGAGTCATATGGTGTCCTAAGAGGTCCTATGGTGTCCTAAGGGGGAAATGTGAACCATTATTAAACTATAACAAGTAATTCCAATACTACTTACAAAAAATAAGTTCAAATCGCTCGAACCCTTAGCACACCATACCATCCCTTAGTACCTGACATGTCCCCTAACGATGCCATTTGACCCCTTAGCATACCATACGACCCCAAGTAGGACCATATGATATCCTAAGGGGTCGTATGGTGTCCTAAGGGGTCATATGGTGTTCTAAGGTGGCACAATGAACCATTATTACAATATAAAAAGTGGTGCCAATACTGCTTACAAAAATAAGTTCAGATCATCCCAGCGAGCATGAGGTTCAAGGATGAAAATAATAAACCAATATGTTCTCCCTCTCTCCCTTCCTCCATACCCCATCCCTCTATCTCTCTTCTTCTCTCCCTCCCCACTCCTTCTCTCTCCCTCCCCCTCTATCTCCCTTCCTTTCCCATCCTCTCTCTACCTCTCCCCCCATTTCCCTGCATCTCCCCCATCTCCCTCCCTCCCTCCCTCTCACTATCTCTCTCTCTCCCTCCCCATTCTTTCTCTTTCCCTCCATCTCTATCTCCCTTCCTCTCTCTCTCTCTCTCTCTCTCTCTCTCTCTCTCTCTCTCTCTCTCTCTCTTCCTCCCCAACTCTCTTTCCTCTCTCTCTCTCTCTCTCTCTCTCTCTCTCTCTCTCTCTCTCTCTCTCTCTCTCTCTCTCTCTCTCTCTCTCTCCCCCCTTTTCTTTACTATAAGTAACGTGTACGAGTTTTTAATATGTAAAACTTTGTATGGGGTATTGGAAATATGAATGTTAGCTTGTTGGGAATTTTTAGGGACTAATAATGTGTACAGGTTAACTAAAAATAACCCATACACATTTCAGGCATATATTTTTAGTTGCCCAAAAACCTCAACGACCTCAAAAGAATTTTTTGAAGTCGTTGAAGGCCCCATTGCAACTGATTCTATGACAGTTTTATATGTGAAGGTAAGTGAAAATTTTGTTTTGCATGATTTCAAATGATTGAATTGTTGTTCTAATTAGTTTGGTCAATGTTATTGTGATTGTTTAATAGTTTTGATTTTTAAAAATAATTATAATACTCATTTTTATGGTTATTTGATTATTTAAGTTTTTCTTTACATATATATGGAAAATTATTGTATTTAGGACAACCATTATAAACGATGGCAAAGAACAAGCGAGGAACATCAAAACAATGAGATGCTAAAAAGGAAAGACAAAGGTAGTGTATGAAGAAATTACGTGACCTAAGAACAATGGGATGAGAAGGTACGTCATCCACAACATCTCAATTCGATGTACCAAATGAACATAATGCAATTGAAGAAGAAATCACAATCAGTAATCAAACAAACGATGAAGTTGCACCAACAACATTTGATTTATTGAATGAACCTAATGCAAGTGAAGAAGAGACCACAATGAATAATCAATCAAATGATGTACATACACTAGTTCAATTTGATGAGATGAATGTACCTAATGCACGTAATGCACCAATGTTAACACCTCCTAGAATTATTCGTAGGAAACCAAAGTATCTAATTGACATCAATAAGAATATTTTGAAGCCAATGCCCCATAAAATAAATGAATGAACTTGTAGAAGAATGATTAAAAGAATATGGCAACACTATTTTGAAGACTTAAATCAAACTGCAAGATGCCAATTAATTGTTGAAATGATTAAAAATTTGAATTTTAGAGAGACAGTGAAAATTCTAGGCCTAAGATCATCCGAAAGTAATAGTGATTAATATTGTGAAGAACCTATTTGATGCATATCAAGCTATTGGTTCAAAATCATGTACTAAAGATTCTAATGTTACTCAACATGTTATTACATCAACCATAATGAGCAATAAAATAAAAAAATATTGTTTGATAAGAAAAACAAGTCAGTAAACATAAGTAGAATAACATTACGTAAAGAATTAGAGAGACGAAAGAAAATAGAGGATCCTAACGATAATTCTCTTTGGACGCTCTCAGGTAGGCTACCACACAAAGACAAGGTTGTTGTTGATGCACTAAGAACATTAATTGAATTTTTTTGGCATGAAAACACAAGGGTTTCACCTAACCAAAGAGATGTTGTTAGAAGGCAAATTGGATCTAAAAATCATGAGCCACATGCCAAACACTATTTGGATATGACTCAAACAATTTTGTATGAAAGATTCCTTCAAAATTTTCCTCAAATAAGAATTAGTCAAAGATTTTTTCAAATGGAAAAACCTTTTTATGTTAAGATTAATCATGTACGCACCACGTGTTGTTGTAGGATGCATATTGAATTTTCCATGCACTATGATATTTATTGTCATATATGTTGTACTTTGCACACTAACGATATTTTGGAGGAATGCAATATACAAGCACCTCCTAAGTCACCAAGAGAATTTATTTCAAGTGTGGTATGTAAAAGAGATGATGGTTGTATTTATTATAAGATGATGTGTTTGAAAGGTTCTTGTACTACATGTGGTGGTTTGCAACATTTTCCAAGATGTCTACATTTGGATAGCACACATGAAATTGGTAAGAAACTAGTTTCTTTTGGAAAGTACAAGACAATCACATATGGGGTTAAAGATGGAAAAGAATTAAAGAGATGTGAGTTAGTGAAAACTGATATATGTGTAGCTGAATTTATGAGAACGTTTCAAGAGAAACTAGTTTATGAGTACATAATGCATACACATTGAGGTCAATGATTAGATGAGCAATTCAAGTTATGTAAGGACACATTTCCTCTTGGTACCATTGTCTCTATCATTGATTTTTTTGAAAATTATACACTACAACCTCAAAATAAAGTGCAATCTATGTATTACCATTCTATAAAAGTTTCTTATTTTGTACACATAGAATCCATGCATGCATATGATAGCATAGAGGGGGAAAAAAAGGTTGTTAGAGAGTATCACTTCTACATAAGTGACGATCATACTCATTCGTCAGATTTTGTGCAAGGATGCTTAAAGTTTTGTATGATAATTTAAGGGAAAGAAACATACGATACAACCAACACATAATATGGTCAGATAATTACACCTCACAATTCAAGAATGCAAGGATGTTCTATTGGTTGACTGGGATGCATCTGACAAGCGATCTACAACATTTTTGGAATTTTGGTGAGGCTGGACATGGAAAGGGAGAGTACAATGGTGTAGGAGAATGCGTAAAAAGAGCCCTAGCTAGAAAAGAATTGAAGTATGAAGGTGGTGCTGAGTTGACAGATGCTGCAACAATTGTGCGATGGTGTAACTCTACAATGGGACTAGGTAATGCAGGTATGTCAATGGTTCATAGATATTTTTGGTTGATCAGTGAATCTGACATTGAAAAATATCAAGATTGTTGTACAATTGCAGGATCGACTGACATGTACTCATTTAGAAGTTCAAATGCAAGTTCACTAGTAATTTATACTAGACAGATTATATGTATTTGCTCTTCATGTATGTATTTTTTGTGGGAAGAATGTGAATCACAAGAGTGGGTTGACAAATGGTCTTGTAGACTATTGGTTCCCATTGACACTTATCAAATTACCAAAGCACTGTAGTTGAACTAGATGGAAGCATTAATTGATTTCGACCATGTATCCGACCTAGTGGAACCAGGTGATTGTTTTGGTTAATTTTATTCCATAAATTTTTATCGCTCATTTTATTTCATCAAACATTATTTTTGGTATTAATTATCATTCTATAAAATGCAGGTCATGTGTACGCAGTTGTTGCAGAAGAGAACAATGAAGAAGGAACGAATTACTTTTTGTGTCGTATTGAGCCTAAGAGAAAATTGACAAACACAATCATTGATGGAGAGGGTATTGAGTACCCAGTAGGGTCTATTGTCATGATAGGCACACGTATTAGGAGATACCCTATCAAGAATTCTGATGTTTGGTTGTTTGAGGACTTTGAAATACACAGACATATTCTTTATTTCTCCAACCTTGTTGTTGGTCTACACGATCTTTCAAAAAGGAATAAGGCCTTTGGGGGAAAGTTGGTTTGGAACATTTATGTAAAACCACATGCTTTGTGGTGTCAAATTATGCAAGAAAAGTATTTAGATGCTCCTACCCGACCACGTATTTTTACTATCCTTGATCCTCCATCATAGTCTGCAGTTTGGAACTTCATGATGGCTTCTAGGAATGCGATTACTAGATATTTATCTTGGCAAGTACATAATGGCAAGGATGTCAAATTTTGGCATGATTCATAGAGTGGTCTCCCCCCTCTTAATCTCGAGGAATCTTGAGGATTCATAGATGACCTTGTGAAGCCTTAAAACCATGTCATTTGGAAGAATCCAACTTCACTCCCAATCTCCTCGGATCAAAAAGTAAAGTTTTCTTTAATTCTCAAGAACCGCATTGTATTTATTTCTAATGGTTTGGACAAATTGATATGGTGCCCTACGAAGAACAAAAAGTACTCTATTAAGGAAGGGTATAAGGTAATTCATCAGATGTTTGTTCAATCCTATTCACAAAGAGCTTATAACTTTTGTTGGAACAACAATATTCTTCCCAAGGTAGGGATGTTTGCTTGGCTTGCTTTACACAAGAGAATACTTACTAGTGAGAGACTTGATAAATTGAATATTGCACCTCCATTTTCCTATGTACTTTGTGGTGAGCATAATGAAACGTTAGATTATCTTCTCCTCCAATGTGATTTTTCTCATTATTGTTGGATGTTTGTGCTTGCTAAACTTTCCTTTAGAATCCCTCTTCCAAATAATGTGTGGGATTTGTTCTAGTCCTGGCCAATCTTATACTCCTCCTCTCTTTTTGCATGCATTTGGAAACTGATCCCATCCACAGTAGTATGGTCACTTTGGTGGGAAAGAAATAAGCATTTTTTTAGAAAGAAGACATCTTCTCTTTCTGATGTTCTCAATTATAGTAAAAAATCAGTGTCAGAACTGGTTAATGCTCATGTTTCAAATCATTTCAATCCAAATAGGGAATTTACTTCTTGGGATGGCCAAGTTATTAATTGTTGTATCATCTTTCTTTCTGAGAGTGAGAATTAGTAAAATTGATAGAAATAAAGTGAAATGGTGTCCTCCGGATTCAACGCATTTCAAATTGACTTTTGATGGCTCCTCTAAAGGGAACCCGAGTGATGCAGGAGTAGGAGTATGCATAAGGGACCACACAGGGTGTGTTTTTGCTTTAAAATTTGTTTCCATTCCACCGAGTACTAACAACTTTGCAGAGGCGTATGCTTTGCTTGAAGGCATTCTACTAGTTGAAAAATTGAACATTTCTTATATTCACATATAAGGCGACTCAGCTATTATTATCAATGCTTGCATGAAGAGAAAAACTGATAATTGGAAGATAAGATATTTGCTTGAACAAGCATGGAAACTTATTGATACATTTGTAAACTTTACCATTTCACATGTGTATAGAGAAGGGAACCGAGTTGCAGATCATATGGCAAATATGGGATGTTCCAAGGTGGAGCTTAATATGATAGGTCTGAATTGTGATCTTGATTCTTTTCCAACTCTTAAAAACTAATTTTGGAGGACATGTGTATAGGATAATATTGCACATGGTTGTGCAGTTTTCATTTTCATAATGATAAAAAGTTTGTATGTGAGCTATTATAATTGTAGGGTTCCATGGTTTTGTTGTATCTTAATGATGTGAATGGATGTCGATTTGGGCATCTATGAAGTGTGTGGACTTCAAGCTGCATAAATTCTTAAGTTAGGCAGTTTGTGGGCTGCTATGTAAATGTGTACAGCTTTTGTGATGTTTTGGTTTGGACTTCATCTTGTTGAACACACTCTAGGAAGCATTCGATACTTGGGGATGATTTGTGGCATTCGGTATTCTTGACATTATGAGATATATTGTACCTTTTTAGCATATTAGGGATATAAGCTTCACAACCTTTCTATGTATTATCAAGCAAGGATCAGAGTTCTTCTTTCTAGTTCTTTTCTCTGAGAGCTCTTTGAATCGACTTTTTTTAAGAAATATATAAATAAAATATATTAAGTGGCATTGCCACCTTTTTAAATATATATATATATATATATATATATATATATGTATTCAATTGATTAAGTATCATGGTAGACCTCATAACAAGAATTTATGGAAATTTCATGAATCTGACCACGAGGCAATACTTGACACAATACATGTTAGAGCTGATCCAGAAGGCTCACTTGATTGATTTTGGGTCATCTACAAGTATTCAATTGTTGGAGCATTACAATGATTCTAGAGTTCAGGGTAGTATGATTTTGAGAATTTTTTATATATCGTCGGTGAATTGTTCTATATTCATTTTTTCTATATATAAATGCTCATGAGCTAATTTGTTCATATTTAGAGGCAAAATTTTGTATATTTAAATGGCCATGAGTTGATTTGTACATATTTAAATCCCAAATTTTGTATATTTAGACGACCATAAGTTGGATTTTGCATATTTAAATGCCAAATTATACATAAATTCCCATGAGATGATTTGTATATTTAAATAGCCAAGAGCTTATTTGTCCATTTTTAGAGGAAATTTTTTTAACATATGTCAATTTCTATATAGGAAACTTTTTGTATATGCAAATTTTTTTATATGTAAATTTGTGCATAAATTGAATTTTGTGATACATTTTGTATTTTTTATTATACTTGAAATTTTGTATGACTATTTATGAGTACATGTGTATGCCTACCGTATGGCTCTGGATGTTCCAACAAGTTGGGAGGCACAACAGGAGCATGCCTCCTGTTCCTGTAAACCTACCCACCCAGACGCACTCATGATGTTTTTTTGTGCCCATGACGAATGGAATCAAATCTAGCCTATCTTGCAACCTTGCATTACATGCAACTAACGATTTTTGCACCAAGTGAAAAATGCTACCATTTGAAAATGGCTTTGATTCTTTAAAAATCAAGATAGGTCATTGTAGAGGAGCCTCACATGACCCTATAGGTTCAAACAGATCAATCATATGTGTCCTAGATTGTGAGAAACAATTCATCAAAGTTTGACAATTTTTTGGACTCAGGGCATTTGAGGGATCGTGTCAATAGGGTAGGGCTCTCGATGTTCCGACTCATTGGGAGGCACAACAAGAGCATGCCTACTATAAACCTACCCACCAAGATGCTCTTTTTATATTGGTTTGTGCCCATGATTAACGGAATCAAATCTAGCCTATATTGCAACCTTGCATTGCATGCAACCGACAATTTTTGCACCAAGTGAAAAAATGCTACCATTTGAAAATGGCTTCGAGTCTTAAAAATAAGATAGGTCATTGTAGACAAGAATCACATGACCCTATAGGTTCAAACAGATCAATCATATGCATCCTGGATTGCGAGAAATAGTTCATCAAAGTTTGACATTTTTTTGGACTCAGGGCACTTGAGGGATCGCGTCGGTAGGGTATGGCTCCCAACGTTCCATCTCATTGGTAGGCACAAAAGGATCATTCCTACCATAAACCTTCCCACCTAAATTCACTCATGATGTTGGTTTGTGCCCATGATGAACATAATCAAATCTAGCCTATCTTGCAACCTTGCATTGCATGCACATGTCAGTTTTTGCACCAAGTGAAAAAATGGTACCATTTGAAAATGGGTTTGATTATTTAAAAAAAAATATAGGTCATTGTATATGAGCCTCATTTGACCCTATATTTTCAAATAGATCAATCATATGCATCCTAGATTGCGAGAAATGGGTCGTCAAAGTTTGACAATTTTTTGGACACAGGGCACTTGAGGGATCACGCCGGTAGCGTATGGCTCTCGACGTTCTAGATTGTTGGGAGGCACAATAGGAGCATGCCTACCATAAATTTTCCCACCCATATGCTCTCATAATATTGGTTTGTGTTCACGATGAACAGAATCGAATCTAGCCTGTCTTGCAACCTTGCATTGCATGCAATTGACGGTTTTTGCACCAACTGCAAAAATGCTACCATTTGAAAATTTATTCGATTCTTCAAAAAACAAGATAGGTCATTGTATAGGAGCCTCACATGACCCTATAGGTTCAAACAAATCAATTATATCCATCATGGATTATGAGAAACTGTTCATCAAAGTTTGACAATTTTTTGGACTCAGGGCACTTGAGGGATTGCACTGGTAGGGTATGGCTCTTTACATTTCGGCTCATTGAGAGGCACAATAGGAGCATGGCTACCATAAACCTGCCCACCCAGATGTTCTTGTGCTTCTTTTTTGTGCCTATGACGAACATAATTAAATCTAGCCTATCTTGCAACTTTGACAACAACTGAGCAACTTTGACAGTAACTGAGCAACTTTTATATCTTTTATCCAAATGATCCCAAACTTTTACAAATGACTCCAAATGATCATTAATGGTCCACAATCACCTTATTTAGATGAAACAATGGAAAACAAGACAAAAACCCATATTTAACCATTGTGAGCATGAGGGTGCTCTTGCACCACTCACATTGACAAATATAAAGGAAAGGAATCAAAAGCATCTAATGATCATTACCATGGATCAAATCTAACCATTAGCATTGAATTTCATTTTTATTGAGGCAAGGATTTTTGTAGGGTTAATTCAATATTTTAGAAAGCTTATCAAATCATATTCCATAATTGCAATGCTTTATATCATAGATTTTTGTTGTTTATATTCATATTGATGATTACATAGGCAAATATTTATGTAACTTTATAAAAGGGCAATCACCAAATATACCGAATAGTTGTCTAAGTCTAAGATCAAAGATTAGCCAAGTCTACAAAGTGGAATTCAATAAAAGACATTTGTGTAGCTAAAGTAATTGATTAGCAAGCCACTAGTTTTGGCAAGAGCTAGCTTGCAACTACTATTTTAGGTAGAGACAAATTTTAATAATTTGTGTGTTGGAGACTCTTTTATTACAATTATGTAAGCTTGTTTGTTATCATTCAGACTTATTTCATTGAGCGCTCTGGATATATTGCTCACATAATGAATTGTATATCTTTGTTTGAACAAACAATAACTGTATCAATTATAAATCAATATTTATATATATTAAAATACACAATAATGAACATGATGAACAAATTGTTTATGTATCGAATATGCCTATCAATATCAACAAAATGCAAAATAATAAACACAATACACATTTATTAGATCTAATATAAACATTTATATATATCAAAATGCACAATGATTGTGTATGTATACAAAAAAGGCATATGTGCCAAGTCAATACAAGTTTTACAAAAATGTGGCATGTGCCATATCCAGATCAATATACAATAAAAATGTAAAATATTTCTAGATGTATTAGTTATTAAATTACCATAGGTAACACTATATGATCCTATAGTTGTGATGGATCATCAAAATCAAGCCTCTTTGATGTAGCACGCGGCTCTATAGATGGTTGCACAACCATAATTCAAAATCCAAGTTAGAATCCTTTTGTATAAAATAGTTCACAATTATCAACATAACTATGCATTTAACTATAGTTTCTTTGCAATTTAATTGTATATTACCTCATCTATCTGGGATTTACTATCTTTTTTCTCTTTTCCTTGTTAGACATAGGAGTCTTCTTAAAATGGAACTTCAAAGGATCCAAGTTATGGCCGAACCACGAAGGAGCCTATTGTAGATTAAATACAATTAATTTACAAGGTACTAACATATATCGATAAAAAAAACTAACAATCTACAATATATAAAAGTTAGAACAAAAGTGTACTGGAGCCTGAGATGCTTATCTAGTAGACCCAGGAGGACTCACCATTGATGGAGCAGTTGTGGCTATTTCCTATATGAAAAATGATAAGATTAAATACAATTAATATAATGATAAGTATTGTAGGTTAAATATAATTAATACAAGGTAATAATATATATAGATCAAAAACACTAAAAATCTACAATATATAGAACAAAAGTGTACTAGAGTTTGAGATGTTTCTCCAGTAGAATTACGAGGGCTCGCCATTCATGAAGCAACTATGGCTATTTCGTGTATGAAAATGATAAGATTATAATTTATCTAAATTTCACATGTACACGTGCATATAATCATCAAATCAAGAAAATAAAGTAGAGATGCATACCTCTTCCCTCTCTCAATCCTCTGTCGTATCAAGTGCATTCAATAATTCCACAAATCCTAATTGCCACTGTATATAAAATAGAAAAAAAACACTAATCAATCTACAAGTTCCAATTAAGATAAATTCAACATTTTCAAACAATTGTGTCAATTAAAAATGTATTGAATTACCCTTTAATTTTTAGACATCCTCAAGGATTTCTTTTGCCGAGGAGGTGTCCTAGACACACGTTGGGTACCCTAAAACAAACAAAATTAACACAAGAGATATTAGTAGATAATAGTAAACATAATTTAACAAATCTAAAATTAAATGACTTGCATATTCAATCAAAAGAATACATAAAATGAGGTGTGCAAAATATCATACCACATAGCTTTCTAGGCCAAATTTGATCGTCGAGAGCATGAGATTATCAACAGGACATTTGATCCCCTAACAATGCCTACAAAATACAAAATAAATATGAATTAAAGAGAGTTGGTATATCTTCTTTTTTTAATTCAAAGTACTATTCTATTTTAACATGTTACAAAATTTATACCTCAGGCGTTGAAGTTGCAGCTGCAACAACTACGAGAGGAATACTAGATGGTGCATTAACACCCACTATTGCAACCTAAAATGCATATTATTTGTATCAATTTAACTTGATCTATAAATGAAAATTCATTTACAATTACAAATTTTAAGTGATTGATAAATAAAATGTTATCAATTCAAATCAACACACTTGTGTTCGCGTCTGACCAGCAAACACCATATCCATCAAATCACTGGTCAGTGCCATATCCTCTACAGTTCTAGTGTGACATCTACTCCTGTAAATCATACATAGATGGGACATAAAACCATTTGCACTGGCCTCGACATCCATCCAAGAGCATATACCTGAACAATTGGGACACACATGCTGAATGGGCTGACCAAGGCCACGTGGCTCAACTATTGGATCATCATCTGGGCCAAGAGGGTGTGAAAATTGTGTCCCATACTAAATGATGACATTAGTCAATGTCTCAAGCAAACATATGAACTCCTCAGATCTCCCACACCTCAGTCTATCTTCATAAAACTAGGGATCTTCTAGCATCACCTTCCAATTTTTATAAACTTTCTTCAAATTGTTGTTAGATTTATAAGACACTCTCATTAAGATCTATCTAACTAATTCCTCTGGAATCATCTTAAAATTCTCCAGCATCAATTATGCTCTTAAACAGTGCTCAAATGCAATCTCATATAACAAACAATTTTGATAGTTGTGAAGTCACCAAGTATATTCATTTAAATATGAATTGTTTTTTTTCAATATTCGCAAGCTTTTCATAAAACGATTCTAAATATAGATAGTTGCAAAATCATAAATAGTTCTAAATATAGAATGCTCACACTTGATGTTCAAGTTACTTTTACCTATCTTTATGTTTTTAGAGATGTCAAAATGTATGAAAAAATTAAATTTACTTTTTTAATTTTATATATATATATATATATATATATATATATATATAAACTCTCGCAGCTAATATGAATATTAATTTTTTATTATATTAATAAATCATAAAATTAATAATAAGTATAAAATATTATAAAATTAGATTTTAAAATCTATAAATAAGACAGTATTAAATTTGTAAAAATTACCAAAGTAATAAATTAATAAAAGTATATAACTAAAAATAATAATATAAACAATTTGTAGTGTCATAAAAATGTGACCCTAGCAATTTTCGACCACATTAAGGTCCTCACGTATGCGAGATTGAATCCCCTAGCCTAATCGGAGACCAAAGACTACTCAACCCCCAAAAATTGCTTCTCCCCTGCCCTCTGCATCACCCTGTCTGCACTCTGCCCTGGAGAAAAGGGCAGGACAGGGGCGTGGTGCCCCTATCCCTACCCTATTTTGGGGCAAGACCTTTCCTAAGTTTGTATAGAAGGTTATGCAGTGAGCGGGAAAACTTCCCCGATGTCAGCCTGTGACGAAAATCAGTTTCATTAACCCTAATTGTCGGCTTGTGATGGAGGGAAAGGGTAGTTTTCCTTTTGATCTCTCATTCACATATTTTTCACCCACCATTAGATTTTGGTGACATTATAGTTTGGTCAACCCGACGTCTTGCATGCTTTTCTTTGAACAAAATTGCATATTTTTCATTAACAAGTTTAATTTTTCTGCAAACTTAGTGGTTCATTCATTCAAAACCCTAGTTTTTTTTTAAATTGAAATTGAACTTGTGATTTGTAAAAATTGCTTGTGGTTATCTTAGATCTTAAAAAAAAAATGTTTGTCAAATTCAATTTCCTCATTGTCTTGTTCAATTTCCAAAGCAAATTTACAAAATTAAGTGGTTACTTGTTAAAACCCTAATTTTCAAAAATCATCTTGAACTTGTGCAAAAATTGGATTTCCATTTAATTTTCAGATTTGTGATTGTTCTCAAACTTGTTTTCATTCCTACAATTCAACTTTTCAATTTCCCTCCTTTTTCCCAAAATTCAAATTTCAAAATCAAGTGGTTAGGTCATAAAACCCTAATTTTCAAATTTAATTGGATTTTGTGCGAATTTCAATCAATTTCATTCAAATTCAGATTTGTAAACATTTTCTAAGGTGTCCCTATCCATTAGGTTCAAGACCTATTTCAAATTTGTAATTCAATTCCTCTTTTTCTCCAAAACCCTAATAGGGTCCTATTTTTAAATTTGAACCTTAATTTCGCCCATCTAGAAATTGTAAAATTCGTCAATTTTGGGGGGTTAGCTTTGAAATCATCGTAATATTCATCCCTGAAAATTTTGAAAAAATTTGGTTGGACCATGTGCATTCCTACCACAGTCCTCGACTTTTTCCCGAAATTTCGAGAGACTATTATGACTATATTTAATAACCTAAATCTAGAAGGTTGGTTGATTTTGTCAATTTTTGATCCCTCTAGAATCGAAAATACCTCCAAAATTCAACATTTCAAATTTCAAGAAAAAATTTTTAATTAAGAGGTTAATTATAGGCTACCCTAATTTTAAAAATTCTAATTTTAAAATTAAGTGGTATTCCCTTGGCCCTAATTTTAAAATTCCAATTTCCTTTCATTTTTGGAAATTGTGTCATCCTCTTCTTCCAGCAAAGTTCAAATTGTTTAATCAGTATTTTCATTACGCAATTTTGTAAGCTTTGTTCCTATAATTCAAAATTCAAATATTCCCTCTAGTGCATGAGTTTTACCACTATTAGTCCTACCTATACTATCCCTATTAGACGAAGCATTAGAATTAAAGCCTCCCAAGGTTTAATTACCAAGGAGATGGAGCCTAATTTGGGTGACTTCTTTAATGAGGATTATGCTAATTCTTCCCATCCTAATCATGTGCCTATTCACCCCATTGATGAATTCCATGATGAAGAAGAATCTTTAACTATAGTCTCTATAGATCAAATTTCCACATTGTACAATCAATTTGATAACTTTCAACAATGGATGTCCCAAGAATACCCTAATAGTGAAGCTCTTCCATTAATTGAAGGCCTTAAATGCATGATTCAAAGTGATAAGAATGGAATTGATATATTGCATGGCATTGCACATATTGTTGATTCTAATGTCATGCCTATCAAGAGTTGTGTCTAAACCCTAGGTTTTTCACAACCTTTAACATAAGTCAATCCTCCAATTCCTTTGACTACTCTTATGACTAGTATTCCTACTTTTACCTCCAACATCATGGCTACTTCAACTCAAACTGTCATCCCTACAACAATTAGTCATGGGGGCAATCCCTCTTCTTCATTTAATCATCCATATTTACCTATCTTCCATAAATATTTCTATGATTCCTCAACCAGTCGATGTGACACAAGGGGGAAATTCCTTCAACAACTTTGTTCCTCCTTTAAGTGTCCCTTTTCCTACCCAATCATCACCTATGCCTACTTATCATAATGTTCCACCACCTTATTCTCAGTCCATGCCTTCTTTCAATAACATCACACCACCTTCTCAATCAACTATGTCTAACATCAATTCTTCTACTGAAGCGATAATTAACAATCTTTCTCAAACCATTTCTTCCTTACAACAAGAAGGTAAAAGCACAAAATTGTGTCACGTTTCAAGCCAACTTATCAACACAAGTGAATTTAAGTAATTCTAACAAAAAATTAATTTTAGTCAAGCATATGGTCTATATAGATTCATAATAGCTAATTTATATATGGGCCACAAGTTTCCAATTGGAAATGTCTACTAAATGTATATTTTATACCACTTTGGGTCTAATTGCCAAAAATAAATAAAAATTGAAAAAAATCGATGTTTCAACAACTCCTACTCTTATAAATAATTTTTTTTTGAAATGTAAAAATACCCTTTTATAGATCTATGAGTGAATTTTCTAAAATATATATCTTTTAATATTTTAATTATTTGTTATTTTTTTTATTTTATTTTTATTGAAAGTAGGTCATCAGCACTAAAATATAAGGTTGATTATCTTGTCAAGGAAAAATACTAAAATTTATTTAAATTTTTTTTTTAAAATATGATGCAGTAGAGAAAATAATCTATGTCAAGATGATACTTGGTTTTCAAAATATGTCTCCACTAACATTGTGTTTTATGTGCCTTCGCTATTTCGTTGATTGTGTGCCGGACATTTCCTTTAGCCTCGCAAAACGATGAATGCGACCCACATTGTGTGTTATGTGCCTTCCTTCGCTATGTCACTAATTGCATACCTGACATTTCCTTTAGCCTTGCAAAATGGCTAATTGCGTGTTATGTGCCTTCATTGTTTCATAGACTGCATGCCCGACATTTCCTTTAGCCATGTTAAATAGCGAAGGCAACTGCCATATAAACATCCAACGTTTTTTTTATTTGCTTGGCCTCCTAGACATTCGATCTACCAAATAAAAGAGTGTCATCCACAAATAAAGAATGCGTAACTGAAATAGAAGTACCTTCAATGTAAGCCCCCAACCAATCCCCATGATCACTTCTAACCTTGATAATTCTACTGAAGGCTTCTGTCGTGATTATGAACAGCGAGGGAGACAAGGGATCCCCTTGTCTGACTCCTTGTGTAGCAGCAAAGAACCAAGCTGGAACACCATTAATTATGATTGAGAAATGAGCACCTGTAACACATTCTCTAATCCATTTACACCATTTCTCATCAAAACCAAATCTTCTCAAAATTTTAAAAAGGAAAGACCAATTAAGCTTATCATAAGCCTTCATCATATCAAGCTTGGTTACAAATGTTGGTGTATGAGATAAAGTTAGTGAATGCAAAACCTCATGAGCCACTAATGCCCCTTCCATGGTCTCTTTCCTAGGCACAAAACTACCTTGTTCAGGAGAAATGATTTTGGTAATAAGTTTCTACAACCTCAAATATATTGCATTAGTGAATTTTTTATACACAATGTTACACAATAAGATGGGCCTAGAATCTATAAAAGTTTTAGGTTCCTTGATCTTAGGAATGAGAGCAATATTAGTGGTATTGAAGTTTTAAAGAATAGAGGCACTCCTTCTAGACTCTTCCATAGCAACTAAAAGATAAATAGAAATAACATCCCAACACTTTTGGAAAAGGAGAGCAGTGAACCCATCTAGCCTTGGTGCCTTATCTGGAGGAAGAGAAAACACTATCTTATGAACTTGTTCTATAGTGAAAGGTGCTAGTAATGCTTGATTATCTTGAGTCGATAATATGGAAGGGACAACATCTAGCAACTCATTCTCTTGACCCTCTATTGGGGATAAAGAGGGAGAAGGGGCAAGTTGATTCATGAAGAATCTTACTCCTTCATTTTGAATACCTTTTGCATCTAAGATAATATTTCTTGAAGATGCATCCTAAATAAAAAATATCGTATTAGCTATTCTTTTCTTCTTTGCTAACATATGAAAGAACTTGGTGTTCTTATCCCCTTCTTTAAGCCATAATTATCAGGATTTTTGTCTCCAATGCTCCTCCTCCCTTTTGTTAAGTTCTTCTGATTCTTCTTGGAGCATATTTTTCTTATTATATGTATCTAAATCCAATCCATTAGAAATGATCTGCTCATTCACTTCAAATAATTGTTTTTCAACAATCTCTTTTTGTACAAAAATGTTCTTGAATACATGCATGTTCCAAATCTTAATATGTGCTTTGACATGTTGCATTTTCTTATGGAATTGGACCATCTTAGTACCAAACTGAAATGGAGCACTAACCCACCATTGCCTGACCAACAAGTGAAAATGAGGATGGTTGGACCACATACTTTCAAACTTAAAGGAAGGCTTGCAACTCCTAAATGGCAATGTTGAATCTTTCTTTATGGACAGCTCAATGGGAAAATGATCTGATCCAGAATAAGCTAGGATTTGTGACTGAAAACTGAAGTCTTGAGTCTTCCAGCAACGCGAAATAAGAAATCGATCTAATCTCTCTGCAATTTGAAGGAAGTCAGGTTGTCTATTAGTCCATGTAAATTACCATTTGTAGGAACAATACCAATCAAATCATTGCCATTCATAAATTCAACAAAGTCTTCAATAGTCCTGATAGGGGGCATATTATATTAAAATGTTAAATTGAATATTTTCAACCAATTTTTTTATTTTTGAAAGTGTCAATTGCAATTAAAAATTAAATTAAATTTTCTACCACCTTTTTATTATATTAATCTCTTTAAGTTAAAACTCTATAAATATCAATTTTATTAAAAACTTAATAATAAATATATAATATTGTAAAATAAAATTTTTAATTATATATAAATTAAAAAAATTTAAATTTAAAAAAAAAAAAAAATTAATGAAAATATATAATTAAATAATTATAAAAATAAATAAAACAATCAAATAAAATAAAATAAATTTATAATAATAAAATAATTAAAAAATTTAAAATAAATAAAATAGTAAAATTAGAAATAATTTTTAAATGTAAAAAAGCACCAAGAAATGTTAAAAAGTGCTAACCCTTCACTCCCAATTTGGTGAATTTGGCTATCATGCATTTCTAACACGAGTATCTATGTCACGCATGTGGATGATAGGAAAAATATTGTGGTTTAAAAATTAAAATATGGGGTTTTTTGGCTCTACTAGGGTTTGAGGTTGCGTATTGCTTCAGACCGCATTTACTGCGAAACTTTTGAGTTTATTATGGCTTCAACCAACTTTAGCCCAACAAATGATGTTGGTGCTAGAGTTGCTATGATGAACCCTCATGGCGCCTCAAAACAAGTGCCCTTGCAAATTTGTATAGAAAGTGTTTCACGAGATATGTCTTCGCTTTATGTTGTGCTTCCTATTCAAGATTTTGATAATGCTTGTGAGTGTCTTGAAAAATGCACTTTGATAGGTTATTTTGTGGGTAGGATCCCTCCTGAAAGCATGCTTCGTGACTGGGTCACCAAAACCTAGTCTCCTCATGGAGTCTGGCTTGATGGAGTCCAAAGCCTCACCAAGGGCTTCTTTTTGTTTCGCTTTTCGAACCCTTCCCATGTTGAGGCTATCCTCTCTCATGGGCCATGGACCATTTGGTCTTCCCTTCTAGTTTTCCAGCATTGGTCTCGAGACTTTTCTATCTCAAATGATAAAAATTTGCGAGTCCCGGTCTAGGTTGAGTTCCCTAGTCTTCCTTTGCCTTGTTGGCATTCATGCAAACTATTGCTCAGTCTGTTGGCAAATTTATATGTCTTGAACCAAACCTTTTTTTAATGCTCACCCTCAAAAGAGGGTCTGCATTAAGGTCGACCTTTCTCGTGACCTGAAAGAAACTGTTGATATTCAAGTGGGAGGTAATACCTTCACCCAGAAGGTGCTTTATTTGAACTTTCCCAACACTTGCTATCGATGCCAGTTGGCAGAACAAAAAATCAGGGAATGTCCCTTGGCTATTCCAAAAATAAAACCCCCTGTTAAGGAGACCAGCTCTCGACCTGTGGAGGGAGCTAAGAACAATGAATGGACTATTGTATTTTGCAAAGCCAAAAAATTTGTGGCTTTGACCCAAAAGCCACTTGTCAAATCAAGTTCTCACCCAATGGCGGAGCCTCCTACGCAGACATCATCTACCCAGGTGGTCTCTACGTCGTCCACTTTGGTTTCAAACCCTGGCCAGCAAGGGAAAGATTCTTCTGAGGGTATTGCTTGACCCACTTGGGTTTGTATTCCTCAGGCTACGTCTGCAATTTTTGCTTCACAGTCTCTGTGCTACTCTCACAACCCTTCTGGACATTCTGAGATTGCATATGGTGGTTTAGAAAAAAGACATGTTAGTTTCGGTGGAAACTCTCTTCCTGGTCTCAGTTCATATTTTTTGTGAAATAGTTTCTCCTCTCTTGCGGAGGAGGATGAAATGCAAGATTTTTCATGAATTACATCTCATGGAATGTTCGAGGTCTCATAGACCTCACCAGAAAGTATTCTGTTAGAGATGTTCATCAACGTGTTTTAGGCTTGGATGTTCTCTTCCTCTAGGAAGTTAAAATTGTTGGTTTCATGCTTATTGTTGCATGTCATGTTATTTGGCCGGATAGCTTTGTTTTTGCTTCCTAGCATGAAGTTGGTCGAGGTGGAGTTGCTACTCTCATTTCACCTCATTGGCTTTGTGCGGTTATTTCTCATGATTTTGATCCCATGCAGTGCACTGTATGGGTTTTGTTGTCAATTGATAATCATCCCATTATAATTGTTAATGTTTATGCTCCCAATGATGCGGTTGATAGATCACACCTATGGTTTTGGATTGTTGACAATCTGCCACCTGCAACTTGGGTCATGTGTGGTGACTTCAATATGGTTGAGGTGGTGATGGATAAGGACAAAATTTTGCCTTTTCAATGGACAGCTAGTGAGAGGGAAGCCTGTTACTATATGTGCAATAATTTGGGTCTTTTTTACCCCAACACCAAGCGCCACCACCTAGGTCGGGTCTGGAACACTTGGTCTAATTTCAGAGCTGGCTCAGAGAGAATATTTAAAAGGCATGATCGTGCTATGATAACTACGTAATCTTTTTTTTCTTTTTCTGATGATCAAGATCTGCTCGTCACTCCTCTCATTGATGTGACATTGTCTGATCACTTCCCCATAAATTTTAGCATTGAATGGCAGCCAACTAGGCCGCATCCTTCCAAGACGCAGTTTTACCTCAACACGTCTCTCCTGCATCATCAAGCTACAATGGCCCACATTCAAAGGGTTTGGAATTTGGAACCTAGGCCTCATCATCACAGTGGTTGGATTGCATGGTGGAATGATGCCATTTCCAGCTCTGCGAGGTTTCTATGTATTTGTGGTAGATAGCTTACCATGTAATGCAGGCGCTCATATGACACAACCACCAAAGATCTTTGTGCTGCCATAGAATCTCTGGCCTTGAATCCTTTTGATTCTAACCTAAAACTTCAATTAGCCCAGCTCCGTCATCATAAACAAGTTGCAGATAACTACTCTACCAGAGGAGCTCAAATCAAAGCTAGATTACATTGGGTCAAGGTGGGTGACAGGGTCTCCAAAGAATTTTTCCTAGCTTTGTGTGCCCGTCATACCTCTGTAGAGATTAAGAAAATGAAAGAAGGGCATGTTTTTCTCACTGAGCTGATTGATATTTTGCAAGCCTTTGTCCGTCATTATGAGAAGGTGTTCACAGCGCAGGGAAACTCTCTGGCCAGAGCCAAAGCTTTGCAAGATTTCTTAGCTATTGTTCCCAAAAGGCTTTCCAAGTCTCAGCAAACCTTTTGTGATCTCTTATTGACCATTGATGATCTCAAGGAAGCCATTTTTTCTATGGCGGATGATAAAGCCCCTAGGTGTGATGGTTTCCCTTGCGAGTTCTACAAAGACCTTTGGCCTTGTATTGCTCTTGACCTACATAAGGTCTACCTTGAAGCTTTTCACTCCTAGTCCCTAGGAAAGATGCTTAACTAGGGTAACATCAAATTTATCCCTAAGGCTGGGGATTCGGAGGATATTTTCAATTGGAGACCTATTACCTTGCTCAATGTCTCGTATAAGATCATTTCTAAAGACTTGGCTCTCAATATTTGTCATCTCGTAGCTTTATATGTTCTTGTGGCAGAGGGTTTTGGGTACTTACTTGCTAACGCTATCTCTGCTGGGCATATTCGTGGTTTCTCCCTGCCTGAGTCACCTTCTCAACTTGTCAATGGACATTTTGCAGATGACTCCTTTCTCACCCTCATTGAGGAAGAAGATAATGTTCAAGCTGCTCTTCAATGCTTGGACACCTTTTTCCTGGCTTCTGGCTCGACCATTCAATGGCACAAGACACAATGTTATAGGTAGTCTTTTCTTCCCACCCCACCTTAGATTCTTCAATATGGCTAGAAATGGTTGCATCATGGCAAAAAATTTCGCTTTCTAGGCATTCCATTTGCCTTTCAAGCTTTGCCTATGGATCTTTGGAATGTTGTTTTAGCTAGGATTGAGAAAAATATGGCCTATTGGATAACCAAGCCTCTCTCTCTGGTTGGTAAATTTCAAATTTGTTTGAAGGTTGTGGCTGCCACTCATGTCTATTACTCTTCATGTTGGGCTCCTTCTAAGGCCTCTTACATGAAGTTGGAAAGACTTTTGCGGTCTTTTCTTTGGGCCTCTGGTTCTGACCATCAAGGTTTTAATAGAGTCGCTTGGGAGTATTGTTGCCTTCCCAAGGAGTCCAGAGGGCTCGGCCTTATTTCTACCCAAAAACAAGGGCTTGCCTTATGTGCTAAATGGATCGTTAGAGCCTTATCTGGTGATGAGGCTTGGAAAATCCTTCTTCGGCATTGCATTTCTTTGGGATTTTCTGCCAATAGGTCGGCCTTGAAGGGGATTGGTTTTCAAACGCTGCTCATTATGAAAGACCCTGTTTAGATCCAAGGTACTTTTGTTGTTAAAAGCATCTGGCGTGCTTGGGAAGCTATTAAGCCTTGGCTTCGGTGGGCAAGTGATGGTTTTCGTGATGGGATCTCCATGAATCAACACAACCTCTGGTGGTCACCTCTTTTTCAGGTGCAAGGGTTACCGTTGGCCAAAATCCAGGGTGTTAGTGCTCTACATTTTCACAAATACGGCATTCGAACACCTAAGTATCTGTTTTCCAGAGTTTCTATGAGTTCGTTCATGGGATGACCTCTAGGTCTAGTTTCATCTGTCTTGACCTGATCGACAGACTTATGACCTCCTGGTTTTGGCCTTACCCTCACATTTGTTACATAAGCTTGGCATTCAGTCTGTCAGACCTTGGTGGAAGGATTGGAAGTGGTATCCTTGGGATCCTTTCACCAACTATAAACCCAAATTGGGTTATCTCTAGTTGGTTCCTCATTTGTCTATGGTCCATATTCTTAACCAGCAGTGGCACTTGCAGTCTTCTCAGAAATCCTGGAGACTCGGGTTTCTTGTTGTTTGGTCCACCACCATTGAACCCAAGATTGCACACTTTTCTTGGTGTGTTCTTTTTCAGGGGTTGCCTTTGGGTTCCACACTTAAGCATTTGGGGGTTCCTGATCCTCAGTGCCCTTTTTGTGGTCACCCAGAAACTTTTATGCACATTTTTTGGTTCTGTAGAAGAGCTCAACAATATTGGATTTGGATCCATGAATTTTTTTGGCCTTTTTGGTCTGAGCCCTTTTCTTGGCATATGGCTCTTCTGGGAGATTCTCCTAGAATTCCCTTCAATTTTTCCTAGATATGGCATGCTTTTAGAATGGAGATCCTATTTAGTCTATGGAAAGATAGAAATGCAATTCTTTTTACTCACAGCTCTTTGGATATTAATGTCTCGCTTATTGCTAAAGCTTGCATTTGTAATAATGTATTAATACATATTCAAGTACAAGCAGATAAACTAGCTCTTGAGGTGGGCCACTTACAAGAGCTCCTTCAGCATTGGGGCAACACCCCTTGTACGGTTGCCAGAGTGCCGTCAGATTTTATTTCTGTCGACCACACTCTGCCACCTTGGTCGAAGTTCCTGTACCTGACGCTCTCAGACCCCACGGTCCTAGGCTCCTCGCCGCTCCTCTGGTGGGAGAGATGACGTGTGGAGGCGTCACTCAGCTTCTTCTCCGCATCGTGGCTCTTCCTTGGGGTGGCCTTTTGTTGCTCCTATTACTTTGGCTCCTGCTACTAGTGATGGCTCTGGGTGGCCTACTGCCACCTCATCCAAGTTTCCTCGCCTGTCTCTATCTATTTCGCCTCTCATGTGGGAGGTAGGAGAAGAAGAAAAAGACCCCGAAGATGGTTGGTTCGTGTCGGACCCAACTCCTGACCCTGCTGATGTATGGGGAAAGAAAGATGATCCAGATCCCTCCCCCTCGGTTGCCTTTGTTTTGGCTGCTTAAGGAAGTTTTTTGATGAATAGCTTTGTTTTTTTATTTCGGCTTCTTGCCATGTGACTCTCGCGGGGTAATTTTTTTATCCCCCGACCTTTTTTTTTTAAATGTACTTTAATATTTTTATATAATAGAGAAGGCCTATTCATAAAAAAAAAATTAAAAGATTTATAAATATAAAAGTATTTTTTAATTTTATTGTTTAACAATTTTAGTATTAATAATTAGATCATATTTTATGAATAAAATATTGTAATTATCATTTAAAATGGAAAGAAAAAAATTAAAATATATCCTTAATTATAAATTTTAAAAAAATATCAATTAATTTTTTATTTTAAATAGGTTGTATTTTATTTTTTATTTTTTATGTTTGGTTTTACTTGCAATTTTTCATATAAAAGTTAAAATTTAAACTTTAAGAATTTTTAATATAATTTTTTTAAAATATTTTATTTGAAGTAGAATTCAGTTTATAATAATTTTTTATTTGTTAATAATGATTTTATATTTTAATTAATGTTAATACTTTTTTCATAATCTTTCTTATAGTTTAAAAATAAATATCTATTTTAACTTTTTATTCAATGCAATATAAAAGTATTTTAATAACTATTTTATACAAAAAATTGAGAAAAATAGATATTTGTTTATCTTATAAAAATTTTAATTTTAAAAGAATCAAAATTCACTTTTTACATTTTTAATAGGTTTCATTTTATTTTTGATTTTTTAAGTTTGGTTTTAAAAAATTAAGATTAAAATTTTAACTAATAAGTTTATAGTTTAGTTTTTTTTTTAATATTTTTAATTTTTTAATATGAATATTGTTTGTATTATATTAATTATATTTTAGATACATATTTTATTAATATTTCAACTCTAATAAATTAAAAAATTAGTTTTATTTTTTTTATCCAAATATTTATTAACTTGATAAATTTGTTATATATTATCGATAGTGCGTCTTTTTCGAATGACTCCTGGGGGTGGTGAGATTCTCAGGTGTAACCACAATCTAATTGAAGCCATGGAAGTTACTACTAGGCAATGGAGGAGTAAAGTCAATGATTTTGGCGAGATCATCATCCAAAATGGGGTTAAAAATTGGATATGGTGATCTCTGAACAATCTAGATATTGGGCAAGAGCATAAGGAACTGCTAAACAATATTATAAATAGTCCAATAATCAAACCTTTGGGTGATGAAGATGTTATCAGATGGTGTGGCTCCAAGGATGGAAAGTATAAAGTGAGACCAAGCTATAAAATCAAGGAAGTTGTTATTGAGAAGCAGAATCGGCCAATTAAACTGCTTTGGAATAGACACTACCTTTCCAAGGCTGGAGTCTTTTCTCGGATGACATTATAGAAGAAAATTCTCATAGGTGGCAGATTAATGAAGTTTGGTATTCATGGGCTGGACAGATGTGTCCATTGTTTGGAAAACTTTGAATTGATGGATCATTTACTCCTGAATTATGATTACTCTATCAAATGTTGGTGGCATTTTATGAACAAATGAAGCCTATTGGGTCCGATGCTAATGGGGATTCATGATTGGTTTAGAATGTGGCCAGAAAAACCCTCAAAGGTAGTGTTTGGAGATCTATGGTATATCCTCCCCTCTTTACTAATATGGGAAATATGGAAGAAACATAATCACAGGATATTTCAAGATAAATGTATGGATGTGGAAAGGCTATGTCATAAGATTGAAGTACAATTGGTGGAATTAGTCAATGAAGCACCCAAATAAAAAACCCTTAAAAAGAATGTATATACCAGTTGGGATAATAAAATCAATATGACCTTTACTAGTCTCTCAATCCCTCCCATGTTTGGTGTTGCAATCATGGAAAGATTACTGATACTAGATCCACTATGCAATGGTGTGCTCCAAATCCTAGGTGGGTGAAAGTTAATTTTGATGGAGTATCTTTGGGAAGTCCTAGTCCAAGTGGCATTGGTTGCATATTCAATTATGACAATGAGAGTTCCCTAAAGGAAATTGCAAAGCACATTGGTCATACAACCAACAACATCGTAGAATTTCAAGTAGCCATGCGAGGTCTACAAGTTGGAATTGAGTTGGGGACAAAGAGAATTCATTTGGAAGGGGATTCTTTAATTGTGGTTAATTCAATAAGAAAAAAAAGACCCCCAACTAGGTCCTCAATCAAATGATCCACCCAATCAAAGCTATGCTCAACAACTTGGATGACTTCAAGGTGAGCCACATATACAAGGAAGGTGATGAGTTGGTATATAGGTTGGCCAAGGAGGTGGCAAGGTTAGGATGCTCTTCATGCAAAGTACTATTAGTAGAATTAAAGCTCACAAATTGAGCGGATTTGGGGGAGAGATTCTAATAATGGCCTTTAATGATATTTTACCTCTTGTATTTAGTTGCATAATGCCACATGTGTTATTATCTTGATTATGAAATATGCCTTGGAATTGATCTATTAAACTTAGTGGAAAAGGATACTTGATGTGAGGATTATTCCCATATCACACTTTAAAATGCATCAAATAGACTGAGAACTGTGTGAAAAGAAGGTACAATTAAGGCATGAGATATGATAGATGATTCTCAAGAAATCAACAAGCATACTTAGTTAAGGTAAGCGATTATTTATAGAGCAAGCTGGCTAATCTATAAACACTATCACTGATCATAAGTGTTGAGTTGGAGTGAACGAGAGGCCATAGCCTATAGTTATGGTACGTGGATACATTGATAATGATGGAAGCCATGAAATGCCAGATGGTCTTTCTAGGAGAGATTAAAGAGAGGAGATTAGTCTCAGTCCTGGCAACGAAGCACCCACTAGTTCTACATGGCACCAAAAGGGTGCTTGGCAAGGAGTTTCTAAAAGCTTACCATCACTTTTGGGTTAATCATGATATCCCGGCAATGTTTGTTGCCATGTTGATTTATATGGGTGCGAGCAAACCCAGAACAGAGAAGGTTTGTCAAACGGTGTTTAATGGTAAAAGCACAAAGTTGTGTTACACTTTTATAAAGCAAATGGCCAATGTTGATTCAACTTTTTAAATTAAATCAATATAGAGTGAAATATAGATTTGGAATTTTGAAATGATGTAAACTAATAAAATATTTATTTTTTTGTGTATTTATATTTGTAATTTTTTTTTAAATTAAAAAAAATTATTTGAATATACTGTCTTATAAAGTAAACACTATAATTTAGTTGCTAATAAAATGTTGAAATTGAAGTTACACGAGGCGTTATACTTTATATAGTAAATTTAACTTTTTTTCTTCAATTTTTTTGTGTACATTGATAACTTGAAACTTTAGTGCAAAAATATATTTTTAACTATTTTTATGTATATATTTTCAAATAAATTTGAAAAGTTGCATTTACTGAAATTTAACTTGTTCCATTTTCCGTCACCTTTTTTCTTACTTATTTATCCAAATTAGAAAAGAATTATATCATCTTGACCTAGACTCTTTTCTTTAGTGCATTTATGTATTTTAAAAAAATTAAATAAATTTTAGTATTTTTCCTTTACAACATAATCAACCTTATATTTTAGTGCTCTCCTCTCTCCTCTCTCCCCTCATCTCTCATTTTTTGGTCAATCTAGACCTGCAACTAACCATGTTTCTTCTCCTTATGCACTAGAGAAATCTAGAAGCAATTACAGACAACAATATAGATTGTGGAAGTATAATATCATTAATTTTCCAGTATACAGTGCAATCATAAAATGGCTTGGACATCTATATGAACTTGTAATTAGATCTAAGAAGGATTTTTTGCCACTACTTTGTCAAAATACCAATTAAGTAGAAGAAATCTAAATTAGAGTAGGGAAACAAAAAGGGCACTGCAAAAAATATAATAAATTACAAGGAACCAAAAATCCTCACATAGAAAAAATCAATGACGTGTTGCACAAAGCAAAACCATGAACTGTGAAATTGATTTTGGAGAAACAAGATTAAATCTGGTGGTGGATTATCCACTCTTTATGATTGCAATAGAAGTTCCCATTCTCCTCATTTTCTAAACACTAGAAGGCTTTCAGTACTTATTCTTCACAAAATTTCAGGTATGCATATATGTAAGCCCTTAAGATGAAAAAATACCTATTTTATTCTCATGCCAATATGTCTTGCAGTAATGGTTTCAATTGCATATATAATTCCCATTTATTAGTTTTCCCAATAGTATTGTTTGAATCTAGTTGTCTAATTTTTTTGTAGATGATGAAAGGAACACAAAGGCGTCTAAGGAGACAATTGTATTTCACTTGGTAAAATTTTAGGGGAAGAATGATACATCCTTGCAGGATCTATCAAAAGTAAAAATTTATTTGAATGTTTACCTTTCTATGTTTTTATTTTTGTTTTTTCCTAGGTATATTGCAACACTAAACCGATGGAATGTCAAGCTTGAATAACCATAGGATTAGAAGCCATGTTCTTGGTGTTTCTAAGCTTGTAATGGTCCTATCATTTCACTCAATTCTTCTTGGTTGAATTTCATTTATAGTGTAAGTTTGTGTAGATTTGAGCTAAGAACTCCTTAATATGTCGATATCATGATGATGTATATGTTGGGAAATAATCCCAACTACCCACTGCCATTCTTTCATATCCTCGATATCTTCACATCTTCATTTTGCAGTCTTGTTCCAACCAACATTAAATACGACAATCTGCATTGGATTCGAATGGATTTCTATCAACTACTACAACCTAACCACTGTATCATTTGAAGTATTCATATATATTGTGGCTAGTATGAAATATAGTTTTGTATTTTTATCTCAGGAAGTTCTAGAAGTTCTAGATGTCTATCAGACTATTCTTGAACTATGCATGTATGCAGAATTCTAGATTGTTCTCAAGACCTCCATAAAACAGAGGCAATTTTAATCAATCAAAGATGAATAGATGAATGAAAAATATGATTTGATGAATAAATACAAATTGTCCTCCTTTCTGCTCTGTTTAGTTTTGCTCTATTTTTATAATTGCTCCCTTGTTCTAATAGTGGTATCAGAGCCAATGATAGAACATTTGGAAGTTGTATGGAGCAACTGCAGAAAGCAAAAAGCAGCGAAGGAGGGTAGATTTTTGAAAAAGGAGACATTGTTGTCTATTGCCTAGCACAAGTGCATATCAAAAGGAAGGAGAGAAATTTCCATGGATAGATGTAAAGCCCATAGATTTGAAGCTATAATATAAGAGATTTGTAATATTAAAGAAAAGAAAGACAATATTTTTTGAAGAGTTTGAAGTTGTTCTAGCCTAAGTTAGCTACAGAAATAACTAGTGAAGGAAGGGCTCTGTTTTGAGAGGTTTAGAGGAATCGATGGTAGAAGAAGCTACCATTGCTTTAAAAATGGTTTCAAAGTGTGTTTTTGAAGGATCCTCGGTGAAGGAGTAAAGTTTTCGATTCTAGAGAAACCATAGAGATCATTGTCCTCTGTGGCAGAATTTGAAGTGAATGAGGTCAGGAAAAAGAAGAGTCATGGGTCAAGCCGCAGATAGAAGGAAACCACAGAGAAAGTATGTAGAAGTTCTTGAAGATAGTCAAGACAAAGAAACTGGCAGTGAAAGAAGCCCAAATGAAGGTTGTTAAGTGTTAAAGTCATTGAAGTGTTTGGATCAGTGTTGAGAAGATTTGCAAAAGTTTTGAGCAATTTCAAAAGAGCTAGTTGTAAGATGAAGACAAGATTGTGCAGGAGATTAAAGGTGTGTATATCTGTTTTAGATCTGTCAAAAAATTAGAAAAGTACTACTGAGATCACTGCAAAGAAGAAGAAAGGAGGGAATTTGCATTAGCATAAACACAATTGCCTGAACAAGGTAAGTTTAAATTTTTGTTTCAATGAGAAAATTTGTTAGAGTAAAGAAAGAGAAAACAAATGATTTGGAAGAAGAATTGAAAGAATGTAAGAAAAAAAATTCTAAAATGATATTAAAATTTTAGATAAAAATCATAATCTTGAAAAAGAACTGAATCAAGTTAAAGATAAAAATGAGGAATTAGAAGAGAAATTAAATTTATTTGATGATGTCAAAAGGAAGTTTGGTGATTTGGAAGAAGTTTTAAAAAGGTTAGAAGAAGAAAAGTGTTTAAAAAAAAGAAAATATTAAATCTAAAACAAGAGGATGAATGTTTGAAGTCAAAGCCATTAGTTAGTGTGAGATTTTGCCAAGATCTAGAGGCAATGGAAAGCACAAATAGAGAAAACAAAATAGATGATAGAAATAAATTGTATTCTATCAAGATGAAAATACTGATCAACTGGATCATCAAGCGATACATACAATGAATATGAGCCTGCTTATATAGGCAAGGCTATATGGATATGTGAGCACACAAACATGACATGTGGCTCAATAAGAAATAAGGGTAGGTAGGAAATAGGCGAGGGTAGGTATGAGAAACAATATAATAGTCCACATGAGGTGGATCACCCACTGAATGTGGAGTGTAACAATATAAAAGGTGGAAATTCTCCTACACACACTATCCCAATGTAGCACAAGCACTCAAGTGTCTCATACCCAAACTACTATTAAATGCATGTACCTAAGTAAACTTAAGTAAGGTGTAATAATATCCAAGATGAATAATTATTTACACCAACACCCCCCCTTAAGTGCAACTTAGGGGAATGCACTTAAGTCTACAATGCAACTAAGCAATGCAAGATGGGTCCCAACTACGAGGCCATGTTAGGTACCCATGTACAAATGCAAATGCATGAAAAACAATGCAAGGAAATCTCTCAGAAAGCGGGGAAAGAGAGAAAAATCCAATGGAAAAAAACCCTCACCCAAAAGAGAGATGAAAACTAGATACAAAGAACTCTCATAGAAGTATGTGAAGGAGAAAACCCCATGTGAGGAAAAAGACCCCCCCATATGAGAGAAGAAGAAGAGAGACTAGGAAGCCCCCCCCTCAATATGGAATCTGCACCAATGATAGAAGCTCGAAGATGAATGAAGAAACTGCTCCATGAACGTCGAACAACATTCCTCCCCTTAGAAAGAAACAAAACCAAAGGTGTATCCATGAAGTCTCCCCAACCATGAAGGGAAGATATAGCAAAAATACTCATGATGAAAGGAATCTCTGAAACTGCTCAAGTGTCCCCATGTTGATGCTGAAAGGTACCCCCTCCAAAGGTGGTAAACTATGCCACACTGTTGAAAAAGGCACTCCAAGATCTAGTGGAGATGAATGTAGAACAATATCCAAAGACTCATATGTCTCCTCAAAAGATAAAGAGACCTTCTCCAAGTGTTGTACAAAAGTATCCACAATCATGTCAACCTCTAAAGATTGATAATGTAGAGAATGCACAAGAGGGTTAGAGTTATCCCTTGCAACAATCAAAGAAGGATCATCTTCATCAAAGAGAAGATGAATGTCATGAATGGTGTCTCCCAAATCTGCAATGTAGGAGTCCACAAACAAACCTGCAATGTATGTCAAGTAGGCATCCCAATCAACTGAAGCTGGAAGACATGAAATATCCTACTGCACTGAATCATAAGAAGGCAAAACTATCGCACTAGCTGCATCATCAAGTGCAATAGGTGGTGTGATATCAATAGAAGGAGATGAAATGCAAGGCTCAAGAACGAGGTCACATGTGAGAATCTCCAAGTTCAAATGCCCAAAGTTCTCCTCAAAATCTGAATCATCAACATAGGAAGAACCAACCTTATCAATACGACCAAAATTAGAAAAAGAGTACAACCGAGATGCATGATCAACCACTCCAATCGCAATGATAGATCCACTCTCCAAGTCTCTAATGATAACTGAATCAGGTGTGAACTCCACAGTTTTCCTAGTTGCCCCATGTGTGATTTGATAGATGGAAAGAAGATTATTTGTCAGGTGGGGTACACACAACACATCATTGAAGGAGTTATCCCCAATGCAAATAGATCCTTTCCCAATCACATCCATGTATGTATGATTGCCCATCAAAATCTGTAGCATGTGGCAAGGCTCAAATGTAGAAAACATAGACTGTGAAGATTCCATATGATGAGAAGCCCCTGAATCTAGAAGCCATCTCCTTGAATCATGACTTGTAGTAGCACAAAGAACTTTTCCCTTTCCTTTATCCTTGGAAGAAGAAGCCGATGTAGACATTCTATAAGGTAGGTTGATTCTATTCTTCTCAAGAAGATTCTTCAACTCATCAATATCCTTCTTATAACAATGATGTTCATCATGTCCTGACTTCTTGCAATATCCACAAAAAAGATTGTCCTTATATGATTTGCTCTTAGGTGAGAATGGTGAATCACCTTGTTGTGGAGAGGAAGATTGTGCTCCATCTTGTTGTGGTTTAGACTTAGGTTGCTTTTGATTCTTGCCTTTTCCTTGATTACTTTGATTCCCTTTGTTAGCCACCAAAGCTTGTGACTTTGAAGATTTGAGAATCCCCATCGTGGTCAACTTAGATTGCTCAAGTATCAACATCTCCATGAATGAATCAAATGAGGGAGAAGTGTATGAGGAACCTTGAGCTAACCTATGGGTGTGAAAGCTAGATACAAAGGCTGCATACTCTGAAGGAAGCTTGTCCAACAAGTTATAAACCAATTGAGCATCCTTTGTCAATTCCACAATCCTTTAGCTTTGCTCTTAATTCAGTTGCTTTTGTGACATAATCTTGGATTGTATCAAAATCCTTGGGATCCAAAGTTGTGAGTTCACTATCAAGCTTGTAGCCCTTAATCTAATCAACTTGACCATACAATTTCTTAAAAATATCCCAAGCCTCTTTAATTGTTTTACACTTATCAATGTGAAAAATGAGGTCATCTGATACATACTTTCTAAGAGTTCCAAGTGCCATAGCATTCTTAGTAAGTCATTCAATTTGAGCATTAGGATCAGCCTTAGGATCAGGTGGTGCTGTAATAGTTTCATTTACATAATGAATGAGTCCTTTTTCCATTAGTTTGCTCCATGCTTTAATCTTTCATGATGCATAATTATGAGGAGTTAAAAGTGGAAATTTAGGAGAACCCATAGTACCAAAATGAAAAAACATAAGATAGAGAGAGGCACAATCACACAAGAAACCCCCCCAAAATACTCAATCAAGAATTCCCCCCAAAATGGTGATTTTGGCACTTTATACTTAGTGTGTATACAATGGGCCACTTGCAAAACAAGGCAAAGTGGACTTCTGATTTCAATTTACAACTTCTCAAAATGAGATCTAAGAGACTTCAACAAATACTGCTAGTGATCTAAACTGAGATCCAAGCAAAATGCAAGTACCAAATATGCCAAAAATGGCCAAATACTGAAAGTACAATTTTTACTTAAAATCACTATAAACAGATGGCAGATTATGAAAGTAGATGAAAAAATATGCACTTTCAAAAAAAATGGCACCTGAAAAGGAGTCCATATGAGCCCAAACGAAGCCTCCAAAGTTGTAAAAATTAGGATTTCACGATTTTTGAAAAACCTGTATCCAAAAATCAGAAAAATCCTACACCACTGTACAAATCACGAAATTCTACCCCAAAACAAAAAAAAATTGCTTGAAAAAATGAGTCTGGATGAGTGAGATATCGCTATTTGAAAAATGTCTGCAAAATTATAATTTCTGGAAAATTTCCGCTGCAGCGTCAAACTTCAAATGCCTCTAGATTTGGCCTTCGAAGTCCAATTTGGATGAAACAAAAGGAAAAACTGACTTTCTTGGACCTCCTCAATCCAATGATGACCTCAGATTTGACCCATCAAGCTTCAATAAAAACCTGCAATAGAAAGATCCAAAATGCAAACCCCAAATAGCATCAAATTTCTCTCAATTAGCAAACCAATGACACTTTAATGGCTCTGATACCATGTGAGACATGGACCAGCTCTGATACCATGTGAGATTTTTCCAAGATCTAGAGGCAATGGAAATCACAAATAGAGAAAACAAAATAGATGATAGAAATAAACTGTATTCTATCAAGATGAAAATACTGATCAACTGGATCATCAAGCGATACATACAATGAATATGAGTCTGCTTATATAGGCAAGGCTATATGGATATGTGAGCACACAAACATGACATGTGGCTCAATAAGAAACAAGGATAGGTAGGAAATAGGTGTGGGTAGGTAGGAGAAACAATATAATAGTCCACATGAGGTGGATCACCCACTGAATGTGGAGTGTAACAATAAGATCAACACCATAAAAGGTGGAAATTCTCCTGCACACACTATCCCAATGTGGCACAAACACCCAAGTGTATCATACCCAAACTGCTATTAAATGCATGTACCTAAGTAAACTTAAGTAAGTTGTAATAATATCCAAGATGAATAATTATTTACACCAACAGTTAGTAATGTTGCATGTGATACAGAAGATTTAAGTTCGTCATTTGGTAAAGTTGATTTGACTAAAACTATTTATGATAAAGAATGGTAGAAAGAAGATGACAATGTGTTTGGAAATTATGTTAGTTGTGATGATAAGAATGTTGGTTACAAAATCATGAAGAAAATGGGTTATGAATGTAAAGGTTTGGGAAAGTATGGGCAAGGAATTAGAGAGCCTATTGAGCCACTAATGGGGCCAAAATATGAAGCCCTTGGATATGTCAAAAGTGAAAATATTGTTCAAAATAATATATGTTCACAAATTAGTTCAAAGAATGGAGTATATTCAATGTTCTCATTGTAATAGAGAAGGACACACAAAAGAGATGTGTTGGGATTTGCATCCACGTAAAATTTGTGGTGTAAGAAATCATTCTGAAAAAATATGTTGGAAGAAAGAATGGAAGAATGAATCAATGACAAGTTGTATAAAAATGGATTGTGGATGGGTCTATGGACTTACTTGGAAAAAGCTCATAGGTATGTTCAAAAGGTCATACAAATGTTCATATGTGAAGATTAATAGAAGTCATGAAAGGTTTGAATGTTAAAAAATGATGAAAAATGTTTTGAGTCAAAAGAAATCATTGTCTAGCAAGACAACTACAGATTGCATTATGTTTTGAAGAATTGAATACAAAGAGTTATTCAGATTGTTACAGCATTTGAAGAAGCCAAATGAATGGCATCATTATTAAGAATTGGAAATGGTTTAAAGGAAAATTCTAAATTCTAAAGACTTGATATTGAAAAGGGACAAAAGAAAATAACAATCTAGAGCAAAGGAATTTGTGAATGTCACAACATTCATGGTAGTTGTGATTAAGGGGGAGTGTTGGGACATAATCCCAACTACCCACTGCCATTCTGTCATATCCTCTGTATCTTCACATCTCCATTTTGTAATCTTGTTCCAACCAGCATTAAAGACAACAATTTGCATTGGATTTGAATGGATTTCTATCAACTACTACAAGCTGACCACCATACCATCAGAAGTCATCACACATTATGGCTAGCATGAAATATACTTTTTATATTGTTATCTCAAGAGGTTCTAAATGTCTATCGGTCTATTCTTCTATGCATGTATGCAGAATTATAGATTATTCTGAAGACCTCCATAAAACAAAGGCAATTATAATCAGTCAAAAGATGAATAGATGAGTGAAAAACTTGATTTGACGAATGAATACAGATTGTCCTCCCTTATGCCCTGTTTCGTTTTGATCTATTTTTATAACTTCTCCCTTGTTTCTAACAATATATATTAAATGCTGAAATATTTAGGGTGAGGAATAATATACTGAAAGAGTGAGAAATTGCAAACAACTACAACCAACAAAGTTTGGGATAAAAGCTTGTAAATCAAAACTAGAATTTGAAGCATGAATGTATACCCTTTCATCTATACCAGTGTTGCATGATTGTGTTTAGTTTACCTCCTGTCCACCTTCACAGCAAGTTGATGTGTTCTACACACATAACTCTGATTTCACTCATGCTCACCGTCCCCAATTTTCAAAGATAAAACAGTGTAGTTTGGTGTAACAACAAAATAACTCAATAAAACAATAGTCATGATGAGCCAAAGATAGTATAAGTTAAATATCAACCATTTACAATCAATGAATCTCAAAGGAATCAACCACATCACAACATATATATGATAAAAAGTAGTCTATTGGATCAACCAAGTAGATTGAAAGAAAAATTCTTATATAAATCCATAAGGAATTTTATCTATGAATGTGCACAATTTTACCCTCTTTGTGGTATAGATTAGTAAATTAAGCATGCATTACTTCTCATCTATAGTTCAGACTTGTTTCCACAAAGAGGAAGCCTGTGGCGATTGTGCTGGAAACATGGTGCACTAAAATTCAGAGAATAGCTGGAATTAGAGAAGTTTAGAAGAGAAAAAAAAAATTTAATAGAAAACGTACTTTCAAAAAACATCAATGGATTCACAACTAATTTGGTTCTTTGACAAATTTAAGCTCGAAGGAGCCACAATGTAACAATGAATTTGAAAACGCAATCAAATAATCACAATGGCCACATATTCAATCTAGGAATGGGAGAAGTATTGAGGCCTCTCAACAAAAATCCATCTCTCTTTGTTCACCCTTATTTTCAATGGAGGTTGGTAGATATAAAAAAATGTATTGTTGTTGGTGCCTGATTCAACCCCACTCAAGAAAATCTCATTCCCCAACACTGCAACATAACTCTATCAAGAGGTTCAGGAAGATCATCAACTATCCTCCACAAATTCTCTCTACATTCATATTCTATCACAACATCCCACTGAAAACAATATAAACACCCAAATGCAGCCACCATGGGATACAAACAATCTTCAATAAACCACATATTGGGCAAAATTGACCAGACTTATGTCTTTTGCTCGAATTGTTGAACCTCCTCATCATGCAATCATACAACATACATTGTACCTTCCGTAAAACCACAATCATAGACCCATTTCTTTTGAAGCATATTTGGAAGAAGCTTCCATTCATCTGTCTCCACATTGTAAACTACAACTTGGCTTGTAGATTTGTTTGTAATTGCCCAATTTTGTCTTCCTCCCGCAACGTAAATCAATCCTTGAGTTGATGCACAACACCCGAAGTTAACTAGACATTCTAGGGTGGGAATATCTACACCTTTTCGCTATTTACAAGACAAAAAATCAAAGGCCAAAGTAGCCTTAGTTGTCTCTGACCTCTTATGTTTCGAACCTGAACCTGCTTGCCTTGATATAACCCTAAGAAAGCTAGTTTTTGCTTAACACAGATACACTTGGACTCTAAGTAGAATTCAAATTCAGTAGGGATGGGAGGGAGGCTTCTGCATAACTTGTTAATGGGGTCATATATAGTTACCAGAGGACCCCTTTTGAATTGATCATTCATAGTCTCAAGAAAACATATAAATTCCTCTAATCTACCGAACCTCATTCTAACTTCATTAAACTATGAATCTTCCAACATCACCTTCCAATTTTTACAAACTTTCTTCAGTTTTCTTCAGCTTATTCTGGGATTTATAAGACACTCTCATTGGAATCTCTCGAACTAATTCCTCTAGAATTTTCCCAAAATACTCCATCAACATTTATGCTCTTAAATAGTGCTCAAATGAATCTAAACTTCATATAACAAAAAAATTATACATAGCATCAACCTCTAGAACCCATTGGTTCTATATATTGAATGTAGATAATTGATCTTGCAGATTTTTAATATATCTTTTTATTTTTAGAAGTGTCAAATGCATTGAAAAGTTCTTTTTTTTAATCATTAATTTATTATATTGAATTTTTAAAAATTAAACTCTCTCATAACTAATATATATAACTCTCTCTATATAAAATACTTTGTGAGATTTTAAGGATCATGGAGTGGAGGAGGAGGAGACTAGGGCTTCGACCGAGGGAGTTTTAGGGTTTTTGATCACAAGAAGATGGCTTTTAGGACTGAAGATTTGTAGATCGAGGAACATGACAAAACTTTACACAGCCACGACCTAGAAAAAGACCTTGGCAAAAGCCGAGCAAGGCTTGGGAGGATCAGGATAGGTTTTTTCATTCCCATAAGCAATGGGGGGAGGCAGTGTTAGCGCGAGACTCCAAATATTTGAGAAGAGAGAATCTCAGAGCCCAAGGGCATCACAATAAGGAGTATGGCCCGAAAACAATATGGCAGCATTGCCAAGAGAAAGAATGGCGACTGAGAAGAAATGCTTAGAAACCGAGGAAGTCCCCAGAATGAAAAGAGGGTATGAGAACAGAGAAGTGTCTTTGATGATAGATAACAAAAGCTGGAATGACTCTGTGACCTTTTTCCGAGAGAGGGGATTATTTGTAAAATTTTTTGGGGATTGGCCTTCGGTGGGAAAGATGAAAGGTTGGTGCACTGAAAATTGGAAATGCAAAATCAAACTCAAAACCCTTCCAAATGGGTTTTTCTTGGTAATCACAAAAGACAGTAAGGATAAGCAAGGAATTTTAAATAATGGACCCTTTTTCATGGGAGGAAGGGGTTTATATGTTAGGGATTGGGAGCCTAACTTCAACCCAATGTTGGCTCCAATTAAAGAGGTACCTATTTGGCTCAGATTATATAACCTACCCAGAGAATACTGGAATGAAGAGTTCTTCCAAACTTTAGGTACCAAACTAGGTTTCTACATCAAAGCGGATGAGGCTATTGAGTCCAAAGACTTTAGCATGTATACACGAATATGTATTGGATGGAAACCCCATTACCCACTTCCAGAACAAGTGGAGATCATAACAAATGCAGGACAGTGGTTCCAAAAAATTGAGGTGGAAGAATCTAACGAAATCTGCAAGCATTGTAAAAAAGGACATTCGGAGGAAACTTGCTTAATAGGCCCTAAAGGGAAAACTATGGAGACAACAATAGAAGATGAGGTGACCTACTATGCGAACAAGGATAGTACAAGAAAGGAGATGAGGTCCAACGAGGATATGATCCAAGCTATGCAAAACCCTTTCGTGCAGGGGGAGGTCTCGACGGCTCTCAATAATACCACCCAGGAGGTGGAAGAGACTATAACAGAAGTTGCTCTTATCAACAAACATAGGGAGGCCGCAGGTTGGGTAGAAGATTCCATTGCAAGAGTCGAGAAAGAAGTTGATATTCTGGATGAGGTTAACACCAGGGTCTCTCCTCTTGCGGAAACAAGAGTCAATTTGGAGACTCTACAACACTCGGAAAAGGATAATGACTCGAGGTCTGATAAGGAGGAAACCAAAGACAATAGAGAATCTGATGGAGTTGATGAGGAATATGAATGGGGATGGGTGGATGAGGAAGACATTATGGAAACTAGAACAATAGAGCAAATGGAGCCTATTTGTACCAAGGTACGAATAGGGGAAAAGAGATCGAGAGGCAAAAAGTCAAATCAGTTCAAGATTGCAATGGCTGGTAGTGCCAAAGGCTAAAGTAAATTGACAATAGGCAAAGGGCGTCACCCTTCCTGAAGGACAATGAAAATCATAACCTGGAATGTCAGGGGTTGTAATGCCCCTAACAAACGCTAATTGATCAAATGAGGGTTGGATCAATTAAGGCCAGATCTAGTTTTCTTACAAGAGACAAAGATGAACAAAGTGGAAGCGAAGACACTCATGGGATCATGGAAGTAGTGGACGAGGGTCTTTGTAAATTCGGAGGGAGCTTCGAGAGGACTGGGTATCCTCTGGAATGCAAATAATCACAAGGTGGAGGAATTTTCTGCCTCCAATATGTGGCAGGTATGTAAGGTTCACTCCTACCCTCTAAATGTTGGTTTCACATTAATCAATGTCTATGGACCATCAAAATCCAAATTTCAAAGAAATTTTTGGAGATCCTTGTCCTCCCTCATTCAAGATCTGGATAGGAGCGTTTTGATTATTGAGGGTGATTTCAATGCTATATTGGAACTAAGTGATAAATAGGGGGGCAAGGGAGGACTCTTCGTGAACCAAGTAAATTTTCAAAATTTTGTGGTGGACAATGGACTCAGGGAAATCAAATCTAAGGAAGGACAGTTTACATGGTCTAATCGAAAGATCTTGGGACAGCATGTTGCAAAGAAGTTAGACCGTTTTTTCTTGGGTGGGCCCTGGGAGGAAACCAATCTCATTTTTGCCTCAAATATCCATCCAATGGCTGCTTCAGATTATCTACCAGTTGAGCTCACTATAGCCTTTGATGGCCCCCCCATTAGATACCCTTTCAAATTTGAAAAAATGTGGTTGAGGGATAAAAGGCTGAGGGATTTAATCAATGAATGGTGGTCAAGGGCTCCAGAGATGTGTGGAACTAAGGCCTTTGTTTTTGTTAAGAAGTTGCAATTTATTAAGTCAAAAATTAAAGAGTGGAACCGAATCAAGTTTGGCAATATTTTTGCTAATAAAAGAGATTTGGAGTACAGGCTAGCGATTTTGCAAGAAGATATAATACAAAAGGGGATGACATCCAAGATGTTCTGACAGGAGCGAGAACTCAAAGAACAATATAGTGAAGTGCTAGCTCGAGAGGAGATTTACTGGAGACAAAAGTCAAGAGAGTGCTGGCTACAGGAAGGGGATAGAAATACAATGTTTTTTCATAACTCGGTTAAGGCGAGAAGATCTAGGAATAAAATCACAACCATCTACAATAGTGATAATGTCTTATTAGACAATGTGGAGGATATTAATAAAGAGGCGGTTGAGTTCTTTCTGGCATTACTATCCAAGGATAACGGATACAATCTGGAGCACCAACAAAATGGTTTAAGTGTTATCCTGGAGCTGATAACAGCTGTGCAAAATCAAGCACTGATGAAACCCATTCAATTTGAGGAGGTTCGAAGTGCGGTTTTCAGTATGGAAGGCGATAAAGCACTAGGGCCGGATGGTTTCTTGGCCTTTTTCTACCAAATTTTCTAGGAGATTGTAGGAAATGAGGTTTGGGCAGTAGTGGAGGAATCTCGAGGCAAGGCGATTGTTGCAAAGGAGCTTAACTGCACACTTATTGCCCTTATACCCAAGGTGGAGCACCCTGCTAATTTTAATGAATTCAGGCCAATTTCTTTGTACAACACCATTTACAAAGTGATAACTAAAGTGATCTCAAATAGAATAAAACCTCTGCTGAGTCTTATTATTTCAGAAGAACGGAGTAGCTTTGTCCCAGGTAGGTCAATCGTGGAAGGAATAATAATTGCCCATGAGGCCATTCACACAGTCCGTCAAGCGAAAGTGGATCGAATGATGATTAAATTAGATATTAGAAAAGCTTATGACATGGTAGATAGAGAATTTCTTCTCCAGGTCTTGTAGAGGTTTGGCTTCTCCAAAGAATGGATTAGTTGGATACAGGCTTGTATAGGGGGGGTGTGGACTTCTATATTGGTCAATGGTAGCCCACAAGGCTTCTTTCAAACCACACGGGGTCTTAGACAAGGAGACCATTTATCGCCTTTCCTATTCATTATATTAGCAGAAGTCCTAGGAAGACTAATTCGATCACAGCAACAACGAGGGAGGTGGAAAGGGATTAAAATTGCAGAAGGGATGGAGCCAGTTACTCATCAACAATTTGCGGATGATACCCTACTGTGTGGACAGTCTTCACTTCAAGAGGCTCGAGTGATTAGAAAGACTATAGATGTTTTCTGCAGAGCAAGTGATCAGCAAGTTAACTGGACCAAATCAGAAGCTATTTTCTTTAATACAAAGGTTGACAGACATCAAGTAATTTCCAATATCCTAGGGGTCAGAATGGGTACCCTTCTTGGAAAGTTTCTGGGTACCCCCTTATTTGGTGGGAAGAATGGCCCTACCCTGTGGAACAACCTTATTGATGCTTGTGCAAACCGCCTTGAAGGTTGGAAGAGTAAATGGCTTACTCTCTCTAGGCAGATCATGCTACTCAAAGCGGTCCTCTTTGCCCTCCCCATTTTCTCCATGACAGCCCTCAAGATTCCGGAAAAGGTGATAAAATGTATAAACAGGGGGATGAGAAAAATTTTGTGAAATGGCAAAGAAACAAATGACAAAATTCCTTTGGTTGCGTGGGATAAAGCCTACCAAGACAAACTGGCGGGAGGAGTACGACTAAGAAACTGGAAACTTTTAAATGAAGCAATGGGGGCAAAAGTGATTTGGCAGATCTACTCTCACTCAAACCAGAAATGGGTACAAATTTTAAAACACAAGTATCTAGATCAGATGAGCAGGGAATGAATATTCACAATCACCACCTTACCAAAAGGCTCAGCCATATGGAATTTTATTACCTCATGCAGACATGTCATCACTGAACACATCACTTGGGAAATATGTAATGGGAAAATGGCCAATTTCTGGACAGATTCATGGAAAGGAAGACCAATTCTTTCAGATAGACAAGATATTAAACAGGTTACTAGAATCTAGTGGGGAGAAAAGGTAGGAGATTTTCTCCTGAAAAGCAGGGTCCAGGGGGTAGATATGTACGAATGGAAAGACGTAGAAAATCTACCATTACTAGCAAATCAAAAAGAGTTGTTAAAGGGGATCATGCAAGAGTACACCCCTATACTGTCTGCAAAGGAAGACACTATGAGATGGTGTGGATCAAAATCGGGGTAGTACTCGGTGAAGATTGGTTACATCATTCTTGACAAAATGGAAGAAAGAAAGGAATGGCCAACAAAACTAATGTGGAGCTCCCCAATTCTACCAAAAGCAGGAGTCTTCACATGGCTGACTCTAAAAAAGCGCATCCTGACAAGGGAAAGACTGCGTAGACTGGGCTTCTTGGGCTCGTTCAGATGCATAATGTGCAAGAAGGCAGAGGAATCCCTGGATCACTTGCTTCTACAATGTGAGGAAGCACAAACGGTCTGGAGCTTCCTTTTAGGGAAGCTAGGATGGGTGACTCCTCTACCTAATACAGTCCTTGACCTTTTCTCTAGCTAGAATATACCGAGCAGTAGATCAGTTTTTTCCAGTCTATGGATAGTGGCACCATCTCTGGTAATATGGGAGATTTGGAAGGAAAGAAACAGAAAGCTATTCCAAGAGAAAGAAGAGTCAAGGGAGAGTTTGCTATTAAGAGTTGAAAGAGCGATAGCTGAATCAGTCTCAGCGACAGCCAGAAACCATAACCTGGCAAAACACCCCTATACTAGTGAGGACAAAATGATTCAAACCAATTGGCCATTTGTGAATTGCCAACCCGTTAATGGGTCTCTGAGGGTTAACCCCCCTTTAGAAAAAGAAGAGGTTAAATGGGAACCGCCAACTAAGGAGTGGATAAAAATAAACTTTGATGGGGCATCTAGGGGAAATCCGGGAACCTCAGGAGTGTGAGTAGTCGTAAGAAGTGATAAAGGGGTCATCCTTTTCAAGGGTGCAAGATGATTGTAGGATGGAACAAATAACGAAGCAGAGGCACAGGCGACACTAATGGCTACTGAATTGGCTATAAATATGAAAATCCCAAAATTGCACCTAGAAGGAGACTCCCAAGTGATTATCAACGCAATAGAGAAGGGTAACACCCCCTCATGGAAATTATCCCATTGGATGGAGATCATTCGAGAAAAACTCAACTCCTTTGAGGAGTTTCAAGTCTCCCATGTCAGGCGAGGTGCCAATGTAGTGGCAGACCTCCTCTCCAACATCGGATGTGACATGACAAGCCAAATGGCCAAGTGGTGGAAGGGAGATGGCAGTGTGTGGAAGTGGAATTAATGCAATCCTAGAAGCATGAAAAAATCAATAAGCACACAAGACAGCCCTGTAAGGACAAGTACGCCTTTTCAAAGGCACTGCAATTAATGAGGCAGTTACCAAGCGCAAAGTATCTGCTTGAGATAATGGCGGAGGACAGTAAATCTTCTGTGAAATCTTTTTCCATTTATATCATTGATTATGCATTTATGAACCGTCGCAAATGACGGCGAAGGAATTACTATTTTGGTTTATGAGCAATGTATCATCAAGAATCGAATTAATGAGGATTTTTACGTCTTTTGCAGTGTAGTGTGTGGAGTTAACAATTTTTGAGCAGGTTCAATGGAGGCGAATTTTACCCTAAGAACAGAGAAGAAACTGGTTCCTTTTCTGGGAACGGTGTCAGACAAAAGAATGCAAGGACTCTTCAAATACAAGGAAGAAAAACTGTGGAGTGCAGCGCGTCTAATGCTGGAAGAGGAGTTGGTGCACATTCACTTCAGGTACAGGACGAACATGGAGATTTATTCCTTGATTATGGCCTGGGCTTGCGAATCTGAACCTGAGGTGGAAAAAATTAAGCTCACAATGACAAAGCTAATTGACGGGGACTATTTGATCAACCTCGACTCCATTTTGGAGTGGGTGATCCCTCAGAGTGGAATCTGCATTCGGGAAGGAGATGTCGAGGAGGAGATATTACCTTTTGTTCGAGGGCCGGAGAACCGAATAAAGGAGCAATGCAGAGAGCGAGCTCACATAGGCTGGGAAGCCATGAAGCTTTGTGTCAAACTAATAAGAACAGATGAGGTACTGAAAGCCCTCAAGGTGGTGATGCACATGGAGGTGGGGAGAGAACTGCGAGACCGGTTTGAGGAAGGGCGGGCGGTCCAGTTCTTAGCAAGTCTAGAGGGAGACCCAGACTTTGGGAATTTGGATTGCATCCCAAAGATGAAGACCGAAGCAGCCAAAGGAAAAGCTCTGGCAGACATTGCAGATGAGGAGGAGAAGCAGACAAACCAGAGCGATACCGACTGAGTGGATACGATGCTAAAAATCCGTTTTGCTTTCTGCTATTTGCTGGGTTTTAAAAAAATATATATATTTTATGGATGACTGTAATAACTAGTGCAAAAACGCACAGTACTGGTTTTTATTTCTGTTTTAGCTTGAATGCTCTTCATAGTAGGCTAGGACTGTTAGTTTTTTGGGCTGATGTTGAAATCTGTATGGCCTCAGATTATTGTAGCTCTTTTTCTTGGAAATCAATATATAACAAAAATTACCGACCCAAAAAAAAAAAAAACTTCGAGAGATATCCTTCTCGAGGAACCTATTTGAAAATAGGAATAAAATTCATTAAAAATAGGCTCCTTCAGAAGGATATCTCTCGATGTATTTTATATAGATTAAATTAAAATTTAAGGTATATATGCTAGTGGAAGTGGCGCCGCGCAACATGGAAAACATAAAATAAATCTATATATAATTATATAGTATTTTTTTATTAAAATAAATTATATTATAGTATTATAATATTATTATATTATTATGAGGGTTTACATCAAAGTTAGGGCTAGAATTAGGGTTACGGTTCAATTACATTAAGGTTAGGGTTAAATTAATATAAAAGTTCAATTAGGATTCTAGGGTCTGGGCTAGATTAAGGTTAGGAATGGATTAGGATTAAAATTCAATTTAGGTTAGGGTTAAGTTTAGGGTAGGATTATTGTAAGGGTCAGGGTTTAGGATTGCTATTAGGTTTACATTGTGATTAGGGTTGGGGTAAAGATTAAGATTAGGGTTATGGTTTAAGGTTACATTGTCAGGTTTATTGTTTACATCAGGGTTGGGGTTAAGGTTAGGTTCGAGATTATGGTTAGGATTATGGATAGGGTTAGGGTTTACATCATACCTAGGGTTACGGTTGAGGTTAGTGTTAGGGTTAGGGTTAGGGTCATGATTAACATAATGGTAAGGGTTAGGGTGAGGATTATGGTTGGGGTTAGGGTTAAGATTAAGGTTAGGGTTAGGGTTAGGGTTTAAGGTTAGCATTAGGATTATGGATAGGATTAGGGATAGGTTTCGAGTTATGGTTAGGGTTAGGGTTATTGTTAGGATTATGTTTTAGGGTTAGGGCTAAGGATTATTGTTAGGGTTAGGGTAAACATAATTACAATTAGGGTAGGGTTAGAAATATTAACTGAGGGAATGGTTAGGATTAGGATTTGGTTTATGGTTATGTTTTGGATTACAGTTAAGGTTAGTATTATGGTCATGGTTAAGGTTTACATCATGGTTAGTGTTATGATTAGGGTTAGGGTTTAAGGTTATGATAATGATAATGGCTAGGGTGTATGTCATGGTTAGGGTTAGCGTTGAAATTTTAGGGTTTAATTTTGGTTTAGGATTATGGTTAGGGTTAGGGTTTACGATTATGGTTAGGATTATGGTTAAGGTTAGGGTTTAGGGTTATTATATTATAATGTGGACATATATGAAATTTAATATATCCATTTAGACTATTTTTAATAAATATATGTGTTGCAAGATTAAAGCATATACTAAAATGTAAGATATATATTAGACTTTATTTAATGATACCATAAAATATTATTTAATGGTTGGTATTATGGTTACGGATAGGGTTAAGGTTAAGGTTAGTATTATGGTTAGAGTTAAGGTTTATATTATTGTTAGGGCCACAATTAGGGTTTGGTTTAGGTTTAGAATTGTGGTTAAGGTTTTGTTTAGGTTTAGGATTATGGTTAGGGTTAGGGTTAAGGATTACAGTTATGGTTAGGGTTATGGTTAGGGTTTAGTGCTAGGGTTACATTTATGGTTAGAGTTAGGGTTTATTTTTAGTGTTACAATTATGTTTAGAGTTTATATCAAATTTAGAGTTAAGGTTAGCGTTATAATTATAAGTCAGGGTAGGGTTAGGATTATGATTTGATTTTATGATTATTTAATGTAGGGTTAGGGTTAAGTGTTAGGGTTAAGGTTTAGTGTTGGGGTTAAGGTTAGTATTATGGTTAGGGATAAGGTTTACATCATTGTTAGGGTTATGGTTAGGGTTATGATAATGGTTAGGGTTTTATGTAGGTTTGCAATTATGGTTAGGTTTAGGTTTAGGATTATGGATGGGATTTAATCTTAGGATTAGTGATAGGTTTCGAGTTATGGTTAGGGTTAGGGTTATGTTTAGGATTAAGTTTTAGGGTTAGGGCTAAGGATAATTGTTAAGGTTAGGGTTTATAGTTATGGTTAGGTTAGGGTTAAGGTTTAGAGTTATGGTTAGGATTATGGTTAGGGTTATGGTGAGGGTGAGGGTTAGTATTAAATTAGGATAAGAATTCAATAAGGGTTAGAGTTCATATTAGGGTTTGTTTAAGGTTGAAGTTGTAGGTACGGTTTATTTCTATCGTTAGATTTAACTTTAGGGTTAGGTTAGGGTTAGCATTCAATTAGAGGGATTAGAGTTAAGGGTTAAGGTTATATTTAATTAGAGTTAGGGCTCGAATGTGATTTGGGTTTGGTTAAGATTAGAGTTCAATTACGCTTAGAGTTTAATTATGATTGGGATTAAGTTTAGGCAAGGATTTAGTTATGGTTAGATTAGGGTTCAAGTTGTAGTTAAGGCTTAATTGTAGGGTTATATTTAAATTTAGGGTTAGGTTAAGGTTAGGTTTCAATTATGGTTATCAATTGAGATTAAAGTTTAGGATTAGGTTGTGGTTTAGGGTTCAATTAGGTCTAGATTAGGGATATTGTCAAGGTTAGGGTTTGATTATGGTAAGGTTTTAATTATAGTGAGGGTTCGTATAAGAGTTCAATTAGGGTAAGAATTAGCTTTATGCTTCAATTACATTAGGGTTATAGTTAAATTAGGATTAAAGTTTAAATAGGGTTAGGGTTTAGGAAAGAATTCAATTAGGATTAGGGTTCAATAAGTGTTAGGGTTTGGATTAGGTTAGGGTTTAATTGGGGTTAGATTAAGGTTGAAGTTGTAGGTAGGGTTTAATTCTATAGTTAGAGTTATGCTTAGGGTTAGGTAATGGTTGGAATTCAATTAGGGTTATATTTAAGTTTAGGGTTATGGTTTGGGTTAGGGGTTAGTGTTAGGATTAGGATTATTGTTTGGGTTTACATAATGTTTAGGGTTTGGGTTAGGGGTTAGTGTTAAGATTAGGATTATGCTTAGGGTTTACATCATGTTTAGGTAGAGGGTTACGAAAATGTTTAGGGTTAGAATTATGGTTAGGTTAGGGTTAGGGTTTAGTTTTAAATGAAATAAGGGTTTAAATAATGGTTAGGTTTAGGGTTAGGGTTTAAATAATGGCTATGTTTAGGTTAGGGTTAGGGTTAGGATTAGGGTGTAGGGTTAGTGTTAGGATTAGAGTCAGGGATATGGTTGACATCATGGTTAAGGTTAGGAATAGGGTTAGGGTTGGAGATACATTTTAAGTTATGGTTAGGGTTTAATTAGGATTAGATTAAGGTTGAAGTTGTAGGTAGGGTTTCATTTTATAGTTAGAGTTCTGCTTAGGGTTAGGTAATAAATGGTTTTCAATTAGGGTTGTATTTAATTTTAGGGTCCGGTTATGGTTTAGGGTTATGATTTGGGTTAGGGGTTAGTGTTAGGATTAAGATTATCATTTGGGTTTACATCATTTTTAGGGTTTGGGTTAGGGATTATTGTTAGGATTAAGATTATGCTTTGGGTTTACATCATGTTTAGAGTTTGGGTGACGAACAAGTTTAGGGTTATAATTATGGTTAGGTTAGGGTTAGGGTTATGATTTAAATAATGGTTATGTTTAGGTTAGGGTTAGGGTTAGCATTGGGGAGTAGGGTTAGCATAAGATTTATAGTTAGGGATATGGTCGATATCATGGTTAAGGTTAGGACTAGGGTTAGGGTTGGAGATACATTTTGAGTTGTGGTTAGGGTTAGGTATTAGGGTTAGGACTAAGGATTATTATTAGGGTTAGGATTTTGGGTTATGGTTAAGTAAGAGTTAGGTTTATGGTTAAGGGTCAAGGTTATGGTTAAGTAAGAGTTAGGTTTATGGTTAAGGGTCAAGGTTATAGTTGATTAGAGTTAGGGTTCAATTACACTTAGGGTTTGATTATGGTAAGGGCTTAATTAGGATAAAGGTATGGAGTAGATTAGGGTTAGGATTTAATAAGGATTAATGTCCAATTATGATTACATTTTAATTAGGGTTAGGGTTAAATTTAAGCCTAGAGTTCAATTAGGGTTAGGGTTAAATCTAGGGCTATGGTTCAATTATTGTTAAATTATAATTTAACTTGTAGTTAGGGCTTAATTATAGGGTTCTAGATAAGTTTAGGGTTAGGTTAGGGTTAGGGTTCAATTTGGTCTAGATTAGGGATATTGTCAAGGTTAGGCTTTGATTATGATAAGTGGTTGAATATAGTTATGATTAGTATTAGATCTCAATTAGGGTTAGAATTACAATTATGATTCAATTACTTTAGGCTTAGGGTTAAATTAGGGTAAGGGTTTGGTCTAGAATTCAATTAGGATTGGGGTTCAGCTAGGGTCACTTTTAATTCTAGGGTTAGAGTTAAGTTTGGGGTTCAATTAGGCTTCAAGTTCTAGGCAATGTTTAATTCTAAGGTTGGAGTTAAGTTTAGGTTTAGGTTTCAACTATGGTAAGATTAAGTTTAGGGTTAATATTATGCTACAATTAGGGTTAATATTATAGGATTATGCATTCCTTAAACTTATTGTCTATTTCTTATAAAAGTAAGACATTTTAAAATAGCTTAAGTTTTTTTAATTACCCAAACACCACAATCGATCACTCACACACAAAGTTCCACGAGTGTGATCTTTTTCAAATCCTAATATGATTTCTATCTCGTCAACCTCTAGAGGAGCCACCTGACTTGGCCCCACCCAAACCAAGATCCATTCTTCCCACTTTTCAAGATTGTATTTCTCTTCACTATCTTGCAGTTTCCCTCGTGAATTTTCAATTATAGCGCAGATTTCTTCACGAAGGACACCACCACATCGTCTAGAGTCTATGCTTCAATTTTTTTCTTTGATCCCATGGAGGCCAATAGTCCTTTGTCTGAGGAAGTGCTTCCTAAATAGTCATGGGGGGGAGAGGTAATGCATGAAATTGCCCTTCTATTACGAGATTGTGTACATAACCTCTTGGTCTTCTAAAAGCTAAAAATTACTTCGAGTCTGCCAACTCTGGTTCCACACTATAGAAATTTTTGGATATTGACTTCCAAATATCCCTCGGTGCAAAAGTATCATTCTCGTAATAGAAAAAAGGTGCTCCTTGCATGAACACATTGATTTCCTCCAAGCGTGGCCCAATAGGTTTCGCGGGAACTCCAAAACCAATTAGTCCCTCTGAACATAAATTAGAGACGTCACATCAGACACTCCAGACATTGTTTGTTTGTATTGCATATTATCTATCTATTTATCACCCTTAAACACTTTCCTCTACCATTCTCCAATTGCTCTCTTCTAGGCAGCTGATGAGCTTGTTTCCATGTCATTCAAGATAATCCCTACTTGCTTTCTTTTAGGAAATTTGCTTGCACATGACTCTTCAACTTGTATGTTCTGCTTCCATACAGATATAAATTTTAATTCACACTCAGATAATAATTAAATAAAATAAGCATTTGTAATGAAAAGATTTAGTCATTCGATGTTACATATTATCTGATGGAAAGATCCTAGACAATTCTTGGAGAAAGGAAACATCATTGATAATCATTTTTTGCAAATAACACTGAATCAAATAAATTAAAAATGTTTCATGTAATTTTTAAAAGTAGAACTCGTTCAATGCTTTCATGCACCGACAGCAAATTCATCTGACCCACACCATTATGCATAATAGAACAAATCAATATAATAGGCTATTATAAAGAATATATACAAAAATATGAAAGAACATTAAATTACCATTACAAACCCATAAACCATTAAATAGTGAAAATAGATATAAATTTGTAAATGTCTCCCTATAAACACCACAACCATAACCAAAACAAAAAAAATTCTTACCCGCAAAAACTTAGCTGGTGAGTTGCAAGTCTACAACATTTCTCAGATGATCAAACCGTTTCTTAATTTTGTTCTTCTGGTTAGTCAATGGATTTAGTTGCATGTTCAAGTTTTCTATTTGAAGCCTTCCATTTCCCTATATTTGAGACATAATAAAATTCTTGTGAATAGGAAATTGATTCAGGAGTTACGTGTGAAGAATTTGGCAAAGTAAATGATGACAATCAAACTCAAATTTTATCTGTCTTGATTAAAGAATTTTATCCTAATGGCATTAAATTAAAGTTCTTTCTCTATTTTTTGGTGATCTCTAGAGTAGAGGTTGCTTTGCATCAACCTGGGATACATTTAACTTGTGTTGTATCTACGGAAATATGTATCCTAGGATGATGCAATGCAACCTCTGCTCCACCAATACCAGATAGAAGAGAAAGTACTTTAATTTAAAGCCATCGTGATAAAATGCTTTCAAGACATATATTAGGTATAAAAGGAAGCCTACCCTGTCATTTGAAGGGGTTTACCTACAATTCAAGTGATCTCTTAATTATAAAATCAATTCAATTCCAAGTGAACATGCAATCAAGCATTCATCAAGAATTGAAGGAGAAATCAAGTCAATAAAGATATTTAATAGAGGAGATATTTAATAAAGATATCATCTTTAAAATTAAGAAATGGGCAGGAGATTAAGAATACAAACCTTCCATATTGCACACTTCGAGGTATATTAAAATCAGTTTAAAGTGTATTCATTTAGGGACCTTTCATAAAATATTCTCAACTTACATATCATAAAAGGATCTTAAAATATTCATTGTTTATAATGATCAGAATTTGGTTGTTCCATACACCTTCCTTTACTATTTTAAAAATAGCATCAACCAAAATATTGTGCAGCAGTAGTATGGAGTGCATTTCATCTACTTTATGTCTAAATATTTCATCATACCACTTTCTTTTCAAAGGTGACTAATCGATTGCGGTGTTTGGGTAATGCATTCCAAATAGATCTAGTTGCATACCATTTATTTGTCTTGATTAAAGACTTTTATCCTGATGGCATTAAATTAAAGTTCTTTCTCTATTTTTTGTTGATCTTTGGAGCAGAGGTTGCTTTGCATCGACCTGGGATACATTTAACTTGTGTTGTATCTGCGAAAATATGTATCCTAGGACGATGCAATGCAACCTCTGCTCCACCAATACCAGATAGAAGAGAAAGTACTTTAATTTAAAGCCATCAGGATAAAATGCTTTCAAGACATATATAAGGTATAAAAGGAAGCCTACCCTATCATTTGACGGGGTCTACCTGCAATTCAAGTGATCTCTTAGTTATAAAATCAATTCAATTCCAAGTGATCAGGCAATCAAGCATTGAAGGAGAATTCAAGTTGGTGCAGGTGCATTTGGAAGACAAAAGGACTCAATGAAGCCATTAAAGACTTTTGAAGGTCTTAGGAGTGAAGAGCCAATCAATTATGATGTCTTAAGGAGGCAGCCTTAAACAACACACACTAAGCTTTGACTGATTAGGTGTGTTGTGGGCCCATTCCTTCCCTTGATGTCCCTTCCCGTCTGTTTCCATTAAAAAGACAATCACCGTTAGCATTTGAATTCAAACAGTGTTCTCACGTTTGACTACATAGAACAAAGCAAATGGCATAAGAAACTCTCATCTACCTCGCAGCTATCATAGAATACCTCCCCGAGGAGATATTCTCATGTCCTTTCCTGCTTTATGTTGTCGATGAAATACATAAGCGTCCTCACAATGCAGTCAAAGCAACAAATAGATTTCCATTTCGATTAGTTTTATTTGCCAGCGTACTCTCTACCTGTGCCAAAATGGGAGCTTTGGAACAGAGTATGGGCTTCCATCAAAGAAGAAGGTAAGGGCAATTAACATTAGATGCTTATGGTTGGAAATGCTATGTTTGACATGTTTGGAAAATGTGGAAGTATAGACATGAAAGTGCATGAACTGTTTAGTGAGATGCATCAAAGAAACATGATCTAATGGAATGCTATGATTGCAGGATATGCACAAGATGTGTTTGAAATGGATTTAGAAACTTCCAACCAAATGTGATTAGTGTGTATAGATGTTGTAGTGCAACTGCCCAGGTACACATGCATGCAAAATATGTAAGCTTAGATAAGGCACATGAACTATTTGACATAATGCCTCAAAGATCACCCAATATCCAATGACGGTTGGGAGAAAGAAAACATCAATTTTTTGATAATCTTAAATATTTCTTTATTCATCACTATAAATCTATTATGAACTTAGTCTCAATATTGCAGAAATTTATTCTATTATGAAATCAATATTTAGGGATGTAATCTTTATAATTTTTTTTTAATTAGGAAAAGGTCCTAATAGAATCCCCAACTAATTAATCTAGAGAAAGAAATTCAATCCTCACCACTATGGTCTTGAAGGCTTTTAAGACACTTGGATTCCTATTTTGGCCCGCTTTTCCTTGACCCTATGTTAAGATAGTAAACTAGTTTGAGAGAATCTATTGGGTGGGAAATTGTGTATGGTTGCAATTATTTTCATGCATGGAAAGTGATTTAAAGTTTGGACCAATAGAGGATAAATATTTCTTGAACCTTCAAGGACATGTGTAGAGCACTGCATGGATGTTTCTCCATTATTGAACTCTTTGAATATGTAAGTAAATTATTTTTGGTTGATGACACAGTAAGTGTGGTATTTGTCTTTTCGATATGTTGTGGATAATATTAATAAAATATGGAATTTTTTTGATGCTATATACACTATGTTTTGGATTGAATTTAGGTAAGCGAAGAGGTAATGGAAGAATAAAAGAGGTACACAAAGGAAGAAGAGTGAAATAGGTGGTTTGGGATGGAGGTTACAAGTATATATGATAATTCGTATGGATAATTTGTTGTCTATAAAGAGGCAAATAAGCTATCACAACTTCAACATGAATGAATGCCTCATCTACAGAAGCAAAAGGTACCTCTAATGGTTTCAAAATTTGTCAAAATAGTTATGATATAACAAATAATCAAGTGGAATATCCTTTAGGTAACTAATATTATCTTCAAACTATTTATTTTGATTTTCATCATATCCTTTCCATGTGCATTTCCCTTGGTTTTAGTCCCATTTTTTCTTTATTTTATTCAAAACAAAATTTATAGATGCCTCTACTTGTCTCACCACTCATTAATTGTTTGGGATTTTCATTCCATTCACCAAGGTTGGCATCTATTCTAAGACTTTATGTCATGGCCAAGCTAAATGATTTGCCTCTAGTTTCTCTCCAATCTAGTCACCTAGTAGCATGTGAAATCTATCTCTTCCTAATTATTATTCTCTCCATCTTGTTAATGACCATTTCATTAATGAATCCTTCCTCATAATTTTGGATAAGTGAGACAATGTTAGCTCAAGGAATCTTCTCAATCCTCTTTCAAGATTCTTTCCCAAGTAATAATCTTGCATATTGGAAAATAAATTACGCTTCTATTTTTCCAAGCTACTCTTCCTTATAATGTTTAGATTTATTCTAAAGTGCTCATTGTGACTCATGTTTACTACTCTTCCTATTAGTCTCATTCCAATATCTCCTACAAAAATATGGAATGATTACATTTATATTTTATTTGTGTCTCCTAAATATCCACAAAATTTGGAACAATAATACAATTTTTTTATAATATTTAATTGTAAAAGAAAGGATTAAAATGGAACTAAACACTCTAAATAAATTAATCAGGGTTAAAGGGATAAACTAGGATCAATTCATGAAGGCAAGATCTGTTATCTCAAAATTAATAGATTCATGCAAGAAAAAAAATATTAAATCTAGAGATAAAATTCTTGAAAAATTTAGCTAGCTAAAAGCGAAAGAATACTGTCAAGCTCTCATTTTCACACAGACTAGCAAAGTTTGTAGAGGAGAAATCACTATTGAACTTACCCCTGTCTCATATAACCCTATGTTGGGTAGGCCCCACAATAATTAGAAGATCCTAATTACTACTATCCTAAACCTTGCATTGACTGTCACAATTTCACAGTGAATTGAGTTAATTAGTCCATTAGCGAGATTGGGAAAGAGTTTGGTATTGAGTTAGGTGTTGGTGGAAGGTTTAAGGAGGTACACTATCATCATAATTAATGTTAGAGAGTGTTGTGTGAATAAGAATGGCCACGAAAGGAGTGACTATCCTAAGTGCTTGAGACTGTCACAAAAAGTGAGTGTTGCAGCAGTGAATCTTCCTTTGACCTTTGTGTGTTTGGGAGGGTAAAGACCCATGGTGGTATATTTTGAGTGGTTGGGAGGGTAAAGACCCACATATCAACTATCTACTTTGACATCCTAGCATGGTGTCCACCTACTCTAAAACCTTGTGGGCACTCTTTGTCTAATACTAACATATACATAACATGTGCCTCTCATATAACCCTATGTTGGCTAGGCCCCACCATAATTAGAAGATCCTAATTACTAAAAACACTAGACTCTCCCCTAAAAGGTTGTTGAGTCATAGAAGGCCTAGCTTGATAGCCCTATAGTCTCTCATACCTAAAATATCCTTGTGTCCATGATGGTCAAATGTGACTACCCTATGGCCCCTACTATGCTCTAGTAGACCTTTGTCCATAATATTGATACTATTGGGTTTTTCTTTGTAAATCATATAGTAAGTCTAAATTATCCTTTGAAGGATGGGGAGGCATATGGACACTTTAGTCCCTTCATCAAGGTTACAAACTTCTCTCATGCCTCTTGTGTCCTCCCATGTACCTCCTTTTCCGTAAGAGACTTTGCCATAGCAACCCTAAAGTCATTTGGATTGGCCATGTGTAGGAAAACTAAAATTTTGGGCTTTCCACCCCTAATGAAATAATTGACAAGTAACTTGTCTTGAATGTAATCTACAAACTACAAGAACTCCAAAAACTAACTCTCATGTTGAGCCACTATGAAACCTTATTATGTAAATTGTGAAACTCATCTATGCATCTCTGTCAAAAATATTTTGAAATAGAACACACTTTGAAGCACTCCAAAATGGTATCTAGAGAGGGTTTCCAATGTGAGTTGGTGCATTTTATCCTCCCAGTACCACAAGGTGGAAGCAAGTCCTCTCAAAAATTGCATTGAAAATTATGCCTTTAGCTTGCTCACATATAGATGCAACCCAAAGCATAAGTCCAAGCTAATTAGTAAACAAGACTTATCCTCAACCCCATTTGTGGATCTTAAAAATGTAGAGGATTGGAGATGAAGAAACTCTCAAATATGATCCTTTGGCTCATGATATGTGCTTGCTATAGTCTATACCTCTTGTATTTATGCATGATGAGGCTAGGTAATGTGTATTGATCAATATTCTATCTCCTCTATATGTATTTCCCAAATTCAAGGCGAACTCCTAATAAGCTCCCAAGATGCAAGTATATGCTCCTCTACTACAAGTGGATCCTCATGTCTTGTAAAATTTGAGGTCCATACTTGGGCTACTCATCTTGGTGAAAACTCTAAAAGTGATATGACCCTTCCTTCCATTTCCTACACCCTATTTTCTAACCCACACCTCATAACCTTTACCTCACTTCCTATCATTATTACCTTCCATCTACCTTTCATATCCCCTATCTTAACCTCCTCCACTTTTCTACATCATATCCTACACCTTAACCTCATACACACTTACTTTTACTTCACCTACCTAACCCCATTCCATCCTTCACATCCTTTTATCTCCCCCCATTCACTTTCCTACCTTCCAAACCCCTAACATATCCTAACTTACTCTTTTACCATTACATCCTTCATCACTTACCTCCCTATCTTATCCTAACCCACACCTCATAACCTTATACCTCTCAGCTTCCATTTTATACCACCTTCCTAATGGTACACTTATGCTCCCCTCCAAAACACCAAGAAAAAATAGCACTCGATCACTACACATTGCTCTCACGGTTCTGCAGCAGGGATTTTCTGTCACTACCATATATACCAGCATCCATAATTAGGATATATTTTACATAATGGCACTCAATCACGCAGATTTAGGTCATCCATCCCCTTAATTAGGATATATTTTAAATATGGAAAGTAGTGTTAATATGTTTCAGGCTAACTATACTGTTCATTATTTAAAATGCAGTGTTTAAATAATACATGATTGTAGGATTGTTCAACGGTTTAGGTCTTGTAAGAAATTGTTCTTTTAAATCGATCATATCATATTAAAGAAACCTCTCACCATCTCTGCTATTGCCAATTAATCTGATAAATATATAACAAAATTTGAATCTAAATATTTGAATATGTATAACAATGAATTTGTTGATTATACCCTACCTTTTTCCTGCAGTGATTAAACCCACAAGGAACTATGTCCACCTCCCTCCTTTGTGTTCATCGGGGGACGGCCCCTACCTGCATGTTCCCTATTGTGATCCCCATTATGATCCCCTAATATGCCCCGAGAGAACGTGAACTAAGATACCTTGGGAGGGCCTTTAGGTAGGCACTCGTTCGCTCGACCAGGAAGGGATGCTTACGCGAATAGTTGTGGTTGAAGCCAACAAAGATGGATAGAGATTCGATAGTGAGTGTCCGCCTCCACTTCCACCGAATCATACTCCATCGCCACTTCCAGCCTAAGCTACAAAACCGGCTAGTTTCACACCAATGATCTTCCCCGCCACGATTAAACCCACAGGTTCGCTACAGAGGTAGGACGAATGAGAGGCGGGATTTATGAAATGACTTGGTCTTTTCTTTTTTTTAAGTAATGCACGCGGTCGTCGGAATTTCGATGAACGCGGGCACTTTTTCTAAAATAACCCAAATGTCATTGCCAATTCCTTCTTCGTCAAAACCAAATGTTGCATTATCGTCAGAATTCCAACAAAATTGGGCATTTTTTCAAAAAAAAATCAAGTTTGATCACAATATACCTTCTCCGTCAGAAACCTTCGTCGGAATTTTAGGCTAAATGTATTAGTGTGGATTTTCCCTATCCTTAGTTGAGCCTTCAATCTAAAATGTATCATTTCTCTATTAGTGTGTGAAAATACCAGTATCAACCCACCATGTCTATCTTCACCATTAATGTCAACTAAAACCAAGGTCAGATACAAAAGTCACAAACATGATATCTATCCCCAATCTAAAAGTTATCATGAAAAATTAAAACAAGGGACGAGGTCCCCCATTTTTGAAACAATGCCATTTTTCTCCCCTTATGTGAAGCTACAAGTTTCTAATGAAGATAAGAATTTTAGAGGACATCCAAGAGTTAGAGACAAGTGACCACAACAAACCAAGATGCTTGAAAAACTCTAGACCAAGCCACCTAAAGTGCCCCTATCTAGACCTGGGCATTTTGGGTGTCTTTGCCCTCTAAAAGAAACTTACAAATTGATAAGGAGTGAGTTTTGGGTCATAGGAAGCCATATCTTGGTAGGTGTCTAGTAGTTGAAAGACCAAGCTATTTTGAGCATCCCAGTCTAGTGAATTTAGCTCTAGATCTTAGTCACAAGTGTTTTCTACTCATTTATGTGCCTATTGAAAAGGTTGTGTTTACAGTGTATCAATCTATTACATTCCTTTTTTTTTTACTTGCATCATATCTAAGTCTTAGTTTGATATCATCTCAAACCCATACACTTTCCAAAGAAACAAAGGAATAGAAGCCATAAGGTACCATTTCGATCTCTTGGACAAGAGACTCAAATTCAATCACATTTTTGTGATTTAGTATTCCAAAATTTGTATGAAAGTGGATCTTTCCTTCTATCCTACCTTGCTCCATTTTCATATTCAACATTTGGTTATGCAATTAGTTGGATGAGTAAGCGATAGGTTGTGGTTACTTTGTCCATTATTGAAGCTGAGTATATGAAAACTACTTGTGCTTGTAAAGAAGCCATTTGACATTAGAGATTGTGTTTATGTTTGTCGATAGATTTTGCTACCTAACTCTATATTCTAATGCCCAAACAGGTAACAATGTGACCAAACAGTTGAGATAGGTATGATGACCTTCTATACCTACTCTATGCTTCTTTTACAAGGCGCAACTACCTTCTGATAATATACAATAAATAAAATCCAAGTGTTCTTTTAACTAGAAAGCAATTTAAAGTTATAACTTTTAACCAGAAAGTTTCAAAAGGATTGTGACTACTATGAATTTCCAAATAATGATAAAACAAAGTTCTAAATCTTCCAATCAAGTCTCACTCTCATCACAATGTATGATGGGGATTAGAAGAACAAATATAATATCTTCGTAATTGAATTGACCGTTGCATGCAATATTCATGCAAAGATAATATTTCACAACAATGGGCTAAAGAACAAATTTCAATCACTTCAATGCTCAATAGTAAAGAATCACTGAAATAGCAGCATATCCAAGACGAGAGGAACAAGCATCCATTCATCACAACATAAAGTTTATGACTTCATAGGACCATTCCAATAATCTTCATTGAATCATATAAAGTAACTAAAGAATAAAGTAGTATATGTACTTCTAACAACACAAAGTATGTCGAAAGATCCTATATGCAGATTGGCTTCTAACATTTATAGCCAAACTTAGCATAACTGTTTCAAAAACATAACGTCTTTTGGAAAATGTTATAAAACAACCAATTAAACTTAAGTTTTTTAAAGAAAGATTAAAGATAGATAAACGGCTCCCCAAAGATAGACAGAACATATTCACTAGGTGTGTCATAATGATGTCGTTAAAATGGTGATTGTTAGAAACCAATATAAATTCATAATAAAGCCCAACCATAAGCATATGAACTTAACCATTTAATAACATATCAAAGAAGATTAGCATATGAAATATAAATGAGAAACGTGAACAAACATGTAAACTTTACTTCCCCATGATGCTCTCAATGCTATTCATTCTTCTTTGTCCTCCTCCTCTCCACAATCTTTGTTGCTACAAGATTGACAAACATGAAGATTTGGAGATAGTTGAGGATAATGAATGTGTATTTCTCTCACACTTCCATAACAAAGGATGGATGGATGGATGGAATTATATGGAAACTCTTGCATCAAGATGATACGGCAAAATTGGATTGGAAAATGAAGTGAACTGATGCTTGATCAAATTGATAGCATAAGAATGCAATGAAACTGGATGATTTGTGAAGGGAGGGAACTCCAATTTTTAGAATTTAGAATTGAAAATGGATGGTTGAGATTGGAAGTTAATGAAGGGATAAGATTGAAGGTGAGGAGATGAGTTGGATTGAACTCATAGCCTTGTGAGAAGTGTCACAAGGGGTAGGCTTTGGGATGAGGTAAAAGTGTGCTCACACATGTATGAGCACCTCTTGGGAAGAGCACTTGTCATGGGGAAGAGGGCAAGATGTGCTCACACATGTATGAGAAAATCATGGGAAGACCATGAGGTTGACAAGTGGAAACACTTTTGGAAATGTGTAAGGGCTATAGAAAGGGGGGATATGACATGTGGACTAAAAGGGAAATTTGTAGGGTGGCCCCATGGGGAAGATAATTCTCACACATGTGTGAGAACCCATGGGTCAAAGGTGAGGTGGAGGTGAAAATGACTTGTGCATGCAAGTCGTTTATGAGGGGAGTCACATGTGGACTTGGGTAGGTGTGTAACATTTTAAAAATATAATAAATGTGAATAAGAATTAATTAGCCTAAACTCTTGAATTAAGGGTAAGTGCACCAAGATGGTGTGCAAAAGGGGGGTATAAGTGGACACTTTTTTTTTATAAATTAAGTAAACTTGAACTTGGAGGAGAAAGTTGAGAGTCATCCACTCAAAATATGAAGATACTCAAAGAACAAAGATTGTAGTACTCTAAATCTAGTTTTCAAAATTGGATAAGATTAAGGGGGTCAAATCCTTTGCGCACGAAAAAAGATCCTAATTTTTACTGAAAAACATAACATAGTGTCTGACGTGCGCATCAAAAAAGTCATAGTTAGATTTAGTATTTTGACAAATCCTTTGGTAGAAAGATAGTTAAGAGAGAGCACTATAAGTTGTGTATTTTTTTGTAATTTTTTGTTGAGTACTTTTTTTTTATCGAATCAAGCACATCCTGAAAAGTAGGTACCTGTTCGTGCGTGAAGTTTAACTTGCACCAAAACAATCAAAAATGCAATTTAATTTATTAAAAAAATGGTACGCATATGTCTCTGACAACTATGGAGATTGGTAAAAGAAATTCAAGAATAATATGTTATTGGTGTTCAAATTTTTAAAAACATATATGGTTAGAAAGCCCAAAATATGGGTGAAAATATGGTGGCAATTTTAGAAATACCCAACTAATGAAGTGTAAACCTAATGATGACAAAGTTGAGAAACCAAGTTGATAAAATAAAACTCGTCAAAAAGGAGGGAAATGGAGGGAAATCAAACTTCCAACCCTCATCTTTTTCATCCAAGCCTATTCACAAGCCTAAATAAACTAAAAGCGAACAGGTTATTTTAAACATAAAGCATATACGGGGTTTGAATAAATAAAAGCACGTACGGGATTTTAAGAAGACAAAACCCGTATGCATTTTATGTGAAGCAAAACCCGTATGCGTTTTATGTGAAACAAAACCCATACGGGTTATGTTAACATAATGGCATCCTAGCACAAAGAAATACAGATCTATGTTTAAAATATATGCATATATATTATCTTTTGATATCTTATTAAATTGTATTCCTACTCTCTCTCTCTTTGTGTCTCTCTCTTAGGACCCCACATAACACCTAATGACATCATGTAAGGTCCCTTAGAACACATATGACCCCTTAAGACCATATGATGTTCCAACACATGTGCGACCCCATTAGGACCCCACATGACCCCCAATGATGCCATATGGCCCCTTCAGACCATGTATGATATCCTAAGGGGTCAAATGGTATCTTAAGGGGTCATATGGTGTTGTAACATATTCATGGCTCAATTAGAACCCCATGTGACCCCTAATGACATCATGTGACCCTTTAGCACACCACATGACCCTTTAGGAGCATATGATTCCCTAAGGGATCATATGGTGTCCTAATCGGTCATATGGTTTTGTAATACATGTGTGGCACCACTAGGATCCCACATGACCCCTAACAACATCATAAGACCCCTTAGCACATTGCATGACCCCTTAGGACCATACGATGTCCTAAGACATCATATGGTGTCTTAAGGAGTCATATGGTGTCCTAAGAGGTCATATGCTATCCTAAGGGGGCAATGTGAACCATTATTACAATATTAAAATTAATTCCAATATTATTTACAAAAATAAGTTCAAATCACTCGAGCCCTTAGCACACCATACAACCCTTCAGGACCCGAGATGACCCCTAACGACACCATATGAGCCCTTAGCATACCATATGACCCCAAGTAGGACCATATGATATCCTAAGGGGTCATATGGTGTCCTAAGGTGGCAATATGAACCATTATTACAATATAAAAAAGTAGTGCCAATACTGCTTACAAAATAAGTTCAGATCATCCCATCAAGCATGAGGTTCAAGGATGAAAATAATAAACCAGTATGCTCTCCCTCTCTCCCTTCCTCCATGACCCATCCCTCTCTCTCTCTCTTCTTCTCTCCCTCCCCACTCTTTCTCTCTCCCTCCCCCCTCTATCTCCCTTCCTTTCCCATCCTCTCTCACCTCTCCCCCCATCTCCTTGCATCTCCCCCATATCCCTCTCTCACTTTCCCATCCTCTCCCTCTCCCTCCCTCTCACTATCTCTCTCTCTCCCTCCCTCCCCATTCTTTCTCTTTCCCTCCCCCCTTTATCTCCCATCCTCTCTCTCTCTCTCTCTCTCTCTCTCTCTCTCTCTCTCTCTCTCTCTCTCTCTCTCTCTCTCTCACTCTCTCTCTCTCTCACATACACACACACGCACTCTCATCCTCTCCCTCTCCCTTTCCATCCCCAACTCTCTTTCCCTCTACCTTTCTCTCTCTCTCTGTCTCCCCCCTTTTCCTTAACCTTTTCTTTACTATAAGTAACGTGTAAAGGTTTTTAATATGTAAAACCGTGTATGGGGTATTGGAAATATGAATGTTGGTTGTTGGGCATTTTTAGGGACTAATAGCACATACGGGTTAACTAAAAATAACCCATACACATTCCAAACACATATTTTCAATTACCCAATGGCCTCAACGGCCTCAAAAGGAGTTTTTGAATTCGTTGAAGGCCCCACTGCAACTGATTCTGTGATAGTTTTATATGTGAAAGTAAGTGAAAATTTTGTTTTGCATGATTTTAAATGATTGAATTGTTGTTCTAATTAGTTTGGTCAATGTTATTGTGATTGTTTAATAGTTTTGATTTTTAGAAATAATGAAAATACTCATTTTTATGGTTATTTGATTGTTTAAGTTTTGCTTTACATATATATGGAAAATGATTATATTTAGGACAACCTTTATTAATGATGGGAAAGAACAAACGAGGAATAGCGGAACAACGAGATGTTGAAAAGGAAAGACAAAGGCAGCGTACGAAAAAAATTACGTGACCTAAGAACAATGGGACAAGAAGGTACGTCATCCACAACATCTCAATTTGATGTACCAAATGAACCTAATGCAATTGAAGAAGAAATCACAATCAATAATCAAACAAACGATGAAGATGCACCAACAACATTTCATTTACCAAATGAACCTAATGCAAGTGAAGAAGAGACCATAATGAATAATCAATCAAATGATGAACATACACCAGTTCAATTTGATGTGATGAATGTACCTAATGCACGTAATGCACCAATGTTAACACCTCCTACAATTAATCGTAGGAAACCAAAGTATCTAATTTACATCAATGAGAATATTTTGAAAGCAATGCCCGATAAAATAAATGAATGAACTTGTATAAGAATTGTTAAAATAATATGGCAACACTATTTTGAAGACTTAAATCAAATTGCAAGATGCCAATTAATTGTTGAAATGATTAAAAATTTGAATTTTAGAGAGAATGAAAATTCTAGGCCTAAGATCATCTGAAAGTAATAGTGAAAGTACTATTGTGAGGAATCTATTTGATGCATATCAAGATACTGGTTCAAAATCACGTACTAAAGATTCTAATGTTATTCGACATGTTATTACATCAACCATAAAGAGAAAGAAAATAAAAAAAGATTGTTTGATAAGCAAAAAAAGTAAGTCATTAAACATAAGTAGAACATTACGTAAAGTATTAGAGAGGCGGGAGAAAATAGAGGATCCTAACAATAATTCTCTTTGGGCGTTCTCGGGTAGACTACCACGTAAAGATAAGGTTGTTGTTGATGCACTAAGAACATTAATTGAAAATTTTTGGCACGACAACACAAGGGTTTTGCCTAACCAAAGAGATGTTGTTAGAAGGCGAATTGGATCCAGAAATCGTGAGCCACGTGCCAAACACTATTTGGATATGACTCAAACAATTTTTAATGAAAATTCCTTCAAAATTTTCCTCAAATAAGAATTAGTCAAAGATGTTTTGAAATGGTAAAACCTTTTTATGTTAAGATTAATCATGTACACACCACATGTTGTTGTAGGATGCATATTGAATTTTCCATGCAGTATGATATTTATCATCATATATGTTGTACTTTTCACACTAACTATGTTTTGCAGGAATGCAATATACAAGTGCCTCCTAAGTCACCAAGAGAATTTATTTCAAGTGTTCTATGTAAAAGAGATGATGGCTGCATTTATTATAAGATGATGTGTTTGAAAGGTTGTTGTGCTACATGTGGTGGTTTGCAACATTTTCCAAGTTGTGTACATTTGGATAACACACATGAAATTGGTAAGAAACTAGTTTCTTTTGGAAAGTACAAGACAACCACATGTGGGGTTAAAGATGGAAAAGAATTGAAGAGATGTGAGTTAGTGAAAAATGATATATGTGTAGCTGAATTTATGAGAACGTTTCAAGAGAAACTAGTTTATGAGTACATAATGCATACGCATAGAGCTCGGTGGTTAGATGAGCAATTCAAGTTATGTAAGGACACATTTCCTCTTGGTACCATTGTCTCTATCATTGATTTTGTAGAAAATTGTACACTACAACATCAAAATGAAGTGCAATCTATGTATTACCATTCTATACAAGTTTCTATTTTTGTACACACAACATTCATGCATGCAGATGATAGCACAGAGGGGGACAAAAAGGTTGTTAGAGAGTATCACTTCTACATAAGTGACGATCATACTCATTCATCAAATTTTGTGCAAGGATGCTTTAAAGTTTTCAATGATAATTTAAGGGAAAGGGACATACGATACAACCAACACATAATATGGTCAGATAATTGCACCTCACAATTCAAGAATGCAAGGATGTTCTATTGGTTGACTAGGATGCATGTGACAAGTGCTCTACAACATTTTTGGAATTTCACTGAGGCTAGACATGGAAAGGGAGAGCACGATGGTGCAGGAGCATGCGTAAAAAGAGCCCCAGCTAGATAAAAATTGAAGTATGAAGGTGGTGTTGAGTTGACAAATGCAACAACAATTGTGCGATGGTGTAACTCTACAATGAGACTAGGTAATGCAAGTACGTCAATGGTTCATAGATATTTTTGGTTGATAAGTGAATCTGACATTGAAAACTATCAAGATTGTTGTACAGTTGCAGGATCGAGTGAAATGCACTCATTTAGAAGTTCAAATGCAAGTTCACTAGTAATTTATACTAGACAGATTGTATGTTTTTGCTCTTCATGTATGTATTTTTTGTGGGAAGAATGTGAATCACAAGAGTGGGTTGACAAATGGTCTTGTAGACTGTTGGTTCTCATTGATACCTATCAAATTACCAAAGCACTATAGTTGAACTAGATGGAAGCATCAGTTGATTTCAACCATGTATCTGACCTAGTGGAACCAGGTGATTGTTTTGGTTAATTTTATCCCAAAACTTTTTTTTGGCTCTTTTTGTTACATCAAACATTATTTTTGGTATTAATTATCATTCTGTAAAATGCAGGTCATGTGTATGCAATTGTTGCAGAATAGAGAAATGAAGAAGGAACACATTACTTTTTGTGTTGTTGTATTGAGCCTAAGAGAAAATTGACAACCACAATCATTGATGGAGAGGGTAGTGAGTACCCAGTAGGGTTTGTTGTCATGACAGGAACATGGATTAGGAGATACCCTATCAATAATTCTAATGTTTGGTTGTTTGAGGAATTTGAAATACACAAACATATTCTTTATTTCTCCAATCTTCTTGTTGCAACAAATATTCAATTGATTAAGTATCATGGTAGACCTCTTAATAAGAATTTATGGAAACTTTGTGAATCTGACAACGAGGCAATACTTGACACAATACGGGTTAGAGTTGATCCAGAAGACTCACTTGATTGATTTTGTGTCATCTACAAGTGTTCAATTGTTGGAGCATTACAATGATTCTACGGTTCAAGGTAGAATGATTTTGAGAATTTTGTATATATCATCAGCGAATTGTTCTATATTCATTTTTTGTATATATAAATGCTCATGAGCTAATTTGTTCATATTTAGAGGCAAAATTTTGTATATTTAAATGGCCATGAGCTGATTTGTACATATTTAAATACCAATTTTTGTATATTTAGATGACCATAAGTTGGATTTTGCATATTTAAATGCCAAATTATATATAAATGCCCATCAACTAATTTCTACATAATTTTCTTGTATATTTAAATAGCCAAGAGTTGATTTGTCCATTTTTAGAGGCAAATTTTTTAATATATGTCAATTTTTGTATATGTAAATTTGTGCATAAATAGAATTTTGTGATGCATTTTGTATTTTTTATTATACTTGAAATTTTGTATGACTATTTATGAGTACATGACCTAATTTATGACTATTTATGAGTACATGTGTATGCCTACCGTATGGCTATGGATGTTCCAACAAGTTGGGAGGTACAACAAGAGCATGCCTCTCGTAAACCTTCCCACCTAGACGCAATCGTGATGTTGGTTTGTACCCATGACGAATGGAATCAAATCTAGCGTATCTTGCAACCATGCATTGCATGTAACTAACGGTTTTTGCACCAAGTGAAAAACACTACCATTTGAAAATGGCTTCGATTCTTCACAAACCGAGATAGGTCATTGTAGACGAGCCTCACGTGACCCTATAGGTACAAATAGATCATTCATATGCATCATGGATTGCAATAAATAGTTCATCAAAGTTTGACAATTTTTTGGACTCATGGCACTTGAGGGATCGTGCTAGTAGGGTAGGGCTCTCGACGTTCCGGCTCGTTGGGAGGCACAACATGAGCATGCCTACTATAAACATGCCCACCTAGACACGCTCATGATGTTAGTTTGTGCCCACGATGAATGAAATCAAATATAGCCAATCTTGCAACCTTGCATTGTATGCAATTGATGGTTTTTGCACCAAGTAAAAAAATGCTACCATTTGAAAATGGCTTCCTGTCTTCAAAAACCAAGATAGGTCATTGTAGATGAGCCTCATTTGATCCTATAGGTTCAAATAGATCAATCACATGTATCCTGGATTGCGAGAAATAGTTTGTCAAAGTTTGACAATTTTTTGGACTCAGGGCACTTGAGGGATCGCGTCGGTAGGGTATGGCTCTCAACATTTCGGCTCATTGGGAGGCATAAAATGAGCATGCCTACCGTAAAAATTCCCATCTAGACGCGCTTGTGATATTGGTTTATGCCCATGATGAATGGAATCAAATCTAGCCTATCTTGCAACCTTGCATTGCATGTAACTGACGGTTTTTGCACCAAGTGAAAAAACGCTACCATTTGAAAATGGCTTCGATTATTCAAAAACCAAGATAGGTCATTGTAGATGAGCCTCACATGACTCTATAAGTTCAAATAGATCAATCATATGCATCTTGTATTGCGAGAAACAGTTCGTCAAAGTTTGACATTTTTTTGGACTCAGGGCACTTAAGGGATCACGTCGGTAGGGTATGGCTCTCAACGTTTTGACTCGTTGGGAGGCACAATAGGAGTGTGCCTAAAATCAAATTGCCCACCCAGACGCACTTGTGATGTTGGTTTGTGCCTACGACGAACGGAATCAAATCTAGCCTATCTTGCAACCTTGCATTGCATTTAACTGACGGTTTTTGCACCAAGTGAAAAAATGCTACCATTTGAAAATGGCTTCGATTCTTCAAAAACCAAGATAGGTCATTGTAGATGAGCCTCACATGACCCTATAGGTTCAAATAGATCAATCATATGCATCTTGGATTGCGAGAAATAGTTCATCAAAGTTTGACAATTTTTTGGACTCAAGGCACTTGAGGGATCATGCCGGTAGGGTATGGCTCTCGATGTTCCGACTCGTAGGGAGGCACAACATGAGCATACCTAACATAAAATTTCCCACCTAGATGTTCTTGTGATGTTGGTTTGTGCCCACGATGAATAAAATCAAATCTAGCCTATCTTGCAACCTTGCATTGCATGCAACTGACGATTTTTACACCAAGTGAAAAAATGCTACCATTTGAAAATGGCTTCGAGTCTTCAAAGACCGAGATAGGTCATTGTAGAGGAGCCTCACATGACCTTATAGGTTCAGAAAAAACAATCATATGCATCCTGGGTTGCGAGAAACTATTCATCAAAGTTTGACAATTTGTTGGACTCGGGGCACTTGAGGGATCACGCAGGTAGGGTATGGCTCTTGACGTTTCGACTCATTAGGAGGCACAACAGGAGCATGCCTACCGTAAACCTACCCACCCAGATGTGCTCCTTCTACTGATTTTTTCCCATGATGAACATAATCAAATCTAGCCTATCTTGCAACTTTGACAACAAATGAGCAACTTTAAAATCTTATCCAAATGATCCCAAACTTTCACAAATGACTCCTAATAATCATTAATGGTCCCAAATCACCTTATTTAGATGAAACAATGGAAAACAAGACAAAAAAGCATATTTAACCATTGTGAGCATGAGGGTGCTCTCACACCACTCACATGACAAATATAAATGAATACAATCAAAAGCATCCAGTGATCATTACCATGGATCAAATCTAACCATTAGCATTGAATTTCATTTTGATTGAGGCAAGGAGTTTTGTGGGGTTAATTCAATATTTTAGAAAGCTTATCAAATCATATTCCACAATTGCAATACTTTATATCATAGATTTTTGTTGTTTATATTCATATTGATGATTACATAGGCAAATATTCATGTAACTTTATAAAAGGACAGTCACCAAATACACTGAATAGTTGTCTAAGTCTGAGGTTAAAGATTAGCCAAGTCTACGGAGTGGAATTCAACAAAAGACATTTGTGTAGCTGAAGTAATTGCTTAGCAAGCCACTAGTTTTGGCAACACCTATCCTACAACTACTATTTTAGGTAGAGAGAAATTTTAATGATTTGTGTGTTGGAGGCTATTTTATTAAAATTATGTAAGCTTGTTTGTTATCATTCAGACTTATTTCGTTGAGCGCTCTAGATATATTGCTCACATAATGAATTGTATATCTTTGTTTGAACAAAAAATAATTGTATCAATTATAAATCAACATTTATATATTTAGTACTTTGAATTCAAAAAAAATTATAAGATATACTAACTCTCTTTAATGCATATTTATTTTTTGTTTTGTAGGCATTGTTAGGGGATCAAATGTCTCAGATTGATAATGTCACGCTCTCGACGATCAAATTTGGCCTACAAAGCTATGCGGTATCATATTTTGTACATCTCATTTTATGTACTTATTGATTGAATATGCAAGTCATTTAATTTTAGATTTGCTAAATTATGTTTAATATTATCTACTAATATCTCTTGTGTTAATTTTGTTTGTTTTAGGGTACCCCACATGTGTCTAGGACACCTCCTCGACAAAAGAAATCCTCGAGGAAGCTTAAACATCAAAAGGCAATTCAACACATTTTTAATTGACACAATTGTTTGAAAAGGTTGAATTTGTCTTAATTGGAACTTGTAGATTGATTAGTGTTTTTTGTCTATTTTATAAACAATGACAATTAGGATTTGTGGAATTGTTGAATGCACCTGATACGCCAGAGGATCAAGAGAGGGAAGAGGTATGCATCTCTACTTTATTTTCTTGATTTGATGATTATATGCACGTGTACATGTGAACTTTAGATAAATTATAATCTTATCATTTTTCATACACGAAATAGCCATAGCTACTTCATCAATGGTGAGCCCTCGTAAGTCTACTAGAGAAACATCTCAGGCTCCGATACACTTTTGTTCTATATATTGTAGATTTTCAGTGTTCTTGATCTATATATATTATTACCTTGTATTAATTTTGTATTTAACCTACAATACTTATCATTATATTAATTGTATTTAATCTTATCATTTTTCATACAGGAAATAGCCACAACTGCTCCATCAATGGTGAGCCCTCCTGAGTCTACTAAAGAAGCATCTCAGGCTCCGGTACACTTTTGTTATAACTTCTATATATTATAGATTGTTAGTTTTTTTATCTATATATGTTAGTACCTTGTATTAATCGTATTTAATCTACAATAGGCTCCTTCGCGGTTCGGCCATAACTTGGATCCTTTGAAGTTCCATTTTAAGAAGACTCCTATGTCTAACAAGGAAAAGAGGAAAAAGACAGTAGATCCCATATCAACAAATGAGGTAATCTACAATTCAATTGCAAAGAAATTATTGTTAAATGCATAGTTATGATAATTGTGAACTATTTAATACAAAAGGATTCTAACTTGGCTTTTGAATTGTGGTTGTGCAACCATCTACAGAGCTGCGTACTACATCAAAGAGGCTCGATTTTGATGATCCACCACAGCTATAGGATCATATAGTGTTAGCAGTGGTTATTGAATAACCAATACATCTAGATATATTCTACATTTTTATTGTATATTGATCTAGACATGACATATGCCACATTTTTGCAAAACTTGTATTGACTTGGCATATATGCCTTTTTTGTATACATACACATTCATTGTGCATTTTGATATATATAAATTTTGATATTCGATCCAATAAATATGTATTGTGTTCATTATTGTGCATTTTGTTGATATTGATAGGCATATTCGATACATACACAATTTGTTCATTGTGTTCATTATTGTGCATTTTGATATAAAATCAAGTATTAATTAACTAGTTTAGTGGGAGGATTTGTAGGAATCACCAAATTAGTTTAATTAATTTAATTGATTGAGATTAAAAGGAAGATTGAAATATTTGCCCAAGGTTGAGTTTGATTTATTGAAATAAATCAAACTTTAGAAGAAATGATATATATATATATATATAATTAATTACTAAATTAATTTTATGGATGGAAGGGGTAATTAATTAAATGTGATTTAATTAATTTAGGAATACTAGAGGGTTAACATGATTAATAAAATTAATTATGAGACATGGGGTAATTAATTAAATATTAATTAATTAATTTTGTGTCTACAAGTCTAGCAAGAGTTCTCAAGCCTTTATGGCTAAAAGAAAATATAAGAATTATACTCAAGGTAAATCATATCAAAATCAATCACCATATAAAGGAAATCAACATAGAAATAATCAAAGGCAATGGAATCAATCAAGTGATAATCAATAATATGATGATAGCTTCTTTAGTAGTCAAGGAAATTCAAGTGACAAATGGTATATAGATTTAGGAGCTAGTCACCATATGACTTGCAATAAAAACATCTTTAACACTTTAGAAGAAACAAAAGGTGCAAAAATATTTAGATCTACAGGGTTTGTGGACACTTTTCCTTGCAGTTGGAAACTCAATGGATATATGTTATGTAAAATGACTAAAATGATTTGTTAATGTGTATAAAAGTTAGTGATGAATGGATATATGTTATGTAAAATGACTAAAATGATTTGTTAATGTGTATAAAAGTTAGTGATGCTTGGATGAATGCTGTTAAATCTATAAACATATTGTTTTTAATTTGGATTACTTTGAAACTATGTGATTACTTATACATTATGAATTTGACCTATGTAAGTGCATATCCAACTAGGATGCACAAATTTGATCTTTGCAATTCCTTGAATGTTTACCTTTAGTCTATCTTAAATACATGGATATGCTTTTAAATATAAATTGATTTGATGTGCTCAACGCTTCGCATGTGACAATGATAATATATCCTCCGTGTCATACTCTATAAGGATGTCGAGTTAGTGACCTTAAAAATGATCGAAAATAATATACAAGCATGCAAGAGATATTCTAGATGATTAGACAAGTAGACAATATAGTAATATATGCTCTAATTTAATAGTTGAATGATAATAACTATGAGATTGATAGTTATTGCTTCTAGTTTTGATTGTGTGTGATTTTTTGCATCAAAGTGTCAAATCACACTCTGTGATCCATCATCATGATGAAAGAATGCCCAAGAAGCAATAATGTTGATGATGGATCATATAGTGTAATCCGAAACGTTGAACAAAAAATCACACACAATCAAAACCAAAAGCAATAACTATCAGCGATCATGGATTGTGGAAAAATAATTCAAACTATGAGATTCTTTTATAAATTTTGAATGATGAAAAAGTTAACTAAGAATAATCTTTAAGTACAATTTCAAGTGTCACAAATCAAATATAAATCACATATATGATCAATACATAATGATCAAATGAAAAAGATAAAAGATAAAATAGACCTCAAATTTGAATTTTAAATTTAAAAATAATATCCACAACTAATATCTCTACAAAATTAACCTATGACAATAATTGGGTGAACCTGAAGAGTTAGATGAGTTCCTAGAAGAATGATAAAAGAAAAATGAGTCTGAAACGCAGGGGAAAAACGCAAAATATGCAAATTTTACAGTGTTGGAAGAGTTGTTCAACAAGGCTTTGTCTATCTCGACGAGCAATTTTCTGTGCGAGGACAAGTAGAGGGAAAACTGAAGAACACGGTTAACGTTTTGTCAATGTAAAGGTAAGGCAATACAGTTACCCTCTTTAAAATTGTTTCTCTGTAAGGGCACAATACAGTAGTTTTCTGCTGCGTAGGCTTATATGTGATCGTATTCTAAATGTTTATAAACAATGCAAAAATTGGAGATCCCTAAAATTCTTAGAATGGGTAGTTTCAGCAGTTTTTTCATTGCCTTCCTGAGCGGAGACAGGGAATAGATCACAGATTGGTAGGGTTGAGGCCAAAAGTTTTAAAGGAGCAAAAGACCGGGGTAGTTTCTGTTAAGGGCATGGACAAATGGAAGTGGGTTTCTAAAATTTGCTCCGCCCAAAACAAGGCTACACTTAGGTCCTCGTATTGTGGATTAGAATGCGTACATTTTCACCGCAATTGTAACTATGTTAGCAGCAGAAGCAGCTGTTGCTGTAAAGGATGTCGCCTTGCTAGGAGAGGAAGTGAAGAAAGAAGAGAAGTTTGTACCACCCAAATGTCAAGCATTAGTTTTGAAAATATTTTCATCCTGTCTGGTCCCGGTGATCCTCATTCTCAGCCTTCTTTAGGGTTTGCCGATGTTCAAGCTTGGTTGAACACCCGTACACACAATTGGAAGAACCTCTGGCAGAAATCAGCGCCAATTTTAAGTTTGCGGCCTGATTTTGGGATACCTCACAGAAATTATGCTTCTAGGGCTGTTTGTTCTGGTCTTGTCTCTATGAAGGGAATGCCAATATCAAAGCCAGATGGGAGTTGCAGTGGGAATGGAGATGATGATGGTGGTGGTGAAATTACTCATAAGAAACAAAGAAATTGTCTGAAAGAGTATGGACAGTCTTGGAGCGAGCAACCTGTTGATTTTGGAGAAGTGGAGAGAGTTTGTAAAGTGGTGGAGGAGCTTTTTGCAATGGATCGGAATATGGAAGCAGTTCTTGATCAATGCGGAGTTAATTTGTCCCACTCATTGGTATTTCATGTCTTGAGCAGATTTTCCAATGCCAGGAAGCCTGCTTTGAGGTTTTTCAATTGGGCAGGGCAGCAGGCTGGTTTTTCGCACAATTCACTGACTTATAATATGATGATGAATATCTTGGGAAGGGCGAAACAGTTTGAGACTATGTGTGAGCTATTCGAAGAGATGGGCAAGAAAGGTTCTATGTTAACAACAGATACCTTTGAGATTGCCATCAAATCCTGTGCAGCTGGCCGGGAGATGAAAAAAGCTGTGCAGATGCTTCTTTCAATGGAACGGTACAAATTTGGGGTCAACGTTAACAACTTCAACTTTCTATTGGATGCTTTGGGTCGAGCAAAACTTGCAAAGGAAGCACAAATGCTGTTTGAAAGAATGAGAGATAAGTTTCCTCCAGATGCAAAAACTTACACCGTGCTTCTTTCAGGATGGTGCAAGGTGAAGAACCTGCTACAGGCAGGTAAACTTTGGAATGAGATGTTGGATGAAGGATATAAACCAGATCTTGTCACCCACAACATCATGTTGGAAGGCCTTTTTACAGGAAGAAGGAAGGATGAGGCTCTGAAGCTCTTTGACTTAATGAAAAAAAGTGGCCCCACTCCCAATACTAGGAGCTACACTACTGTGATTTGTGCCCTTTGTAAATTACACAAGATGGGGGAAGCCCTGAGACTCTTTGTTGAAATGCAGGAAAATGGCTGCCCAATAGATGCTGCTGTTTATACTTGTTTGATCACGGGCTATGGCAATGCTGAGAATTTGGATCAGTCCTATAAATTGCTTCAAGAAATGAAAGAGAGAGGAATTCATGACTGCCAGACCTACAATGCTCTGATCAAAGTCATGGTGGATCTTTACAAACCAGATGAAGCTGGTAAACTCTATGATGAGATGATACAATGTGACTTCAAACCCACCATTCACACCTACAACATGCTTATGAAATTATATTTTAGGACAAGGAAATTTGAAAGGGGCTTTGATATATGGAATCAGATGGCTCGGAATGGGTGCAGTCCTGATGTCAATTCGTACACTGTGTTTATAGGAGGGCTTTTTAGGGAAGGCAGATCCCAGGAGGCATGCACCTACATTGAAAGAATGATTGAGATGGGCATGAGGGCTCCTCGTTTCAATTATGATAAATTCCTTGCTGATTTTTCAAGAGCAGGCAGGCCTGATATATTTGAGGAACTTGCAGAACAAATGAGACAAACGGGAAAGTTGGATGTTGCAGATGTGTTTATTAAGCTCTCACGGAAACTGGAAAAGAAAACCAAGAAAGCCAACAGAAGACATGTCACTCCTGTTGGGCTGCGGTCTAGTGGTGAGTTTGGGCGCTTCCCACAAGAGGAAAAAACCAAGAAAGCCAACATAAGACATGTCACTCCTGCTGGACTGCTGTCTAGTGGTGAGTTTGGGTGCTCCCCGAGACAGCAAAAAACCAAGAAAGCCAACATAAGACATGTCGCTCCTGTTGGGCTGCGGTCTAGTAGTGAGTTTGGGCGCTTCCCAGGACATCAAAAAACTAAGAAAGCCAACATAAGACATGTCACTCCTGTAGGGCTGTGGTCTAGTGGTGAGTTTGGGCGATTCCCAAGACAACAACCTAGTTTGTAAACCCAGCAAGTGTAGCTGTGTGTCAATGCAGCTGTTTCAGTTGAGATATTGTGAGTGGAGGCCTGCTTCCAATCCAAAACAAAGTTCTGTGTTTACTTAGCCTTTTCCAACGAAAGGAGACGTGTTGCAAGCAAATTATCAGTCAGGTCAATGCCATATAACTTTGGTACTGAATATCTGATACACATTATCGTGGAAGCATTTCCTCCCCCTCCCCACAAGACAGGCACTGAGTTTTGGACAAATACATAATTGAAATAATTCTAGCTCAATTCTATCATGTTTGTAATCCAATATTTGGTTTGATTATCAATAAACGACTAATGATGGAAGCTATGAAACCCTTAGGTACGACTAATGATGGAAGCTATGAAACCCTTAGGTCAAAAGTTCCGTTACATTATAGTTATGGGGAAAGAATTGGGCCTGTGTCAGTCCCGTTGTTGAGCGATGGCTTAGCCACTAAACTGCAGCTGTTTGACTTTCTAAGTTAATACTCTGGTTACATAGAAGTTTCAAATATTCATCTTATTGAGTTGAGCAAGTGAAGTGCATCCAGAATCAGAGGTGCATTTTCACTGTGTATTGAAACAGTAACAATGGTAAAATACAGCCATGTGCAGGAATAGTATTGGAATCTTGTTTATATAACTAGCTATATTATTACCAGACAATACCATTTGGGGATGCTTTCTCTGATGATTAAGAACAGTGATAAATGTTAGAGTGGCAGGAAGTTTAATGTGAATGTAACTCCTCGATGAGATGCGACTTCTAATTGCATCTGCAGAGACTTTTGCTGTTTTGTAGACATGTTGATTCATTCTTGGAAGCTTTCTAACATAAATTCTGGTTAGTCCTGCTCGCCTGAGGAGCCTGTGAGCATTGTACTTTTGAAGAGATCTGTAATAAACATCTGAAATCCTGTCTAAAGTGTCAGTCTCATTAGATTCAGTTGGAGACCATTTCTGGGTTTAATATGTTAAGAAGTGGCTTCAGAAATAGTTAGTAAAGCTTTTACAGGTTAAAATACTTTATCCCTTGAAGAGATTCCTGCAGTTTTGCTTTCTTTCTGCCAAGTGGGTATCAATAAACTGAATGATGAATAATCAGGATGATGCTATACAAAAGGGTCTTTTCTGTACAGCAAGACATGCACTTTTTATTTCAACAATAGGGTGCATCGTATAGTGCTCAATAGATATGAACTTTATAACGAGGTGCTGCCCCAAAAATGGGTATAGCCAAAACAGCATTTTCTGATGCCCCTTCCTGTGGTGCAATTCTGGGTTCAACATCCTTGTGCACAGGAACATGCTCACACACACAAGCACACATGCACAAAGACATGCAGATGGGCGTGCACACACAGAGAGATTTTACTTTGTTTGATTTTATTGCATTTAGAGTGAAATATCCCTAAATATTTTAGATCCTGGCTTGCAGTGTTTTCAATCAAAGAACTAATGGTATACAACTGTAACGACCTTTGGTAAACACAAAGAGAAAGGGCATAGAGTAGAATATACCATGAAGCCAAGATTTATCAGATCTGAAAACTCTGGGCTGCACAGCCTGCTGTTCTTTAGTATAACCCTAGTTTTGATGCAAAATAAACATGTAACAAGATTAACAACTGTTATATCTTTTACTTATCAACTGATTTGACCACCTGTTTGCTGGCATACTGTCACCCAGTCATGATGATTTTGCTCAGCAAGGTCATTGGATGACAGTTTCAAGCCAGGTCTGGCAATTTTTTAGGTGCCTGATGTAGACAAAACTTTAGGGTTGCTGGTACTGAAATGTTTCAGGCTGTAGCAGCTGACAAGAGGTACCTCCAGGTCTAGGTTGATGGTGCCTTGTGCCCTTGAGTCTGATCTACAATGAGAGTATCGCCTAGATAGTAGTTTGATTGTGATCTCTCTCGCGCTCTCTCTGAATGATGGTAGAGACCCTCCTTGATGCCGATGGCACTGATTTCCAGGGTAGCACTCATTGAATTCACCAAAGGAGACCTACAATCTGACTGCAAACCCTAGTAATGGATGGCCACCAGCCTGCACTATCCATAATTATAAAAAATAGGGCGTTGTAGACCAGAAAGACCTTTCTTTCAACAAAGATAAGTCATATTTTTCATCCTAACCTTGTAGGAGCACCAGGGTTTTTGTCCTTGCAAGTACAGAGATTAAATTCAGCCTGGAAAACTATAAAAAATGTCGTGTATGAGATCCCTCTGGCCAACATTTGAGTGCCTAGTTATACCTTCTTTTGAATAAGACGTACAGGTCCAATCTTGTTGCCAATAATTCAAAGTACATCTAGTAATTTATTATTATAAATATATTAATTTTTTTTTTCATTTTTAATTTTATTAGTTTAGTGTTTACAAACATTTTTGTTTATTCAAAATGGTGGTGTCAATGTTGGCCAAGGAGAGGGGATATGACAGTCCTCCCTTATTGAAATTGTTTGTTTTCAAGCAATTTCTAATTTGGATGGTAAAAAATTCACTCGTAGCATTTTTGAGCTGTAGATTCTTCCATTTTACCATGTACTTAAGAATGATGTTTCTTAACCTCTTCTCTCATATCAATGGTTCATCAGGCATTGAGATTAATTTGACTTCATCATCTTGTGGTGATAGTTCTAAAGATTCTGTGATCTGCTATCCAAAAGCCTTCTTAAAACGTGACACATGAGAAACATTCTGAATTATGCAATTTTCCAAGAGTTCCAACTCATAAGACTTCACTTATCCTCCATATAATCTTACAAGGTCCATAAAAATGACCTTTAAGTCCTTTTTTCACCACTTTCCTTGAGGAATGATTGCTTAAAGATTGTAGCTTTAAAAAAGTTGTCTACCTGCTTTGAAAGTTCTCTCTAGATAGTGGTGATCAACATACATCTTTTGTTAATTTTGGTTCTGTTGTAGGTTCTCTTTGAATGCATTCAAAATATTGAGATTTAGTTGTACCAAATTTCTAGATCTAAGAATTCTGTTATCCAAAAGAATCAAATCCATGAATGAAAATGCGTTATAACCTTATGGTGTTTTGAAGGGAGTAATACCAATACACATATAATGAGTGAAGTTGTAGAGATGATCTTCAAGGTGAAGCCACTTAATCCATGATGTTTGTTGTTCTACAACATAATTCTTCAAATATTCTTTAACTTGTTTCTTTACAATCTTTGTTTGCCCATATGTTTGAGGGTGATAACAAATGCGCGGAGTTAATTTTGTACTTGTAATCAATTGTAATAATTGAGCATTTTGCTAGGTTTTGTTTGAGTTATTTTTTAAGTGTCAATGCTTGATATATTGGCCTTGATCAATATGACCCATGTTTATAAAATGCTCCAATGGTTTTGTCTCCATTAAGTCAATGGTTGCCATAAACATGAAAAACTCATGTTAAAAGGATTTACAAAGAGCAAAGTCAAAAATCTTACATTTTGGGTTTCAATGACAATTTGACGGGCAAACAAAACAAATCATAGGTTACATCCCAACAACCCTATAAGCTATAAACCTATCATATTGGTCAACATATGTGGTGTTAGTGTGAATAGGTTATAGTACCTAATCGGTTCTCTTTAAGTCCTTTTCACATCTAGTTAGTTAATTTCATTTAGGGTTTCTACTTCTTCTTTTTTTTTTGGCCGGGGGGGGGGTGTCTCAAGTCATGTCATAATCCTACGTTGCCTATATGTACAAGAGTCCTCTATCTACATTTCAATTGTAATTGCATCCTTTACATAGTTATTGTTATTCTATCATGATGATCTTTTTAGATTCTTATGATTAGCTCTTAAACATCTTGATCTTAGGATAACTATTTCACTAGCTAACCCTAACGTGGTATTAAAGTGAAGGATTGTTCAAAGTTAGTCCATTTTGAGAAGATCTAAGGCCGCAAGTTTTAATGCTTTCTTGAAACGAAGTATGCTCATCTATTTCATCTTAGGATGATCTTGAGAGTTAGAAAGGCATCCTAAGAGAGTTAGAAAGGTTAAAAAAAATAGTAGACGTGAGAAAATTAATATCTAAGGCATTGTTTTTGGTGGTTTATGAAGCATAACAAAGACCACTATTGGATTTAGATTCACCTATTATTGTGTTGATATTAGACATTGTAGGCCAAATTTATAAGAGTTTGTAGGTTTTTTGTTGGGTATTTGTCATTCATTATCATTTCAAACATGTAACAAAATCAACCTTGCAATTGCATTTAGAAGGCCCATAACTTATAAATTGACATAAAAAAATTAGTTTTTATTTTTTTGGATTTGACTGTGTAGATTTTTTTGTTTCAATATTTTGTATCAAAATCCACAATCCATTATTAGGGTATGAGAGCAAGAAGAGAGAAAAGTCGAGATTTTAGCAAACCCAAATGACTAAATAGATGGAAGGAATTGAGGTGCAAGGACTAAAGAGCTACATGAGATAAGTGAGAAGTGGTAAACCATTTGATGAAAGGAAGTATAATATAATAAAGACTAAAAAATAAAAAATATAATATAATATTCAAGGATCAATGATAAAATATATAATATATGATATGAATTAAATATATATTAAATTAAATTGTAACAAATAATATACTATATAAAATAGATAAAATTATAATAAATGATAAAAAAATATTAATGCTAAATTAGTAATAGAATAAGGCTTTATTATTAAACTATATTAATTATAATTAATATTGTATAAATTATATAATATATCTCCATTATTGGGGCTTGTCAGGTTGATTTGATGGTCAATAAGAGAAGGGAGACCAGATGGTTGCCTCCAGATATAAGGTGAGTAAAAGTTAACTTTCATGATGTTGCCCAAGGCAACCCAAAACCTTTGGGTGTTGGTTGTGTGGTACAAGAGAACTTAGGAAATATTTTTTTTTTGGAGCTTCAAGTAGTTGAAAGACAAAACTAATAACAAAGTAGAATTCTAGGACTCTTGGATGGATGTAGAAAACTAGGTTACAATAGAATTCACTTGGAAGGAGACTCACAAATCATAATGAATGGCATCAAATTTCGTAGAACTTCAAAATGGAATCTCAATAAATGATTATCTCCAATCTTGAATTTATTACAATGTCAGGTGTTCCACATTTACAAAGAAAGTAACAAGGTGGTAGGCCAATTGGCAAAATGGGTGGTTGAAAGTTGGGAGGATGCAAGTATTCTCTAAATGATATTTGGCATGAGCTCGATACATTAATTGATAAAGAGCACAATGGGCAATAAACATGGAGCAAAGTACAATGTGGGTTTAGATTTGGTTAGATCACTTGGATCAACATAGGAGAGAATGTTGGTAGCTGGTATGTGCCAACATTTATATGCCTTTATATACAAGAGTGAACAAGTCTCTCTCTCTCTCTCTCTCTCTCTCTCTCTCTCTCTCTCTCTCTTTGTTCTTTTGTCTCTTAGGTCTTCTTGCTCCCTCCCCTATGTAGGTCTCTCCCTTGCTATCTCCCATCCCTCCTTACTTGCGCCCTCTCTCTCTCTCTCTCTCTCTCTCTCTCTCTCTCTACCCCCGCCCCCCACTCCCCCTTGTCTCTCCTCTTCTCCCTCCCTTCCCTCAGTAGGTCTCTCCCTCTCTATCTCCTAATCCCTCCTTAACCCTCTCTCTCTCTCTCTCCTTCTCCTTTTGTTTGCTTTTAGTTTTAATTACGACAAAGAAACACCTTTTCATGCAATTGACATATCACAATACCATATTTAGCATATTCCATCATCATTTGACTACCTTTTTGCTGGTTGAACAAGGTAGAAGACAAAAATTCGAAGTTTTTTGAGTGATTTTTTTTAAATGAGGTAATTTTCTCATGTTTTTATAATTGAAATATTTATTATGAGTTTTTTTGTTTAAATTTCACAATATAGATTTGTTCTTTTTATTATTTTTACTAATCGTATTATCTATTTCCATAGGATACAACCATTTGAATGCAATTAATTTTTAATTGTGTGAGTGAAAAATTCCCATTTTAAAAAGACCACAAATGAACTTACATGTATGTAAACTATCACATTTTAACTCAATTTGTGTGTTTGTGTACCCATATGCATAAAAAACAAAAGAACATGACATAATTTGCAACTTGTAATATCAATTCTCGAATCTTAATGCACGTTTAATTGTATTTGTTTCCTTCACTTAATGATTATTTTAGTGCATGCTCAAAGTTAATAAGTCATTAAAGTAAACTTAAGTAAACCATTTTGTCATATGGTTACCAATTTGAACCATAATGAAATGGACTATGAACCTTAAACAAATTTAATCATCCTTGCTTAAATTGTCAACATGATAAATGCATGGTAAAAGTACTCAAAATTGGAATTGATATTATATTCAACACCCTTTCTATTCAATATTAGATCTTCCTTTTGCATTGTTAGGGTACAATATCTTTATTGTTAAGACTTTCTTAGTGAAGTTATGATTGTCCTAACTTCATTACGATTGTCCTACATTCATCACAATTGCCCTAACTTTATTAAGATTGTCCTAACTTCATTATGACAGTTCTAATGAATGTAGGACCATCATAGATTAATTGAGATTGTCGTAGCTTCATTATGGTAGTCATAATGAATGTAGGATGGTCATATATTCATTGGGACTGCACACACCCCCCCCTCTCTCACTCATTATAACCTAATTTTATTGTCTTGTTTATGCATGTACATTTAGAAATCATCACCATGCCATGGAAAAGACAAGAAAAGCTAACATGGGAAGAGCGTGAAGCTAAGAATGCAAAGACAAGAGACAATATGAGGCAACTTTGTGAATCAAGGAAATTGAACACCATAGAAAAAAACATGCCTATTGAAGAGGAACTTTTTTTGGAAACTATAGTACATATGAATGAGTTGTCTTAATCTATGAGGTTGTGTGAGACCCGTCTCCAATAGACTCTCTCAGTTTTTGAATACTCAATTCTATTCGCTCGTGGTGAGAGTTTTTCTTTTACCTCAAAAAGCATCATATGAATGCAACGAAAAGTTGCAATATACCATAACTTTCATTCTATTCCTCATGGCCACAAACTATTGACGTGAGCATGTTTGGGAGGCTTGGTTTACGCTAGACATGCTCCTATTTCACTTGTCAAGTTGCCAAAACGCTCCCGACCATACCCTAGCCACGCGTTCTCTTGAGTGTCCTAAGTGTGAAAATTGTCAAACTTCAACAAAACATTTATCAAAATCTATCGCACATACAAATGATCAATATGAGCCTATGAGGTCATGTCATGTCCCTCTCCAATAACCTCTCTCAGTTTTTAATAATCAGATCCATTTGCTCGTGGTGAGACTTTTTCTGCTGCCCCAACAAGCATCATATGCATTCAATGAGAAATTGCAATATACCCTAACTTTCATTCTATTCGTCACAACCACAAACCTTCAGTGCTAGCATGTCCGGGAGGCCAAGTTTACGCTAGGCATGCCCTTGTTTCACTTGCCAAGTCATCGGAACGTTCTAGGCCATACCCTAGCCACACATTCTCTTGAGTGCCCTAAGTGCAAGAATTGTCAAACTTTGCAAAGGGTTTCTTAGAAGCTATGGAACTTACAAATGAGTTGTCTAAGCCTAAGGGATTGTGTCACACCCCTCTCTAATAGCCCTCTTAGTTTTTGAATACTCGATTTCATTTGTCTATGGTGAGACATTTTTTGCTGCCCCAAAAAGCGCTAGATGCATTCAATAAAAAAGTTTCAATATACCTTAACTTTCATTTTATTTGTCGTAGCCACAAACCATCAACACAAGCGCATTCAGGAGGCCAAGTTTATGTTAGGCATGTCCCTATTTCATTTGCCAGGTTGTTAAAATGTTCTAGGCTATACTCTAGTCACGATTTCTCGAGTATCCTAAGTGCAAAAATTGTCAAACTTTGATGAAACATTTTTTAGAATCTATGGCACATGCGAATGAGACATCTAAACCTACGAGGTCATGGCATGCCCCTCTCTAATAATGTCTCTTAGATTTTGAACTCAATTCCATTTGCTTGTGGCGAGACTTTTTTTGCTACCCCAAAATGTGTCATATGCATTCAATGAAAAGTTGCAATATACCCTAGTTTTCATTCTGTTTGTCGTGGCCACAAATCGTCAGCATGAGTTCATTTGGGAGGCTAGTTTCATGCTAGGTATGCCCCTACTTTGCTTGCCAAGTCATCAGAATGTTCCAGGCCATACCCTAGCCATGCATCTCTTGAGTGCCTTAAGTGTAAAAATTGTCAAACTTTGACAGAGCATTTCTCGAAATCTCTGACACATACAAACGATAGTTTGAAACTACAGGGTTGTTAGTCCTCCCTCCTTTTCTTTGAATCCAATTCGGAGATCTCCCTTTAATGTTTATTTTCCCTTTTCGGTCGTGTATTTCCTCCCTTTGAACCCAAGTCATTGAACCTTTCCTTAGTTCAAAGTTCAAGTTCAAAGCGCACTTTAAAGATAGTTGTCTTCGCGGCTTTGTTTTATGGTAAAGGCGAGCGCTTTGTTGAAAATTTGTGTTGAACTTGTATCTTTGAACCTTTCGGTTCAAGGTTCGAGGTTCAAACTTGATCATGCGTCGGTTATGTCTTTGTTTGTTCATTGTCCTTTGTTTTGCTGTGGACACTGTTTTATGTTCTGTTATGTGTTATTTCTCAATATTGAACTTGAACCTTTCGGTTCTTGGTTCAAGGTTCAAAGTTCGAAATCCATAGTCCGAGGCTTCATTTAGAAATGGTGTGTGTATCATGGAGGGAAAATGGCGGCGAGAAAGGAGAATATTTCAGGGAGTTTGAAATGTTAGTTTCTAATTATGGCAAGCAATCATGGTAATTTGTGTGTCATGTGATGGAATGACCCGAAATTAAATGCATGCCAGTTATACATCAAATCAGGCATCAATTCACATGAGCTTACTTAATTAGTACATCTAGCTAGGATTTGAGTGTGATTTTGTCCATTTTTGTTGCAAAAAGCTAGCAATCTTTCTAGTACCTTCTCAGTAGTCGTGAAAGCAAGAGAAGCCGAAGGTATTGTATGTGCATTCAGAAGGTTTTCGAGAATTTGTTGTCGGGTTCAGAGGGGCCATCATGAGGCCAACTCTACCAAAATTGGGGCGCACTTCCTGTTTAGTTAGCTCACTTCCAGAGATGGGTGACACTTCATTAGCACACACAGACCTCTCTGATTTTCTTGAGAGAGTTAAGAACCCAGCCCAAAATTCTATGATGGAGAAAATCGTAAGAAGTGGTTTGGTTGAGGTTGCTGGATTTCCCGTCGCTGCACCATGCCTGAAGCTAGTTTTAGAATGTATGAACTGGTATGATGCGGAACACAGGTGTATTAGGGCCATTAATGGTGAGGTGCTGTTGAAGATATACAGGGAAACAATAATGGCAGCTATGGGCATTCCTCATAAGGAGCCATATGAAGATTGGACTATTGGCACTTTATATTCTTTCTTTTCTGAGAAGAAGAGCACTTACAGAAGTGTGATTGCCAGGAACTAGTTATTGAAAATTCAAAAATGAGGTTCCAGGTTACCAAGGCCACTCACTAGAGAGCATTTCATAACAGAGGTACGAGACATGTTGTTCTGTTGAATAGATTGAAAGGAAATGCTCATGCCTTTTATTGGGAAGATTGGATGTATTTCTACATCCAAGTCATGTTGAATGGAAGTGCCTACCTGGATTGGGGACAAGTTGTTGCAAAGAGATTGCATGAGAGTTTAAACAAATTTGTGGGGATGAGTGGTTTCTATATGTCTTCATACCTATTTTATATGCTTGCTTGCACCCGAGGTTGGAATGGCTTACACCATGAACCCTAGATTGATGGAATAAGGGTATATGAATACTATCCTTACCTGCAGGAGCAAAGATATGCAAAAAACTTCATGAGATGGAATGACATTTTTGCAGGAAGATTAGTTCATGAGTTGCATGGTAATACAAATAGGAGATTGTCGTCAGAAGCAATGGAATTTATTGGTATTTATGGTAGTTTCTTTATCCCATTTGCTTAGTTCACATATATTAGAGTTGGCGGCTTTCAGGGTGAACCTTTCAGGTTACCCAGGTATGCTTTGGATAGCTACATTTTAATTGAAGTCAGTCGACAGCTAGCTTATATTGATAAAAGAAGTGGAGGAAAGTCTGAGGTTGTCTTTCTAGTAGAGCTGGGATACTATAGCTGTAGATCCGTTTCAAATGCCTTGAACCTTGAACTTGAGTTCAAGAAGTTCAATCTGCAGTTATATGTTGCTAGACATAAATTTGACAGCCGAAGGTTTGCTATAGAGAACTTAAATGTTGATGATGGTTTTTTTCATGAACCTTAGCTAGAAGATTACTAGGAGAACTATGGTGATGAATTTGAAGTCAGAAGAAGATTGTGGTCGAGGTTCACAGTTCAACAAATTGTGACAATGGGTTTGTCCATGAATATCTCTGATGTACAAGAAGATGAAAGCAAGGAAGTTGTTGATCCTGAGTTCAATGAGAAGATACTGGGGCAGCCTATCCTAGAAGTTGATTGGGATAGGAAAGGGGGTGACAACATTCAGGCTAGAACCTTCAATGTGATTAGACGGACATAAAGATGGCTGAAAGATCGTCGTTAGAGACAACATCCCATATCTACACCTAAGAGTAGAAAAGTTGGTCGAACTCGTGCAACTTCTCAAGCATCTCTTTCTCCTCCTAATATTTCTATTGATATTACAGATAATGAGAAACAAAGGACAGAGAAAACTAAAATTGCAAATTTAAGAGAATCTTCTCTGGGTTCTGCCCCTGCTCGTGTCACCAGATCTCGTAGTAGGAAAAGCAGTCAGAAACTCCTTGCAAGTTCACTTGTAGTAGATTTGGATTTTGAAGAAGAAACTCGAAGAACAATGGATGCTTAGATGCAGGACAAGCTCATTACAGGTGCTGTTGATAAGGGAAAAGAAATCCAAGAACCTGAGGATTCTGTGAACACCATGGTCGTTGTCACTACTAACTATCAATCACCACCACCCAGGGAAACATCTACTATTCCCAAATGGTTAAGTGCCTCGCTTACCAAGAAAAGGAATGTAATTCCCATCTCAATCCCAATGGAGGGCATGGTCAGTAAATGTTTGGGAAGAATATCAAAGTCCAAGTGACTTAAGACTGAAGCGATGATTGATGTGGATGACTAGACAGGACATTGGATTGCAGAGTTGGCCAGACCGCCAACGGACAAAGATGCAGAGAATATCACTGAGAAGGACTTCGTCATTGAAAAGATTGACTTAGAGATGACCTCTTGAGCTGCATATACTAAGCACTTGGATACTTCCACTAAACGAATTCTCACCAGAACTTGGAAAGATGAAAAAGATAAAAATGAAATGAAGCATATCATAATGCAAATGGCCCAATACATCAATGCTATACAGGATCCTATTCCTCAACCGCTTTCTCAAGTTCCTTTGTCATTTGATCCAAGATCCCCAATGAACCAGGGACTGCTTGATCAGGTTCAAAGAAGCCGAATGGTTGCAGATGTCTTCAGTGAATGGTCAGAATCAATTACCCAACAAGGTACTAGCTACATTTCCGATCTGGTCAAGGTGTTTGAAAATGCAGAGTCTGTAGGTAAGGAGTTGGAAACAAAAATAGTTGCTTGGGAAAAAGAGAAAAGCAAGTGGGTGGCTGTATTGAAGCAAATGAGGGATACACAGAGGCATGGAGTAATGAATTTCCTAGCAGAAAAACCGTTTCATCATCTTGATGAAAATGTACTTTTCATATGCTAAGAAAATATTGAGTGGAGAAATTCAATTACTGAACAAGGATATGAAGAATCCATTAAAATTTTAAAGGAGTTAAAAGAACTGACTAATACTATGCAGAAAGACATGAAGTGCATAGATCTTCAACTCCTAAAAGAAGATAAGCAAACGCTTGAGGACTCATCCGATATGATTCAAGATTTCAAAGATCGAGTGCAGCAAATCCAAGAAGCAAAATCCTTGACAATAGAGGATTTCTCGAAAATAACAAGAATTGAATCCATGTTAGTGGGTTTCTTCAATCATCTTGAGATGCATAAGGGTAAGGTTGTGCAGGTGAGCAAAAAGAAAGAAGTGTGGAAGCAGTGAATTCTACATATCGGTCTTCCACATTATCATCTTATTCTCAACTTCTCCTCAGCTCACTTGGAATGGTGAAATATTCGAAGCACCCCTTCGTCGCAGGACAAACAAGTGGAGGCCACGTCATCTACAGGAGCCTGATCACATCACTGTTGCTCGTGGCTTATGCCGCTTTTCTTGTTTAGTTGTTGTTTTTCAGTTTTAAGGATAAACTTCTTTAACTCTCATGAAGAGTTAATGTTTTTACTTTGGTTCAATTGTAACAAACTATCATAGCCTGGCGGCTATATATACTTGATTAAAAGCCTTGTAAAAGGTCCGATAATTTTTGGGTTAAGATAGAACATGAAGCTTTATTTTCTTCTTTGCAATACTATGTACTCTGAAAAAGAAAGGCAATTTTGTTTGTGAATGAAGTTGCAGCATTTTCCATCTTATAAATCTGTGTGTTTATGAATTGAAGTGTGAATCTCTGTGAGGATTTGATTCAAATGCGGGATTTGTTATCTTTCTAATGCAGTGTATATGAATGTGTGAAAGGAAAACTTTTAAAATTGTCTATCTTGCTGATTAGAAGAATGAAAGTCTGTGAGGTTTAAGAAGAAATCTATACTTTACAATATTGTAGTGTTCATTTTGTGTTGACATATGAATGCTTAAGTGTTTTTAATACTTTCTGGTAAAAAGTGTGCATGGGAATTGTCGTAATTTAAGCTGATTGAAAATCACTCTTGGGGACTTGTACCCGTATACAGAGGTTAACTGTTTAAGCAGTTATCCAACTGTTGGTGTGTTTTTGTCTTTTGTTTATGGGCATGTGGAAGTCAAAGAATTAGAATGTGTGAAAGGCAAATTTATTAACCAACGGATTTTTGGTGACTTTGCTGGGGAGTCGAATAAGTAGATTAGATACAATCATAAGGCATGTAGGGCAGTCTTGTGATTAGCTTAAGTATTCATCCTGTGTATATTGAAGAGACATTTTGTAGATAGACTGGAGTCAAGAATATAAACAAGGTCCCAAAGACGTGAAGGAGTGTTTGATTCTGATTCCAAGAACTACAAAATTTGAATTTTTCCTTCTTTTACACCTAGAAGAAGAGAAAGAAGTAAACCCCCAAGTTCTCTTGTTTTACCTGTATCTTCCGTTTGTCATGCCCTAACTTTGCATGGTGTTGTTCTTCCTACTGTAATCAATCCCACACCTTTGAATATTGTATTACCCATGGCTGCTAATAACCTTTGGGGGCCAGCTGTAAGACCACTTGCTCTCGGAGCAAATTTAAATCCCTTACCAAAAGGTTCAAGAGATCATTTACCCAAGTTTAGTGGTGATGGAAAGGTTACGACTGATGATCATTTGAATGCCTTTAATGTGGCTTGTGGCATATTAGCAATCCAGCATGAGGATGTGGCTGTAAGATTATTTGTTCAAACATTGACTGAAGTTGCCGCAGATTGGTTTTACCATTTACCTAATGGTGATATTACAAATTGGCAAGATCTCAAGACAAAATTTGAAGCTAGATTTAGGATGAACACTCACTTTTGGCCCAATTAGCACAATTGAAAAAGGAGATTCTTGAAACAGTGAGGGATTTTGTAGCTAAGTTTGATAAGATAGTCCATAAGATCCCAGCTACTCAAAGACCCTCTGATGATAACTTTAAGTGCTTCTTTATTAACTCAATGCCTTCAGAAATAAGTTTCATAATCCGTAGGCAAAGAGTGCAAAATTTAGCAACTGCCAAGACTTTAGTTGTAGAATTGGAGGATAATTTAATTACTGCAAGAAAGTGGAAGAAATAAGTTCAAACTACCGATCCGCAAGCATCAACCTCAACAACTACATCAGACCCAATGATTCAGAGATTGATGAATGATGTGATAACACTCAAGAGACAATTGCCTAAATCCAATACAACTTATCCACATACCTATCAAGACATCCCAAGGAGATTTCCAAATCAGTTAGCAGGGACTGGAGGTAAAGCACTACAATTACCTCCTACGCAACAAAGGCTAGCTATTGAAGCATCTCCACCAAAGGCTAGCATGTGAATTTTTCATCTCACCGATGACCATGATGGAAGTTCTTGTCCAGAGATGGTGCGTTATGCCCAATTGATTGGTTCTAAGGAGGTGCTGAGTGAACCAAGTGAAGAAGAATCTTTCAAGCAATCTAGCGACTCTTAAATCCACTTCTTGGAGTACGAGTCAAATTCAGAAAGAGGAGGTGATATTTTGGTTACCTTAGAAGATCCTTCCCATGCTGTACTGACTAGAAATCAACAGAATGTAAAACCTCAGGGTGCTCCCTCGTCTTCTATTGCGAATCCTAAAGGTAAGGAGATTGTTTCCCGGTTTCATAATAATGATTTCAGACCTCAAGAACCTCAGTTATTGAAATCTATAGAGACTGAAGGCTCGTTTGATATTGTAGAATTTTGTAAATCCTCTCAAATTCAAATTACACCAGCAGAATACCTTAAATTAAATCCCAAAGAACTTGATAGATTGGTTAAGTTTGTGAAAGGAAATAATGCATATGTACAAGCCGACATGGTACATCAATCAGTTAATGCTACATTGTCCTCCTAGGGTGACATGTCAACTCATCCTGCTACCCATGAAGTTTTCCCTGAAATAATCGCCCATCAGGCTGATGATACGTTGTCTGTTCTTGAATCAAGACTTGAGCCTTTTTATATATCTTTGTTCATAAATGGTCACAAATTAAATAATTGTATTATAGACTTAGGTGCCTCAGATAATATCATGCCATCTGCAGTAGCCAAAGCCTTGGGATTATCCTTAACAAAAACCTTTGGTAGGTGTTATTCGATGGACTCGAAACAAATACCCTTATTAGGACAGATCAAAGATGCTCAAGTGGTCCTTGCTGCTCATCTAGATAAAAGAATTAAGTTAACCATTTTGATAGTTGTTATTCCTGTGTGTTACAACATGTTGTTAAGTCGTACATTTTGTAGAGATCTAGGGGGTTTCTACTTTTCTTTCTCCAGCAGTCTGTTGGCTACAAGAAGAAAGATTATTTTCGGATTTCATTGTAACAGGCATAGGGGAATGAATTGATTTTTAATTCTGCATAGCTTGATTTTGGGTGCAGGGATAGAGTGATAAGTTGGTCACCTTTATTTATGCATTTGGAATAAGGAGAAATATATTTTCAGATTTGTTGGTATGGACATTTTTTTTTTTTATTGAGATTGATCTATTGATCACTTCAGTCATATTCCTTGTATTGTTATGTTCTATCTTGTCAAGTATATGTGTGTATTGCAAAATTTGTAGGTTTTGTACATTCATATATGTAGAATGAAATATTAAATTTCCCTTTGTTCATGTGTATGTGGGAAGATCAAATAGATGGTCTGTGTGCTATTTATTTGTTTCTCTCTCTGATATTTAAATCCTGAACCACATTCATGCCATGTTGATGGATGAGTGTTAACGTGCCTTCGTGTCTTCTGGTTAAAGACACATTCAACATTTTAATTCATTGTAAATCTTTTAAAGAGGGAGTTGTACCTCTCAATTCAGAGAAAGATTATCAATTCAATGATAATCTATCCAAATGTTAGTGCTCTTTGTCCTTTATCCTGGGCATTTGGAGTTAGTATGTGTATTTATTTTTTAGGGACAAATTTGTTCACTAACAGGGGTCATGTCATGCCCCTCTCCAATAACCTCTCTCAGATTTCGATTACTCATATCCATTTTCTCGTGGTGAGACTTCTTTTGCTGCCCCAAAAAGCGTCACATGCATTCAATGAAAAGTTGCAATATACCCTTTTATTATTTTTGTCGTGATCGCAAATCGTTAGCATGAGCATGGTCTAGGAGGTCAAGTTTACACTAGGCATGCCCCTATTTTTTTTGTTAAGTTGTCGAAACATTCTAGGCCATACCTTAGCCACACGTTCTCTTGAGTGCCCTAAGTGCAAAAATTGTCAAACTTTGATGGAGTGTTTCTCGAAATCTATGGCACATATGGACAAGACGTCTAAAGATATAGGGTTGTGTCATGCCGCTCTCAGATTTCAAATATTCAAATCCATTTGCCCATGACAAAACTTTTTCCGTTGCCCCAAAAAGCGTCATATGCATTCAATGAAAAGTTGCAGTATGCCCTAACTTTCATTTTGTTCGTCTTGGCCACAAACTGTCGCCTCAAGTGCATCTGTGAGGTTGGGTTTACGCTAGGCATGCCCCTATTTCACTTGCTAAGTCTCTAGAACGTTCCAGGCCATACCATAGCCACACGTTCTCTTATGTGCCATAAGTGTGAAAATTATCAAACTTTGATGGAGTGTTTCTCAAAATCTATGACACATATGAATGAGTCGTTTGATCCTACGAGGTCATGTAAGGCCCATCTCCAATAACCTCTCTTAGATTTTGAATACTCAAATCCATTTTCTTGTGGCAAGACTCTTTTTTGTTTCAACAAAAAGTGCTAGATGCATTCAATGAAAATTTGCAATATACCATAACTTTCATTCAGTTTGTTATGGGCACAAATGTAAGCATGTCTAGGAAGTCAAATTTATGCTAGGCATGCTCCTATTTCACTCACCAAGTTGCCCGATTGTTCTAGGCCATACCCTAGCCATAGTTTCTCTTTAGTGCATAAAAGTCACCCTTTTTTCGATAACTTCCTTCATGCACCTAATAATTAAGATCTAAGACCCATTTGAAATACCCTTTTCACTCTTATTAATTACATGTGAAAATTAGATAGGATTATTTTGTACGGAATAGATGAAAAATTGTTGTTTACAATCAAATTAGGCTTGTTTTTAGGACTACAAGACAACAAAGATAAAATGGATTGGTCAGGCCCTAAGATTGATAAGGAAGGTGCAAATAGACATATCTAACATGTCTAGTTACTCTTCTAATAGAAAAACTCATTCAAACACTAGAAATCACTAAAATATAGTCTACACGTGTGTAAAGAGTATGAAATTTGGTACGCTTTTCTACAAGCCTATAAACATCAAGAATCCTTTTGTTTTTTAATTGTCTGTAATGTCCCCTTTTCTTCGAGTGATAATTAATTAATTAAATGTGAAATAGTCCCAAGTCCTATGGGATTATTTAAATTTAATTAATTAGCAGCTGGACATACTTTATTTTATAAAGTGACTTTATAATAATGTCAATTACAAATTATAAGTAAATTCACTTTTGAGGAGAATTTAAGTAAATTAAAAGAGAAATAAAATGAAGTATTACTTTCGAAAAGGAAAAGTATTATAAAAGGAGGAAAAAGTGCAATGAGGATTCATTCTTGGCTTGTTATTTTGAAAGAAACTTTTCCTTGAGAGCTTGAGAGCTTAGCTTGCATGTTCAGTAAACCCTAGGATGGAAACCCTGTAGGTTTTGGCTATTTGGACGAAAATCTAGATCAACCCACTTGGTGAATTCATCTCAGAATTCACAATTGCACTTCATTGTTCAGTTTGGAGAGATTCGTAGAGTTTCAAAGTTATATCTTCGCAGTTTGAAATATTGACAGAAGGGTTTTAAGCATCATTCTATGTCATTTTGGTATGTACAAACCTATTGATAGGTCTGATGTGTAATGGTAGATTTCTGAGTTGTATTTGGGCATGTTTGGCCTATCTATTTGATTGTAATTGCACATTCAAAATTTCTGATTTGTAGCAGTAGACTGAATATCTTGATTCAGATTTGTTTCATATATATGTTTGCATTTAATTAGGGCAAAATTCAAGAAATTATTTTCAGAATTATAGTGCATATCCTATTCAGTTTATTACAGTGGTATCAAAGCTGGTGAATTAGTGCATGTCAATTTGGTGAACTTTCATGTCAATTTAGTGAACTTGCATGTTAGTTTTGGCGACTACCCAGATCTTGCATGCCAGTTTGGCGACTGCCCAAATAGTTGCATGTTGCTTCTAATCAGTTGCATGTCATAATTTATGGTTGCATGTTGCTTCTAATCAACTGGATGTCAAAAAATATGGTTACATGTTGCTTCTAATTAGTTGCATGTTAGTTTGAAATCAATTGTTTCAACCACATACAACAAGTTTATAAAAGGTCACAACAATGGGTAGAATTATAGATGGAAGATTGCCACCTACTTTCCTTCTGAAATCAACGTCACATACAACAGGTGTAAAAAAAGTTACAACAATGGATAAAGGCAGAACAAGCCCATCAAGGAAGGATAGAAGGGATAGTATAAGTCAACAAAGAAATGATCGACATATGGACGAGCTTATGAATGGTATGAATGACTTCTTTCAAGCATTTCAAAAATATCAATCAGATATGTTATTATTGTTTGAGAAATTGCTTTTGGAGGAAAAAGCTAAGAAGATGGATAAGAGGCATAACAACGATGAACACATTGAAGTCACTAAAGATGAGCATATAGATCATTCCAATGTTGAGAATTCACCTGAAGAAGAGGCAAATGAAACTTGTGGAAGCTATGGTAATGCTTTTGAAAGGGAGGAAGCTAATTCTGATTTGGTTATGTATAATAACAACGCTACATTAATTTTCCAAGAATCGCTACTTGAACATGCATCTACAAATGTGGATGTTGTGACTAATAAGGATGACAAAGTAGTAGCCATGGGTACATATTCAAATTTAAGCAATGTTGAAAGAGACATTGTTCATACATATGAAGGTTTTGTGGATCAAAGACTTCTAGCACAACATGATTTGAATGACCAATCCATGGTTGAGGAAGAATATGTGGAAGAGTATGTGGAAAAGAACATTATTATAGATTGGAAAGACCTAACCCATCACGAAGAACTCAAGGAATCCACCTATGTTTCAGCATCACGCTATCATGACTCTTGGGTGGGGCATAACGCTTCAAAAGAGGAATTTGGTGAAGAAGAGGTCAAGGAGGTAGCTGATTTTGAGAGGCATGACTTTGAATGCAAATCAGGAAAACAATTCTCTAAGGCAGCCACACCTATGGGGCAACTTTCACATGAAGATGCAAATTTTAGTCATGGGATAGGTGCTACAACTTTGGGATCAATCAACAATGAGGTGCATAAGAAGGAGCTCATAGATGTAAGCTGCTTGAAAGGTATGACTGCCCTTTGTAAGTTTGATATTCCTTGTTTTGTACACATGATTACATTGGAGGAATACTTGTTAAGATTACATGAGGCATATTGTCTTTGAGAGCTGATTATAGAGTCTAAGAGATTGCCTAATAGGAAGATCTTACAATTTGATAATGTTTAGTTTGTTTTGCATACTACACCATGGAGTTGGTTACCAATGAAAAACAGATCAGCTTTAGCATCTAGGAATTTATGTTATTGCAATAGGAAACACCTCATAGACCACCACTCATGGAGGAACAATCTTCCCTTAGAAAAGGTACAAGAAAGAGCAATGAAGACACCTTGGAAAGATTCTAGTTTTTTGTGTTGGGACAACAATCTTGTGATGTCACATGTGCACAAATCCAAGAAGGATAGTGGTGACAAGAAGTGTAGCATGGTAGACATTCATGAGTGGATAGATGAATATGAGGTAAAGGTTGAAACCTCAATTTGCCAACAATTTGATTTTTTACCAGCGGTTGAAGAAGGGTATGAATCAATTTGTGATGTTGACAATTTCATTGAGGCACATCATGATTTTATGGGTGATATGTTTATTGGATCAACCATTCATGCTTTGACTTTGGGTATTAATGGAGACAACTACAATACAACTATGAAATTGTCACCTATTTCATATGCTTATGTAGTTGTTTATTGGTTGGGTTGTGACATAATTTTCATGGATTCATGGTTGACACGTGGTTGTCCTACATGGTTGTACATTGCATTTTCAGATTTATCTGGGTCTACATCTATTTTTGGATTGGATTGGATAGAGGGTTGTTCTAGATTTCTAAGCATGGAATTTTCAGCCATAGTTCATTGGCTTAGAGTTCTCACAATGGTTATAGATGGTTGTTTCACACTATTGATTACAAAGACTTCAAATTGGTTCTTTAGGTCAGCAGCTAGCTGGAGGATTTGGATAGATTGGGATCATTCTTCCTTTGTTGGAGGTTGGTATAGTGATGAGATTCCATCATCCTTTATCGTTAGAGGTACCTGCGACATCATTTTGAGTGGGATTTCCAGCAAGATATGGTGGATTGAAATGATTGATCGTGCACTTGTAATGATAATTTCTCACATCCATGGGAACTCATTCAAATATAGATGGACATTTGGCATTGGTGGCATGATAAGAGACATCTATTCCTCCACTTTTCATTGGTGTGAGAGCGTGCTGAATTGGGATCCTGGAATTGGCATGTTTGGTGCACTACTTCATTGGGATCATAATGAGTTGCTTCACAACTTTGGGTATAATGATGTTTATATCAGAGTGGAGCAGCGGAAGCTTGAAGGAGATACACATGGGAAGACATACCAAGGTCCTAGATTAATTTGGGATCCAAGTATTGGCTGGAACATTTGAGCTTAATGCAGATTTGATACATGTGATTGCTTGAGGACAAGCAATCTTGGGGTGGGAGGACTGTAATGTTCCCTTTTCTTCGAGTGATAATTAATTAATTAAATGTGAAATAGTCCCAAGTCCTATGGGATTATTTGAATTTAATTAATTAGCAACTGGACATACTTTATTTTATAAAGTGACTTTATAATAATGTCAATTACAAATTATAAAGTAAATTCACTTTTGAGGAGAATTTAAGTAAATTAAAAGAGAAATAAAATGAAGTATTACTTTCGAAAAGGAAAAGTATTATAAAAGGAGGAAAAATTGGAATGAGGATTCATTCTTGGCTTGTTATTTCGAAAGAAACTTTTCCTTGAGAACTTAGCTTGCACGTTCAGTAAACCCTAGGACGAAAACGCTGGAGGTTTTGGCTGTTTGGACGAAAATGTAAATCAACCCACTTGGTGAATTCATCTCAAAATTCATAGTTGCGCTTCATTGTTCAGTTTGGAGAGATTCGTAGAGTTTCAGAGTTATATCTTTGCAGTTTGAAATATTGCCAGAAGGGTTTTAAGCATCATTCTATGTCATTTTGGTATGTACAAACCTATTGATAGGTCTGATGTGTAATGACGAATTTTTGAGTTGTATTTGGGCATGTTTGGCCTATCTATTTGATTGTAATTGCATGTTCAAAATTTCTGATTTGTAGCAGCAGACTGAATAATCTTGATTCAGACTTGTTTCGTATATATGTTTGCATTTAATTAGGGCTTAATTTAGGAAATTATTTTCAGAATTAGAGTGCATATCCTATTCAGGTTATTACATTGTCTAGGAGGATTTTCATAAGGGTCTTCATGTCTTCATGGGCTACAAACTTCAATGGTATTTTTTTATCTTAGAGAACCTACTTCTAACCTAGGCATTCAAGAGGGTACAAATTGTAACTTGCATTCTTATGTTGAGTGCTTGGATAGTGATTGGTGCAATAGAAACTTTCCATCATGATCATATTGATCAATACCACATGGCATGTCATGTAATCCATGCACCTTGTCTCATTGAACAAAGGTATGCACAAATAAGACATACCATGACTTTCCATGCACCATGTACTTCATTATTATATTCTTTGGTCATTTTCTTAGCATGATGATGACTTCTACATGTATCCACAAATAAGATGTAGAGATTAGTTCACAAAAATATAGGATTATCATAACTTCATTAGGACTATCTTAGCTTCATTGTTAAGATTGTCACAACTTTCTTAGGACAATCATAGGTTCATTAGGATTGTATGTTACATTCTTAGGATACTGATCGGTTCATTAGGATAGTCATAACTTCATTAAGACAGTCATAGGCTATTTAGGATTGTCATAGTTCCATTACACGTGTCATCACCTTGTTGAGATAGGATTTAACTTCAATAGGACTTTCATAACTTTTGGGCAAGTAAATTTTTCTACACCCTTGTCATTTCCTAGTTGTTTTTATTTTCTAGATAGTTAAGCAAGATCATATATTGTACCTAATTTTCACTCTTGATTAGAATGCAAGTTACAATCTTCATGTCTCCATGGATTATGGCAAACTTGAAATTCTAGGCATGAAACTACAAAATATTTACTAGTTACGAACTTATGAACTTAAATTGTGGAACAAAAATTGATTTCAATTAATAGTGTAATAAGAATTGTTGACAAAATAGATAGAATATATAATATCTCACATACCTTAACCACATCTTAAGAACCTTACAACCTTGTTTGCAACATACAACAACTAGTAGAAACTTCGAAAAATCCATAAAATGCTATTCTAAACCATTTTCTTTCTCTCTTTGATGCTTAATTCAAGCTTATATTGCATATTTACAGAGTTAGGTAGACATTAAGAAACCCCTAGACTAAGTAAGCCAATATTTAAAGTATGAAATTGTCACAATCTAACAAATGTTGCTACAATTAGAGAATCTTGATTTCGGTCATTAAATGTATATGCAATTGTGGATAATAGTTGTAAACATGATTTGCATTAACCAAAAAGTGATAAAGTCATACAACGTTTCATGTCGATAAGAGTATAATATATATATCCAATATCGTGATAAGGTTTTCCCAAAGCCATATGGACATAAAATGTCACATATCCATAATACAAAACATATGCTAAAAAATAATGTATCTAATGAAATAGTATCCTTCTACATGTCTCGCTTCGCTCCCTCTAACGACTTTCCCACCCACACTATTTTGAATGTGTCTGCTCCTTTTGTGGGAGGATCAGGTCCCCCCCCCCTTCCCGTGGGTGCTACCATGGTTGTTGTTGCCATTGGCACTGGGGGTTCTATTGTTGGTGGTGATGCAGTTTGCACAAGTGTTGTGTCTTGCTCCACCACCTAGCCTTTTCTTGCCCCTGTGTCTCCTCTTAACACTGTTGTGGGTATCATTTTTGTTGAGGGTGTGGGTGTCGTTTCTACTACCATGGGTGTAGGAGCTACTCATTTTGTTGCTTGTGTTTCCATAAGTGAGCTTGTTGTGAATGCCAAGGTTCCTCCCATACCTCCTTCCTTTGTTGGTGGGCAAAGCTTTGGTCGCATGGCTAGATCTGTTGCTCATCCTCCCAAGGGAATTCATCCTCTTCCTTGTGCCAAGATCTCCCCTGTTGTGGTTTGTAGCTAGGAGGTTGTGGAACATGTTGATTTCTACCAGTACTATGCTTTTGTTTGCAGATTTGTTGGGTTTTGGCCTTCTCTCTCTTAGATCTTCGTTGCTAGGTGAGTGATTCCTAGAAGCCTTTAGTTGCTTGCAACATTGAGCTTTTTCCTTGTGCTAAAGGCTTTTTCATTGCTTCCTTTGCTTCTACTTATGATCACAATTTGGTTCTAGGTAAGTTGTGGGCTTGGGGAGATCACTTTATTTCTATCAAACCCTAGACAACTTCCTTTAACCCCCTTACTAAACCACTTAATGTTTGTCCGGTATGGGTTCACCTTCCTAATCTTTCCATCTATTTTTGGGAGCATCCTTGTTACGAGGCCATCAATAACTCTATTGAAAAATTCTTGAAGGTTGATGATACCACATCTTCCATGGGTCATTCTACCTTTGCCTACCTATTAATCAATATCGACATCTCTTTGCCCCTCCCTAGGGATGTGGTTCTTATGGTTGGGGATAGGCCATGGACTCAATCGTTGGATTATGAGGGTGTCCCCTTTCGTTGTCGGATATGCTTCTCAATGGTTCACTTACCTTTGGATTGTTCTCTCTTACACCACATAAGTACTGCTACTTGGTGGAAGGATGCTATTGTTGATCACTTGACTGCCAATGCTTTTGATTCTATCAACTCCTCTCAGGAGGATGATGTGTCCCCCTGGGATGAGGTGCCCCTTATTAATGATGAAGCCTCTGGTGACCCTCTTGTTACTATTGATGTGGCCTCCTCCGCCCCTAAGGCTCCCACATCTATTGCTCCTACTTTGCATCTTCACTCTACTCCTAGTGAATATGCTCCTAATGTTGTTTTGCAACAATAGTTTGTTGTTGTTTTGCAGTAGAAACAACCTGCTGCTGCTAATTGAAACACTGTAGGGTCCTCCCCGCTTGATTTTTCTTTGGATGTTCCTAATGACATTATTGCCTGGACTGTTGTTTATCGCAAGCAGAAGGGGAAGTCTTCCCCCCTTCCCCAAACCCCTCATTGTCAAGTTTTGGGTGTTTCTCCCCATTCTTGAGTTGGGTTTTGGGTTGTTGTAGGTTTGACAGGTTTTTATAGTGGCCGTCTGTCTTGCTTTGTTTGGCCTATCCGACCTCGTTTGTTTTGGGTTTGCACTCTTGTTTTGTTGTCACTCTTTTGCCACCTATGGGTTGTTGTATAATGGGCTAGCACCTTTGTTTTTCTACTTTCTTAATAAAAAACGTATGCTAAAAATGCCATATAGGCATACAACAAATGTCTCTAGTCTACCGATTTCGCACTAATATGAGGAAATTGATTGACTTCAATAAAATGGAGATTAGAAATCAATATAAATTCATAATAGAGTCCAACCATAAACCTATGAATTAAACCATTTCATAACACCTTAAAGAAGATTAGCAAATGAAATATAATGAGAAACATGAACAAACATACAAACTTTACTTCCCTTATGATGCTCCCAATGCCATTTTATCTTCCTTGTTCTCCTCCTCTTCACGATCCTGTTCCTACAAGATTGACAAATGAAGTTTTGGAGATGGTTGAAGATAATGAATGTGGATTGCTCTCACACTTGCATAACAAAGGATGTATGGATGGATGAAGATTTTGACATGGTAAGGGGGACGTGGATTGGTGAATATATGACTTATGCAATCAAATTAACAACATAGGAATGCAATGGAAGTGGATAAAAAACCATCATAAAGATGTAAAATGAAGTGGATGATTTGTGAAGGGGAGGGACTCTAATTTATAGATTTTTAGATTTGGAATGGATGGTGGAGATCAAAAGATGATGAAGGGCCATGATTGAATGTGAGCGTAGAGGACAAGTGGGATATCCAAGAGATTTAGCCATAAAAGGCATTCCTTGACTCCATACTCCTAAGGACATGGGAAAGTGGGACAAAGGACATTGGGAAGAGGAACAAGGAATTAAAAACTCCTTGGGAAGGAGAATAGGAATTAAAAATTCCTTGGGAAGAGATGTATGGGGAAGATAAAAAAATTCAAAATTCCTTGGCTAGACAAAAGTGGGTAGCATTTAAGGTTGGGGGTGAGATAGGAGAGCCATTTATGGAATGTTGTTGACTAATTCTTGTAATACCCTAAAAATGGTCATCTAAACCATGGTCCCCTAATCTCGACAACATCACCAAGGTCCTAACCAAAGGCAATTAAATAAATCTTGAGCACACAATTAATTCTTTAATCATCAAATGTCACATGGTAAATTAATCACTCACTATTAATTAAATATTTATTTAATTAATTGATCATTCCAAGTAAATCATTTTCAAACAATTATCTTATTTATTTTATTAAATATCCTATCATATTTAATAAAATAAATCAATTTGCCACAAATCTTCAAAAAAGGAAACAAATCAAGAAAGAGGAATTGGAAATTATGAGCACAAATCTTCAAAAATGGAAATAAATCAAAAAAGGAATTAATTGACCAAGAAAGAATTAAAAATTTGAGAAAATAAATCAACTGGAGATAATCTTGAAAAACAAATTAAAAATTGATAAATAATCTTAGAGAAAACAATTAAAACAATTAAATCTTAAAATTGAATGAAATAGAGAATAAATCAGTTTTTTTTTTAATTTTATCTTAATTTTAGTTCAATTTCCTTTAAAACTGAGAAAAGCATCCAATCACATCAATTCACCTGGATTGTGCTTCCTCTTGGAAAATCTTGACCGCTCATCATCATTTGATCTTAGCCTTTGGTTTCTTTCTGAATTTTCTATAAATTCAGGCCTTCATCTCTCATTCAAGGATCCTGGAGAATATATTGTTATTATGTTGTTTTTGCTCTAGGTTCATTAATAATTTGCATTAAGATATTGCATATTAGTTATCTCATTTATTGCTTAAAACATGTTAGGTAAATCTTGCATCCATCTAGCTTAAATCCATGCTCATATAGATAAAAATCCTTTGTTTAGGTGTTGTCTAGTCACTAGATAGCTTAGCAATCTGAGAGCAATCTAAACTCACATCTACTAGAATAAAATGGGTCGCTTTGTAATGGTTTATTATTCATTGATTATTGATTTACTAACCATACATGTAATGACTTAATTGAAGTGTTGTGTATTCCAGATACATATACAAACCCTTTTCTCACACACATTTTTGGCACCCACCGTGGCACAGAAAACTATTTTTTCTGGCCTCAAAATCATTCTTTTTATCTTGTAGGTTTTGTCTGTACAATCTCTGCGAAATATCGTATGAGCAGTTTCACTGCATTGTACGACATTATATTGAAGCATGTAGTTTATTATACGACATAATATTATATCCTGTAATTTGTCGTACGAATCAGAATATGGACTCGTACGACATACTGTTTATGGTTATTCGACTTTATCCTTTGTCATCCTGTGCTAATTTCTGACTCGTACGATAAAAGTTTTTTGTCATTCCATTTTATGAGAATTGTCATACGATTTTGTTTTCTATTGGATTAAAAGCAAGTTTCACTTTTCGGGGTTTTTCATGAATTAAACTTTGATTACGCTAATGCTGACCCTGAATTGTCTTCTGTCTGCCTAGTATTTTCACAACCTAACCAGTTTCTTGGAGGACACTTGTCAAAGAATTTATCAATCAAACATACACCTGTCAAAGAATAAAAACAACATGACTACTGATACGTTGTTTTTGCAGGTTGCCTAAAGAGAAATCAATAAAAAATCGTGTATTCTTTAATTTTTTTTAGGCACCTAACTTGTTATCTAGTTAATGAACAAATTTGTCTTTTGTGTTTTTAGAAAATTTTGAGAGGTAGCAGAGTATGCTCTTGTCTTTTTAAGACAATTAGAAATCTAGAAACTTGAAGCTTTTTCTTTATTTGAGATTTGTACATCTTTAGCAGGCCTGCCCTCCCGAGGGGTTGAAAAACTCTTAAAGTTGTTACGGTCGATGTGAGGGGAACGACCTAAGTGGGAACGGCTAAACACCAAGTACTCCAACCCACTATAAAATAAATGTGATTTGATGAAATCAAGTCAACGACAGTGCTCGGGAATAGCTCTCCTCAGTACCTTCGGGTATATTGAACCTTGCTTTTCAAGGCTGGGAGACCTCTTAATTGAGTTTATACCTCGATGCGCCGAACGGAACCCTTACTAGATCCATTTAAAAGTAGAAGCTACTCGATTCACCTCTGAAAGGTTGATAATCTTTGTGCAAGAGAGATAGTAACTCTCCCAAGACACTTGCCATATCGTGCCCCCATTAGTGTTTGGAGTCGGCTAATACGGCGTTGAGAATCCATTGCGTGAGACTCAGTGGCCGTATTCTAATTATCTATTGGGTGTGTACCTAAGTTAGCAAGCAAATTTTTTCTTCTCTAAGCCAACTTCCATAGGGTTTGCATGCTGTGATTAGAGTTACTATTCATACTGCGTGTTTTCTGTGTTTTCATTCCTGAAACTAAAACTGGAATACTAAAACTAGAGAAAACAAATCAACAAATCAACAACTCGGTGATAAACTTTGTTTGTGTCGAAGCTAGTCTATCCTGGTCAGAAATCAGTCCACCTCAAAATCGGTCATACTCAGCAATCGAAAAACTCAGAATTCTTGTCTCTGTCCTGTTAACAGTCGTATAAGCCTGATCATTTGTCGCCCTGCACCATATCCTGTGTCGTACAAGTATTCTAAATTGTCATCTGAGCTAAGTCCTCCATCGTACGAGACCCAACAATATGTCGTTTAAGCTAAATCCTGTGTCGTACGACACATAACTGCATTGAATCTTTTATCGTTCGGGACCTACCCATTTGTCGTACGGTACTAGGCAGCAACTCGTACGAAACAAAACTTTTGTCGTCCTTAAGCTGTTATACTATCATACGGTCTCAGAAATTTTGTTACGAGTCTCTGATTTTGCCAATCTAGAATAGTCAAACCTGTCTAAAACAGTTTACAGCAAGCCTAAAATTGGTTATCATCCTTCGGAGCATAAACAACCTTGATAGTGTACCTCTTCCATTGTGCTGCACGATTTTGTTGATCATCTTTAAGCTAGTTCAAACAAATATCTTATCAAACCTAAGTCAACTTAGATAACGTCTTACACATGATAGATCATTCTTGAAACCAGACCAAATCTTAGTTACTTCTCTCAATCACTACGTTAAATGAACTACTAACTACACTTTGATTTTGACTTCTGCAAAACATTTGGCTCTCGGTCCTGTCGGTTACAAAATGCTTGTTCAAACCAGAAATTCTCGTAGCAAAAGAGACAAAGAAAAAGAAACACCATTTTCATCAAAAGACAATCCATTCTTTGTGGAAAACCCCTTTTACAATAAATCGTCCTCGTCACAGATACCAGTTTATGATCTACCAATCTTTGGTCAGCCCTTATCTCCCACCATGTCTGGGGAAAGACAAGAAAGAGAAGCTAATAAACGAGACACTCACGACAACTTTAGCAATCATGCCACTGACAGTGATTCCTCATCAACTGAATCTGAGCTTCCTGAACCTCCTGAAGCCGAAGTACATAGATGTCAGAATGATAAAGAGTTCTGGAAAATGATGAAGGTCATCATGGCTAGGGAAAAAGAAGACTATTTCCTAGAATTAGCAAAGCAAGGCGCCAAACTCCCTATTGGTTATAATGTGGAGGCCCTCATCGCTAAAGAGGAAGAGACACCATGGGGAAAAATAAGCAAACAAATGCGAACATTACAAACTATGGTCACAAAACTACAAAACAAAGATAAAACACCAAAACAATATTCTCTGGACACAATATGCCCATTCCCATTTGACAAAAACCTTTACATGTCTCCATTTCCTTCACGAGTTGAGATCCCAAAATTTGACAAATATGATGGTACCTCAGATCCTCAAGATCATGTCAGAGAGTTTTGTGCCGCCTGTATGGAGTTCATGCACGATCAAACGTACCTCATGCGCCTTTTCCCAAGAAGTTTAGGGGGTCAAGCAATGGAATGGTTCTCAAGTCTACCCAAAGGAATAAAAACGTTTGAAGAACTAATCCAACTATTTTTACAACAATACTCATACAACATTCGTCACTCGGTCCCCATGATAGAACTTTGCAATACAAGAAAAAAGACAGGAGAACCTTTTCTCACTTTTCTCCAACGATGGAGAAAGATGTTCTTTAGATATTCACGGACTATCCCATATCTTCAGAAAATGGATATCTTTGTCAACAACTTAATCCCTAAATTAAAGTATAGTGTCTAGATGCAAGTACACCCTTCATTCAACAAAATGGTGGATAATGCCCTCAAAATGGAAGATGTGCTTATAAAAAAGAGAGATATATTGCTTTGGAAAGAAACATCGCAAGGTTCTAGCTCTAAAGAAAAGAGAAAGTACTGGAAATACGACAAAGATAAAAACAGAAATGCTATTAGTGATGGAGTAGTAGATACTGTCCAAGCAAAAACAAAATCCACATTATTTAACTTGGCCAATGGCACGCAAGCACTCAAGGCAGCTGAAACTGCGACAAAAAATCCTCCAAAGAAAACAAGAGAATGGTTTAAAGAAAGCCTTGGCTCTCAAAACCTAAGCGTGATTTTACTCCTCTAGATGAATCATATGAATCCGCTTTTAAAACCTTATTGGCAAATTATCTGATAACATTACTAGACAATTCTAGACCATATGACCCAGAAATTAGACCCAAATGGTGGAGAGAAAACAAATATTGTGACTACCATCAAAACAACGGACATAACATAAACAACTGCATGAAACTCCGACATGAAATTCAAGATCTCATTGACGCAGGCAAGATCTTTGTTGGAAATCACGTGACTAATGTTGATCATAAGGCCTTTAAAGATCCCTTACCGACTTATGAACAAGGAGATTCCTCAAAATCCAAGGGAGGAGCTAGAGTCAATTATACCTACACTAACAACGATAATGTGATCAACATGATTGAATATGCTCAACCTGAATATTGCAATGTGATCATAGTCCAGGATCACCAAAGTCAAGCACAAGCTGCTAATGCCATGACTCACGCTCAAAGGAAGATTACTCTCCCAGGACCTAGTTCCTTAACTTTTGATCAAACAACATCAAATCTACCAAATAGACAAACAGACACAATCATGGCCAAATCAAAACAACTGGCTTCATTGTCTTCTCCTAGTTATAGTATTATCGAACAATTGAAGAGAACCAATGCTCAAATCTCCATTTTGGAACTGCTTAAGATCTCTTCTGCTCATAGAGAGGTCTTGGACAAGGCTTTACTTACCACTAGTGTCCCTAAAGATTTAGACGTAGATCGGTTTCAATCTATGGTGGTTCACCTGACCTGACCTCATTATCTCACTTTCTCTAAAGAAGATGATAACTCACTAAGTCACCCACATAACCAGCCATTACACATTGAAGCCATGATCCATAAACACTGAGTTAAACGTGTTTTGATAGATGGAGGTGTTGGGTTGAATATCTGTACATACAATCTACTGACACAGTTGGGATTTTCTGCAAATGTTATTGATCCAATAAAGAAGATAACAATCAAGGCTTATGATGAAGAAGAAAGAACCTCTAAGGGTCTGGTGCGATTACCGATTAGGGTAGGACCTGTAGAAAGAGATGTCAGTTTTCAAGTCCTAGATCTTCATCTTTCATACAACATCTTACTAGGCAGGACATGGATTCATGAAATGAAAGCAGTACCATCTACGTATCATCAATGCCTGAAGTTTCCTTATAATGGAGTTGAATTTAGTATTCCTATCGATACAAGTTATACCTGCAATGCATTAACGCAGAGTGCTGATGCTTTTGTTCCTCATAATAGAGCAACCTCCACAGCTGAAAGTTCAGAATCTTTGCTGAAAGATTTACAAAAGAAATTGAAAATCACAAACACTGGCATAGATGGCTAGAAAATAGAGCCTATACTCTCACTGATGTCTCTTCCTCCATCACCAAGATAGTCGGGAAAACCATCAGAGGCTATGAAGCCACAAACTTCAACTCCAAAAGTCATTTACGATGGTGTCTTATACAGTCTTCTACTTCTCTTGCAAGTGAAATAGAAGAGGATGATGTTCTCAAGTCACTTTTCAAAGAAGACAGTGCAAACAAAGAAATACGACATTGTGAGATTTCTCCGACACAATATGGTCCAGGCTATAAGATGCTTCAACGCATGGGATATTCAAGTACTGGTCCTCTAGGCAAACGTCAAAAAGGTATTGTCAAACCTATTCAGTTACAAACTAAGTCTGCCAATGATAAAACTGGACTGGGATATGATCCAAGAAAGTCATCAGATCAGAAGCACACGTCCCACCATCAACGTAAGTGGAAGAAAAAGGTACTACCTTTAACAACACAAGAAATTAGTACTCAACAAACTCAGGAAGAGTGTGAAGATGAACAAGAAGAATTGCCCACCTAGAGAGAGGAAACAGATGGTAATCAAGTTCTAGTTATATTAGCTATAATACCACAGGAAGTAGAAGTCTCAGAGGATATGAGAGACGAAGTATACAAAATCAGAGAATTGTTTGCCCCGCTGAACATTCCGATCACATATACTGGCAGACAACAAGTAGATGATTCAGAAACTGATTCAAATGAGTATGAATGGGGTCTTGACCATCTCTCAGATACATCTACTAAAAAAACCCCTGAAGAATCCAGTGATATCACAGATGATGCACAAGAGCTAATACGCCTAAAAATGCAAAAGGAAATGGAAGAAATCAGACTAAAAAGACAAGAAGACTGTGAACGACAGATGGAGGAAGAAAGGACACAAGCAATTTCTTCACCTACTAACTCTACCTCTAATGATATAGGACAAATCAGGTATGACACTACGAAAGAAGAATTAGAAGCTACAGAAACAGAACCAGTCATCAGTCTAGAGGAAGCTGAATGGAACAAGCGACTGAGATTAACAGAACTATCAAGGTTATGTCCACAAGTGTGTCAAATACAAGTACTAAATGAACCAAATCACGGAGGAACTTGCAGCATCAAAGATGTGGGTGTTGATAGTATATATACTTTTACTAAGCCACTTGAAGATGAGTCATAAACTTTATCTTATGACTCTGATAACTCAGACAGGAGCTCTATTCATAACACCGATTATTCAACAACACATTATGACTACTCTGTCATGAATGTTGAGATGATGTCCGTTGATCCTGTTACTGTCACACCACAGTATGTAGTCCAATCTGAAGTAGGTGACAACGCTAGAAGTAGGTCGATTGGGTTAGGTCCAATAAATACTAACATGACTTTCGATAATCGTGCCGTAACTCTTTCTAGTCTCGAGACACATCCGCAAGGTAGTCTTCTTGAACTCAACTGGTCAGTCTGAAGCCATGATGATAGTATTGTGAACTTCCTTGAGCCTGTGCTAACCTTATCCTTAATGCATCCAGAACTGATTGATTGTACTCTTTATAACCAACCCTTGAATGTACCTACTTTTGCCAATGACTATACATTAGCCTACTATCTCAATGCAGTTGAACCCATGTACTCTTCCACTAGTGAACAAAGTGAAAACAAGATTGAAACAGATATCAAGTATCTTAGTCACAAAAATAAAAATAAAAGATCTGATGGCAAAAACCACATTGTGGCGGTGTTAGAATCTAAAAAAGAGAAAATAAAGGACATACCTAAAGGTGACAACCTCTTTGAGGCGCCTGAAGGTGAGATACTTGATATACTGCCAAGTCACTTCCAAGAGAGATCTTCCATATTGATTGAGCCAACTCAGCCAGTGAACATTGGGAGTCAAGAGATGCCACACATCATTCATTTAGTTCAATCACTATCAACAGAAGAGTTAAAAGATTTTAGCAACCATTTTTTAGAAAAGAAGATCAACTTTGCATGGACATACTCAGATATGCCAGGACTAGATCGTGATCTCATCATGCATCATCTCTCTATTGCACCAAGAGTTAAACCAGTCAAGCAAAAACTCCGTAAGATGCATCCTCATGTGGCACTGCTAGTCAAAGCTGAACTAGAAAAAATGCTAAAAGTTGGATTTATCAGAGCTATAGACTACACAGAATGGATATCAAATATAGTACCTGTATCAAAGGCGGACAAATCTATTAGAGTTTGCACAGACTTTAGGGATCTCAATAAGGCATGTCTGAAAAATGATTTTCCGCTACCCAACATTGACATGATAGTAGATATGACTGTTGGATATGAGATGTATTCATTAATGGATGGATTCTCTTGTTACAATCAGATCAAGATAGCGCCTGAAGATGAAGAAAAGATAGCTTTCACATGTGCATGGGGAACCTTCTACTAGAATGTTATGCCATTTGGTCTAAATAACACAGGAGCAACTTACCAAAGAGCAGTAACCACTATCTTCCACGATATGATGCATAAAAACATGGAAGATTATGTTGATGACACCCTGGTAAAGACTATGAAGAGATCTACGCATATTCAAGAGCTAGGCCTCATGCTAGATAGAATGGAAAGATTTAAGCTCCGATTAAATCCTAAAAAGTGTGCATTTGGGGTAACATCAGGAAAATTGCTTGGTTACATAATTTCAAAAAAAAGAATTGAGATTGATTCAAAAAAGGTCCAAGCTATAATGGAAATGCCTCCACCCAAGAACATCAGTCAAATGAGAAGTTTATAGGGTTGTATTCAATCAATAAGGCGTTTTATATCTCAGCTAGTAGACAAAGCTCAACCCTTCACAAAGGTATTAAGGAAAGGAGTTCAATACAACTGGGATAAAGATTGTGAACAACATTTATAACAAATCAAATAATATCTTTCTAATCCACCCATATTAATGCCACCGATTCAAGGTAAGCCACTGATCCTATACATATCAGCTACAGATACTTCACTGGGGGCACTTCTGGTACAACAGGATGACAATAAAAAGGAACGAGCTATCTATTACATCAGCAGAACATTGGTGTCATATGAAATGAACTACACTATAATAGAGAAATCATGCTTAGCATTGGTCTTTGCATCACAAAAATTAAGGCACTACATGCTGGCACACTCTATTAAGCTAGTAGCTAAGAGCAATCCACTCAAATATCTTCTCAATAAAGCAACACTTACAGGGAAACTGGCCAAATGGGTCATGGTTCTTACAGAATTTGATATTGAATATGTGGAACGTAAAGCCATCAAAGGATAGGTTATTGCAGACCAACTTGTTGATGCTCCACTTGAAGACAGTCAACCTCTGCATATAGAATTCCTAGGTGAATCAATCATGCACCTTACTGAACAATCATGGAAGATGTTCTTTGATGGGTCTTTCACTCAACATGGTTCTAGTGTCGGAATACTTTTTATTACTCCTAAAAAATATTCAATTCTGAAAGCTTACAAAATTCTCTTCCCTTGCACAAACAACATTGCAGAATATGAAGCTTTGGTAAACGAGATCAAGCTGGCGATCGAGTGGAAGATAGTTGAATTATACATCTATGGAGATTCTCAACTCATTATCAACCAAATCAATGATCTATATCAGACAAGAGATGAGAAACTGATGCCTTATAAGAGAATGGTGGATGATCTCAAGAAATACTTTGCCTTCGTATCATTTCAACAGATCCTCATAACAACAAATAGAGCAACGGATGCAATGGCCACTTTGGCATCTATACCACGGCTACAGGAGTCTAATTTTCGCTTTGAATTCCTGGTGGAAGAGTTACATTACCCTGCCTATGATTCCCCTGAGTCCCAGATGGCCTATTCTATTATTGGACATGACATCTCATTATAGCCACATTTACTCTTAGCTGCGTGACCAAGTTGTCCCTGCTAACCTTTCTCGAAATGAAAAAAGGAACCTAATCCGAAATGCGTCACGGTACGCCATCATTGCTAACGACCTATTCAAGCGAGGTTTAGATAATACTTTGCTTATATGTCTAGAAATTGAGAAGTCCCAACACACATTATCTGAGGTTCATGAAGGTGTTTGTGGATTCCATTCGAACGGTCTAACTTTAGCACAAAAACTACTAAGGGTTGGCTACTACTGGCCAAACATGGAGAAAGAAGTTATAAAATTTGCTAAAACTTGTGAAAAGTGCCAACTGCATGGACACCTTATCCATGCTCTAGGAAGGGATCTCATACCCTTTGTGACACACTGGCCCTTCCAATAGTGGGCATTTGATCTAATTGGCCAAATATATCCTGCATCAACTAACAGACACAAATTTATTATCACTGCCACCGAGTACTTCACTAAGTGGGTAGAAGCGGTTCCGCTCATCAAGGCAACCGACAAACAAGTAGCTCTCTTTATTCTTAATTATATCATCTGCAGATATGGTATACCTTCATCCATTATAACTGACAATGGAGGATAGTTCAAGAACAAAGATCTAGACTAACTCTATGAGAAATTCAAAATAAAACAACACTGGTCATCAGTATATTACCCTCAAGGTAATGGACAAGCAGAGGCATCTAACAAAAACCTATTTACTATCTTGCACAAAATAGTGAACAAATCTGGGAAGGATTGGCATTTGCAGCTCAATCCTGCATTGTGGGCTTATAGAACAAGTATCAGAACACCTACTGGGGCTACACCTTTTTCTCTGGTGTATGGGTCCGAAGCAGTATTACCTATTGAGGTGGAAATACCATCTCTAAGAGTTTCTTTGCAAGGTCTTGTTATTGATGAAAAATATAGAATATCTAGATTACAAGAGCTCGAATTGCTGAATGAGCGTCGACAAGTGGCATTTGATCATCTTAGAGTGTATTAAAAGAAAATGTCCAGAGGATATAACAAAAGGTTCGACACCGAGAATTTCAGGTTGGTGACCTAGTTTTGAGAGAAAATCCTAAAAATCAACAGTTTCGAGACAACAAAGAGAAATTTGAACCCAACTAGCTGGGTCCCTATATCGTTACTACAACTTTTGGCTTTGGTGCCTATCAACTCTCAATATCGGAAGGAAAACAGCTCCGGGAACCGATCAACACCATCCATCTGAAGAAATTTTTCACTTAAATATTCTCTGCTCCAACAACCTATACAAAAAAAAAAATCTTAAAAATCATAAAAAGTCCTGGAAAAATAAAATAAAAATCAGAAAAATCATAAAAAGTCTTGAAGAATCCCAAAAATCAAAAAAAAAAAAAAGGAAAAAAGAGAGAAAATGCCTTGGTGAAAACCTAGCAAACAGGCACCTTGGTAAAAAAAATAAAAAAATGAATCTCTGCCAAGCAGGTGAAAACCCGGTAAATAGGCGCCTCTTGTACTCAAGCACTCCATCTATCAACGCAACGTTGGCATTCCCACTTTCCTGCATATTTACTTTCGCTTGTACATATTTCAATCACTTTTGTGACATCTTGGTTCATTGAAACCCTCATGGCTTGAAACTGATCAATGTCCTAGTCTTAGGTAATCGACAAGAGAACATTACATGTCCTAAGCAGTATCAACCAAGTCAACTTAATGTCAGTGAAACCTGGTCATCCACTCCAAGTCAGTTACCTGTCTCCTGACTACTGAAGAGTTTTATCACTGAGTAAACAAGCAAAACAACAAAACGGAAAACACTCACTAAACAGTTTGAGCTATGCATGAATATTTTCTTTGTGTATTGTCTTTTATATTGGTTTTCGATTATTATCCCTCTGAGTAACTCGAGGAAGTCTATCATGACTAAGAGGAGCAAGGATTGGGGGCATAATATCTTCTTTGTTTTCTGCTTGAAGGAATGATCCCAATGATCTGGAAACATCTAAATTAGCTGGGTGTTTGTGATAAGAACCTTCACATCAAGGTGGAATCGCCTCACATACCTCGACTCTGCTTATTTGAATGCTACGGGGAGGTCCACATCATTTCTTTATTTGTTTTGAGGGAATTTACTTATGATGCAATTCGGGTCCCTGCGAAATCTGTCAAAGGATATGAACGAAAAAGGGGTCATTGCGGAGAAGATAATTAAATATTGCACATGAAAAGAAATGAACTCTATTCTGCCTGCTATAATTGTAAAACACTCAATGATGAAAATTAAGCTTTTCAAAGTCCAATGACTAGGTTTAGGGTTGCATTTCATTTTGCATCTCATCTTGCATTTCATTCTGCATCTCATGAATTTAGAGTGATTTTGTCATGCCCAAACTTTTGGACACAAAAATGGAACAACAAATTTTTTTGACGTCATGAACTCGCAACATATCCTACAATATAATCACTTTATTAGAGTTTGTCTTATCTAAGATGTAAATAAATTCACTTACTAGGGTTGGGTTAATTAACCAACTCAAACGAGCGACTTGCTTGGTGGAGATTAATTAGTATCACGGATAGTTGGCTAGCTCAATTACCTAAACCAGGTTGTCGCTAATTCAAACAAGGGTTAATTGGTTCTCTTGATGTATTAAATCATCCCCAATCATATAATGATAATGCTATTAATTAATTGATGCACATGCAAATTTATTATTTAAATCCAACCAATGAGGGTTCGAAATTACTATAATGTCGTTTGCCCACTAAAATCGACAATAAGCTAAAACCAATTCTAATTTTCCCTAAACCCTTAATTTTGATGATTTAATTATTTCGGCCAAATCGGTCACAAGGCTTATGGTTCATAAAATTAATTTACAATTTCTCCGTTTTAAATTTTCCCCATTTACAATATAACCTAACGTCCAAATGAGTTGAGGAAAATCTATTGATTAATTAAATAAATTAATCGATTTAATGTATGGTGTATCCAACTATAATAACTCTTCATTTTTAAACCCCTTTAATTTTACTATATTAAAATATTAATTCCCTAAAGAATAAAAAGACATATAATAATTCAATTATTAAATTAACCCCAAATATATATTAAAATCAAATTTTAAAATTCCAATTTAAATTTCCCATCCCTAATTTAAAATTCTTCTTAAATAAAGAATTCCCCTTTTCCTAAAATGCTAACCCTAATTAAAAACTACATTTTAATGCTCCCATATATATATATAATTCCTAAAATGCTAACCCTAACCCGAAATTGGGTTAGGGTTGCATTTCTATATATTACCACTTGTTTTATTTTCTTATTATTTTATGCCCTAACCCGAAATGGGTTAGGGTTTATTAAAAACCCTTTTTTTTTATTGTTTTTGGAGTGTGAGATTGCAGGTACGGCGGAGGGTTTCAAAGTGGGAAGAGGCGGGGAGTTTGGCACGAGGTTCACCCGAGCGCCGCTGTGCGTACACACAGTGGCGACAGCGCCGCCCACTGTGTGCACACATAGTGGCGGACGACGTAACCGCCGCCCACTGTGTATACACACAGTGGCGGGCGCCGCTCACTGTGTGTAGCACAGTGGCGGCCGCATCCGCTCCACTATGTTACACATAGTGCGGTGCCCTTCGGCACCGCCCACTGTGTGCAGCACAATGGCTCGGCCGTGAGCCGTCCACTGTGTTAACACACAGTGGCCCGCGGCTCGGTGCCCGCGATTTCCCCTTTTTTTTAAAAAAAAATATTTTAATATTTCGCTCTTTTTTTTTTTAAAAGAACTTTTAAGTATGTAAATATATATATATATATATATATATATATATATATATATATCCATTATCATGTTCAGATTCTATACGAATATCTCCTTTTTTTTTTGTATCTCTGGAGTATGTTTTCAGATGCAGGGATGGATATGTTTATATATATATATATATACACATACAGGATTAAGAAGTTTATTTGAAATTAATTTTAACACAGCAGCATGCAATGCTCTATATATTTTGTAACAGGGATACACAAGTTCAGAATATATCTCTTTTTATTATTGCAGGGGTATGCACATATAGCAGTTTATATATATATTTATATATATAGGTATATATTTTTCAATATATATACTTATATATTTATAGATATATATAATTAAATGTTAAAATAATAGGGCTGAAAACCCTTATATTGTTTTGAGATTCTAACAGCTAAACATTCTGATCTTAGTCTTTTAACAACATTATGAATGAACCTTATTTTTCTTCCCTTTCCTTTCTTTTTTTTTAACAGTCATAAAATAACAGTAATTTAAACTATGCAAGTAATAATGAAACCTAGTGCATTTTTTTTTTTTTTTTTTTTTATATTGCAGTAAATAAACAAGTTAACAGACCAGATTTAGATGTAGTCTACAGCAACATAATAGACATCAAAATTTAAATAAATATTACATTGTATCCAGAATAATAAGTTACAATAGCCCATATATAAAAATGGGTGAATAATCTAACCAGTCTTCTCATTCTTAATCTTTATACAGAGAATAAAAGAAATCAACTTAAAACTCTTTATTCACATATATTTATTTTGCTACAATTCATAAAATTACATTTTCTTTTTGCTTTTCTGCATTTAAATAGGAAATCTGTATCTGATTAAAAATCTGCAACCAAACAAATCTGCAACTCCTAGTCTCTTTTCCAAGCAACCTGCATGTAAAATTTTAGGGCTGTGACCATGGGATGCTCACCTCCCAGCCTAGGCTTACCAGAAGCCACCCCCGAGCTAGGAGAATCAAGACCTAGACGGGGTTACAACCAAGCAATACAACAAGCAAAGGGGAAGAAAATTACACAACAGAGACACCCTTTCCCAAGTTGAAAACTCCATCACAAAATGTGATGCCTTACTAGGGTGGAAGTGGACCAAGTACCCTAGGGGAGAAATCTGCTAAATAAAACTTACAGCCAACTCATGGCACCCATGACTGCATAACCAGAATTCATCCTTAATCCCTACACCCTTATGACCCCCAACAAGGCAAGCATGCCATATTTGTTCCCCCTTATGACCCCCAAGTGTAATAACACAAAAGAAAGCAGCAAGGGTCTCATGGACAGACCCTTGAGATCACTCTCAAAATGAGAGCCTCTCACCCTAAGGGCTGTCAAGCTCCTTCCACCCCCAAGACCAATCTTTCCTCCCAAGGAAAGGATGGTCTTGAACACTCCCCAAACACAACATTACATAAAACAGAAATAACAAGAACACATAAATTTTACAATACAACACAAATAAAGAGTTACAGTAATTTCCATTCCAACATTCTATAACATTTTTATATTTACATAAAAGGGTAAAAATAACACCAACCTTGACCTGCCAAAGGAAATCTAAGGGAAAGCTTGATGAAGAGCTGCCCAATCCTCTAATTCTTTTCTGCAATTCCTTTTTCCCCCAAATCTGCTATCCTAAGACTGATTTTCCTCCAAAATTTTCCAAAAATCTCCAAGGATGGAGAGTGGGTGATTAGCTCACTAAGCTTCCATTCTTAGCCTAAGAAGGCCTCTCTCACTCCTTCCAACCTCTTGGATAGAGTGAGGGATCCCCCATTGGATTGGTCTTCCCTAGGTCTTACACACTCCCTAACCTAGGTACCTAGAGAAGGGGAATGGAATGGGGAAGAGGGATTACTCCCTTCAAGAAGGTTATCCTACCAAGGAGGGCACTCCTATAGATGGAATTCGTCCATCTTGGGAAAAACACATTTTTGGGTGGTTAAACAAGTGCTAAGGGAAAGACACATGGCCAATTTTGGCCTTCACCCATAGGCACCCCATGAGATCTAATAGAAATGCTCTAAAATTGACTCTAGGAGTTGATTTGACCCTCAGAAAGTCCACCTGAAGTTAACCTACGGGTCAACTCTGAGTTGACCTTTCTTGTGGCTCACTAACCTAGATTTCTTGGTTCCTTCAAGGATAATTAGGAGATATAACAATTAACAAAAATAAAACTTTCCAAAAAGGTGACAAGACAATTTGCCAACACAACATACTACATAGGTGTCAAGTGACACTACAACATAATTCCACATCACAATTACATACATGGCAATTGTCCCTTAAACAATTTAAACAATTCAATAAATACAATTTACACTCATGCAACATTTTACATTTACGAATAAGATACAATACATACAGGGTGTTGTCTCTCCAAATAGACAACCCCTGGTTTTACTAACGCACATAGGCCTAGGCTCGATTCTCCATAATATTTCCATGGTCACATGGATAATCTCCTGCACAACTCAATTTAAACATTAGTACTTCCCAATAGCCTCATATAATATAAAATACATAATCAGAATACAATACATCCATTCTGCAAAGACTTGTCATTATAAAATACGATTGTCATAAATCAAAGCAATTCATCATAATCCTCAAAATTTGATCCATCTACAAGATATGCAAACGTATTCCTAACATTATAACAAATCCTGAAATTCAGATAATAACATACATCATCACAATATTACCCTAATTTGGAATCATATAATATTCTATAATCCACAAGGCATAGAAATGGGGCATCAAATATATATCAATATTACCAAAAATCGTGGAATCATAAAAAGTTCTATATCCATAGTGAGTCAAAACTAGTATCCAAAATAGTTCTAATATGAAAATAACTGAAGAGATAGGATAGGTCGGGGTAGGGCCTCACACCCTCCCCCTCTAGGCATGAATGTCCTCCTGGAGTTCATCAAAAAGATGAGGGTACTGTGATCTCATACGTGCTGCATCCTCCCATGAAGCTGTAACCTCATCATAGCAATCCCACTATAGCCTAACCTGGTCCAACTCTCGACCTCGAAGGGCCAACGTCCGGCGAGCCAAAATGCGAATGGGCTCCAAAGCTAGCTGCCCGTCCGACTCCACCTGCAAAGCATCCCAATCTAAAATATGAGACTCATCATAGATATATTTTCTCAAAACTGACACATGAAACACATTGTGGATGTGTGACAGGCTAGGTGGCAAAGCTAGGCGATAAGCAACTGGTCCTATCCTCTCAAGGATCTCAAAAGGTCCGACAAAGCGAGGTGCGAGCTTAGAACCCTTTCCATAGCGGATTGGACTCTTATGCGGTCGCACTCTCAGAAAAACTCTGTCCTCAACCATGTAACTCCGGTCTATCCTCTTTGCATCTGCATATTTCTTTTGCCTATCCTGTGCTTCTCTCAGGCACTGTCTAATCAAAATTACCTGCTGCTCCATATCACGGACCATCTCAGGGCCTATGGCCACTCTATCCTCGATACGGTCCCAACTTAAAGGTGTCCTGCATGGTCTGCCGTACAAAGCCTGAAAAGGTGGCATCCCCAAGGAAGTGTGATGCCCATTATTATAGGCAAATTCTACTAAATGCAGGTACTCCTCCCATTGGGTCTGATGATCCATGATGTACATGCGGAGCATATCCTCTAATACTTGGTTAACCCGCTTTGTCTGTCCATCTGTCTCTGGATGGTAAGTTGTGCTGAAATTGAGCTTGGTGCCCAACGCTGCTTGTAATGCCTTCCAAAAGGAAGAAGTAAAGAGAGAATCCCTATCAGAAATAATCTTGCGTGGAACACCATGAAGCCTGACAATGTCTCGCAAGAACACTTGTGCCACTGCTGGAGCTGTGAAGGTAGTCCGGACTGGTGAGAAGTGGGCTACTTTGGTCAATTTGTCAACTGTCACCAAGATAGCATCATGGCGACGAGATGACATAGGAAGACCAATGATGAAGTCCATGGATATAGTATCCCACTTCCACTCTGGTATAGCATGGGACTGGAGTAACCCACCTGGATGGCGGTGCTCCGCCTTGACTCTCTGACACTCAAGGCATCGGCCTACTAACTCGGCGATAAGCTGCCGCATTCCTGGCCAATGATACAATTGCCTCAAGTCAGCATGCATCTTCTTAACCTCGGGATGTGCTGCATAAGGAGCTCTATGAGCCTCCATGATAATGAAATCTCACAAACCCCCAGGAGAGGGCACATAGATGCGCCCTCTATGGCGTAATAAACCATCGGACTCTAAAGAGTAGTCTACAAACTTCCCCTCCAGGGCCTCCTGATTACGGATCCTCTGACAAACCTCTAGATACCAATCATCCTCCGGCAATCGCTGCAAAATACGGTCTCTCAAATCTGTGCTCATGGATATGGTGAAAACCTCATGTCGTCTCCTACTTAGGGCATCTGCGACCACATTCTCCTTTCCTTTGATGTAGTGAACATCAAAATCATACTCACAAAGGAACTCCATCCATCTCCTCTGACGTGCATTAAGGTTAGGCTGGGTGAAGATGTATTGCAAACTCTGATGGTTTGAATGAAGCTCGAAGTGATGACCTAAAAGGAAGTGTCTCCACCTCACAAGTGCATGCACAACCACTACAAGCTCTAGGTCATGCGTAGGGTAGTTAAGCTCGTGAGTCTTAAGTTTCCTAGACTCGTATGCTATAACCCTACCCTCCTGCATAAGAACTGCTCCCAATCCATCTAAGGATGCATCTGTGCATACCATGAAGTCGGTCGTGGGGTCTGGCATAATAAGAATAGGTGCACTAGTAAGTGCCCTTTTCAGATCCTGAAAAGCCCTCTCACACTTCTCTGTCCACTTGAATTTCTTCCCTTTTCGCTGGAGGGATGTGATGGGGTGTGCAACTCTGGAAAATCCCTCAACAAAGCGTCTGTAGTATCCTGCTAAGCCCATGAAGCTCCTGACCTCTGTCACACTCGTAGGCGCCGGCCAATCCATAATGGCTCTGACCTTTGATGGGTCAACTGAGATCCCATCGCCGGATATAACATGCCCTAGGTACTTGACCTCTGATCTAAAGAAAGCACACTTCGACAAACTGCCAAACAACTGGTTGTCCCTCAAACACTACAAAACCTGCCTCAAATGCTCCTTATGCTCCTTCTCGTTCCGAGAATAGATCAATATGTCGTCGAGGAACACAATCACAAATCGGTCGAGGAAGGTGCGGAATACCCCATTCATGAGACTCATGAATACAACTAGAGCATTCGTAAGACCGAATGGGACCACAGTGAACTCGTAGTGGCCATATCTGGTGCGAAACGCGGTCTTGTCGATATCACTTTCCACAATCCTCAACTGATGATATCCTGACTTCAGGTCTATTTTGGAAAACACCTTAGCACCTTGAAGCTAATCAAACAAGTCATCGATCCTCGGCAAGGGGTAGCGGTTCTTGATGGTTACTTTATTCAGTTGCCTGTAGTCCATGTACAACCGAAGGGATCCGTCCTTCTTCACGAAGATGACTAGTGCGCCCCAAGGGGAGACGCTAGGACGAATGTGACCCTTCTCTAAGAGTTCCTCTAGCTGCATCTTGAGCTCATTAAGCTCATGAGTGGTCATCCTATAAGGTGCTCTTGAAACTGGCTCGGCTCCTGGTACCAAATCTATGTGGAAGTTAATCTCTCTGCTAGGCGGCATACCAGGTAGCTTCGCTGAAAACACATCTGCAAATGCCTCAAGTATGGGATGGTCATCTATGGAAGGCTCCCTCTCATTTTCTTCCTCTCTGTCACTGATCATGATAGCAAACAACTGGCATCCCTTCCGCATGCTCCGCTTAAGCTGCATAGTGGATATCATGCGAAGAGACACGGGTCTCTGAATCCCAGTGATTACTATGGGAGCACCATGATCATCCTCACACTCAACCTTTTTCAAGCGACAATCCATCTTGGCTCTGTGGGCGTAGAGCCAATCCATGCCCAGTACAATGCCATAAGATCCGAGTGGCGTAACTCTAAGGTCTACTAAGGTGGTGGTATTACCAATCTGGAGCGGACATCCCTTAACCTCCGAATCCACTGACACCCTAGCCCCTGAAGCTAACTCCACTTCCCAGCTGACACTTTGCCTTACTGCCACTAGCCCGCAACGCTCCACAACCAATGGAGATATAAAGGAGTCAGTCGCTCCTGAGTCAAATAATATAGAAATACTGCTACCTCTGATCTTACCTGCAGCCTCGATGACTGTGGCCTGATGCTCTGCCTGGCGGTTGTCAACCGCTGCGAAAACTCTATGGGACTTGCCCATATCCCCAACTATAGGCTCTGATGTTGTCATCCTCTGATTCCCTGTCATTTGTCCCTGTGGACACTCTCTTGCCATGTGCCCCATGGCTCCACACGTGAAGCAAGCACCATGTGCCTGAAACTGTGTGCCCTGAGGCCTAGAAAAAGGATGCCCACCTGTCCGGCTAGAACCACTGTACCCACCCCTGGAGGACTTTTGAGCCCGTGCTGGGGGTGTGTATGTACCCTGTGCTCTCTGGTCACGCCTAGGACCCTATGACTGCCACTGCTTGGGCCTGGAGCCCTGCTGTCCCTGAGGGGGCCTCTGTCTCTGACTCTGCTGTGACTGCTGCGGAGGAGGGGGTTTATGGGGCCCCGAAACATTTCTGTGGTTGTCTTTCCAATGGGGTTTATGAAACCCGAAAGACTGGGGGACCGGGTTTCGGTTCTGAAACCGATCCCTCGTGTCCTGTGGCCTAATCTGAATCTCCTCGGCTATAAGGGCCTTCTCTACGGCAACTCGAAGGCTTCCGGGAGTGGCCATCCTCACTGGCCCTGCTATCCCAATATTAAGTCCCCTGACAAATCGGTTGACGAGCAACTTCTCATCCTTCAGGTAATCTACATAAGGTAGGAGCTCAATAAACTTACTCTCGTACTGGATCACTGAGAGACCCTTCTGCTGAAGGTCGTGGAACTCATCGATCCGACGCTGCCTGAAGTGCTCTGACAGGTACCTCTCTCTGAACCTCTCTGTGAAGATTTCCCATGTGATGGTATCTGCAGTGAGTCCACACTTGAATTCCTCCTGCTTCCACCATGTGGAGGCTGTCGATCTCAGAAGGTGGACTGCAACTCGTGCCTTCAGATTGCTTTCATAAGATCGCAATGCGAAGCACCGATCTAGGCTCAAAAGCCATGCCTCAGCCTCTACTCCGTCAGTAGTACCTCCAAAAGATGGTGGCTAGAGGCGCAAAACCTCCCTAATCAGGTCTCCTGGTTCCTGACGTGTTCTCTCAAAGTACACAGGTGCCGCTACTGGAGGTGGTCCGGGCAGGTGAACGGACTCCGACTCATGCTCTGCCTCGCCCTCTATGGAATTAGGAGGTGGACTCCTACTCCGTTCCCTCTCTACTGACCTATGACTCCCTAAGTTCTGATTGTCTGCATGACGGTCCACTGCTGGAAGCCTATCTTGCACGATCCCGATCAAGTTCTGAAGAGCTAGCAAGATGTCTCGGTTAGGGTCAACTGGCGGTTCGGGAGGTGCTTCCGGGTTCCTTCTGGAACCGGTTCCTCCCTAGCTACATCCTCGCGTGCCATACGTGTGCGCTTAGGACCCCTTCCGCGCTTGCGATCTTGTCGCGTCGTCGGAGGCATCCTAATGAGAAAGTAAATAAATAAATAATTAAATAATTTAATTTTCACATATTTATATTTTTTGAGAAAACATTTGATTAATTTAGATAATTAAAGCGAAACGTAATGGAGAAAGGTTCCTAGTGTCGGAAACCTTGTTCTGATACCAAAATGTCATGCCCAAACTTTTGGACACAAAAACGGAACAACAAATTTTTTTGACGTCATGAACTCGCAACATATCCTACAATATAATCACTTTATTAGAGTTTGTCTTATCTAAGATGTAAATAAATTCACTTACTAAGGTTGGGTTAATTAACCAACTCGAACGAGCGACTTGCTTGGTGGAGATTAATTAGTATCACGGATAGTTGGTTAGCTCAATTACCTAAATCAGGTTGTCGCTAATTCAAACAAGGGTTAATTGGTTCTCTTGATGTATTAAATCATCCCCAATCATATAATGATAATGCTATTAATTAATTGATGCACATGCAAATTTATTATTTAAATCCAACCGATGAGGGTTCGAAATTACTATAATGTCGTTTGCCCACTAAAATCGACAATAAGCTAAAACCAATTCTAATTTTCCCTAAACCCTTAATTTTGATGATTTAATTATTTCGGCCAAATCGGTCACAAGGCTTATGGTTCATAAAATTAATTTACAATTTCTCCGTTTTAAATTTTCCCCATTTACAATATAACCTAACGTACAAATGAGTTGAGGAAAATCTATTGATTAATTAAATAAATTAATCGATTTAATGTATGGTGTATCCAACTATAATAACTCTTCATTTTTAAACCCCTTTAATTTTACTATATTAAAATTTTAATTCCCTAAAGAATAAAAAGACATATAATAATTCAATTATTAAATTAACCCCAAATATATATTAAAATCAAATTTTAAAATTCCAATTTAAATTTCCCATCCCTAATTTAAAATTCTTCTTAAATAAAGAATTCCCCTTTTCCTAAAATGCTAACCCTAATTAAAAACTACATTTTAATGCTCCCATATATATATATAATTCCTAAAATGCTAACCCTAACCCGAAATTGGGTTAGGGTTGCATTTCTATATATTACCACTTGTTTTATTTTCTTATTATTTTATGCCCTAACCCGAAATGGGTTAGGGTTTATTAAAAACCCTTTTTTTTATTGTTTTTGGAGTGTAAGATTGCAGGTACGGCGGAGGGTTTCGAAGTGGGAAGAGGCGGGGAGTTTGGCGCGGGGTTCACCCGGGTGCTGCTGTGCGTACACACAGTGGCGGCAGCGCCGCCCACTGTGTGCACACATAGTGGCGGACGGCGTAACCGCCGCCCACTATGTATACACACAGTGGCGGGCGCCACTCACTGTGTGTAGCACAGTGGCGGCCGCATCCGCTCCACTGTGTTACACATAGTGCGGTGCCCTTCGGCGCCGCCCACTGTGTGTAGCACAATGGCTCGGCCGTGAGCCGTCCACTGTGTTAACACACAGTGGCTCACGGCTCGGTGCCCGCGATTTCCCCTTTTTTAAAAAAAAAAATATTTTAATATTTCGCTCTTTTTTTTTTAAAAGAACTTTTAAGTATGTAAATATATATATATATATATATATATATATATATATCCATTGTCATGTTCAGATTCTATATGAATATCTCCTTTTTTTTTTGTATCTCTGGAGTATGTTTTCGGATGCAGGGATGGATATGTTTATATATATATATATATATACACATACAGGATTAAGAAGTTTATTTGAAATTAATTTTAACACAGCAGCATGCAATGCTCTATATATTTTGTAACAGGGATACACAAGTTCAGAATATATCTCTTTTTATTATTGCAGGGGTATGCACATATAGCAGTTTATATATATATTTATATATATAGGTATATATTTTTCAATATATATACTTATATATTTATAGATATATATAATTAAATGTTAAAATAATAGGGCTGAAAACCCTTATATTGTTTTGAGATTCTAACATCTAAACATTCTGATCTTAGTGTTTTAACAACATTATGAATGAACCTTATTTTTCTTCCCTTTCCTTTCTTTTTTTTTAACAGTCATAAAATAACAGTAATTTAAACTATGCAAGTAATAATGAAACTTAGTGCATTTTTTTTTATTTTTATTTTTTATATTGCAGTAAATAAACAAGTTAACAGACCTGATTTAGATGTAGTCTACAACAACATAATAGACATCAAAATTTAAATAAAAATTACATGGCTTCCAGAATAATAAGTTACAATAGCCCATATATAAAAATGGGTGAATAATCTAACCAGTCTTCTCATTCTTAATCTTTATACAGAGAATAAAAGAAATCAACTTAAAACTCCTTATTCACATATATTTATTTTGCTACAATTCATAAAATTACATTTTCTTTTTGCTTTTCTGCATTTAAATAGGAAATCTGTATCTGATTAAAAATCTGCAACCAAACAAATCTGCAACTCCTAGTCTCTTTTCCAAGCAACCTGCATGTAAAATTTTAGGGCTGTGACCATGGGATGCTCACCTCCCAGCCTAGGCTTACCAGAAGCCACCCCCGAGCTAGGAGAATCAAGACCTAGACGGGGTTACAACCAAGCAATACAACAAGCAAAGGGGAAGAAAATTACACAACAGAGACACCCTTTCCCAAGTTGAAAACTCCATCACAAAATGTGATGCCTTACTAGGGTGGAAGTGGACCAAGTACCCTAGGGGAGAAATCTGCTAAATAAAACTTACAGCCAACTCATGGCACCCATGACTGCATAACCAGAATTCATCCTTAATCCCTACACCCTTATGACCCCCAACAAGGCAAGCATGCCATATTTGTTCCCCCTTATGACCCCCAAGTGTAATAACACAAAAGAAAGCAGCAAGGGTCTCATGGACAGACCCTTGAGATCACTCTCAAAATGAGAGCCTCTCACCCTAAGGGCTGTCAAGCTCCTTCCACCCCCAAGACCAATCTTTCCTCCCAAGGAAAGGATGGTCTTGAACACTCCCCAAACACAACATTACATAAAACAGAAATAACAAGAACACATAAATTTTACAATACAACACAAATAAAGAGTTACAGTAATTTCCATTCCAACATTCTATAACATTTTTATATTTACATAAAAGGGTAAAAATAACACCAACCTTGACCTGCCAAAGGAAATCTAAGGGAAAGCTTGACGAAGAGCTGCCCAATCCTCTAATTCTTTTCTGCAATTCCTTTTTCCCCCAAATCTGCTATCCTAAGACTGATTTTCCTCCAAAATTTTCCAAAAATCTCCAAGGATGGAGAGTGGGTGATTAGCTCACTAAGCTTCCATTCTTAGCCTAAGAAGGCCTCTCTCACTCCTTCCAACCTCTTGGATAGAGTGAGGGATCCCCCATTGGATTGGTCTTCCCTAGGTCTTACACACTCCCTAACCTAGGTACCTAGAGAAGGGGAATGGAATGGGGAAGAGGGATTACTCCCTTCAAGAAGGTTATCCTACCAAGGAGGGCACTCCTATAGATGGAATTCGTCCATCTTGGGAAAACCACTTTTTTGGGTGGTTAAACAAGTGCTAAGGGAAAGACACATGGCCAATTTTGGCCTTCACCCATAGGTACCCCATGAGGCCTAATAGAAATGCTCTAAAATTGACTCTAGGAGTTGATTTGACCCTCAGAAAGTCCACCTGAAGTTAACCTACGGGTCAACTCTGAGTTGACCTTTCTTGTGGCTCACTAACCTAGATTTCTTGGTTCCTTCAAGGATAATTAGGAGATATAACAATTAACAAAAATAAAACTTTCCAAAAAGGTGACAAGACAATTTGCCAACACAACATACTACATAGGTGTCAAGTGACACTACAACATAATTCCACATCACAATTACATACATGGCAATTGTCCCTTAAACAATTTAAACAATTCAATAAATACAATTTACACTCATGCAACATTTTACATTTACGAATAAGATACAATACATACGGGGTGTTGTCTCTCCAAATAGACAACCCCTGGTTTTACTAACGCACATAGGCCTAGGCTCGATTCTCCATAATATTTCCATGGTCACATGGATAATCTCCTGCACAACTCAATTTAAACATTAGTACTTCCCAATAGCCTCATATAATATAAAATACATAATCAGAATACAATACATCCATTCTGCAAAGACTTGTCATTATAAAATACGATTGTCATAAATCAAAGCAATTCATCATAATCCTCAAAATTTGATCCATCTACAAGATATGCAAACGTATTCCTAACATTATAACAAATCTTGAAATTCAGATAATAACATACATCATCACAATATTACCCTAATCTGGAATCATATAATATTCTATAATCCACAAGGCATAGAAATGGGGCATCAAATATATATCAATATTACCAAAAATCGTGGAATCATAAAAAGTTCTATATCCATAGTGAGTCAAAACTAGTATCCAAAATAGTTCTAATATGAAAATAACTAAAGAGATAGGATAGGTCGGGGTAGAGCCTCACAGATTTCAGTATGGTAATAGTAATTTCTTTATCTTTTGAATGAGAGTTGGAAGCTTCATCATTTCTCCGATCGAGTACTTGTGTTTTGAGATGTTAGCTGCATGCATAAGCGTCTTATATAGATTCATACATTTCACTATCACTTATTTGCATTCATCTTATTGCATAGAAAATTGAAAAAATTGCATTACTCATTACTCATTCACATTCATTTATTTGCATATGAAAAGAAAGAAAAATAGACATCCATGATCATTTGCATTACATACATTCATACTAAATCAGAAATGCATACATGTAGAATAAAGCATATAGAAAACATCTCAAAAATTGAATCAACACAAGTACGATGAAGACAAATCGAATCTCGTATATATATCATATCAAGTTTAAGAGTTCAAAATGATGTCCAATGACATCTACAAACTCCCATCGGAGCAAGAATCGTATCAGCTACAAAAAATGGGCGTGTCTACAAAAAAAAATCCTAGCTACAAAAAGAAATATCTAGCTGGCACCCTCTCCCTCATCGCCAGGTGGAGGAGGAGGAACCTGATGCCCGGGATCCTGACGAGGTGCCCGAGCTCCCTCTGATTGTGCCATATACTGCAAGTAGGGTACCACCTGCTACACAACAAGAACTGCAACACTATATGCTGCAACATAGTAGGCTACCCTACTAGTCTAGTGAAGGATCTCCTGTCGCAAGGGCTTTATCTCTGCTCTCAGTGCTGCGATCTGGCAATCACACTCGGCCCTCACCTTGACAAGCTATTGGTCTCGCCCCGCCAGCTGAGTCTGAGCCACTATCAACTGTGACTGCAGCTCTGCAAGACGTGCTCTCATCAACCGCCCTGCGTCAGTCCCCTTCTCTCTAGCAAGCTCTCCACCCCCATCTCCACCCTGATCATCCCTTCGTTGCCAAACTTGTCTCGGAGCTGCTTGCTCCTCAGTCTCGCTCAATCTCACTCCTACATGCTCTGGGGATCCGCCCTCACCCCTCTGATGTCCACCCTCAGTTGGAACCCTGTTGCTGCTAGCACCAGGATCACCACCTGTCTGCCTCGGAGCCTCAACTCTCTGTCCCTGTCCCTGCCTCTGGCCCGTCCCTGTCCCTGTGCTAGTGCGGGGGCATCATCCTCAACATCCTCAATATGAGGAGCCTGCTTTGCTGGATCTGTGAATCGAGGGAATGGATGTTGTTGAAACCAATCCCTGAACTGGGGCAATACCCCCGCATCCTCCACATCGTCCAAATAGTCCCATCTCAGTCGCTGGAGACCAGTCAGCTCCTGCATAGCCAAGGCATAGGATAACCGTGGAGACCATCCGCATAACGCGCATAAGCTGTATACTCCTGGGATATCCCCTGAAGCCGGCCATACTGTCTCATCACCCGTGAAACGATGAATCGCTCAACAATGGTTTGTGACCTCCCGATGAGAGGGTGCATAACAAAAAGGTCCTTGTGAACCAACTGCCAATTATCCCACAACTCTAAGCCCATGTATGGTCTCCATACTACGGCTATCAGGTCATCAAGCTGTCGTGTCCAAAAATCTGTCTGGCCCAGATGGGGCTATGTAATATAACCGACATACCTGTATATAATCGGCTACCCAAGCTCTCTACTATCATCTACCACTGGCCGACAAACAGGAAGGTGCTCCCAAGCCCAAACCTGTAGGATATATACACCCGCAGCCATGCTCCTACCATCTCTGTACACAATCTCATGCATCTCTCGATACATGTAAGCCAGTATACAAGAACCCCAACCAAGTCTTTGAGGGGTCTCAACCAATCTCTCTAGCATTCGACCCCATCCATGCTGGAAACCCTACTGCCCTCTATCTAGCATTAGAAAACAACCAATGAAACCTGCTAGAACACACGCCAATGGAAACTCCTCGCCGTATCTACTCATCAATATGTCCCAACTGATGGAACGGGTCAAAACATCCAGATCCCTGAATACATGCCTAATCGCCTGTAATCCAGGTAATAGTGCGGTATCATAATCCACCTTATCCCTAGCAAAAGGGATACGAAGGATCCTGTACACATCCTCGGGAGTGATAGTCAACTCCCCCACTAGCGAATGAAACATGTTATGCTCTGAGTGAAAATGCTCAACCAATGTTGTGAGCATACCGTGATTAACATGGATATCAGGTAATCTCAAAATATGAGTCAAACCACATAAATCAACCTGATCCTGCTCAACCTCAGATAAATGTCGTACTAATGTCATGGTGGGAGGATATACTTATCTGAAGAGCACAGGAGGTAATCGAATCTGCAAAAACCCAACAACGAACATTAGAAAACATTCCAAATAAGCCAAGACGAGAAATAAAACATCATGCAAATCCAACTAAGTCAAATGCAAAATCAAAATTTCAAGTTTAGACCTTCAAAAATGCTCATTGTTTCCCGAACGACAAAACACAGAAGGGCAGCATTTCGTACGAGTCGGGAATGGCTCTAGTACGATAAAACATTCCCAAATGACAAATTATAAGACTTCGCACGACAAAATGGTCTTTTTTATTGACATGTCGTATGACACAAGGGTAGGGTCCGAACGATAAATCTAATGGTCCCAAATGACAAAAGAAAATTTACCATTTACTCGTACGAGACAGGATCCTGTCTCGCACGATAAAACGTAAAACCCGACCCCAAACATGCGAAAAACCTGAAAAATGAACAAAAAAATTCAAAATTGAAAACATAAAGAGGCTTAAGATCGATCACTTACCGTTGGCTCGTAGTTTCGGGGTCGGTTATGACATCTCTGGCACTCAAATCGATGCTGACGAGTAGGGACCACCATTTTTCTCACAGAAGGCTTTTTGAATTTTCAAACTTTGGAGGGTTAAAATAATTTGAAAATGACACTTTTGCACCATATATAGCCAAAACCCTAATTTTTTAACTTGCTCCGATGGACATGAAAATTGTACCCTTAGCTAATTTGACAGTCCTTATTCCATTTTCGAGATCGAAATCAAAATTCGAGATCATTTTGCTAGTCAATTTCACAAAGTTTGGACCACTTAGCGCTTTTTCATCAAATGCTCATTCTTTCTTCAAATTGCGCTCAATTTCAACGCTGAATTTTAATTCAATTTCATTCTACACATCAACTTTACGATCAACTTTGCGCTCAATTTCTTATCAATCAACCAAATTTTCAAAAAAATCCCTCTGAATCAATTTGTGCTCAAAATAACTTATCATCGCTAAAAATTGCCTATAATCATGTACCCTCACTATCTTTCGATTTCGCTCCCGAGGGGGCATACTCATGACCTTATGAGCTCACATCTTCAATATCAAGAAAATTTTCAAATCTTCATCAAAAGTCGAGCAAAACATCTTTTTCAACTAAAGAAAATCAAATAAGACCTCATTGCTAGGGGCATCTCAACTTCATCACTTTATATCAAGTTGAGATTTCTCGATCATTTGAATCAAATCAATCTCTAGGGGCATATTAGTTTCATCACTTCAAATCAAGCTGATATTTGTCTTCATCTGAATCAATCTCTTAGTGTTAATCAGTTTCATCGTTTTTCATCAAGTTGATTATTCATTTAAACTCAATCAAGGGTTTAAATAGTTTCTTTGATCACTTTCAATCTAAGTAGGTGTTCAGTTTCGTCGCTTTGGATCAAGCTGGATATTTTATCTTCATCGTGTCTTGGTTAATAAATTTCAAGATCGATTTTTATCATCACTCATTGTATCTAAGTTCAATCAAGTTCTAGATCAGTAAGATCCGCTTCTTGATCAATCAAGTTCAAGTTCGGTATCCTTTGTTTTCTATCGTTCCTAAGTTCAATCAAGTTCAGGAATGATATTGCTTTAATTAGACTTCATTCATCTTCGTCGCTTCAAAACAAGCTAAACATCTTGCTTTCATCTAGTTCGTGATCAATCAAGTTCAGAACTAGTATCTCCTAGACATCAAATTTTCTTTGAACCAATGCGCTGCTCGCACATTAATTCAAAGAGGGTCAAATGTAATACCCTAAAAATGGTCATCTAAACCATGGGCCCCTAATCTCGACAACATCACCAAGGTCCTAACCAAAGACAATTAAATAAATCTTGAGCACACAATTAATTCTTTAATCATCAAATGTCACATGGTAAATTAATCACTCAATATTAATTAAATATTAATTGATCATTCCAAGTAAATCATTTTTAAACAATTTTCTTATTTATTTTATTAAATATCCTAGCGTATTTAATAAAATAAATCAATTTGCCACAAATCTTCAAAAAGGGAAACAAATCAAGAAAGATGAATTGGAAATTATGAGCACAAATCTCATAATTTCCAATTATGAGATATCCTAATTATATCAATTATGAGATATCCAATTATAGGTTGAAATATCCTAGCGTATTTAATAAAACCGTATTTAATAAATATCCTAGCGTTTCCAAGAAAGATGAATTGAAAATTATGAGCACAAATCTCATAATTTCCAATTATGAGATATCCTAATTATATCAATTATGAGATATCCAATTATAGGTTGGAAATTATGAGCACAAATCTTCAAAAATGGAAATAAATCAAAAAAGGAATTAATTGACCAGGAAACAATTAAAAATTTGAGAAAATAAATCAATTGGAGATAATCTTGAAAAACAAATTAAAAATTGATAAATAATCTCAGAGAAAGCAATTGACCTAATGAAGCTAGAATGGAAGAGATCATTTACTTTTATTTCATTTTCTTATAATCATGATGTAGCTTTACATTCAATTTAAGACTCTTCTTCTTTTCCATGATAACAAATACTCCTATCAATATTTTCAAAGACTCTCATTTATGTTAACAATAAGTAAGTAGACTTAATTTAATGGAGTTTTCCATTTCAAGAGAGGTTACCATAAAGCATTATTTATTCATATGTTTTCTAATACCTCATTATAATTTATTTATTTTAATCAAATATTCTAGCGTATTTAATAAAATAAATCAATTTGCCACAAATCTTCAAAAAGGGAAACAAATCAAGAAAGATGAATTGGAAATTATGAGCACAAATCTTCAAAAATGGAAATAAATCAAAAAAGGAATTAATTGACCAGGAAACAATTAAAAATTTGAGAAAATAAATCAATTGGAGATAATCTTGAAAAACAAATTAAAAATTGATAAATAATCTCAGAGAAAGCAATTGACCTAATGAAGCTAGAATGGAAGAGATCATTTACTTTTATTTCATTTTCTTATAATCATGATGTAGCTTTACATTCAATTTAAGACTCTTCTTCTTTTCCATGATAACAAATACTCCTATCAATATTTTCAAAGACTCTCATTTATGTTAACAATAAGTAAGTAGACTTAATTTAATGGAGTTTTCCATTTCAAGAGAGGTTACCATAAAGCATTATTTATTCATAAGTTTTCTAATACCTCATTATAATTTATTTATTTTAATCAAATATCCTAGCGTATTTAATAAAATAAATCAATTTGCCACAAATCTTCAAAAAGGGAAACAAATCAAGAAAGATGAATTGGAAATTATGAGCACAAATCTTCAAAAATGGAAATAAATCAAAAAAGGAATTAATTGACCAGGAAACAATTAAAAATTTGAGAAAATAAATCAATTGGAGATAATCTTGAAAAACAAATTAAAAATTGATAAATAATCTCAGAGAAAGCAATTAAAACAATTAAATCTTAAAATTGGATGAAATAGAGAATAAATCGGTTTTATTTTTTTTTTTTTTTTTTTTTTTATTTTCTCTTAATTTTAGTTCAATTTCCTTTAAAACTGAGAAAAGCATCCAATCACATCAATTCACCTGGATTGTGCTTCCTCTTGGAAAATCTTGACCGCTCATCATCATTTGATCTCAGCCTTTGATTTCTTTCTAAATTTTCTATAAATTTAGGCCTTTAGAAATGACATAAATTAAGAGGAGGATTTGTAGGAATCACACACACACACACACACACATATATATATGTATATATGTGTGTGTGTATATATGTGCGTGTGTATATACATACATATACATAATATATATATAGACATATGTATATGTATGTATATACACACACATATGTCTATATATATATTATGTATATGTATGTATACACACACACAGAGGAATGAGGTAATTAATTAAATGTGATTATTAGGAACAATAACGAGCTAACATGATTACTGAAATTAATTGGGGTAATTGATTTAATTAATTTATGTGTCTACATAGATCACAAGTCGCCTTCGACTCTTGAGGGTATGGAATTGTATGTGATGATGGTGTCTTTTGAATGCACTTACTAGTCCTCCTATCTAGACTTCTTTGGAGCTCTAACTGATATAATTAAAAGTATTGGCATGAATGTATAATATATATAAAATATATTATAGAATGACATATAATAGAATTGTTACTTACCACATACATATAATCACAATGTTCATCCACAATAGGGGCACGATCATGATCAAGTGGCAAGCCCTTGTAACAAGCATTGAGATAGCAATTAAACTACATATGAGTATCAGTAAAATTTTCAATAATAGACCATTAAAATAACAACTGAAATTTACTAATTTGTCTCATGGTTCTATCAAAGCTTCAAAACTTGCTATTGTTGCAGCAACACCACGCTCCCATGTAGCATGAACATTTGGAGGAGTATTTGATGTCAACAACTAAAAATGAAACAACAATTGTTGTACAATTACGAAAACTACATAAAATTATTTTACAACACCATTAATGAATAAAGGTTACCTCAGTGTAAGTGCCTCAATGAACTTCACTGTGAGGTATTGATGTCGAAGGTCGAACATCAAACTATTCAACATCCAAAGTGACTTATGAGAAAACCATTCATATAATGTTGACTATTCACAAGCAATAATTGAATTCTTTATTGGATACATACCTGTTGACTTGATGGTGTCGTGTAAAATGGGGTTGGGGTAACGTTACATGTAGTAAAAACACTCTAACCTTGGATTTTCATCATAATCATCCTACTAATTTAATTATTCTAACATTTCAAAATAAAATTTAATAAATAAAATTAAATGAACTTGCAAAAATTTATTTGGGTATCAATGCCAAATGTCTCATTCAGTAGGAATTCTATTATGGCAATATTCTGTCTAGCAAATGGCTACTTTGTAGGTGCATGTTGACTACTATCGAGGTCATGAGTGCAAAGAGACAGGCGCATCAGTGGTAGCAGTGAATTGGAACTCGAGGCCTACAAGATTCACCCTCATCACAATGTACCAAAGGCTCGAAATACTGTATGAGGGTCTAAGTCAATGAGCTAATGGACTCTAAGGTATCCATCTCGACACTCTCTATCACAATGGAAGGAATAGTCACATGCTCAATCATAGGTCTACCCAAGGGTCTTAGTGCCAAGTTTGGGTCACACTATGCACCCACTCTGTTATGTGAGGAGCCCCCACCTTTACCTTGAAAATTTAGATAATCAAAATAGTTAGGGATCTCATTGAGGACAAACTCACAAGAGAATTTCCTCAAAAGTATTGAGGAATGTCATGATTATGGCACGAAGGCTAATTGAAAACCATCTACCAGCTATCCGAAAATTTATTCCTTATCCCTTTGTGGTGGCATCAATGGATAGGGAACCTCCTACATCTAGGATGTAAAGGTTGATTGGTTCAAGGGTCTGTGAAAAGTGCACACAAGTCAACTTCATTAATTTTCTTTTTCTTTGCTTCAACATATGATAACTTGTCTACATAATATTGTTTTTGTTCTTCTTTTTTATTGGACCATGTGTTAATTTGTCCACTCACTAAACCTACATGGGTCACAATAGATTGCAACAAATCAACAAGGCTTGTCCTATGAGAGACTGTGGAAGTGGAATCTTTTAGCCAATCGATCAACTCCTCGAGTTGTTTTTTGTTATTTTTAGTTTACCCTAATATGTTTTCTTATGTGCTTAGGGGATGTCTGTGAATTGAAGAAGGGGTTGGCTATGCCTCTTTTTTAGAAGGCTCTTAACGAGGAGATGATGGTGGGTTTTGAATATTTTCAAACGGATTTTCAATTCCTAAAATTTAAAACAAATTTTAATTTAAAAACCTAATTTAATCTACAATTAAATCAAAATTTGAGAGTAAAAAATAGAAATGCATACCTCTTCGACCCCCTTGATGTCATGACAATATTTTGATGACGATCTCACACCACCAAGAGGAAAAATGTGGTCTTCTTTTGGCAAGCGCACTCTGTAGGGCAAAAAACATAAAGAAACCCATGAGTTGCAACATAAAAATGAGACAAAGGGCATGATTTTTTGTTTTTATATCACTTTACATATTTGGTGCACACCAAATAAGGCATGCACCCTATTTGGCACACACTAAATAAGGCATGCACCTTATTTGGCACGTGCCACATAGGGTGTTCACCAAAGTGCTTGATGGGGGCCAAAAATGTTTTTGGCAACTTTTTGGTCCCCCATCTTGGTGCACTCACCCTTTTATCATTCATCCATTCTTTAAATATTTTATTTTATAAATTATATATAATATATTATTTTTGACTTATATTACTCTTTATTATATATTATGTTACTTTATTATAAATTATACTATATTCTATATATAATAATTGTATTTCTTGATTTCCCATCGATTTTTATTTGCAACATGGTATATAAGATAATTGTCAAGGTGATGGCCAATAGATTGAAATGTGTTATGCCAAACATTATCTCTCAGGAACGAGTAGCTTCACCCTAGCAAGAGAAATTATGGAGGATATCATAATTGTAAATGAGGCAATCCAATCAATCGACTCCTTGACATAGAGAGCCATGATCCTCAAGCTTGACATCAACAAGGCTTATGAACAGGTTAATTAAAGGATTTTGATGAAGATTCTAGAATCCTTTAGCTTTGAGGAGCAATAGTTGAAATGGATTTTTTCTTACACATCAATAGTTAGATACTTAGTCCTAATTGATAGAACCCTATGAGATTTCTTTGCAAGTTCTAGAGGACTACGACAGGGGGATCCCCTATCCCAATTCATCTTTGTGATTATGATAGAAGCTATGCGCAAAATGATCAAAAGTAAACATAAATTTGGCCTCTAGCAAGGTATTGACCCTAAAAGGAACTTGGATTGTTTGAAACACCAACAATTTGTCAATGACACCATCCTATATGGTGAAGACAAGGTTAGGGCATTAATATCAAGAAATCCATTATTTTTTTATTTACACCAATAGAAAAACACAAAGAAGAATTTTGAGGTTTTTTTATTTTAATGTTGGGCAAATCCTGAGAAAATACTTAGGAATCCCATTACTTAAGCGTGCAATTAGAATAAAACCTTGGAATAATACAATTGAAGTATTCTGAAGAAAGGGCTAGAATTGGAAAGGAATATTTCTAACTCTCCTGGGTTGGATTATTATTATTAAGGCTATTTTGGAAGTCATTCCAATATACATGATGTCCTATATGCAATTAACCAAAAAAGAAAAAGAGACCTTGAATGGAATAATTAAAAAAATCATAAAAGCTATTTTGGAAGTCATTCCAATATACATGATGTCCTATATTCTATTAACCAAAAAAGAAAAAGAGATGGAAGAATGAAAAAACTCTTGTCGAAGGATCTAATGAAGTGAAGATGATCCCTCTCATTAACTTGGATACGATAAGAGATAGAAAGCAATTGGGAGGGTCACCATAAGAGATCACATAATCGTGCCCTCAGTGTGAAGCTTGCTATGTGGCCATACACTTTACTAGATTCCCTTTTGTGTAGGTACTAAGGAATGCATACCAAGACAATGATGAGCCAAATAGAATTATGACAGTGGCCAACCCGCTTCTTGGCACTCACATATGGAAGTTTATATGCGAATGTTCGTTGATGATCGCAGATCATCCAACTTGGCATATCGATGATAGCTTGCTTGTACAGTTCTGGAGGGATTTTTGGAATGACTATAGACAATTGTCTGAAATTGAATCCCTTCATATGTTTTCGAGATACTTGGATGAATAGGGAAACAAGTTGGTAGTCGATTACATCTCGATGTACAAAATCTAACTGGCAAATGCTTGAGGATGGCACGTAAGTGAACAATCAAGGATAAACCTTAGAGAAAAGCTTCGTAGCAAAATTTTGATGATAACAAGGAAGTCAAACAATTATTTGGCGCAGGGTTAAGTCCAGTGACTACTCCGTCAAATTGCAATGTCATGCAGATCTTTGTTGGGGCAGGAAGGTTCTCCACTAAATGGTAACATTTTCTTAGACTGCTCTACATAAAAGGGTGCTAATGTGGGACAAATTGCATATATTGGGTATTGCTAGATCGAGCTAGTTTATAATTTGTTAAAAAATGAGGAAACTTCAAATCACTTACTTCTGAACTATGAATTTGCAAAGAGGTGCTGGGATTGGCACAGCAATAAGTTAAATTGGAGTGGAGCAAGACAATGATATTTTCGCTTGTTTTTAGAGTTGATCAAAACTACAAGCCAATGCCTTTTGGGGAGATGTATGGAAAGTGATCCCCTCCCTTTTAATATGGCAGATTTCCATCCAACTAGGCCCCAAACAATGTCTACTTCAAGGCTAAAATTAAGCTAGCCCTTCGAGCAGAGACTAAAATTGAACTTCAATGGGGCCTCCTAGGGGAACTTTAGAAAATCTAGTGTACGATGCATTATCATAGACCACAATGAGGACTAAAAAAAATAAAAGATGGAACCAACAATGAAGCAAAAATGGTCACTATTGTGGCTGGACTTGATCTTTGTATTATAAAAGGAATTAAAGTGGTAGACATTGAAGGTCTCATATGTATTAATGTGATAAAAAATAAAGGAATTAAAATTTGGTTATATTGATATTGTTTGGTCAAAACTAAACCACCTAGAAAATTATAAGATCACATGTATTGATGTTTTAGGTGCAGCGACTTGGAGGACATGATTTTAATGTTTGTGCATTTTCTTAGTTTTAGTTTCAAGTGTTGAAGTGTTCTGCAAGAAGATTTATTAATGTTCTGTTTAGTATTGCGTTCTTGGCATTCTAGCAATGAATTATTTTGTTTCTCTATTTGTGTTGTGTCAGCATGTATAGATGTGGCAACAAGAAAGAAATATATGGGAATGATGTTGGATGTTATGGGAATGTCCATATGTGCTCCACATGGCGTTGAATGTTTTGGTTGTTGGTACATTGTATCTGATGTTGTCCTCTAGATAATAGTTGTAGTTTGGATGAAAGATTTTTGTTTCCTAGCTTGTGCTATGATCTTAATGACATTTTAAGACTTTGGAGATTGCGTTAAGTTGTATTTGGATCCAACCTTTGGCGGGTGAGGATCTACATTGAGTTTATTCATTTGGATGCTATTTTTTTGGGTTAACTGATTATGTGCTAGATTGTTTATCTATAGGTTACCTAGTTGTTGTCCTTGGATGATTTGCGCCAACATATATATTATTTGGATCTACTTAAAGAAGTGATATGATGTTTGAAGTCCCCTTTATCTCTTATATTGGACTGCATTCACCACAATTATGTTTGGCAGTCGACCTAATAGGACCTATTCTTATCATTTGTTCTAACCAACCTAATTGATGTTTGTAATGAAGAAGATGGTATATATAGAAGACCATTTTGGATTTGTGGAGTGTGGATGTTGTGATGTGAGCGAATAAATCAGAATATGTGTGAATGTGCTTTCATGATCATATCAATTGCAAAGTTGTGTGATGCAAAGACAATGATAGTTTAGTGGTGATTGTTGTTGGAGTTGGCTACTTGTGATAGTGGTTCAAGTGCAACTTCATTTTGGAGAAGACTTTATCCTATTGGTTCAAATGTTCTGATATCTTATCTTGCCTTCGAGAAGTGATCTTCAACCTGCAAGTCCTTTGTATCTTTCCCTGAAGCAGTGAGCTTCAGCTTGTAAGTCCTTTATAACTTGGCCTGGAGCATTGAGCTTTAGCCTAAAAGTCCTTATATATGTTTCCCTGGGTTAGTGCATCTCAATTTGCAAGTCTTTTAGGTGGCAGTGTGCTTCCTTAGCAGTGAGCCTAAAATGAATTTATAATCATTTCATATTTTGTGAGTTCTCTCACCATGGGTTTTCCTTGTTTTATTTTCTATGTAAATATAGTGTTCTCTTGTTCATTGTATTTCTTTGTTATATTGTTCATTCCTACTGATAAAGTGAAATATAAGTTAATTGTGTTTTTGAAATATAAAGTTTAAGGTTAAATGTTTTAAGGTTCAAACCGATTCATGGCTTCCCCTCCCCCTTAGTACTTAGGTGTGTTTAACAATTGGTATGAGAGCTAAGTTCCTTTAAAAAAGATTAGCCACTTGAGGTAGATCCAAGATGGCAGATGATGGATCTTACTAGAATCCCAAGTTTGATGTCTCAAACTAATCCTTTTAGAAGATGAGGATGGAATCACATCTAAACTCTATGCATTTTGGGATTTGGAACTTTGCAGTAGAAAGATATACTCCTCCCTCTACTCTGCTTACTACTCCAGATGAGATCAAGGCACGTGAATAATGGAAAAGAAAGGATTGCAATTATTAGCGGACGATCTAATAATGAACTCTTGAAGGTGATTAATTACAAATCTGCCAAGGATGCTTGGGAGAAACTAAGCAATATTTATGAAGGAGACAAGAAGATAAAGAAAGTCAAGTTGTAGAATCTCAAAAGCAAATTTGAAAGCTTAAGAATGTTAGAAGATGAAAGTATTGATAGCTACATGCATTGTGTCACCGAATTAGAATCTGGAAGGAGGAAGGTACTTAGGACTTTAACTAAGTCTTTTGTTCCTAAGGTATCTTCCATTGAAGAAAGTAGAGATTTGGATACTTATACTATGGATCAACTCTATGGAGCCCTTATCACATTTCAGATAAGAGAGGTTGAATTGGAAAAACCAAAAAAGGAAGTTGCATTCAAAGCAAGTAAGAAGAATGAATATGATGCTGACCTAGATGATGCACACGAAAACTTTGTGAGAAGACTAATAATAAATATAAAGGCAAGTTACCTTTGAATGTTTCAATTGAGGTAGGATTAATCATTTTGCTGCTATATGTCCTTATAGTGAAGAAAATAATAGAAGAGAGGATATAAATAAGACGATAGATGACAAAGACAATGGAGATAAGCCTAAGAGAATTGTTTACTCCAAAGAGAGAAGTCATTCATCTGAAGATGAGGGCTATGATGATTCTAGTGAAGAAACCCTGTTTATGGCTATGAAACTTGGTGATGATGATGAGTATCTACTACAACAAGGCTTCAAGAAAGGTACAACCAATAGCAATCTTTATGTTGATGATGTCATCTTTAGAGGAAAAAATAAGGCATGCAAAAGATTTGTAGAAGGAATTTGAGATGTCAATGATTGGTGATTATCATTCCTTCTTGGCCTTCAAGTTGCTCAATTAGATGATGGAATTTTTATTTCTCAAGCAAATTATGTTAAGCAAATGTTAAAGAAGTTTGGAATGGATAATGTTAAACCAGTGAGTACCCCCATGATGACTAGTTGTCATTTGAGTAAAGATGGTGAATCTCCTATTAGAAATTGCTCGTAGAAAATATCAATTATATGCAAATAAAGACTAAATAGAGGAATGAAAAGCACATAAATAATAATAACGGGAAGACAATTTTTAACGTGGTTCACCCAAACTCGAGCTACATCCACCAAACAGAGAGTCTAATATTATTATCCAGCAAATCAAACCGATTACAACCAGTAATCCCTTGCAATTCAATACCACTGCAAAACGCTACAAAATTCTCTACAGAAAAACCCTAACCCTTAGCCATTTTATCAAGACTTATGTTGGTTACAAAAATAGGGTTAGAATATGTCAGCCAATAAGAAAATTGTTATAAATTAGGATCTTAGGATACTAATCATTATAAACAAGATTATAAAATAAATGAAATGAGAAACATACATGCTTAAATGTACAGATTACACAAGATATACATGGGGAAAACCCTTTTGGGTAAAAAACCCCATAAAGCATCATTTAATTAAAACACTTACAAATATAGTCTATCATAAAATAGACATGAACTTGAGGATACTCCTCCAATACTTCCGCATGACCAATGATACCTCTTGTGCATGGTGATGTAACTCACCACAAATCTCCAAATTCACACATCTCTTAAATGAGAGAGAAACTCCTTAAATATAGGAGGAAGGGTGGCTTTGATGGACTTGTAAAGCACTGAGAGGGGGGGGTGGTGAATCAGTGACATAAAAAATAGTACTACTTTAAACACTGATCGATAGATAAACTTAACTAGTTTGTTAAACAATATGCATGCAATAAAAAATGATATAACAACATCCACAATAAGTAAAACATACACCATAACACAAGTGGTTATATGTGGAAAACCCAAATAGTTAAAAACCATGGTGAGATGGGACTCACAAGTTAACTATCTGTAGTAATAGATAACTGATCAGTTAGGGTCTACAAATGCTCTGCCAGGAGAGAATCTTGTTAAAGATCCCAAAGCTTAGTTAAAAGCTATACCCTGTAAGGAATAACCTCGGTGGAGGATTTCTAAATCCAAACTAATGGATCACCTGGTTAGAGGATTTGAACAATGAAGCTTGTTAGAGCTTACTCAGTTAGGAGATTTGACTGTTGCAGTGATTAGAAAACAACAAGTGATGTGATCTAATGATAACACAAATTTCTTGTATAGATCCTCTTCTGCGTACTTAACTCCTCTTTACCAACATACTCTATGACTTAACACTTTGTCTTTACTTATAGCATATCACTTTTGCTCATACAAAATAATTCATTGTGATGTCAATATATAGACATTTTAGATTTCATGTCGGCCTCTAGAAATCATAACACAATTACCTAGGTGCAGCGTATCTGGTCAAGTGATCATAACTCATCACAAAAATACCGCCAAATCTTGTCAGTGAGAATAACTCATCACGACTTGCGATAACTCATCACACAATCAATGAATACCGGTTGGAACAATCAATACCGGTTGGAGTTAAACATATAAACTGTTATCCTTGATGCTCCTATGATAATCTTCGCTGGATTTCCATGTTGCTACCGAGTTATGTCGATCCACTGGTTGTCTCCTATGCATATATCGGTTGTCACCAAATACCGGTTAGAAATAAACCTCTAGTATACCAGTTGTAGAATAAACAACTTTGAAGTTACACCGGTAGATAATATGAATATGTGTGTGTGTGTGTGTGTGTGTGTGTGTGTGTGTGTGTGTGTGTGTGTGTGTGTGTTTCATCAATGACATCATATGATGAATTCATTGCAATCATCATCAAGCCAACAATCTCCCCCTTTGGCATTGATGGCCACACTTAGAAAATTTTACAGTAATACTACTAAGTGTGCTTACAACAAAAAATATACACATATACACATACTCCCCCTTACTACATATATCATACAAAATTTTCAAAAACACACATACATATTTCTACTCCCCCTTTGACAACAATGTCAAATTGAAAAGCAATATATATAGAGAGAGAGAGAGAAAAGTTTGTATCAAAATGTTTTACATATACAAAAAAAACTTGAAAAATTGAATCAAGATTCATGCATTCGCAAGTCTCGTGAAAATAACATTAAAGTTCCTCTTCAAGTATGATAGGGAATGTTTCCATGTTTCCAACACATTCTCAGTGTGCTCAAGTGTAGACATAATCTGTGTATGGAACTCTTCCATGGAATCAAGTGTATAGGTTTCTGGAGTAGCTAAAATAGCTTATGCATTCTTGTAGGCTCTCTACAGTATGTCCACTTGGGATGTGAGTAGACTCTTTAATTCCTTCAGTGACCAGAGTCTTTTTGCTTTCTCAAGATCATAGTTATCCAACCTGTTGTGGAAATCATCCACAGATTTTCCAAAAGCAAAAATAGAGTCTTGGAGTGGTACATATGCATTGCATATCTTTTCTAGCTCTTGCTCTGTTTCAGTTTACCTTTTAGTGATATCAGAATAAAAGAATGAAACATTAGAAGTAGAAGCAAGATATTTGCCTCCTGTTTCAATAGCTTTACTTAACAAATCTTTATTCAAAGATAGAGCAAGTTTCCTTGTATCAATTGCTTTCATAAGATGCTCTCCATGCCTCTTCCTGTAACTCTTCTCAACATAAGTTTGTGTTGCTTCTTCGAGTGACTTAATTTGGTCAGATGCATCAGCAACCAATTGACCAAGTTTTCTAATAGGGGTTGTCAAATGTCTTGTAGAAGTTTCCGGTAGTAGACTTGATAAAACAACTACTGCATTCTGAATTGTTTCAGCTTCCATTCTTTGCTCTTTGATTCTCTTCTTGTGAGATCTAAATTGCATGACAGTTGCAATCTTCATCATTTCAAATGGACTCATATTATCAACAATTATAGGCCCTGATTTGCCTAATGAGTCATCATCATCTTCATCAGTCTGCTGAATGACTAATGCTTTTGCCAGTTCAGAAGACGTTACCTTAATAATTTCTTTCTTTTGTCCTTTCTCCATTTCTTGTTTAGAAGTATGTGTGTCAACATTTTCATTAGATTCCTTCTAAATGTTCTGTGAAATCGATGGGTATTGGGATTTCTCACGTTGTTCCTTTGCAGGTGGAACATTCACTCTTGGTTGAGTTGTCGGTTTCTCAACTCAAGTAACTTGTAAAAAAGTGATTTCAGGTGGCTGCATATTTGGTACAATGATGTCTCCAGATAGATCAATTGTATCCTGAATATCATCAACAACTTGGATGATAGTGTCATCCTTCTTCTTGATAGGATAGACCACATCGGCTTGTCACTCTTATATTTTTCAACACCGAAGGTGCTTGCTCAACCTTCTTTTTCTTACCTTTACCACTCGTGGTAGGAACAATACTAGTTTCGGTTTGTGTGGTCTGATCTTCACCAACATTCAATTTTGCCTTCTTTTTATCCTTTAGAGATGCCAATAGGTTCCTAGCATAACCAATTAGTAAGTCATAGTTGACCTCATAACTCATAGCTTCCATTTCTTCTTCTCTAGGCTCAATTGCCTCCATTAAACGAAAATCAATGGTAACTATAAAAACAATGTCCTTAGCAAATTGTTTTACCACATCCTCAAGCAATCTTAATCTCATGCTCATTTTCTTCTAAAACTCATTGAAGTATTTGTTCATTGTAGCAGAAAAGGTGTTCTTCACAGCCTTGATACTGTTCTTAATCTGGGCAGATACCGATAGATCCTTAGACCATTTAAGATCACCTATTCTCGGTAGGAAATTGTGGAAATAAAAGAATTGACCGATCAATAACTATCCAAATTTAAACTTTAGACTACTATCCTTCTTGATAGACTGAAGATTTAACATTAATTGGCTCCTTATGGCCTCACATAGGTCATAATTAGCATTTCCAGTTATCATCTTGTAAGCAGTATGCACCGCTGCTGATGGAACACTATTTAATCTGCTAGAGTAGAATACCCGGTAGCCTATAACCATAGTTGCCAATTTTATCGTTGGGTCCCTGATTTTATTGATAGAAAAAGAACGCTTATTAGATGTTGATCTAGTTAGGGTGTATATTGTCTCTTTTGAAATACGCCTCAACACAAGTACTTCACCGGTTGCGTAAATACCAGTTACAACTTGAATGGCTTCATTGGTTATAGTATGAGTCCTTTCTAAATACATGTTTTCTCCATGAACTTGACTCAAAATAATTCAGATATGCTCTTCTTCAAAATCTTCAAGAAAGTAGTTGCGTTATGAAAACCTTTTTTCATAAACCCTAATATATTTTGTTTGAATCTTCCCATTCTCATCGCAAAGAGATTTTAACTGAGAATATATCGACAATGATCCTAAATCCTCAATCTTGCAGTCAATGTAGCTGGACAAATCTCCTTTTACTACAACACCATTAGGAACTTGTGATAAAGAATTATAAGAAACAATTTGTTCCACTTCAACAACTTCCATAGGTTTAGATGTAATCATTAATCTCTCTACTGGTTTAGAAGACGATGCCATTCCAGATAAACTAGATTCGAAGCAAGAATTTTCAAAGAAATACCTTATTTCACGCACACTGTCTCTTTAACCGGTTGAATGCTCAAGTGCACACTAGTTTAGTCTTCTCCAATCTTCAAATTTACTTGATTACTCAAATCACAATGCAGCTTCGACAAATATCAACCAACAATCCTTTCTCAGCTCTGCAAGTGCTCAAAAATTCTTTCTTGAATGCGTTAGGGTAAAAATAACAAAGTGAAAACTCACTTTTATCCTTTTTACCTACTACATTAAATGCTTGCCCGTTAGGGTTACAAACCCTAATTACATCGCTTAATGATACATAGATGTAAAACCAGTTGATAACCGATTGACAAAAAGTTATCAAAATTTCATGCATACAAATTCTCTTACCGCTCATTTATCTCAAGGGGTCCGGAGGTAGTTTTATCGTTTAGTTCCCCTTTGCCATATTGAAAAGGCTTAATTCACCGATGTAGGATTCTCCACATTTGGTGAAGGAACAGTTTCTTCTCCAGGTGAGTCATCACTCTTCTTCTTCCATATTCAATTCATTTCTTCTCTGGTTTCTGCAACATTAACTTTCTGCTTTCCTTTCTGATCTTTAGAAGGGTTGACTAGTTTGCTCTTTCTGCATCTACAAAATTTTGCCAAGTGTCTCGGTTTGTGACATTGATAGCAGGCCATAGCAGATGATTTCCAAGATCCTGCATTACCTCTCCCAGTTCATCTTCTACAATTCATAGCCACATGACCAAAGTTGTTACAGATGACGCAAATGGACTAAACCAGTTGCCGTAGGGTCTTTGCCAATTCCTGTTGTCCTGGTTGTCAAAATTTCTCATCCAGTTGCCATTTGGTCTTGAATGCATATGTGGTACAAGATTATTTGCTCCATATCTGCATTCAAATGATCTATGTCCATACATTTTACATGTGAAGCAATAGCCTTCAAATTTCTTGGACACATACCTAGTATTGGTATTGTAGCTTGCATTTCTATTAGATTTGTCTCTACAAACATTTGCAGTGTAACCAGGTTTATGGAAAACAAAACAAACATGTTTAAAGACCTTCTTACCAGTAGGCTTTTTGACCTTAGGAGCAGATTTATTCTTAAGAGTGTTGCTCTTGGTACCAGAGGATTCACCCTTTTTAGATGTGTGAAAATCAAGTCCAAAGGTATCACCATTCATCCTTTGTGATTGAATTTGTTCTTCCAACAAGATAGAACTTCTGTTGAACTTCTCCAATTTCCCATTTGCTTCAGTGAGCTATCTGGTGAGATCTTCATTATGTTTTGACAGGTTCTCTCTTAGAGGTGATGCTAATTCAAGATCTAGCTGTAGGTTCTCTTTTTATTCTCTTTCTGCATTCAAATGCTCATGCAAGGTAGCATTCTCTCAGTTGATCTTGGCAATCTCATGATCTCTTTCTTTTGTGATATCTTCAACAGTTCTCCTGGCTTCCAGTTCCTGACTCATGTGGATAGTAAGACCTTCTAGCTCTCTCCTCAGATTTAGCTTTTCATTGTTTAGTTTTTCAACTTCCTCAGCTAAAGCATAGATATTGGCCTCATCTGAAGAACTATTATCATATATTTCTAATAGTTGTTCAATTAACTCTCTTCTTTTGACTTGAGAAGCTTTCAGTTTGATCCTTAGGGTTTCAAGCTCATTCCTACTAGCCTCAAGCTCTCTAGCCATCTCAAAGTAGCTCATATCCCCCATGATAACTTAAAAGTTTTCTTCCAAGCGATTAGGCTTTAAGGAAGTTAGGCTTTGATACCAATTGATGGACTTATAAATCACTGAGAGGGGGGGAGGGGTGAATCAGTGACACACAAAATAGTACTACTTTAAACACTGACTGGTAGATAAACTTAACTATTTTGTTAAACAATATATATGCAATAAAAAATGATATAACAACATCCACAATAAGTAAAACATCCACCATAACACAAGTTTTTATACGTGGAAAACCCAAATAGGTAAAAACCACGGTGAGATGGGACTCACAAGTTAACCATCTGCAATAATAGATAACTGACCGGTTAGGGTCTACAAATGATCTACTAGGAGTGAATCCTGTTAAAGATCCCAAAGCTTAGTTAAAAGTATACCTGTAAAAGGTAGTACCCTGTAAGGAGTAACCTCGGTGGAGGATTTCTAAATCCAAACTAATGGATCACCCGGTTAGAGGATTTGAACAATGAAGCTTGTTAGAGCTTACTTGGTTAGGGGATTTGACTGTTGCAGTGATTAGAAAACAATAGGTGATGTGATCTAGTGATAGCACAAATTGCTTGTATAGATCCTCTTCTGTGTACTTAACTCCTCTTTATCAATATACTCTACAACTTAACACTTTTGTCTTTACACATAGCATATCACTTTTGCTCATACAAAATAATTCATTGTGATGTCAATATATAGATGACTTAGATTTTATGTCGGCCGCCTATAGAAATCATAACACAATTACCTAGATGCAGTGTATCTGGTCAAGTGACTATAACTCATCACAAAAATACTGCCAAATCTTGTCGGTGAGAATAACTCATCACACAATCAATGAATATCGATTGGAACAATCAATATCGGTTGGAGTTAAACATATAAACCATTATCCTTGATGCTCTTTTGATAATCTCCGATGTATCTCCATGTTGCTGCCGAGTTATGTTGATCCACTGGTTGTCTCCTATGCATATACCGGTTGTCACCAAGTACCGGTTAGAAATAAACCTCTAGTATATCGGTTGTAGAATAAACAACTTTGAAGTTACACCGGTAGACAATATGAATATATGTGTGTTTGTGTACATATGATGAATTTATTACAATCATCATCAATCCAACAAGCTTCACTAGTCACACCTTTTCAATAACCCCCACTCATAAATAATTAATAATCTAATAGTTATTAGATTATAATTATTTCAAATGGGATATGCTTGTAAAGCAAATAATATATAAGGTTTTATAACCTTATATTAGAAAATTATATATAAATGTTATAAGGACGTGATCCCTAATAACACTATGTTCTAACAATTTCCTCCTTAATGCTAATAGGGGATCACATGTCAATTTCCATGAAAGAAAAAAATAAGTACCCCAATAAAGTAGGTCTTCTTTGACAGTGATAAATAGGGACAAAAAATATATGGCAACATGAAGATCATGCATTCCTGAGTACATGAAAATCATCTTGTCATAATTTATAGTCACATCATTTTTTAAAAATGATGTTGTGAGTCTTAAAAAATTATATTGGTGTTGCAGTCTCCTCAAATTAGCCTATCCCCAAGTTCATTACATAGTGCTCATAGGTCTTAATACAATGCTTTTACAAGTGGAAGATTTACAAGGAGGAGAATTTACAATATGCCCATAGGACTTAATACAATGTGCCAATAGGACTTAATACAAGGTGCCTGTAGGGCTTAAAAACATTTGTCGGACTTACGATAATGTGCCCATAGGACTTAAAACATTTGCCCATAGAAATTATGATAATGTGCCCATAGGAGTTAAAAAACATCTGCTTGTAGGACTTACGATAATGTGCCTGCAGGACTTAAAAAACATCGACCTGTAGGACTTACGATAATGTGCTCGTAGGACTTAAAAAATCCATCCGCGGGACTTACGATAATGTGCTCGTAGGACTTAAAAAATAGGATATAGCCACTAGGTGGTGTCATTGACATACACACTCCCCCTCAATGGCATCACCTAAGGCCAAGCATTATTTGAATTTGGAGTATATAATGCCTATTAGGTCTTACATCTAGGATTTAGCCACAAGGTGGTGTCATGTACACTCCCCCTTAATGGCATCACCTAAAACCAATCACTGCACAAATGATTTCAAAGTGATGGCTAAAATTCCAATATATAGCATGTTCCCATGATCTTCAAAGTGTCTTTATTATAGAATGATTTCACTTGAGTGAGGTGCCCATGATCTTCAAGGTGTCTTTATTATAGAATGCTTTCATTTGAGTGAGGTGCCCATGATCTTCAATGTTCATTTTGATCTTTAGAAATGATATTATCTAGAAAGAGTAAAGTAACTTCAAGTAAGATGGTACTTTTACATGTATCCAAATGGAACCTTCCATAAATCTTTGAGGCCATATTGATTCTTCAAAAGCTACATTCATATTTTGCCCATTTGATTCAAAGACACATAGAAGTTAGTATTCTTATTAAAGTATTTCATCATCCATGTAATAGCATTTGCACCATATGTTTTGTAGGCATAACCTCACCATAGAAGAAACAATATAGTTAGTAACATAGTAATCAATAAAGCCTGATTTTTTGGTGCAAAGAAAGAGCATAATATTATGCATTTGTCATTTTCCAAATATCATATAATATTCCTCATAAATTTAGAATATAATCCAATGACTAGTAGCAAAGAGATCAACATATACTTTCATAAGCATAAGCATGAATAATTTAGAGAAGTAGACATACTACTATATATAGTAATGATCCATAAAAAAATTAAAGCAATGGGTGAGCTATCCTTTCTAGGTTTGCTCCCCAAACAATTTATAAGGGTGATAGTCACCCATTATAATGATCAATATAATGTGTTTTATTTATTATAGTATGATTAAAAAATGGATCAAGAAAAATAGAACAATGTTAGGTAAAATAACACTAAGAGAGAAAAAACAATACATTAGCCAAAAGATGATTTGAAATTTCATGTAAGTCTATCATGTTTATTATTGTGCTAAGAATTTGACAAATTTTGTATTGGGCTTTTTCTTCTCCTTGTAAATGATGTCTTTGCAAAAGGAAATAAACTATAGTTTTTAGAAGTACTTGAGAGTAAAACCAACTTTCTTAGTTGTGAAAATGTCTATGTAAAATATAAAAAATACTATCCTCTTAGATGGCTTTACCCATTTTGATATACTCTTTTTTTTGTAGTTCTTCATGATACATAAAATAAAATTTCTTCATTATAGTAATACTTAAATAACTAATATCAAATATTATTTCTCTTGACTATGATTAGTAAATTTTTTTTTTGCAACTCTACCAAATTAGATAATAGGATCCAAATGGCAAGGTTGTTGTGAATAAATGGATTAAATAACAAAGATATTCAATGAAATCAAAATATTGAACACAATGAATGAAAAACAAGCCTTATGTGGTGGTTGTTCCCCATGGGATCTTATTCAATTCCTAGATTGAACAAAGGTTTTGACATACCATGAAAGGCTAACATTGCATCTTAATAACATTCTATAAAAAAAGGGTTTTAGTGTAAAGAGGTAATCTCACAAAGAGTAAAAAACAATTGAGATTATATAAGCAATATAGTTATGGCCATCATGGTGAAAGTTGAATATTTGATGCCTATTCAATGATAAATTTTGAGGTTCAATAGCATGGTCTTGGCATAATGATAATAAATATTATAGACAAAAATGTTATATGAGACAAAATCCTTAATAGGCACTATAAAAGTAGATTCATAGTAGACAACCAATTATTCAAATGATGTATATCTTAGATGAAACTGCCATATAATAGATAATGTGACATGCGAGTCTTTAAGTATTGGTTGAACAATTCCATGAAGAAGTGATTGTTGAATGTCTTGTATAGAACACTCTTTTAGACAGATGCCTCAAATGTAGGAGTTTAGATAAACCCTACAAGGTGTTCAATAGAAAGAAAATATGAGATGTGGTGTCTTGGAATTCATTAACTATAGATAAGACCTGGTGAGAAGAGTACGATCTAGTCCATTAATGCCTCATGGATATATGTATTTGTAAGGTCCAACAAATTCTAGAACAATATATATGCATACGAAATTGTGTGGATAGATCATATTTGTTTTTCTATAAAGATCCCACTACGATCAAATTCTAGAACTCAAATGATACCCATTCAGTTACAATAATTACTAGTTAATCTTTATGCTCACCCATTAAGATCAAATTGCAATCAACGACTCTGAGAAAATCTCTTAACTGTGAGACTATGATAATAAAGGAAAGTAATTTGTTGATTTGGTAATAAGCCCTAATGGATAAAAAAATCACAGTGCGTACATATATATAAATAGTAAAATGTTATCTTTACATATCAGGCTAGTTTAGTGCACTGGTAGAAGCTCGTTCTTTGGATTACAAGAAGCTACGCAACCATTATATGGCTAGTGATGAGGCATAGTAGTTTAGAAATGGCGTGGAAATTTAGGGAGAGTAATATACAACTTGGCAATACAGGAGAGTATTTTATAATTAATGAAGGACAAAAGACAATTCAAGTCTAGGATTAGTAGTATGTGGGATTTGCATTTAGACCAACCAATCATTTGCACAATTTTTAGCATCTTCACAATGTATCCACTTGTATATCATGTTGCAATCAATACGAAAACAATCCACAGTTGAAATCACTAGTTACTTCTCTAAAAAATCAATGGCATATGAGATGGGAAAATATGAAAGAAAGAAGAGATGTCAACGTCTTTGCAATGGTCTTGGTAGGTAGTGTTGCAATAGTTGTTAGAATGCCATTAATCAATGTGAGTACCATTTTCCAGCAACAATGAAAGTCTCTTTAATTCGTACTGTTGAAGACTTCAATAGTCGCTTAGGGAAGGGTCTCTTTTATCTTAGTTATTATTAATTAATTATATCCTTCAAAAAGTTGAAATGCGATTAATGGAAGTTGTGGACATGTACTTTGAAGAGGTGCAAATTTTGCCAATCGTGGCAGAATGTTTTTTAAATATTGTGTCATCAACAATGAATTCAATGTACTCTTCTATCATCTTGATGTAAATGAGTTCAAAAGTTAAACAAATATCAAGATTATGTAGAATTTGAGACATCTCCTCTCCTCTCCTGGGAGATGTGGTTCTTATGGTGGGGGATAGGCCTTGGTCACAACTGCTGGATTTTGAAGGCCTCCCCTTCTACTGCAAGAGATGCTTCTCTAAAGGTCATCTTGCTTCAGATTTCTCTATTTCATGCCACAAAGGTGTTTCTACCTGGTGGAAGAATAATACTGCTGATCACTTAATAGTCAATGCTCTTGACTTTGTGTCTGCTAGCTCCTCTCATGAGGATGATGTTGATGTCGTGCCCCTCACGACTAGTGATTCTCCTGTTGCTCCTTTTGTGGCCTCATCTCTTGAGGTCCCCACTTCTGCTTCTCCTTTTCTGCAGCCATGATCCCCTGTTGTTGGATCTGCTTCTGCTTTTGTTGTTTCATCATAGCCTGATGCTGCTCTACATCAACCTCTTGCTGCACTCTGTTGACACCACTGTTTGTAACCCTGCGGAGTCCCTTCCGGTTGATCTCTCTTTTGATGGACCTAATGACAACATTGCTTGAACTGTGGTTGCTCACAGGCGGAAGGGGAAGTCTTCTCCCCTGCCCAAAAATTCCCTCTCATTGGGGTTTGGGTGGATCTCCCCCCCCCCCTTGAGTGGGGTCTTTTTGGTTCTCCGGTTGGATAAGATTCCTTGCTTGTCTGATTGTGTTTGTTTCTAACTGCCCTTGGGCTATTGTTCTTTTTGCCAACATCATCTCACTTGATGTTGCTTGTTATATGTTGATAGTTTTTAACTATGTTAAGGGTCAGCGCCCTAGTTAACGTTGCTTTACTAATAAAAAACATATAAGGAATGTAGTTTCAAATTTTTTGAATTTTTGTAGAAGGTTATAGTATTTTGATGGTATTTACTTAGTCTAATATGATGATGTAGGTATATCAAATCATCAAGAATGAAATAAATATTAAATTAGATTAATAAAGAAAATTATTTTCACAATTTTAGTGAATAATATAAGCCCATGAATGAAAACTTCACAAGGCAACCTAATACGTCACAAAGTGAACCTCTTTTCATCTATGCATTTATTTATCTTGAATGCAACTATATCTCAGTGGTAAATAAATACAAGGGTTCTCTTAAGAAAATATTTTAACAAGAAAAAAAAAACCAATGAAGGGAACTTCATGAGTATGTTTAGGAAAAAAATTAGCCATAAAAAAAAAAGGAAATGATATGACCTTGCACATGTGTTGATTTGATCTTAAAGATATTTCTCACCAAGTTTTATATAAATTTTAGTATAACCTGTACAAATGTTTAGTATAGCCTAACCTGCTCTGATACCATGTTAGAAATTAGGATCTTAGGATACTAATCATTATAAACAAGATTATAAAATAAATGAAATGAGAAACATACATGCATAAATGAACACATTACACAAGATATACGTGGGGAAAACCCTTTCAGGTAAAAAACTCCATAAAGCATCATTTAATTAAAACAGTTGCAAATATAGTCTATCATAAAATAGACATGAACCTGGGGATGCTTCTCCAATACTTCCACATGGCCAATAATACCTCTTGTGCATAGTGATGTAACTCACCACAAATCTCCAAATTCACACATCTCTCAAATGAGAGAGAACCTCATTAAATATAGGAGGAAGGATGGCTTCACTAGTCACACCTTTTCAATAACCCCCACTCATAAATAATTAATAATCTAATAGTTATTAGATTATAATTATTTCAAATGGGATATGTTGTAAATCATATAATATATAAGGTTTTATAACCTTATATTAGAACATTATATATAAATGTTATAAGGATGTGATCCCTAATAACATTATGTTCTAACAAAAATAACTCCCAACGCTTTTAGAAAATAATAAAAGTCATTTGGGGAATTGCCCCTTGACCTCACCTTGGGGGCGCTGCCCCCATACCCCCATTAAATAATTTGGGGGAAAACTACGCCGATGGAAGGGAAAATTTAACCTCTGAGTCTGATTAGGCTCCATATAACAACATCTCCATAGGTTGATTAGAATCATTATAGATCTATGATAGGTGGCTTGTTTTAATTAACTGCTTCTAGATCAGTTATTATGCATTCAATATGTATGGTTGCTAGCTATCAAGTAAATCCTAACAAATCCCATGATGTGGCAATTGAAAGGATATTTAGGTTTTTGAAAGGGACTCTAAATTATGGCCTATGGTAAAAAAATATAGTGATTTCATTGTCATAGCTTACATAGATGTTGGTTGGGCTATCTATTTTGATGACAAAAGCAAAACTAGTGGTAGTACATTTTTCTTAGGAGACAAATTGGTCTCTTGGTTTAGCAAGAAGCAAGATTCAATTTCCTTTTCCACTACAGAAGCAAACTATATTGTTACAGTATCTTGTTGCACTCAGGTGTTGTGGATGAAGAAAATTTTGAAAGATTTCAAGGTGATTTATGATGAGCCCATTCTTATTATGTGTGAGAATGTAGTGCACTAAATATTTCAAAGAATCCTATGATGCATTGAGGAAGCAAGCATATTTCTATTTGACATCACTTCTTAAGGGACAAAGTTGCAGAGAAGGAATGTAATGCCCTACTAAGGAACCCTAGAGGATATAAAAAAATCATACAAGGAATATATGGATTTTAAAAAAAAGGTAATTAAGTATCAACATGCATAACATATATAATAACTATGCTCAAACCTCAAGATTAGGTTAAATGTTCGATGATTGACTACACAAAAGTGAACAACTAAACACCTGAAACTTCAGACAAACAAGGGAAATGATCTCCCAAAACATATGAAAAGGTATAGGAGGTGTTTAGGATCACTCAATACCATCCCCTAAGTTTCCAAGGTCAATTTGACAAACAAGACTATCTGCTAACTCCTAAGTGTCACAGATGGGCTCTGGTGAAACCCTAATAGCAAACATGCACCCCTAAAACCATCCAAACTCACTCAAAACTTACTTTAGACCCCTCTAAGAGCTCCGTGACATTGCTACCTTTGCAAATTTTTGAACACAAGGTCAAACGCATTGAACACTTGTGTATTTGAGGACACTAGACCTAGATTGCACAAGTGTCCCAAATGCTAGAACTAGACTATTCAACTATCCTATGAGGAAACTAGCATGGATTGAGGATACTAACATGGTGCACAAGTTTCCTTGACTTGTATAAGTGTCATTGGGATGCGTTAATGTCCTCTAGACTAGTCATCTTGCATTGACATCCCTAAGACACACATTCTTCCAAAACCAATGAGCTTCTTGGATGGGTTGTATGAATCCTTGGACACCCTAAACCCCTCGATGAAGTTGGAATGTGAATATGATCCCCAAATTAAGATAAAATGGATCAATTTTAGTGACACTAGGTCAGTAGATTGCTTCTACAAGACAAGACAAAGTTTGGGCGGATTCATTTCACTACAACACAACCCACAACACCTACAACTAGCACAAAGGACACATCATATCCCAACACCTCTAAATCACAATAGGACTTCAAGTTACTCTTGTTGGGTGGTTCCAGTTGAGCCTAGATTATCTCTAAAGGTCTCAATCCTACAAGGTCTTGATCCAAGACTCATGATCACAAAAGGAGATGACTAATCCAATCTCTATAACTATAACTAACTTATCTACGTTCATTTTAGAGAAAAAAACAAAGTTTTCCTACGATAACATCATAATCATAGCATCAAATGAAAAGCTTACATAGTCAATATGGGTGACCAGTTCCAACACTAGTCCACTAAAGTCTACCCTATTCATCTCAATATGTTTCAATTCATCAATCTCCAAATGGAGTGTTCTTAATACACATTTCATCAATAATTACAATGCTTGTATCAATTTGCATTCATGTTACAACTTGCAACGAACAAGGATGAAGAAGGTCAAATGTTGAGGAGGGTAAAGAAGCTCTCCAAGGTTCTCACAAATAAGTCCACCAGTTCCCAATTGTGGTGTGCAACGCCACCTGACCGCATGGTACCTATAGGTCCACCCCACCGTGCTTGTGAAGATAGTCACACGGCCCATACACTCAATAATGAAAACAACATCAATATTTTTCATTGCATGGATAAGCATATAAACATTCCCCAAATAGTTAACATCATCATCATAGAAATCTACTAGATCCTACGTGCATATCGTCAATTGCATCAATAAGAATTTAATCTTTTTAATGTAATAAAATAACATAAACATAATTTACTACTTTTAATTCAGTCAACTAGGTTAACATCACTCATTACATTCCAATCACTACTCAAATCATCAATAATAATATCTCACATATGGTAGTTCTGGATCACTACATCAGTCCATCATAATCATCAAATGCATAATAGATCATCACTCATCTCAAGGCAAATACATAATCATAAATCACCATAATGCAATGCAACACATCATGGATCCAACACAATCATGAAATACATATATCAAATAGAGCATAAGTTATGCACTCAAGACCACACACTGCCACCAATGAAGCATCCTAAATAAGATAAAAGCACCATAGAAAGGTTTACATCCGAATAGAAAATAGCACAACCATAGGCACATAGCCAAATCCACATCAAGGAGCAAGAATGCAAAAGAGAACACCGAAGGGGCATTACAAGGAAGTCATATTAAAGTATGTGCCCACAAAGGATCAAATTGCATACATATTCACTAAAACACTACCAAAGGATATCTTTGACTATCGCCGCAAAAGAAAGAGGTCATTGCCCCCCTTTCCAACTAAGATACATACATCTATCTAGGGGGAGCATTTTAAGATATATTCTTAGTCCTGGATTGATGCTGAGTGTTTCTCTCAGGAGGAGCAGGTAGTTGGATTGTTGCTTTTGTAGAGGTAGAATGGTTTTGGTTACAAAGTTAAAGAGAGGAGAGATATCAGTGTTGGAATAACGATGAGGTGTATCTAAGCTCCCTTTGTCCTTAATGCTAGAGGGAGAGAGAAACCAAATGAAGAGAAGAATTACCGTTGATAGGGAGAGTTCATGCAATGTTATATATTGTGTTGGGCCATCAATGACAAAGAGGGATATTATTGGCAATATATGTTGTCATTGATGCCAACCTAATGTATGACAATATGTGTTATCCTTCATGAGTGTTGACGTTGATATGGCTATTGATGTTGTGGAGATTGTGTTTCTATGGTTTGTTGAGGCTGACGTTGTCATAATTAAGGAAGATGTTATACAATACAGATGGTTAATGATTGCAGTTACTTTGGTATCCGATGTCTACATTCACTATGAGGTGTTGATATGTTGTATCTTGATGACAAATGCTAACTAGGATGTTCTTTCCTTGGTCCTAACACCCTTGTTCAGGTCAGTATTGTTTTTGGAATGTTTTCTATATGAGGAGATGTGATATGCAAGAAAGAGTATTTAAAGTTTGGCTAGAAGAATGCTCCACATTTCTCTTCATTCCTTCACATTTGAGAATTTGGTCTTGCGAATTTGGAGATAATGTCTATGCTCTATGGACATTGCACTTTTATCTTTTTAGGTTCTTGTTGTTGCAATTGATGTGGCTAGTGATTATTATATGTTGACAGTTTGGCCATCTATTAGAAATGGATTTTATTGGTTCAAAAGATGCTCTACATTTCTCTACATTGATATTTCAAGTGCTACAACTTGGAGGATATTCTTTTTTATGTTTGTGCATTATCTCAGTTCTAGTGTTCTTCAAGAAGATTTATGGATGTTATGTTCAGGACTGTGTTCTTGGCATTTTGGCAATGAATTGTTCAGTGTCTATTTGTGTTGCACTAACATGTATAGATGTGACAATAAGAAAGAAGTATTTGGGAATGATGTTGGATGTTTTGGGAATGTCCTTATGTGTTGCGCATGGTGTTGAATGTTCTAGTTGGTTCTACATTGTATCTAATGTTGTCTTCTATGTAATTGTTGTAGTTTGGATGGCATAGTTTTGTTTCTCATGTTGTGCTATGATATTAATGATATTTTATGAATTTCAAGAGTGTTTTAAGTTGTAATTGGGTCCTACTTTTGGCATGTGGGGGTTCACATTGAAATTATTCATTTGGGTACTATGTTTTCAGGCCAATTGGTTATGTGCTACATTGTTTATCTACGCACTACCTATTTTCCATCCTTGTAAGATGTGCACCAACATATATATTATTTAGGGATACTTGGAGAAGTGCTATATGATGTTTTAGGTCGTCTTTGTCTCCTAGATTGTCCCACATTCACCATAATTACATTTGGTGGCTGACTGAATAGGGCCTATGCTTATCCTTTGTTTTGGCTGACCTAATTGATGTTTGTAATGAAGAAGATGGTATATATAGAAGATCTTTTTGGATTTGTGATGTGAGCGAATAAATTGGAATATATTCGAATGTGCTTTCATGATCATATCACTTGTAGAGTTGTGTGATGTAAAGACAGTGACAATGTAGTGGTGATTGTTGTTGGAGTTGGCTACTTGTGGCAGTGATTCAAGTGTAGCTTCATTTTGGAGAAGACTTTATTGTACTAGTTCAGATGTTGTGATATCGTATCTTGTTCTGGAGAAATGATATTCGATCTGCAAGTCCTTTGTATCTTTCTCTAGAACAGTGAGCTTCAACCTGCAATTCCTCTGTATCTTGTCTTGGAGCTATGAGCTTTAGCCTACAAGTCCTTGTGTGTCTTACCCTAGGATAGTGCATCTCAACTTCCAAGCTTTTTAGGTGGTAGTGTGCTTCCTTGGCAATGAGCATAAAATAGATTTGCAATAATTTCATATACAATGAGTTGAATCTCATCATGGGTTTTCCTTGTTTGGGTTTTCCACGTAAATCTAGTGTTGTCTAGTGCATTGTATTTCTTTGTTGTATTCTTCATTGCTTAATTTTATCAAATTTCCACAATCCATAACTGAATCACGTAGTTGCTTATGGATTTGATTGTGTGTGTTTTTTTTTTGCATCAATTGAAACAAAGTTCCCTCCCATGAAGGGTATCAATTAATTTTATCAAATTTCCACCATCCATAACTGAATCACTTAGCTGCTTCTGGATTTGATTGTGTGTATCTTTTTTGCATCAAATTGAAATAGAGTTCCCTCCCATGAAGCGTATTGATTAATTTTATCAAATTTCCACAATCCATAACTAAATCACTTAGCTACTTCTAGATTTGATTTTGTGTACCGTTTTTGCATCAAATCCAAAAGCAACTAAATGATTCTTCACTGTTGTTGATAAAGTGAAAGATAAGTTAATTGTGTTTTTGAAAGATAAAGTTTTACGTTAAGTTTTTTAAGGTCCATACTAATTCACTCCCCCCTCTTAGTCCTAAGGTGTGTTTAACAACAAGGGATTCCATTTTTATATATGTAGTAGATATACTTAGTGCAACAATGAGATTCTCCCAAGGTTTAGGTAGAAAGAAAAGTAACAAAATAAACTTATCCTCCTCTTCTAGCTTAATATCACTACAACCTAGCTAACGAACAACATGATTAAAAGAATTAAATTTCTTAGTTACAAAATCTCCTTTCTTTGTTTTTAAGGAACTATTATTTTTACATAAAGCATGTTTACTAGACTTTTTGTTTAATAGATTTGTACCACTTTTCTTTGACAAATTGAAAGTGGTAGCCTCCTCTAATTCAAGAGAATAAAATCCACAAGGTATAGTCATATAATTCCCCATATATTTTTATCTATACTTTTGTAATATTCATTTACAACTTTGACATGCTTATACTTTGATGTCATATCTCTCTACTGATATTTCTTTGAAGAGATCCTCCATTTTTAATTTCTGCAACTAAAATTGAAAATCGTTAAACTTATTAATATCTGATCATGATATGTTTTCCATGGAATCTCTAACCATAGTTAGATATATAAAACTACTAAAATAACACACCCACCAAAACCATACAAAAAATCATAACACTAAAAGAAAGGTATCTCCACAGGGGATTCATTTTGTGAACTTGGTTTATATCACATGCGTTCATGGCATACAAAAGAATTCCCCCATTTTCAAAAAATATTGCCCTAAAATCCTTTTTGTCACCCCCTTCCAATATACAACCCCCTTATTTTCACCAGATATTGTATTTTTTCATAGCTCGAATTTAAAACCCCCTATTTTCACCAAATAGGCAAATATATTGTTGTTGATTTTCGGGATATTAAACCCCCCAATATGAATGCATGTGATATAATATTGTCTAGCCAATGAAGCCCCTATGGGTATCCCCTTCTAAATGATCATAGCTCAAATACCAAATATTGATTAATAGGTAAACGACACAATGAAAATATCATCACAATAGATGTTTAATCTAATAAAGTATGTGATTAATCTCATAAAATTAAAAAACCAATAAAGAAGCAAACCATGACATTAGATTTACATGGAAAAAATCTTAAGAGAAAAAACTCCACCAAAAAAGAGACCAAAGCTTGCATTAATGTTAAAAACTATATACCAGAATAGTCACTTATCCCTTTCACAATGAATTGACAACACAAGAGTACCTATAAAATAAAATTACAATCTACTACCCCATTCCCCAATATAATATATAAATATTAGAAATAAGAGACCATAAAGTGGTATCTAAAATCATGAACCATGACAAGAATCCAATGCTATTATGATCTGGCCAAGTATCTTAGAATAGTAGTTAATACCTCTTACACTCTTCTAATACATAATAAATGTTATAGGTTGTTTCACAATAATCAAATTGACCAAGATCCTAGTCCTAAGAAATATGCAAGGGTATTTAATATTTGTGTCATAGCCACCAAATTAGGAAGATGCTCTATATCTCTAGTTTTGAATTTTTCATAGTAACATCCATATTTAATGACTTGTTACACAATATCATCTAGAGAATAAATAATAAATATATATTGTCCCACCCATTCACAAGCATCCAAGTTTTCCCCACTCCAACATATTTATAGAGCATGTATTATTTATTATCTAGATAATCAAATACAATTAATCAAGACTTTGGATTGCAAAGTGAATTTTAGCCCTTACCCTAACACCTACGATCCATTATATTTGATTATATATCTTTAAATGCTCAAAATATAATGTTGATATACTTTGATTGTACTTTTATTATTTATTAAGATAGAATATGCTTATGTTAACTATGTGAACTATAGAGTTTCCTTAGTGTCACTCTACTTGTCTATGTGAAATTGAAATGAATGATACATGTGATATCTTTCATTTTTTATGCATGATATTATAATTGAATGAATTAAATGGAATTTCTTAATTTATATGCAATTTCCTTCAGGCATGAATTAATAAATTGTTAGACAAACATTCCCTTCTCACTTTTGTTCCTACTTTTGCATGACTAGGCATAAGTGATTTATACTTAGTATAAGGTAAGACCCTCTCTCTCCTATTTGGTGTTTGTTTAATTCACATGCACTGTTAATTCTTCTAGAACCTCATGATCATTTGTCTCATGTGGTATGTCTTCCACTAGTGCATTGTGCAAGTTTGAAGTGTGCTATTATAGTGTTGCCTATCTTTTAGTGGTTTGAGATGATTATTTTCCCCAACTTGTTTATTGATTTTCATGAGAGAGAGCAATGTGTATTGAGCATTCACTACACTCTATTATTTTACAATCGTTAACACACAAAACTTGTTGACCATTTTTTCTTTCGTTTTATCCCTTGGATGGTTTGGGGCATTACATTTGGTATCAAAGCCCTAGGCTACAACATTGGGAGCTTTAGGGTGTATGTGTATTTGTGGGATAATGTATGTGTTAAATCTTTCTCCTTATTTATAAGTGTATATGGTGAAAATGGATACAACAATGTTGAAAGACTAAATGGATTCAACCATAAAACCCTAGCCTAACAACAACAAAGATCCACCATAACATATGAAGATTACCTAAGACAATGCAAATCAAATGAAATCACAAAGATTATACCATCACATGTCCAATAGGGTTTGAATCTCCATTCTTCCTATCTCCATTGATCTTGCTTGATATATTTGCTCTCAGATTTTATGTGCACAAGAGCTCAACAAAGAACGGAAATGTAGTTGCAAGTAGGATCGCATGTAAAAGTGCAAAAGGCATAGTGTAGTCGAGTGCGTAATTGAGTTAGGGTGCATAGATTGATGAGAATGATTAGAATAGATTCATTAGGGTTGATAATGAAGGAAGCATCTCCTTATATAGAAGACACTGTAAGAAATGGAGGGATAAGATTGAGAGGTGTAAAAGAGGTTGGCTATGATTAGAGGGTAGGTAAAAGAAATAATAAAATAATGAAAGGGTAGGTAGTGTAGGAATTAAGAGATGAATGACATGTGTCATGGGTAGAAAAGGCTAATGATTTAATTAAATAAATAAAGATTTATTTAATTAATAGAAGAAGTGGGATCAATTAAATAAATAAGATATTTATTTAATTTACGAAAAAGATAATTTAAATAAATAAAAGTATTTATTTAATCCAGAAATAAGGCTAGAAGAGGATAAATGAATTAATTAAATAAATAAAGATTTATTTAATTAATAGAAGAATTAGGATAAAATGATTAAATAAATAAATATATTTATTCAATTAGACTAGACAATTTTAGGTGTCTACAATAAGGATCATGCCTCCTAGATTATATATCAAAGGACCCCCCTAATTTAGTCATTATGACCTTGGTAGGGAATATTCTCCAAATATTTGGAACTTGAGGAACCTCTTTTGAAGCCTATGGTGTTTTTATAGTTGCTATTAGATAGGTATCCTCCAATTTTATTAGTATCGGATGACTGCATTTGTGCGAAGGCTCGCAGGTGGCCGAGCTAGGGTTTCATGGCCCTAGCTCGCAGGACGTGTAGGCGCAGGCTCGTGCGGGGGGAGGGAAGTGCAGGGGGTCCGAGGTAGCGACGTTGGGAGGTGTTGAGCGGGGCTTGGTGGGGGAGGGTGTGTGTGGGGTGTCGTGAGGAGGGGTGGCTGCGTGGGGGTGGGTCTCTCTTCTGCTGCGGCCGGGTAGTCCTGTGGGTCAGAGTTTTCTAGTAGGCCTACCATTTTGTGGGTGCGTGGTTAGGGAGTTGCCTAGGGTGTTGTGCCTCCGTGAGGGGCCCTTAGGGGTGTGTCTCATAGGCCCTCTGGTTGTCTTTTATTTTTTATTTTTTGTGCTTGGATGGCGAGTTCTGGTGGTGAGGCCTCGCAGGGTGCTCCAGCCATGGATTTCCGTGCTGCGGTGGGCTCAAAACCCCCACTTCAGAGTATGAAGACTTTCAACAATAATCTATTCTCCTCCAACTCGGGGTTTGGGAGTGCTGGCAGCTCTCGCATGAAGAAGGTTAATGGTTGCCTGGAGAGATGCAGTGAGAGGTCGAAGCTGATCATCCCTCTTGAGATAATAGCTGAAGACATTGAATATTATTCAAATCACTCGCTATAATGTAAGTTTTTGGGAATGAGGGTTTCCCTACAGTTTTTGGAAAATTGGGTGCATCGAACTTGGGCATCGGAAGGGGAAATGGAGATTATGCTTTTGGCAAATAACTACTTCATGGTTACTTTCAACTGCATGGAGGATCGCAATAGGGTCTTTGAAGGAGGCCCTTATTTTTACAACCAGGTGGGATTATTCATCAAACCTTGGCATGTGGGGTTTAATGCTTTAGAGGAGCTCCCAAATAGGGTGCCAGTGTGGGTTCGGTTACCATGTCTTCCAGTGGAATGCTGTCGAGAGGATGTCCTACGGATGCTCGCTGCCCTACTTGGGAGGCTAGTGGGATCCTTGTTGCAAACTCTGGGGAGAAAGGTAATGAATTTTGTCCGTATTTGTGTTGAAATAGATCTTAGTAAACCCCTGCCAGATGCTATAGATATGTGTGCAGGCCCTTACTCTTGGGTTCAATAGTTAGATTATGAGACTTTTCCATTTCGTTGCCGTCTGTGTCATGAGTATGGTCATTTACAGCGGAAGTGTCCTAAATACAAACCAGCGGTGAGACAACCTCAATAGTTAGAACCGAGCCTTGATAGGGTAGAGAAAGGGAAAGTTGCCATGCTAACTGTGGTAGAGGGTGCTGATGGTTTTGTCTCAGTTAAGACAAAGAATAGGAACAGAGGACAAAAGAGGCCCTTACAAGAGAGACATGAGGAGGACACCTTTAACAGATTTGAGGCCTTGGATGACCTGAGCCGTCAGGAAGTAAATCCAGGGTTAACCCCTCTAGATCAGGGTGCATCGGGAGGGGTTCCGGAAAGTGTTATGGAGGAATCTACCCAGGCCCTGCTAGTGGTAGGAAGCCAACAGATGGAGATGGACCAGTTAGTAGGGGTTAAGATGGGCCTGGCTCCTGGTATTGAGGTGAATCTGGTTGAGGGGGAGGGTTCTCCGATTGCTTTGAAATTGGAACCGACTGGGGTTAAAAGTAATAAGGCCTCCGTTCACTTGGGTCTGCATCAGAAAGATATTAAGAAAAGTGCATCAGAGAAGAGCTCTAAGGTTGGTAGAAAGAAGGATCTGGATAAGATCAAATTGATGGGGGAGAGTCTCATTGAGTCAGGATCAGTGAAGACTTTAGACTCGCACTTTTCCAACCCTCCTAAATGATTGTGCTCTCATGGAATGTAAGGGGCTTGAACAACAGCCCTAGACAAAAAGTTATTCGGGATTTGATTAGGAATCATTCACCTGATGTCCTTTTCTTGCAAGAAACTAAAGTTTCAGTGGAAAGTATGATGGGTCTCGTGCCAAAGCTGTGGGGGCGAGGCGAGTGTAAGTGTATTGGGGTAGCTGGGTCCTTGGGTGGGGTGGCCTATCTTTGGAACCCTTTAAAGCTCCGCCCTGTTTGGTGGGTTGCCTCCAGATCCTCATTATCCGGGATGCTATCTAGTCTTGAGACTGGAGAACTCATCTTGTTTTTGAATATCTATGCTCCTACTAATCTTCAGGGTAAGCAAAACATGTGGTCTCATGTTTCTGGTATGCGAGGGTTGGCCCCCTTTCATCCTTGGATTATTGCAGGAGACTTCAATGCCATCCTGGAGTTGAGTGAAAAGAAGGGGGGTGTAATGAGGTTGGAACCTCTTCTTTCCTTTTCTAGGACAGTATATCCTTACTGCAGCTAGTAGACATCAAGCCTAGCAATGGTTTGTACACTTGGAACAACAGGAGAGTGGGAGAGAATTGGATTGCTAAATGACTGGATCACTTTCTGGTTTCTTGCTTTTGGATTGGAGGGGATTGGTCCACTAGCTCTGAGATTTTTGACTGGAGAGGGTCGAATCACTGGCCCATTAAGCTGGTTTCGTCTTCGGCTTGGGTAGCTCGTTCGCCTTCCTTCAAATTCCAACTTATGTGGCTTCGGGACCCTTCTTTGCAGGTTTTGGTTGCAGACTGGTGGAGGAAAGGGAGGTCAACCTTTGGCATAGCCATGTACTCTTTTGCCAAGCAGCTGCAATTTGTTAAGCTTCAGCTTAAACAGTGGAACCGACAGAGATTCGGGAACATTTTTCATGCTAAGAAAGCTGCTCAAAGCGTGTTGAATGGGATCATGAGTGAAATCAGAGAGCAGGGGTTGTCTGAGGACTTGCTTAGGGAGGAGGACAAGGCTGTCAAGGTGGTTGAGGAATGGGTGCTTAGGGAAGAAATATACTGGAAGCAGAGAGCTCGTATTGATTGGTTGAAGGAGGGGGACAAGAACACCACTTTCTTCTTCAACTCAGTGAAAGCAAGAAGACATGGAAACTCCATCCTTGTTCTGGTTAACGATAGAGGTGAGCAATGCCTATCCTTGCAGGAGATTTCGAGGGAGTCGCTTCATTTCTTCCAGACCCTCTTTAGGGAGGACTCCCAAGGAGAAGTGGTGGCGGAGAATTAGGTTCTATCTTGCATTCCCTCTCTGGTCACAGGGGAGATGAATGAGAATCTTTTGTGTCCTATTTTGTTGGAAGAGCTAGAAAGGATTGTCTTTCACATGAGGAAAGGAAAGAATCCTGGAGCAGATGGGTTCCCGGTTGAATTCTTCCAAGAGTTTTGGGATATTATCAAATTAGATTTATTGGATGTAGTCCAGGAGTCTCAAAGGAATAAGCAAATGCTTAGGGCGTTGAATGCTACGTTCATCGCTCTAATCCCCAAATGTGAGGGGGCTGACGGGTTAGGCCAATTCCGCCCTATCTCTCTCTACAATGTGATTTATAAGATCATCTCTAAGCTGATAGCGGATAGATTGAAGAAGTGCTTGGGGAATGTTATCTCTGAGGAGCAGAGTGGTTTTATGGAAGGGCGACAAATTTTGGATGGTGTGGTCATTGCTATGGAGACCATTCATTCTATGGCGTCATCCAAGGAAAAAGCTATGTTTATCAAGCTGGATATGGCTAAGGCATATGATAGAGTGCGATGGTCCTTCCTTCAGAAGATCCTCAGGGCCTTTGGTTTTGCTGATGAGTGGGTCCAGTGGGTTATGAGTTGTGTCACGTCTACTTCATTTTATGTGCTTATTAATGGTGACCATACGGAGTTGTTTGGTGCTTCTAGGGGTCTTCTCCAGGGAGACCCCCTTTCCCCCTATTTATTCATTATTCTGGCTGAGGGTCTGGGAAGGCTGATCAAGCATAATGTGGGGCTAGGTATTATTCAGGGATGGAAATGGGGTAATGATTTGCAGTCGCAATCTCATTTCCAGTTTGTGGATGACACGACCCTTATGGGGCTTGCTCAGGTCAGGGAAGTTACTAATCTACGTAAGGTCTTGGATGTTTATCTTGCGACCTCGGGCCAATTGATCAATGAGGATAAATCTTCAATCCTCTTTTCAACACTCCTATTGCTATTCAAAGAAGGATTGCCCTTATCTTGAGATTCCAAGTTGGCACTTCTCCCTTGATTTATATGGGTATTCCTATTTCTCCTGGCAACCCTCCTAGGGAGACCTGGCAGGGTATCTTGGATAAATTTTGCACGAAGATTGAACATTGGACTCATAGATGACTATCTTTCGCTAGAAGGGTTCAACTAATTCAGTCGATGGTTTAGGCTCTTCCAATCTACTGATGTATGCTTCATGTAGCTCCTAAGTGGTTCCTAAAGGGATTGGATTCACTGGCAGGGTAGTTCTTATGGGCAGGCAATCTTTCCTCTTCCAAATGGAGTCTGGTCAATTGGGACTTGGTGTGTAGCCCAAACAGTCGGGGGGGGGGGGGGGGGGCTTGGTTTAAGATAGTCTGTTCTTTTAGGGGAACCGTTGGCGGCTAAGCTTTACTGGAGGTGGTGTGTTGAGCAGGATCGAGGCTGGGCTAGGATTCTGGCCAACAAATATATGCAGAGGATCTCGATGGAGGAAATCCCTAGATATCCGCTGGAGGGAAAGGGCGCTTCGATCTAGAATACTCTCAAGAGGGGGGCATCTATCATTAAGGATGGACTTTTTTGGATATGTAGAAGGGGGGAAGAGGTCCTTTTCTGGAACGACTCTTGGGATGGATATCCTCCCATCCTGGATCAGTTTCCTAACCTTGGGAATCTGTGCCATAGTTTTTTGGAGGCAGGATGGTCAAGGGTGAGTGACTTTAAGGTTTCTTATAGGTGTGGTCGGCTGGAGTTAGAGTGGTGGAAGGTCCCGAATGAGTGGCCAGTTGTTGAGATGGAGGAGGAGTGTGCTGAGTTGCAGGGCATTTTGGCGAGTAGACATTGTAGCTCCCTCAAGAGTAATTGGCTTCCAAATCCTAGGGGCACTTTTACTATGGCTAGTGGATACCGGGAATTGTTGAACCGTAGACTTGAGGGAAGAGAGGTGAGCTGGTGGAAACATGTGTGGAATAATGTTTCTTGGCCGAAGTGTAATTTCTTCGCTTGGACTTTGGCTTTGAATAGATGTCTAACTTGGGACAATATCCACAAGCGGGGATTTTTGGGACCCTCTATCTGTGTTTTGTGTGGTTATGGGGAAGAAGATTCCTCACACTTGTTCTTTAGATGCCCTTTCTCCCAGCTTATTTGGCACTATTGGTGGGGGGCATGGAAGCATCCTTGTGTCCATGCTGATTCTTTGATAGAATTCTGGAACAGTTTGGGCAGACCTCCTATCTTGTCCCCCTTCCTCCGGACTGTCTGGTATATTGGGCCCATCTTCATTCTGTGGCAGATTTGGCTTGACAGGAACAGGAGGATCTTTCTTGAGGATAGATTGTTTGTTCAACAAGTTTGGAATAGGATCATTGCTATGATCCGGGAGATAGTGGAAGCTAAATGTGAGGTGAATTTTCCGTTGAGTAGAGATGAGGTAGATATGGTGAGTAGGCTTGGCCTACAGGAGTTGTCTCCTATTTCATCTTGTGTCTGGAGAGGTAGACGGGCTATGAAGAAGGTGCAAAGGGTGGGAAGGTGGATTCCCCCCTGGAAGGGATTCTCAAGATTAACACTGATGGCTCATCAAGGGGGAACCCAGGCCCGGCTGGAGTTGGTGGTGTTGGTAGGAACAACAGTGGGGAGGTTGTTTTCCTCTTTTTAGTGCATAAAGGGTGGCAGTCTAATAACACAGTCTAATAACATTATGGAGGGATTTGCGATTCTCTATGCACTAGAGAGGGCTTGGGAGTTGGGTCGAAGGAAGGTGATTTGTGAATCAGATTCACAAATGGTTGTTAACTTGTTGAATGATCAGAAGGTTAGTGGGATTCAGTGGCAGTTGGTTGGGATTGTCCAGCAGATTCTCCAGATTAGTACTTTAATGGAACAGGTGTCTTTCATCCACATCCCTCATGAATGGAATAGAGCAGCTGATTGCTTTGCCAAGTGGGCTTCGGATCATGAGAGTAATTGGAAAGTTGAAGGTTGGGAACATCTCTTCGGGGATTACAGTTCGGACTTGCAGAAGATTCTTACCGAGGATATGGATGGTTATGAAGTTGGTTAAGTTGGGGTTGGATTTGGGGCTTGTGTCTAGGGCCTTAGGGCTCCGACTCTCTCTGTAATTCTTCTGTTTAATTTTCAATAATTTTTTTACCCCTTTTATTCAAAAAAGATAGGTTTCCTCCAAGGTAGCATGCTATCCATATAGCTACTTTCCATCCTTCTCTAGATGTGGTCACCTATCCCATAGGGTGAGCATTCTTGCATTTTTCATAGGTCAAGAGTAAAGTAGGATAAGCCATATAAAGGGGCAATATATGCCACTAGAGTTCATTGAGATCCAATTGAGCACATGATATATCTTTTCTATTTGCATCTACTAATGTTTGAGGATTCTACTATGCGAATTAAGCCGAAGGAATAATTATTGGATTTGGACAAATGTTTTGAGATGTAGTGTTTTGAGAGTAGTCTTGAGACTAAGTTTAATTTTTATTTTTTATTTTTTTATTTTTTTATGGTTTTGATTCCACCTAGTGGTGTTAAGAGGAGAATAAAAATCATCTTCCACTAGCTACAATCCTCTGAAAGATCTTTTTGGAGAGGTTTAGGGAGATATATGCTCAATAATTTTAGGTATCATTATAAAGATAAGTTTAACGACCTTTGCTAGTAGGGAATGGTGGTGGATCAACATATTTATTTTAGGTTAAGTATTTTGTAGATTATAATGTTGATGAAAAGTTTCTCATCAATAGATCCATGAGAGACCTAAACTCAAGTATTGTTGGTCTAATTTACATGAAATGTTCTAAATTGTTTACAATTGCCTTGGATATTGTGAATATGGTGGAGGAGAACTTGGATGAAGGCCAAGGAGATCAATATAGAGGTTATTTCTGAGAATAATTTAGGTTTAAGGATCTCAACCCCCACCTAGAGCTAGGATTAGAACTACAAATGTTCCCCTTAGAAGATCACAATAATAGCATTAAAAATAGTAGTAGAGGGCTAAGTCCCAAAAAGGGCCTTAGAGAGGTTAGTCTAATGGATGTCACAAAGAGCCTTGTACTTTATCATAGTTCGACAATGCTTGATGACTACAATAATAAGCTAGATGTAGTTAGCCTAGCAACAATAAGTTATTTATCCACATTTGAGCCCAATCATAGAACCTTGAGTATTATCTAATAAGACCATGTTTTTAGTCTGGACAAATCGCCATTATATGAGACTCTACCTATAAGGTTCAATGGTAGCAAGTGGGTAGGGTGTATCTATGTTAGAGCATATGCCTTGTCATATTAGTAGATCTCAAATGAGTTTTTGCAATAACTAGGAACCACTAGACAACTCATTAGCCTTCAACTTTGGATGCTTCAAGTAAACATGAGGGTGTGAATGTTTTTTAATTTTTATTCAAGATCTTCTAAATCCTCAATTTCATCATCATCGATTGAGCAATGTAGGTTGGTGGTAGTGAGGGAAGATCTCAGTTCACAAGTTGAGTTGAGCATGGGTGTTAAGATGATAATGAACTACCTTATGCATGGATATGTGTTAGGACTTTAAGCATTCAAAATATAGTAGATTTGTGTATCCTACTATCAGAACCTTTTGGGATCATAGTCAGTATGGTTTGGCTTAACCACCATTGATCTTAGATCAATTGACCCTACAAGATAATAGATTATGAATGTGATATATTTTCATACGACTTTTGAGATAAAACTGAAGCGGATTATGTGAGGGATGCTAGATATTTTTATCACTATGAGTGATTGCTTGGAGATCCAAGGATGAGAAGCATCTATTGATCTAATTGTCCCCTTTTTAGGGGTTTGCAAAGGTCTTTCTTAGTGTCATTATTAATATGCCATCAAGGTGAGATTTTGGCTTCCATATTAATCTTATTCCTAGGGTAGAAACCACCTCCCATTTGTCTTAGAGTTTAGTGCAATTAAGTTGTAACTTAAGGAGTTATTGGAGAAGGGTCATATTTATCCTAGTGTACCCCTTTGGATACACCTATATTTTTTATAAGGATAGATCCCTTCACTTGTGTATTAACTACCAATAGTTTAATAAGGCGATGATGAAGGATCAATATCCTTTCTCCAGGACAGATGACATGTCTGAGTAGATGAAGATAGCCAAGTTCTATTTTAAGATTGACTTGAAGTCCAAGTATTATCAACTTTGAGGTAAATATTCATTAAATATCATTTTGTAAATAAGATGGACATTATGAGATTGTTGTAGTTTCATTTTGGTTGACCAATATGTTGGAATCCTACCAAATTGTGCTATAAATTATCTTTTAGTTTTGGGACAATGTTTATGCCGAATCTTGAAATCTTTTGTTTGAAAGCCTACATAACCTTAAGTCTAAAGCAATGCTTATATCCACTTTGTAAATTATCTATTTTGATTTAATTATGAAGAACAACCACATTTCACTAGTGTTCTTGCTTATGTTGTGTTCCAACTATTAGCTAGATTTGTGTCCTTCAAAAACCAACTAGTCAATCTACCTTAACCTCCCTAAAGCCCACAACATTGCTAATTATTTGCAAAGCACTTTATGTTATCTTTTAATGTTAACTTACTAAATTAGTAGTAGCCAAGTAACTTAAGTTCTTTTGTTTCCATTTAAAGACAATTAACTCTCAGATTTACAAACAAAGATGTTTTTACATGTAATGGCTCAACTAGTTAGAATTTATATTCTAGTAAGCCACAAAGCTTATGTTATTAAGCTTTATAGCTAAATGCATTAGTAATAAAGGTACACTAGGTACATATATGGCTATCCTTTATGCCTGTGGCTATCTAGCATTATATTTAGCACAGATTACAAAGGACTTTAAAAAAAATGCTAAGTGTTTCTTGTGTAGCCTATGCTAAATATGGTGTTGGATAGATGTCACCATCATTTATTGGTCTTGAAATCTTATAAGTGCCTTTTGGCATCCATGCATACTTTTCTATGTAATGTAATACAATTACTTATAAAAGTAATTTTATACCTAACATGATCTATTTTATTATCTACAGGAAAGGCCCTTTGTAAGATTACTTATTTTCATACATGATTCTTATAATCATAAGTGATTAATCATTGATCTAAAATCAAATTCAAAAGTAGTTATTGATTATATTCAAGTGTTTAAAAGGTTTAAGTTGGTATAGTAACTCTAGGTATTCAATGCAACTTGATTCAATGCCCTTAGTGAGCCTTTATGATTTTGAGCTGCCAAACTTAGGGAATACACTATCTTAAATAATGATGAAGTTGCTTCCTATATGAACATGTCCTTTTTTTTTGGGGTGCCATTGTCAAGCTGAAAGGAGAATTTCATTAGAAATATTAACAAACTTTACACACATATGTAAACTATTTTCCCCCACTATCATTTGTTGTAAATAATTATATTGATGTCAAGGGTTTTAGAAATTATAAGGGCTAGGTTTTTTCAAGAATCTCTAGACCTAAATACATAGATAATACTTGAAATGCTTTAATTTTCTCTTAATCTATATTCTCCATATTTTGTGTGCCCTAGTTTTATAAAAACCATAGTTAGATCCCCATCATTTAGAGAAATCCTAAACTACAAAATAGTCCTAGAAACTTCCTACCTAGGAAATTTTAGGAAGCTAAGAGCATGCAAGGGATTATTAATTGATATAAAAGAGGAAGCCAAACTCCACATGAATAAGTTTGATGATTAGTACCAATACATTTATAAGCATTGTGTTAGCTTATGGGGATTGATGTATAGCCTACGATGTTATAAGCAACTAAGGTTCTAGCTTCTAACAATCAACACCCCACATGAACTATTATTTGATTATGGTGAATACCTTGCTCAAGTTATGCATGGTGGCTTTATGAACTTCAAAAGGCCAAGAACTATGAATACCTTCAAAAAAAATATTCAATGTTTTGTTATATTTACTTTTACATGTACTCACCAAGGAATTGGCCAATAAGTTAGGAATTAAGTACAAGTTCTTGAAATTGGTAGATGATAAAATCAAATGAGTACAAATGTGGTCCATTACTATAGATAAGAATCATCATTATTCTTAACTTGCAAATTAGAGAACAACAAGAAAAAATTTGGTCCATTCATATAGATAATAATTATCATTATTCTTCATATACAACCTTGAGACATCCTTTGTTAATAACTTATTTAATGGGCCTAGGTTGTAAAAAGAGGTAAAAGGAATTTACTAGGACTCTTAATTTTCAAACTAGAGAACAACAAGAAAAAACTAGGGAGACTGCCTCTTCCACTTATAATATATTGTTAAGAACATAGAAGACCATGCTTGTTTCTTATAAATTGCATTATATTAGTGTACATAGAGTTGCCTTTTTAGAGGCTATCATTCTAGTAACAAGTACCATTTTAAGTATCCTTATAAGAAAGAATTTATCCTAAGAAAAATTGAGATTTTTTATTTTACTAAATGGGCAAATGAAGATCTTGAAAAGTTAAATAAATCATATGTGAGGAACAGTGAAAGATGCACTTATATCTTGTTATCTTAAAAAATTCAAGTAGAAAATGAGAAAAAAACAATATAGATGTGATTTCCAACAAGTGTAAGAAGCCTAGCTCCTCTCAGGACAAGGTGCCCCTTACTGTTGTCGACCCTCTTGTTACTGCTGCTCTAACCTCCTCCACTCCCGAGGCTCCTACTCCTGTTGCTCCTACTCCACAACCTACTCCTACTGATTCTACTCCTAACGTAGTTCCTCTACATTAGAATGCTACCGTTTTGAAACAACCTACTACGATTATGCAGCAACATGCTGCTAGCGATACTAATTGTAACCCCATGGGGCCCCTCTCAAATGATCTCACTTTTGATGGTCCTAATGACGGTATCGCTTGGATTGTGGTTTGTTGCAAGCAGAAGGGGAAGTCTTCCCCCCTCCCCCAAACTCCTCCATGTCAAGGCTTGGGTGCCTCTACCCCTCCTTGATCTGGGTTTGGGTTGTTGGCTTGTTAGGCTTTTATTTTCGCCTATCAACAAGTTTGTTGTGGTAGCTTTGTTATGGCTAGTTTTGATTTCCGTAGCTTGCAATTAACATGTTATTGTGCTGCTACTGGTTTTCTAGTTGACTGTATGCCCTCTAGGCTTTTGTATTTCAGGTTAGCACCCTTGTTTTGCTGCTTTAAATATCAAAAACAAGTGTAAGAAGCCTAAGGATCTAATTAGTATCTAGGAAGATGACCTTAACAAGAAAATCAAGAGGAATATATGGTTACAAATGAAGGCAACAAAAATAACCATAACATTAACAATCCATTGTATCCAAATGCATTCTAAAAGTATCTAATAAATTTGAATGGATGCAAATATTGTTGGAAGTTGTAGAAATGGTTAGGTAATGCCAAAAGTGTGGTGTCTACAAAGAAAGAGACTATATTGACAATTTTAGATGAAAGACCTATGCAATTGAATAAATAAAAAGGGCTTCTCCATCAACATCAACATATTTTCCCTTGCAAGTATCAAAAGCTCCAAAGGAAACACCACCTTTTGAATCATTTCTTGAAGAATGAGGAAGTGTTATGAAAGGGGTTAACCTAGGAAATTCATCTTGTTAGTGTGAAGATACTTAAGGATTCATAGACTTTGTTCCTCCAAATGACCCTATTCTTATTGCAATTGCATTCTTTCTTCATCAAATGGGGATAGATCTAACTTCTCTAGACACCCAATTTTATTTTATTTTTTGATAGAGTAGAGGATATTAGAGATGTAGATTAGAAGGCCTATGATGAATTCCTTGCCAAAAAGACCATGCTTGTATTTATCCTTGAAGAGAACATGCCAAGCTAATGGGCGAGGATATGAATACATCCTAGATTGCACTCTTGGCCTTTAAAGTAAAAAGCGAAAAATATGAATCTAGAGCATGGGAGAAGACTGGTTCTAGAAAGTGGATGTTCACTAGGTTATTTCATTAGCCTTGGCATTTGACACATCAAGCAAAGAAGTGGGTAAGATGATGTATTTATCACACCTTTAGTAAGGCAAATAATTTCTACAATGGTCTATGAATAACCTAGATTATAAAACTTTGGCAATATGCGCCATGCCTCTAAAGGTGATTAACCAAAGGTAGACTATGATCTTCGTGGGCCACTAGACCAACTAATGGTAAAAAGAAGAAGCTTCATTGGATATTCACATTTCCCAATTCAACAAAACTAATTTCAATTTATCCTATTCTTCCTTGACGAAAACCTTTATCTTCGATAATTCTTCTCTCTACTTTTCCACTTGTTCATCTGATCTTCTAAGTCCACTTGCCTCTTCCAATTCCCACTCAATGTATCCCTTTTTATCTACCCTTTGTACACAGTCCCTTACCTTTATTCCCTAGACTTCTAACATAATGGCCTTAGTTAACCCCTTCCCTTATCTTATAACTTTTAGTATCCATTCTAGGAATCGTCCTAGAATTTTGTACTTTGTCGGTAATTTATCTCCCAACTTAATACTCAGTGATTATATGTCTACATCAGACCATGAAATTACATGAGAACATGGTCATTATGGTTGTTATCATGTTTACTCAATATATCCACTATTTATTTATCTCGATTACCAAAGTCAAATGTTTATTTTTAAACTTCCAATTCCTTTATTGGGATATCATTATATGTATTGATTGTTTGGGCACTACTAGCTAAACATGATACATCAACTGACAGCCAACATGGTACCTGTTAAGAAACATATTTGCTCTCTAAATTGGATGAGTAATTGAAGAAATATATTTGCTCTCTAAATTAGATTTGCTAAGCAGGCAGTTAAAAATTTGGTACACAACTTATAAAATTGTTATTGGTATACCCCACAAACTTAACTATGATTACCTATGCAAAGCAAGAAAACATGATTACATGAGTTGTTCTTTTCCAATAATAGAGTGCGTTGAAAGTTAAAGAGGTTCAATTTGTTAATGCATTAGTAGCTTCTGCAAGATAAGACTTTCCTAACTCGTTAATCTCTTCTATTCTGTCTTGGTTTACTCATCTATGCTGTTAGATTATCTGATTTATGCTTTCCGAACTGAATATGTTTATCAGACTGTAACGTTGATCATAATTATGATATTGATAAAGATGGATTAGATCGACGACCTGCTTAACATAGTTAAGCGTCGATCTAATGCTATTTGTTATCGAGCTTGTTTGCTATTAACACCGATTCATTATCGGGAGTGTTTATATCAATATGTTATTGTTTGCTATTAACACCGATTCATTATCGGGTGTGTTTATATCGATTTGTTATCATTTGCTTTGACATTGATTAGTTATCATAACACTAAGTGAATCGGTAGACAAGTCATGACCAAGTGACAACTTGGTCAGACATGTCTAAAAGACATGTCCGATCAAGGTGCCACTTGATCGTGGTTGTCTTACTATATATACATCACTCAAAACAAAAGGATGACATTGAAATCGATACATGTTCATCCACTACACCTGCAGAAAAGAAAGACAATAATATTATTGTCATAGTAATAAATCTTAAATACATCATCTAGTATATAACTTGTTCATTAAATTGGAAATTGCAATAACATTTACATGGTATCAAAGCCACGTGATCGAACTTGAGGCTATTCAATTTTGTGAATAATTTAAGAACAAGGTTATATACTACATCACATTTCTCCAATGGCCAGCACTATCAGATTCAAAGACAGACTCAAAGGTGGCGATGATTTTTCAGCCTGGAAATTCAGAATCCAAATGATCTTAAAGGAGAACAAAGTGGATTCATTTGTTCAAACTAAAAATGATCAACCTGAAAATGAACCTGACAAAACTACATGGATTGAAGGAAATGAAAAAGCCATAAAAAAAATAGTTGATGGGGTGAGAAACAACATAATGCCCATCATAAGAAAACATCAGACAACTTATAAAATGTTCAAAGCACTTGAAAGCACATTTGAGATATCAAATGCAAGTTGAACTCTGGCGTTAAAACGAGAAATAAATCATATCACCATGAACAAGGGGGAGACAATCAACGCCTACTTTATGCGGATATCAATTCTAAGAGACGAACTAGCAACTCTGGATTACGAGATCCAAAGCAAAGAGTTAACACCCATTGCTCTAGATGGGTTGCCTAGTGGATGAAGTACATTCGTCCAAGGCATCAGTGCAAGGTCCAAATATCCTAAGTTTGAAAGATTAAAGGACGATTATCTCCAAGAAGAATCAAGATTGAACAAAATGGGAATAAAACAAAAGAACATAGATGAAGACCTTCAAGTCCTAAATACTAACACAAATAAGACAACCAAGAAGAAGCAATTTAGGAAGAGGAAGGGTCATCAAGGCAAGGAACACTTCAAAGAGAGACCTATCACATATTCAATGCTATAAGTGTGATAAGTTCAGGCACTTTGTTGCAAAGTGTCCAGAGAGAGTCAAACAAGCCACATTTGCCAGAGTAGGAAAATCTAAAAGAGAAGACGACTCCCAGAACTATGTCCTCTACTCAGTACTTACAAGCCATTCATCAAATAAGTCTAACTCCTCGGTGATCGACAGTGGTTCATCCAGACACATTACAGGGTTTAGAGAAGTGCTAGACTCCATGACAGAGGATAATGAAGAGGAAGTAACCATCGGAGATGATTCCTCACATCGAGTTAGAGGAATTGGTTCTTGCACCATCAAACTGAAGACAGGCATATCATTGAAACTCGAAGGAGTACTGTATGTCCCCGGCATCAAGAGAAATCTAGTCTCCATATCAGCCATAGAAGATAACGGATACAGAGTAACCTTCATGGAGAACAAGGTGTTGGCTTGGCCGAGAAATTCTTCCACAAAGAAAGCTAAAGTCATTGGTAAAAGACGAGGCTATTTATATGAGCTGTGCACAGAGCCCAACCTAGCCCTAATTCACGAAGCAACAAATGCAAATGAGGTATGGCATAGAAGACTAGGCCACCTGAATTATAGAGCTTTGTCATCTATGGGAAACCTTGTCACAGGTTTACCTAAGTTGCAGCAATATCATTTAGAGGCATGCAAGGGATGTGCCCTAGGTAAAAATATCAAAGGTGTCTTCCATAATAGTACTAGGAAAACAAGCAAAGTATTAGAGTTAGTTCATTCTGATGTATGTGGACCTATGTCCGCTCCCTCTCTAGGAGGATGTTTGTATTATGTAATATTTGTTGATGACTACTCTAAGAAAACTTGGATCTACTTTTTGAAGTGTAAAGAATCAGAAGAGATCCTTAGTAGGTTTAAAGAGTTTAAATCACTGACAGAGAACTACTCAGATAATAAAATCAAAACCCTAAGGACTGATAATGGGGGGGAATACACATCAGAATTATTTAGAGATTTTTGTAAACACTCAGGGATTAAGAGGGAGCTAACAATACCTTATAATCCTCAACAAAATGGGGTAACTGAGAGGAAAAATAGGACAGTTGTAGAAGCTGCCAAAGCCATGATTCTTGATCAAAATCTAAATATCAATCTTTGGGCAGAAGCAACTAACATTGTTGTGTATATACAAAACAGATGTCCTCACTCACATCTTGAAAATAAAACTTCTGAAGAAGTATTTACCAAACTAAAGCTAGATATCCGCCACCTCAGGATATTTGGGTGTCCTGTCTATATACATGTACCTAAAGAGAAAAGACTAAAACTAGAACCTTTTGGAAAAAGAGGAATACTTGTAGGATATAGTGAAACATCCAAGGCCTATAGAATATATATACATGGTCAAAGAAATATTGAACTTAGTAGGGATGTAATCTTTGAAGAAGACTTAGCCTTCAAAAGAGCCCTAAGTACAATAGAACCTGAAATCTATATCCCCACTCCTAACATAGAAGAAGACCCTACTCCTGAGCTTCAGAGGGAGAGTCTTGAAGAAACTATAGGTGAAACTCCAATCCCACCTAGAGAAAACCTCAAGAAAAGACCTCTATGGGCCACCAAGACTGTAGCAGAAGCTCAGAAGTTTACTGCTCCTTCAGGAACCTTTAGGGAAAGCAAAAGACCTAATAAGTTCACTAGCTATGTTGCTCTTATGAATGATCTCTCTAAAGCTAAACCAAACAATGTATCAGATGCACTTAAACATCAAGTATGGAAGTGTAAAGCGGAAAATCGCGATCGAACCCTAGTTGCTCTCCCCTCTTCCAACTCCGAGGAGAGAGAAGGGAGATTCACTAGGGTTGATGGTTTTCACTTAGGGGAGAAACTTTACATTCAAAAGAGGGGTTGAAACCCACAAGATCCAATCCCACGCAATGCAAGATTGGATGCTAAATGTGTTTCAAGGGTTAAGACAACAAGGCTACCCTCTTTTGTAAAGAATGTTGATAGAAGAATTAAGCTAGGAATGCATAGAAAATGACAAAGATTCACTTATAAACTGAGATAGGGATATAGGATGAAGCTGCGGACCTGGAATTAGCAGTAAAATGTCGATACGGCGCTGTCCTGCAAATTTGAGCAAAAGTTGTCAGGACGATGGCGCCCGGCGCCACGGTCCTCCGAAAAATCCGCGAAACGAAGGGGGATCTGTTCATCTCTGCACAAGGATTCCAGATCTTCAATTTCAGCCGCGTACCTGCAACCTACACACAGAAAAGCGAAGACGATTGGGGGGTTAGGGATTAGGGGTTTGCCTTTAGGTCAAACCCCGGTTTTGGAATTAACCAAGAAATGAGCAAGTGCTGTAAATGTAAATGACTGTAAAACAAGTACTAATACCTTGTTCTAAGGATGTTTGTATCCTTATGTGCGAAGGTATAGATGTTGTATGTTGTTGTAGTATGTTGTATGTGATCTCCTCTTCAATGGTTGAATCCTTGACTTGAATGCAACACTTAGCCTTGAATGGAGACTTAGAAGGAATGTTTGAATGCTTGAATGTTTGAGTATAGTTTCCACGCCTTTTCCCTCATGTATCTGTTATTTCCAAATGAGAGAGAAAAATGTAGTTTATATACTTGTCAATTAGGGCTGATAGACTGATTTTCCCGACCTTAGGCCGACTAGGAAATGTAATTTCCAAATTGCAAACAAAAAGACCCGCAATCTCCTTAGGAGACCGGGCCCAAAATAGGACCCAGGGACCAAGGCGCTGGGCGCCCTGGTCCTGAAGGACCACGGCACTGGGCGCTCTGGTCCCACCTCCCGGGACAGCAGGGTGCAAGGAGGTTCAGGTTAGGGTGCTTGAAAAATGCAGTTTTCAGTGTCGTGAGCAAGTTTCGGGGTCTCCATTCAGGTTGCGTGTTGCGTCGCCATCGTGAAGACCGAAATGCAATCGAAATTGCAAGTGTCGCAATTTTAGGATGCTACATTTAGCCCCCACTTTAGCAGGAGTATGTATGCTCATACTTCCGGTAAAGTAAAAGGAAACAACATTGAAAGACTTTCACCACGTCAAGGAGGCAAGATACACCAAGCCCCCAGTGGACTAAGGATCTTACGACTTCGATTGACAAAGTAAAAGGGAAGATCACGAGGGAGAACCATGACTGTCAGTAGTAAGGTTCCCTCACTATGAGTCATGCAAGAGAGATATCGAAAATTTTCAGGGCAAGGCTAAATTTACCAAGAAATTTTCAAGTATCTTGAAAAGATATGAACGGGATGTATGCCCCCCTACGTTAAAGCGATCGCACACGCCTCACCGGGGGTGATTGTTTTAACGTAGTGATACACATAAGAAATGAGAAAGGAAAGGAGCACGTTATCGCAAGGATTTAGCCCCCAAGTGTGAGATAAGCCCAAGGATAATAGACACAAAACACAAAGCACAAGGTGACTTCGCTTTCCTCGGGGTCAGTATGCTGTATGATAATTCATGTATATGTATCATATGTATGTATGCATAATTGTTCTTCATTCCCTAATCAAGGAAGGTCACCTAGAAGAAGGGAACACATGTGTCTTTTGAGTCAACATGAGAGAGATCGAGAGATCTCAATACTTTGCATCGTCCTCAAGTAGACAACACCAAGGACAACAAATAGAAGAATGAGAATAACATATAGAAGAAGTAACAAAAGAGAGGAGGAGAGAATCTGCTATGCTAATGTAACTAGTCTAGCACGTCATCTACCCCCCGATCTTGCTGATCAATGTTTCGGGAAGGCAGGGAACACGCTAGAGGAAGAACATCCAACACAGCAGATGGAGCTATCACAAGATCCAAACAAGGGCTATGTTCATGTTCCAAGCCACGTTGTTCTTGTCTAGGAGCTAGGATAAGTGCTTTAGAAAATTCATTAGATAAATGGTTATCAATATCAACAAGTTCATATTCACTATCAGAAGCAAGAGGAGTAACATTTTCATCATGAATAACATTTTCATCTATAGCATCATCAAGATTTATAAAAATAGGATCTTTAACTCGCACAGGATCAAGACCATCATGCATCTTATGTTTAGGAGATTTAGGCTCAATGTCCGGCTGAGGAGAAAATGGAATAATGCTTGTTGAAGGTGTTTTTGGAGATTGCAAAGTTCGAGAAGCAGCTGCCTGAGCTCTAAGACGACGGTTTCGTCGGCGTTCACGTGCGGAACGATTTCGTCTAGTCTTAGTAGGAAGTGGAGAAGATTGAGGAGGAGGAATGTTCTCGTCCTTAGCACTTGGGTGTTTAGGTTGTGGTCTCTTAGGCTGGATAATAGGAGAAGAAGAAGGTCTCTTCTCTCTATAAAAAGAAGGAGGAAGAACTGCTCCATATAAAGGAGGAATTTTTGGTTTAGGGAGAAGACCAAGTCCATCATGACGAGGAGGTATAGGTCCACTCTTAGGAAGTTTATTAGGCATAGACATAGTCACATCCATAGGGATGGGTTGGGAATCTTCTTGAGGAAAGACATTAGTTTTATCTTTCAAAGGAAGAACTTCCTTCTCAAGAATGATAGGAATATCAAGTTTAGGTGTTCTAGGTTCACTTAGAGATAGGATCATATCTGTTTTCCACTTTTGATAAGATTTGAAAAGATGATCACTTCGCGGAGGAAGAGATTGGAATTGTTTAGGCCAAAAGTAATCAATAGGAACGCTAGAAGTTCTTTCAGCTGGTTTAAAGAGACTATGATTGACAGTAACAACTTCACCATTATGGGGAAATTTCAAACACTTATGAATAGGAGAAGCAATAGCTTTCATGGAAGACAGCCAAGGATAGCCAAGCTTCACACGAAATTGTTTGGAAGATGGAATAATAGCAAAGTTCACAACAAGAGATTTGTTATGGACCTCAATAGGCAATATAATAGAACCAATTGCAGGAGAAGAAAATGCATCAAATAGTTTCACAACCACATCTGTTTTGTCATATATCACTTGATTCAATTGCAAAGTAAAAAGAAATTCTTCAGTAATAACATTAATCATGCACGAAGGATCAATAAGCACTCCACGGCAAGGTGTATTCTTAACTTTTGCAACTATGTATAAAGGACCATCAGGTGCCCTAATGGTTTCACTGGAATCAAATGTGATGGAAGGTTCTTTAGGGATTTCTTGCTGCTCTACAAAGTTAATCACATTCGGAGTCATAGACACAAGACCATCAGATGAGAGAGAGGAATCATTAGCCTCAATTGCATTAGAGGTATGAGAAGGTAATGGATCAGTGAAAATCTGAAGATTTTGATTAGGAGGAGCTACAGATGTATTGCCTTTATCATTCATTCCAGAAACAAAAATAGTATTATTATCAATCAAATCTTGAATTTTACCCTTTAAAGAAAAACATTTTTCAGTATCATGCCCAGGCTGACGATGAAATTGACAAAAAGCTTTGTTATCAAAATAAGGTGAAGTAATCTTTGCAGGATCAATTTGTCTTATAGGAGGAAGAGTAAGCACATTTTGTTCCAATAACTTATTCATAATACTATGCAATGATTCATTCAAAGGAGTATACTTTCTTTCTTTCTTGAAAAATTTAGAAATAGGAGGCACACCTGATGCTGCATTCACATTGTTGTTGATGATGTTTTCATTGAATTTGATGGAATCTCTGTTCGGTTTAAATTTCCCAAATGGTTGTTGACTGCTATCACCCTTATCACTCGGAGCCATAGGATGTGATTGTTCCATTTGACTCACAGTCAGTTGATAATTGTGAAGAGTTGCACACAACTGTTGGAAAGAAGTAAACTCAGAAAACAGAAGTTTGTCTCGAATATCTTTTTGTAAATGAGAAATAAAGATTCTTTGAATATCATTGTCAGGCACTGGAAAAGAAATTTGAGCATACAAATGCTTATATCTACCAATGAAATCAGACACTTTTTCTTTAACACCTTGTTTACAATGCATTAAATCAATCAAAGTAACTTTAGGACTTATATTGTTTTGAAATTGTTGAATGAAAGCATTTGCAAGTTGTTCGAAAGAAGTAATAGAATAAGAAGGCAACGAGCAATACCATTGTAGGGCTTTGTCTCTTAATGTTCTAGTAAACAATTTGGCAAGCAACCTTTGGTCATAAGCAAAATCAGTACATATTGTTTGAAAGGTCTTAACATGTGTTAGAGGATCACCCTTACCATTATAAAGCTCCAAATGCGGAATTTCAACATGTTTAGGGGGAATAGCTCAGACAATGTCAAGAGAAAGTGGGCTCACAACGTCAAATGTGGGCACACTAAACTTAGATTGATTCATAGAGGCAATTTGTTGCTGTAAAGAAGAGACAGATTGTGTAAGATTGTTAATGGTCGCTTCAGTCAAAGAATTCATATTGGATGTGTTAGATTGAGATGGAGGTGTTATGTTATTGAAAGAAGGTAAAGAGTAAGGTGGTGGGACTCTATGATAATTAGTCATAGGAGATGATTGGACAGGAGGAACACTACAAGGAGGAATAGAATGGTTAAACGAATTGCCCCCTTGCGTCATGTTCATTTGTGGAGATATAATAGGGACACTCATTGAAGGAATGAATGAAGAAGTCGGATTAAATGAAGGAAGAGGATTAATTGAAGAAGAGGGATTGCCCCCATGACTGGTGATCATAGGAGGAATGTCTTGTGTAGAAGTAGCCATTATGTTTGATGTAAAGGTAGGTATGCTAGCAATAGAAGTCATCAAAGGAATAGAATGATTGACTTGAGTAGGAGGTTGTGTATAACCCAAATTTTCAGCACAACTCTTCATAGGCATCACATTTGAATCTACAATGTGTGCAATACCACGCAAAATATCAATTCCATTCTTATCACTTTGAAGCATACGTTTTAGACCCTCAATTAAAGGAAGAGCTTGACTATCAGGGTATTCTTGAGACATCCATTGTCGAAAATCATCAAATTGGTTATCCAATTTTGAAAGTTGTTCTTCAGAAACCTCATGGAGAGCTTCTTCATCATTAAGAGGATTAGAGGAATTACCCATGTCCTCGTTAAAAAGGCTATTCAAATTAGGTTCCATTTCCTCAGTAATTAAACCTCGGAAAGACTTAATTCTACGGCTTCGTCTAACGGGAATAGTGTAAGTAGGGCTTATTGTTGTAAAACTCATGCACTAGAGAAGGAGAGAAAATTTTGAATTTAGAGGTAGCAATTTTCAGTAAAATCAGCCAATCTTCTGGATTTAAGCTGTTAAATGCAATCACAACAGTCTCCCGAAATTTCGGAAAAAATGTCCGGGACCGTGGCGCCCGGAGTGCAACACGGTCCTTGCAACTTTTTTCGAAATTTGCAGGGATGAAAGGTATGATGATTTTAGAGCTAATCTGAAAAAATTGAGTGATTTTACGATCTGTAGATAGGCCAAATTAAAGTTGCAATCTCGAAATTGAACCCTACCAAGATTGTCGAAAAATGCAAAATTTGAATTTTGAAAAAGAGAGGGAAACTGAAATTTTGAATTTTATGATTTTAGAGGGAATGTCAAGAGCAATGCAAATTTTGAAATTTGAAAATTGACTCAATTTCACGCAAAATTCAATTTTGAAAGCGGAAATTAAAGTTGTTGTAATTAAGCACTTAATTTCAAAAGTCACAAATTGTAAGAATTTGAATGAAGCACTGAAATTTCGAATGAATGCAAACACACTTTTCAAATTTAGGACAGTAAGAACACAATTTTGACACAAAATTTCAATTTCGATGATTTTTTAATGTTTAGAAGCCTTAATCCAAGCAATCACAAGACCAACTTTGACTGTAATTTTGAAGGTGTTAGAATTGATAAAATCAGCCAAAATTCTGGATTTTAGCAGGAAAATACAGTAAGATCTTGCTCCCGAAATTTCGAAAAAAATGTCGGGGACGATGGCGCTCGGCGCCACGGTCCTCGCAACTTTTTTCCAAATTTTCAGGGATGAAAGATATTGTGATTTTATTGCGGACTCCAAAGTTATAGCTGATTTGGAGATGTTTTGATCAGTGAAATTGTCAGACAAAGGTTGAATCAAGAGGGTTTCAAAAATTAGGGTTTTGACAATAAACCACTTAATTTTCAAAATTAAAGCACAGACATGAATTGATAATTTGTAATAGAAGGGCAGATCTGAAACAAGCATTAACAATTAAACATTTCACAAGTTTAATTACTTAAAAAGAAAATTTAGGGTTTTTATGCAATTAACCTCTAAAATTTTGCAAAAGATCAAACATGGAAATGTAATCAAGGAATCCAATTTTCAGATCTAACTATGAATAATCAGAAAGGATGTTCACGTCGGGTTCACCAAAATGTAAAGCGGAAAATCGCGATCGAACCCTAGTTGCTCTCCCCTCTTCCAACTCCGAGGAGAGAGAAGGGAGATTCACTAGGGTTGATGGTTTTCACTTAGGGAAGAGACTTTACATTCAAAAGAGGGGTTGAAACCCACAAGATCCAATCCCACGCAATGCAAGATTGGATGCTAAATGTGTTTCAAGGGTTAAGACAGCAAGGCTACCCTCTTTTGTAAAGAATGTTGATAGAAGAATTAAGCTAGGAATGCATAGAAAATAACAAAGATTCACTTATAAACTGAGATAGGGATATAGGATGAAGCTGCGGACCTGGAATTAGCAGTAAAATGTCGATACGGCGTTGTCCTGCAAATTTGAGCAAAAGTTGTCGGGACGATGGCGCCCGGCGCCACGGTCCTCCGAAAAATCCGTGAAACGAAGGGGGATCTGTTCGTCTCTGCACAAGGATTCCAGATCTTCAATTTCAGCCGCGTACCTGCAACCTACACACAGAAAAGCGAAGACGATTGGGGGGTTAGGGATTAGGAGTTTGCCTTTAGGTCAAACCCCGGTTTTGGAATTAACCAAGAAATGAGCAAGTGCTGTAAATGTAAATGACTGTAAAACAAGTACTAATACCTTGTTCTAAGGATGTTTGTATCCTTATGTGCGAAGGTATAGATGTTGTATGTTGTTGTAGTATGTTGTATGTGATCTCCTCTTCAATGGTTGAATCCTTGACTTGAATGCAACACTTAGCCTTGAATGGAGACTTAGAAGGAATGTTTGAATGCTTGAATGTTTGAGTATAGTTTCCACGCCTTTTCCCTCATGTATCTGTTATTTCCAAATGAGAGAGAAAAATGTAGTTTATATACTTGTCAATTAGGGCTGATAGACTGATTTTCCCGACCTTAGGCCGACCAGGAAATGTAATTTCCAAATTGCAAACAAAAAGACCTGCAATCTCCTTAGGAGACCGGGCCCAAAATAGGACCCAGGGACCAGGGCGCTGGGCGCTCTGGTCGCACCTCCCGGGACAGCAGGGTGCAAGGAGGTTCAGGCCAGGGCGCTTGAAAAATGCAGTTTTCAGTGTCGTGAGCAAGTTTCGGGGTCTCCATTCAGGTTGCGTGTTGCGTCGCCATCGTGAAGACCGAAATGCAGTCGAAATTGCAAGTGTCGCAATTTTAGGACGCTACAGGAAGGATGCCATGTTTGAAGAGTATCAGTCCATTATGAAGAATGATGTTTGGGAGATCGTTCCTAGGCCTACTAAGAAATCAGTTGTGTCGTCTAAATGGCTTTTTAAAATCAAACATGTTGCAGATGGTAGTATTGAAAAGCACAAGGCCATATTTGTAGCTAGAGGGTCCTCTCAAAGGGAAATAATAGATTATGAAGAAACCTTTGCACTTGTAGTCAGATATACCTCAGTAAGAATAGTACTAGCCATTGCAACAACAAAAGGGTGGAAGGTGCACCAGATGGATGTTAAGACAACATTTCTTAATGGTGAGATCTCAGAAGAAGTCTACCTAGAGCAACCTGAAGGATTTGAAATTCAAGGTGCAGAGTCTCATGTGTGCAGACTCAAGAAAGCTCTTTATGGGCTTAAACAGGCTCCGAGGGCCTGGTATGAAAGAATTGACACCTATCTCTCTAAACTAGGCTTCTCTAAAAATGATGCAGATCCAAATCTTTACTACAAACAAAATAAAGGTGATATGTTAATATTGATTTTATATGTTGATGACTTACTAATCACAGGAGTAGATCACCTCATAGATCAATGTAAGAAAGATTTATCTAAAGAATTTGATATGAAGGACTTGGGACTCCTTCATTACTTCCTAGGTTTGGAAATATGACAAAATTCTAAAAATATTATACTAAACCAAAGAAAGTATACTTTGGACATTTTGAAGAGATTCAGAATGCATAACTGCAGACCTATGACCTCTCCCATGGAAACAAATTTACATAAACTTAAGCAGCAACAGAGTCACAATCCATTGATCCTACACTCTACGGACAGATGATTGGGTCCCGGATGTATCTGGTGAATACAAGGCCAGATATCTGTTATCCTGTCAATGCCTTAAGTCAGTTTATGTGTGAGCCTAAGGAAATTCACTTGATTGCAGTGAAACACATTATGAGATACTTGCAAGGTACTCTAAACCTTGGTCTCAAATATGAGAAAGTCGATCTATACCTACATGGATTTACAGACTCAGATTGGGCTGGGAGTGTGACTGACAGGAAAAGCACTTCAAGGTGTTGCTTCAGTTTAGGATCAGCCATAATATATTGGATCAGCAGAAAACAGTATTTTGTAGCTCAGAGTTCCACCAAGGTCGAGTACATTACAGCTTCCATGGCTGCTCGAGAGGCAGTGTCTTAGTAAGTTGCTTGTGGGACTATTTGGTGAACCCATGAAACCCACTGCCATCCATTGTGACAACCAGAGCTGCATAAAACTTTCTATAAATCCAATATTTCATGATAGATCCAAGCATATTGAGATTCCATACCATTATGTGCAAGACATGGTAGACAAAAATGTGATCAAATTGGAATATGTTAACACAGGAGATCAGACTGCAGATATTCTGACCAAACCACTTTCCAGAGTGAAGGTTGATCACTTCAGAAAAGGTTTAGGTATGATAGAAAGGTAATTTGCTTTGTAAATAAGATGTTTAATGTGTAAACTTCTTTTGTCATGTTGGGACATTTTGAGTTTCACCCCCCTGTGTTCATATCTAAGAGGTGACGATCTCTCAGATTATGAACACTTGTATGTAGACATCATAAGGTGACGATCTTATGATTTTCTAAACCAGTTATCATGTTGGATCTCTGGTATGTCATGGATGTGCCATGATGGTGTTGTGATAAAACATTTGTATAAAATGTTTGTGCACATATCACAAACAAGATAAGATGAAAATCTAACCATCCTCATATGTTTATCCTTAGTATTGTATGTTTAGGCAATACTGATATCACGTGTTTAGGTGATATCTTGTCATAGTGGAATGATGAATTTTTATATCACATGGTTAGGTGATACTCTATGAATGATGTTTCATATTATGTCCTGATGATACTTCCTATCATATGTATAGATGATATATATTCTTGGAGACTGACATTATGAAAAAGGAAATGTGATGCAGGTTACTTTAACTATCTTCCAAAGCTAAGAGGGAGTGTTAATGCATTAGTAGCTTCTGCAAGATAAGACTTTCCTAACTCGTTAATCTCTTCTAGTTTGTCTTGGTTTACTCATCTATGTTGTTAGATTATCTGATTTATGCTTTCCGAACTGAATATGTTTATCAGACTGTAACATTGATCATAATTATGATATTGATAAAGATGGATTAGATCGACGACCTGCTTAACATAGTTAAGCGTTGATGTAATGCTATTTGTTATCGGGCTTGTTTGCTATTAACACCGATTCATTATTGGGAGTGTTTATATCGATCTGTTATTGTTTGCTATTAACACCAATTCATTATCGGGTGTGTTTATATCGATCTGTTATCATTTGCTTTGACACCGATTAGTTATAACACTAAGTGAATCGGTAGACAAGTCATGACCAAGTGACATCTTGGTCAGACATGTCTAAAAGACATGTCCGATCAAGGTGCCACTTGATCGTGGCTGTCTTACTATATATACATCATTCAAAACAAAAGGATGACATTGAAATCGATACATGTTCATCCACTACACCTGCAGAAAAGAAAGACGATAATATTATTGTCATAGTAATAAATCTTAAATACATCATCTAGTATATAACTTGTTCATTAAATTGGAAATTGCAATAACATTTACACAATTTAGTGCATGGAAAATCAAGTATGGGATCGCATTACTTATTCACCACAACTTATAGATGCAGTCCAAAGAGACCAAGACTATTGAGGTAAGTATAACTAATAATATTCGATCCACGTTTGTTCTTAACTAAATCTAATCATGGGGTTTTTTTCATTATTCTAGAGTAGTCCTGCATCAAACGCTAGAATTCAATAATAAGTTACTGAGCTGCTTCAGCCATATAATGTATTACAAAATAAGCCACCTCTTTGCAGTGCATTGACTGTTGAATCACATTTTGAATCATTAGAATAAAGTTCCATTCCCATAGCTTTTTAACAGATTACAAAACATTGTTCAACTCTTAACGCAATTCTCATATGACTAACTTAAAACATTTGCTAACTTCTACCAGCTATGGTCAAATGTCTGTTCATACTTTAAACATTACGAAAATAATTTGGTAAGGAGGCATTCATATTTGTTTGTATTTGAAAGAAAAGGGGCGAAGACAGGATTTGAGGCAATGGAGACAGTCTCAGTGCACACAGGATGTCGGCCTTAGCCTCACAAGCATTCACCTCTTCGCAAACTCTGCAACAGGTGCAAGTAACCTGGCTGGTCTGGATTTATGTACCTGCAGAATTAGATCATAGCAATTCATTCCTTTTTGACAGAAAATTCAGTGCCAATTCCATGAAGGTGAAAAAAGAAAAAGTACGTACCATCTATTTCTGTCAATAGAAAATGCTAAGTAACAGAAAGATTACCACTAGAGAGCTGCAGATTACAACAAATCAAAAAAGAAACTAGTTCACAGTAAGTTACAAATGCTAATAGGCAAGAACATCATCACTGTTTGAAATAGCGACAAGCTTCCAGATATTTTTGTTTAACTTAAATTCACAGCTAATAGCAAGCCAAATAATTGTAGTTAGAAATCCAAGCCTACTTAATGCTGTAAAAATATTTTCCAAAGTATTATGCCCCAAAAATATTGACACCAAGAAAGAGCAGACGAATCCTTCTCTAAGAGGGAAAGAAATATATTTCCTGAACTGCCAGCATCCTCCACCAGTGCATCAACGTACAGAATACATAAATAAGACAAGCAAATTTCTTTTCTTAGCAACGACAATGTTACAAAAGAATAATATTATTCAATCCAAGCTGAGTTACTGGATTATTTGGAAATAGCTCGTCTATTGGGAAGATTCAGTACAGATCCTGGTTCGGAGTGAAGACAAACTGGGGTTGAGAACCCACAAGGTACCCGAGATGCCTATACTAGACCCTAGGCAAACACAGACCAAACCAAGTGAACTCACAGACCGCCCAACAATAAACATCAATTTCAGAACTTTTGTTTCTTAAATTTTCAAATAAAAGCAACATATTTGTAATACCTAATTTCCCTAAAATGTTCTAATTTGACCTATTTTCCCTGAAATCACAAATACAATTAAAACACAAGCTGCTATTTTTGTTTTTTCGAAAGTTAAAGGATTGACAAAGGGTACATGTTGTGTTTGTTGAGTCTTGAAAGAGAAAGAGTGATGCAACTGTTTCTTGATTACTGTTGCCCGACAGTCTACATAGGAGTTAGTTGTTGCCTAGTAGTCAGTTTAGGAGTAAAAATTGGGTGTGATTTTCAGTTTGACTTCTGATTGCTTTGCAGTCCTCGTAGGAGGGAAATCGGGAGTTGATTTTCCAGTTTAAACAGTTTTAACTAAGGTTGCTTGGTAGTCTTCCTAGGAGGGAGTTTAGGCTTTTGGTTACAGAGTAAAATGGGATGTCTGGTAATGTAGTAGTTTTTTTGGAGATGTAATTTTATGATTCTAAATAATGAATAAAGGGAAGAGACTTCAAGGGCTATGAAGCCCTGTATTCTTGTTTGTTCTGTTCTATGGTGCTTATTTCCTTTGTTAGACAGAGTATGTGTTTGTTAATTTGCAAGATCCGAGAATAATCTGCATCAGTTTGGTATCAGAGCATCATAAGATTTTGAGAGTAGAGGATTCTTCAGAAGAGTTTTAAATTGTTCAAGGCTGGTTGATGAGGTTTAGTCTTAGAGTTTGAGCTGCTCAAGGGTACTTGGTCTTACAAAATATTGTGGAGAGTTCTAGCTATATGAGTAATCCTTTAAAAGACCATTAGATGTTTTTATAGGAGTTAGTTTGTTGGTATCAATGTGTTGTCTAAGATAAAGAGTGTTGAGGATTGAAGTTATTTTCTTTACAACCCTGTGAAACATTAAGTTGCAGATCTGTTCTACAAATTTTTTGTTAATTATTTTGAGAGGATGAAGAGCACAAAGAATGTTGGTACCTGGCCACTGAATCATCCACCCAAAACAGAAGAGGATGAAAGAGTTGCAGCTCTATTTTAGGGCTGAAGATACGGTTATGAATCTAGATATGGAGTTATACCATAATGCAAGAAAGAGGATAACCAAAGTGGAAGAAAAGATCAAACAGAAGCAGAGGCAGAATCTAACAAAGGACCAGCAAAAGGAATTGCAACAATCAGAGCTTGAATTGGAGTTATGGTGCATGTTGGACGATGATGAGGCATGCAACAATAAGATGTAATGTCCCCTTTTTGAAATAGGATTTAATAATAAATAATAATAATAAAATTAAAACATAAGAAATAAATAAATAAATATAATATAGTTACAAGTTAATTAAGTTTAATGAAAGGTCAAGAGGCATGCCATGAAGAGTTATAACTCCCTCTATCATGAGATATAAAAGGGGGGAGAATTCATTTAAAAGGATAAGAAGGAACGGAACAAAAAAGAGTGGAGCATAGGAATTAAGGAAAGATAAATGGAAGAAGGAATGGAAGGAAATGAGGAAATGAGGAAATGACTCTCAAAGGGCAGAAATAATGAAGGGTTGTGACCCTCTCAAAGGATGATAAATATGAAAGGTCGTGACCCTCTCAAACTGCAAAAATGATGAAGGGCTATGAGTCTTTCAAAGGGTGATAAGTATGAAAGGTTGTGACCCTTGCAAAGGGCAGACATGATGAAGAGGTGTGACTCTCTCTCACATTAGAAGTTATAAGGGGGAGAAGGTTTCATTTGAGGGGGGGCATACACGGGAGATCAACTTGGGGAATGATTTATAATTCTCAAAGGTAGCAATGAAGGGTGGTGAATCAACTCCAATGAGAGGTGGTCACTCAAGCCTTATGAAAGGTGGTGACCCTTTCACCAATGAAGTATAAAAGAGATCATTCCAAATCATTCAAGGCATTGATCAATCATCATTCCCATCAAGAAAATAATCAATCAAAAAATCATTCTATCAGAACAGCATTCATTCAATCACCTTTCTCCAATATATCAAACAAGTGTGTCATTACATTATCACTCACCAATACCTCTTCATTCAATCTAACCTAGCACTGAATATATTTGATAAGGCATTAAATATACAACCAACAAATTAAATATGAATTCTCTATATGTGCATAACAAGTACTGGGACTGCATATTTATATTTCTGCATATCTATTGTTATCAGTGACTACTATCATGATTGCTTATACATATCCAAATAACAGTCTGATTTAATAAAATTATGCAGTTAATCTTATGCTATGTATCCATTTGTATTTTCTGAGTGCTGCCAGCCATGGTGGAAGGAGTGTAGGCTTGCAAGAGGGATACGATGATGGGGTACTCCCCTATGGTATGTCACCTCTATGAGGGAACTAGATGGTTCCATAGGCCAAGGGGGTACAAAGGGTACTGCCCTTGGGCCTAGAGGAGATGGCATTCCAGGGCACCCCGTTGCAACCTCATTCCCCTACCATGGTGCAAGAAGACCAATCATAGAGAGAGGGAAAAGGTTGGCAAGATGAGAGGATAACGGAAAAGTGGACACCTCATTGGGTAGACCAACTCATATGGATGGCATGGGCCACATGAGGCCAAGAGGGATGGTATATCCACTCTTGGGCCTAGGGTAGAGGGTCCAAGACACCCCATCGAAGTCACACCCTCCCTTGTTCTCCAATGGCTGAGTCCTCCAAAGATATTTAATATTATATGACTGAACTAATAATTCTGCTATGAATTTACTGATTATGATAATCTGATTATTGTTGTAAATCTGATTTAATTTACTGATTATAATACTCTGATTATTGTTGTAATATGATTTTTGGAATCACTGTTGTAAGGGGCTTCTAATCTGTTTTGGGGGTTTAAATCAGGGGAAAGGTATACTCTAAACCCACCTAATTACTTAGAAATTGAGAATTAGGGCAAATTTAGGGCATTCCCAATTAGGGGACATTACATAAGAAGCCAAAGAGAAAACAATCTACATCAAGGACATTGAAGAATTGTGAGAAGGTGAAAAAGAATGGTAAAAATAAATATCCATTTTGTATGCATGAGCCATTCAAGAATTAGACAAGGAGTGGAACTGTTAGAATGGGGAAAGATAGAATCCCTTGAAGACTTGGCAAAAATACTAATGTATAGATGACCTTTGAATGAGGTATTCCAAAAATCACAAAGAGCAAATAGATGAATGGGATGAGTGGGATAGAGTTGTTGTGTTACCTTGAAGAAGGTGAAAGGATTGAAGATTACAATGCAGAGAGAGAAGATTTGAGAGATTGCAATGAGAAGGAATGCAACCTATCACAAGACGAGGCCCGAATTGTTGTAGCAATAGAAGCATTCCATGTTGAAGAGGAAGTTACAACAGCGATGGAGATCTTTGGGAGCTTTATATGTGATGAAGATTTATTGGTTTTAGAGAAAACAACTTGCCAAAAGTAGCTAGAAGAATATCTAGAGGATTCCATTAGTGAGGAAAATGGAGTAAAGGATCATCACTTCCCTGAGGAAGGAACAAGGATGATTGAGATGAGTGACCTCCTGGGAAGGCCCAATGCTTCACCTCTGTGAGCATCACCTAGATGCAATGAGTGCTAAGTGTTCCATTCATTCTCATGATTGATGGGTTCTTGTGAACCACTACTCATGAAACATGGGTCAATAAGTTTGACTTGAAAACTACACAGTTGAATCTTGATAGCAATATCACAATTTGACTTGTTGTGGATAATATCTCCTACTTATCAATTGATGAGCTATAGGGGCTCTATAATGAATGTTTCATAAGGCAAAATACTTGCTGAAGGTTTTGCAAATGGGGAGGTGGGCTTAACCTTGGAGGAAACTCCATGGTTAAGCGCACTTGAGTTGGAGTAGTATTGGGATGGGTGACCTCCCAAGAAGGCCCTATGCTTCACCTCTGTGAGCATCACCTAGATGCAATGAGTGCTAAGTATTCTATTCATTCCCATGAGAGATGGGTTCTTGTGAACCACTACTTATGAAACATGGGTCAATGAGTTTGACTTGAAAACTACACAGTTGAATCCTAATAGCAATATCACATTTGACTTGCCATGGATAATATCTCCTACTTATCAAATGATGAGCTATAGGGGCTCTATAATGAATGTTTCATAAGGAACAACACTTGCTGAAGGTTTTGCAAATGGGGTTGCAAGCTAAGTGGGCTTTACCTTGGAGTAAACTCCATGGTTAAGCCTGATTGTGTCATGCCCCCAATTTCATATTAATAAATTAAATGAATAAAACTCACATTTATTAAATTACAGACTTCTTAAGTTGTCCGTCCCTGCATCATTCATAAAATGTAAGAACCCGACTTGGCTCTCCTCTGCTGACTGTTTCTTTTGAATGCAATAGATTTGAATTTGTTTTGGTTTTTGAATGTTTATAGATTTTTTTGTGTTTTTTTGGTAATAATGAGCAATGAAACAATACTGGAATAAACTCCTATGCTTAAAATAATACTGGAACAATAATATTACTGCTGGAATTAATTTACGAAACTATCAAGGGAATGTTTGTTCTGTTTTATGGCCAATATGCCTGGAAAACAAATTCATTACAATGTAAGATAAAAACCTGATTTTTGCTGTCCCAGTAGTTGAAAAAAATCTGCCAACTGCAGCCAACTGCAAATTTTAATTTTTTTGAAAAAAATACTGTTCACGCGGTACTGTAGCAATCCGTACGGCAGCACTATTCACGCGGTACTGTTCACGCGGCACTGTAGCAGTCCATACGGCGGTACTGTAGCGTTTACTGTAGCGCGGGTACTGTAGCAGCAATTGTATTTTGAAATGATTGCTTCAATTCTGATTTTTAATGGCTGCCAAATGAAACTGTAGGTCTGCAATTAATATATATTCGAAAATCTGCATACCCTAGATGTCTTCCCTTCTTTTTAAAGCCCAAATAGAACTCCAGAATGAAGCTCTCCTGAAATGCCAAATTTAGTGGATATTTCACCACCTCAAATGGTTGCAACACTGAAGAATTGTCGCTCTCCAATGGCTGATTGAATCAGAAACCCTTGGCTTCTTCTCCCAAGTTCATAACAAACAAATATCAATTCTCTGGATGGATGATATAAAAATGAGCTCTTAAGTCCCTTTTTATTCTTTCTTATGAGAGCTTGAACACTTTCCTGGCCAATGTGGGATAAAAGATTTATTCCCACATTAAATTATTCACTTAACACACTTTATTATATTAAAGTGACTTTATTATTATAAAATTACTTTAGAACTTTATAATAATATTAAAATATTAAATAAATCACTTTAAGTCACTTAAACTTTAATATCTCTTGATGTACTTATCTGATTGCTAAACCGTCTGAGCCAGGAGTCGACTCTCCCTGTTCTCCATGTGATTGGATGCCTGTCTAAAAATAGAAACCCTGAATAGTGACTTACTATAAATAGTAAGTATGTGGAACTGAGTCTAGAATTAGCTGCAAAGGCCTAATCAAGGTCGACACTGCCAATAAGCTCTGCTCAGGTGTCTTTCTATTAATAGGAACCCTGACTCTCCCAAAATAGTAACTTACTATAAATAGTAAGTGTGCCAATCTGAGTCAAAAAACCTGTGCAAAGGCCAAAACCTGAATCCAGCTGAAGAGTAATGTCTCTAATCACCAAATAACTGCCACACGAGGCCCTCTATCAATAATTGTTAGCCTACGAGGGTCAAATGATAGGCTAATTCTTACAAACTCTGATGCTCGCAAAATGGGGACATTACATGCCCCCAATTTCATATTAATAAATTAAATGAATAAAACTCACATTTATTAAATTACAGACTTCTTAAGTTGTCCGTCCCTGCATCATTCATAAACAATCATAGTATTTAATATTTAAATCAACCCATTTGAAAGGTAAGTTGGATTAATTAAGTCATAAAACAATAAACATATATTAGTGGCAGACCAGATCTGACGCATGTCAAATTTGTCTGCCTTTACAGCAATCAAAAGGTTAATAGTTAGTAGTAATTAATAATAAGAAGTAGCTACTAGTAATGAGCAAGTAATCTTCTACACAATCAACAAATGATTAGTTAAGAGGTGATCACTAAAGGATTAATTAATCCTTATTAAAGGATGCGATTAAGAATAAAGGAAGAGATACAATTTAGGGAAAGGTATGTCCATTCCCAATCTAAGGATACAAGCCTTTGTTCCCATAAAATATTAATAAGGGATCAATATGTTGGTTTCCAAATCAATAGATTGCAAAAACCCTAAGAATGTGCCAAGTTATATAATCAGGCTATGCAACTCATTTGGCTAATGAACAAGAATCTTCTACTCTTCAGGGTCTGCAAAACCTTGGTGGGTGTACCTTTGATAAATAGAGCAGATTTATAATCTTACGTTGAAGCCCTGATTTAGATCCACTCAATATGGCACATATACTTGAAGTGAATGTTTGATACCTTATTACTCCTACTCCTACTTATTTCTCTTAAATAAATAAATAAAACTAATTCTTCAACGAAAATTATTTCAAATGATTAAGACCAGTGCCTTCTTTCAAGGCCACAGAGTCACATACATCCAATTCCTAACCATAATTTAAGTTACTTGGCATACAAATGTGTTTATATCTTATATAAAAATGCACAAATGTAATATTATTAGGTTCTTGTTAATCCAATTATTCTCTTTCAAATTGCTGTAACTTAATTAAATAGAATTTAATGTTAAGTTCTTTCAAAATTTTGTGATCAAAATAGAAGAGATGGAGATATGATTTGAAAGTTGTATTTCATCTGCTATAGCGTGTTTTAAAGATGTACCACACTTATCAATTTTGGTGTGTACAACCTCCTCAATGTAAGCATGCTATATAAGTGGATGAGGGGTTACGTAGTGAAGAGATATGTCTTCCCACGTGGGAAGACACATCTCTTCCCTACGTACCTCTCACCACAGTATATAAACTAGTCACCGTTTATTTACACGATCGAAAGGAGTGCGACTTGTTTGAGAATCGCTTTACCACCCGATACCATGAACGGTGTAACCGTTGGTCAAATGCGATAAGTTAACTTTGGTTTTATTTATCATTAGTTAACGTTAACATATTAGTATATGCAATCAAATTTATATATATATATATATATATCGAAAGCATGAAATAGTACGACTGACGTTACAAAATTAACACTCCCTCTTAACTAGGGAGGACACATTTCATGTTAGAGAAAACATCACAATTCATCCATTGATTGTGAAGAGAGGAGCTATCACACCACAGTGATATTCAAAGATATGGTTCAACAATGAATATCAAGTCTCATGATACTCACCATAACTCATAGTTATCAAGTAAGGTATGTGCATTGGCATCAAGTCACATGATGCCTACCATACTGATAATGATTTCATGGCATGTCCACGAACATTATGTTCATAATATTCACCATGAAGATCTCTATCATAATTATGGTTTATTTAATGATATCAACCAACAGATATCTACCATAATGTCTCAGAGATATATATACTATCATGACATGTCCACAGATATCATGTCACATGATATCCATCAAGATAGTTAAATTGATAATTGTAAAATCGTCACCTTACAATATCAATTTGAAACAAGTGTTCATTATTGAAAAGTCGTCACCCTTCAATAATGTTCACAGAAGGCCCATGCACCCATGGAGTCACACACATGACAAATAAAAGAGTTTACACACTAAACATCTTTAAATATATTAGTATATTAGAATAAATGAGACTATCTCAAAATTAAATAACATTTTCAACCATACCAAATTTATCTCTAAAGTGTTCAATCTTGATCCTAGAGAGAGGCTTGCTAAGAATGTCTGCAATTTGATCACCTGTACTAATATAATTCAGTCAGATCACATTCCTTTCCACCATATCTCAAACATAGTGATAAGGAATCTCAATGTGTTTAGACCTATCATGAAATACTGGATTCATTGAAAGCTTGATGCAACTCTGATTGTCATAGTAGATGACAGTAGGATTTAAGGGCTGACCAAACAGTCCTACAAGAAATTTCCGGAGCCATACAACTTCTCTTACTCCCATGGAGGCTGCAATGTATTCAGCTTCTGTAGAACTCTGAGCAACTGAAGATTGTTTTCTACATATCCATGAGATCATTCCTGATCCTAAACTGAAGCAACATCCTGATGTGCTTTTCCTGTCAACTATGCTTCTAGTGCAATCAGAATCAGTGAATCCATGTAGGTCAGGTTCTACATGTTTATATTTCAAACCAAAACCAATAGTTCCTCGAAGATATCTCAAAATATGCTTTGCAGCAACAAGATGTATTTCCTTGGGTTCACACATGAACTGACTTAGTGCATTTACAACATAACATATATCAGGTCTTGTGTTTACCAAATACATCAGAGATCCAATAATCTGTCTGTAGAGTGTAGGATCTGCAAACTTTGATTCTACAGCTATTTCCTTTAGCTTGTGCAGATTTGTCTCCATAGGTGTGGTCATGGATCTACAATCCAACATTCTAAATCTCTTGAGTATATCAATGGTGTATTTTCCTTGATTAAGGATTATACCATCTGCCTGCTGCTAAACTTCCAATTCAAGGAAGTAGTGAAGAATTCCTAAATCTTTCATATCAAACTCAAAGGCTAATTCTTTCTTACATCCAGAAATACAATTATCCTCTCCTATGATTAGTAGATCATCAACATAAAGAATAAGAATTAATAATTCACCATTGATTACCTTGTAGTAGAGATTTGGATCTGCTTCATTCTTGAAAAACCCTAATTCCAAGAGATAGTGATCAATTCTTTCATACCATGCTCGGGGGGCATGTTTCAGTCCATAAAGAGCTTTCTTTAATCTACAGACATGTGATTCAGCCTTATGAATCACAAAACCTTTAGGTTGCTCCAAATAAACTTCTTCTTCAATCTTACCATTCAGAAAAGAGTCTTGACATCTATTTGATGGACTTTCCATCCTTTAGATGCTGCAATAGCCAAAACTGTTCGGACAGAAGTGTATATGGCAAAAGGAGAAAATGTCTCTTCATAGTCAATACCTTCTTTCTATGAGAAACCTCTGGCAACAAACCTTGCTTTGTGCTTCTCAATGCTACCATCTGCTCTATGTTTGATTTTGAAGAGCCATTTTTTAGATACCACAAATTTGCCTTTAGGCCTAGGCACAATATCCCAGACATCATTTTTCAGAATTGATTGATACTCTTCTGACATAGCATCTTTCCAAACTTGATGCTTGAGCACATCTCCAACACAGGAAGGTTCTGCATCAATGATCTCACTCATCAAGGCAGTATAACTGGAAAATAGGTTAGGTCTCTTACTTTCTCTGAAGGTCCCCTTTGGAGCAACATAATTTTCAGCTTCTTGAAACATCTTTTTAGCCCAAAGTGGTCTCTTCCTAGTTTCGGCATAATTTTCTTCTAAAGGTAAGCCTTGAACTTCATGCTCAGGATCTTCAGGGGTCTCCCTCTGAATCTCACGGGTGGAATCCTCATCCAAGCTTGTAGGAGGATCTTGGTGTTCTAATTCATTAGAGCTTTTGGACCTCCTGAATGCTATCTTCCTCAAAGATGACATCTATGCTTAGTTCAATTTGTCTTTGACCAGGTATGTATATTCTATAGGCTCTAGAGGTTTCATTGTACCCAACAAATACTCCTTTCTTTCCGGGAGGTTCTAAAATTTGACCTCTTTTCTTTGGGGACATGAATATAGACTAGACACCCAAAGATCCGGAAATAACTTATGTCAGGTTTGTTGCCAGTAAAGGCTTTCTTCAAGGGTTTTATTGTCAAGAAGAGAATGAGGACATCTATTTTGAATGTACACAGCTGTCCTAGATGCTTCAGCCCAAAATGAGGTTTCTATATTTTGGTCAAACAACATAGCCCTAGCAGCTTCTATTATAGTCCTATTCTTTCTTTTAGCTACCCCATTTTGTTGTGGGTTATAAGGTACAGTTAACTCTCTCTTAATCCCAGCATTTATACAATAATCTTTAAACATATCAGAAGTGTATTCCCCCCCATTGTCTGTTCTTAAGGTTATGATTTTCTTAACTGTCATATTTTCTGCAAGAGCTTTGAATTCCATAAATTTAGAAAGGATTTCTTCAAACTCTTTGTACCTCAGAAAATATATCCAGGTCTTTCTAGAATAATCATCTACAAATATTACATAATATAAAAATCCCCCTAATGAGGGTACAGACATGGGTCCACATAAATCAGAATGAACTAATTCTAATACATTTTTGGATTTACTGTTGCTAGAATTAAAAGACCCTTTAGTATTCTTTCCCAAGGCACACCCTTTGCAGGCTCCTTTAGATTTTTGACTTAACTTGGGTAAGCCGATCACCATCTTCTCTATCTTAGGTAGGGCATGAAATGAAGGTGCCCTAATCTTCTGTGCCAAAGTTCATTCGAATTTGGAGTCTCATGAATCAAGGCTAGAGGTGGAGTGGTGCAAAGTCTGTAGAGGCTCCCTTATCTTACTCCAATGGTGTGGGATTTCTTGATGGTGGAGTTCTTTGGCCAAGTAAGTACCTTTCCTTCCATAAAGGTTAATTTGTAACCCTTATCTTCAAGTGTAGAAACTGAGACAAGGTTTCTATTTATACCAGGTACAAATAGAACTCCAGTCAGCTGTAGGGATATGCCTAACTTTAGGTTGTTATTGCAGGTTCCTATTCCCATAACTGGATAATTTGAGTCATCACCAATTGTCACTTCTTCATTTGAACTTTCCACAAGTGTATCTAGGTGCTCACGAAATCCAGTGATGTGTCGAGATGCTCCGTTGTCAATCACCCATGTGTTGAAACTGGAGGTGACTTGACTAGAGAGGGCTGAGTAGAAGACTAGCTTCTCGGAATTACTCCCTTTCTTAATTTCTGCCATTGAAGCTTGTTGTTTGATCCTGTCTGGACACTTCATTGCATAGTGACCATATTGGTCACATCTGAAACATTGTACTCAGAAATGTCTCTCTTCTTCTTTGAAGACCTCTTCCCATTTGAGTTGTTGTCCCTCTTTCTCTTAAAGTTCTTCTTCTTTCCTTTCTTGTGGGAATTAGAGTTTAGAACTTGAATGTCTTCATTACCATTGTTTTGTTTTATTCCTCTTGTGACAATCCGAGATTCCTCTTGAATGCAATCGGTTTTCAATCTATCAAACTTAGGAAATTTAAAATGAGCACTGATTCCTTGAATGAACGATTCCCATGAGGTAGGAAGTCCTTCTAGGGCCATCATAGCAAGTTCTTTGTTGTCTACTAGATGTCCAATAGTGGATAGTTGATCCCTAAGCTCAGTGATCCTCAAGAAATGGGATGTAACTGTTTCTCCTTTATTCATCTTTATATGGTGTAGATGATTCTTTAGGGTGAGAGCCCTGCTAGTGTTGTTGATTTCATAAATGTCAGCTAGTGCTTTGAACATCTGAAAGGCCGTCTCATATTTAGAAATAATTGGTACAATGTGGTCTCTTACTGAATCCACAATTACCTTAAGGGCCTTCTCACTGTCCTTGCTCCACTAAATTTTCTCTGTATCATCAGAGGGTTCAGGAATTTCACTTTTGACATGGGAGTCAATTTTATTTTCTTTCAAAACAAGCATGATCCTGAATTTCCAAGATACAAAATTTGATGCTCCATCTAATCTATCTTCAAACCTAACTCCGATTGCCATTAGGATTACGGGAATGTGATCTTAGTAAGAGCCTGGTGAAAGTTTATGAGATCGTTACAGAATTTTAATATGATCTTCCTTAACTTCGCTCTAATACCATGTTAAGTTCTTTCAAAATTCTGTGATCAAAATAGAAGAGATGGAGATATGATCTGAAAGTTGTATTTTATCTGCTATAGTGTGTTTTAAAGATGCACCACACTTATCAATTTCGGTGTGTACATCCTCCTCAATGTAACCATGCTATATAAGTGGATGAGGGGTTACGTAGTGAAGAGATATGTCTTCCCACGTGGGAAGACACATCTCTTCCCTACGTACCTCTCACCACAGTATATAAACTAGTCACCGTTTACTTACCCGATCGGAAGGAGTGCGACTTGTTTGAGAATCGCTTTACCACCCGATACCATGAACGGACAAATTAACTTTGAATTTATTTATCATTAGTTAACGTTAACATATTAGTATATGTAATCAAATTAATATATGTATATATCAGAAGCATGGAATAGTACGACCGACGTTACAAAATTAACATTTAACTCTGTTTTACAAAAGCCAATTAACCAAATCACATAGAGTAGGGAAAGATGCTTCAATAAATTAGAATTACCCTTGATAATCTGAATTAAACAAATGAGAAAGAAATGAATTGGAGACAACCATATAATATTTTATCGTCCACAATCAACAAATAACTGAGAACAGGAAATCTAGATTCTTGTATTATAGTTTGCCATTGTAAGAAGGTACAAAATTTTCTTGCTACTGCTATTGCTTATACTTCTATCTACTTCTCCCCCTTTCATTCGGTCCTAGTTTCTCCCTTATATATCGAAATTGGGAGAAGCGACAAGCTTCAAACCGTTATAATGTAACCATTCATAACTAATCAATATAGTTTAGCAATATAAGAAATAATCCAAAGTATTAGAGAGTTTTTGTCAAATAAATCAAGTGCTTAATAACATAAAATGAAACAAAGCATAACACAATTTTAACCGGTGAATATGAGTAGGCCTTTTTGTCTTCATACTATGAGTGGTAGCCCGTGATCCTTGGGTCTGGCAAGGTTCCACTTTCTGTAAAGGCGTCCTTCATATCCATCGGTGGTCCTCTGTCCGCATCAATCCTCTGAGGTATTCAAGTATGTGCTCTCGCATTGGTACACCTCGTAATCACTTGGCCATTTGAAATTCTAGACTGTTGGTATATTTGCAAGGTGATCCTTCCATCTCTTATCTTGCATTGCTTGTACCTCTATAACAAATTTTGAGTATCCAAAATCCAAGGTGATAATCTTGTCCAAGAACAAATTGAAACTCTGTATGCTTGTATCCTGTTCTTCTTTCATGCGAGACACAATTCTGGGAACCATTTGGCATAAGTCACTCTTCCAATCACTAAAGTCCCTGATATGCTTGTCCCTGTCAAGGATGTGGGGTATGGTCCAGTGTTTAAATGTATGAAAAGAGTCTATTTTGGCTTTCACCCTTTGTTCTTCACTTGTAATGTACTAGAGCTCTTCAATGACTATCGTTATTGTTCTCTTAGTTCCCTTTATTGTAGGAGGAGTGTTTTGCCAATAAAGTGTAATTCAATGCATTGCAGAAATAATAGACATGACAGAATACATCATGACAGAATATAAAGGAACTCAGATCTTCATTGATTCATAATAATGTCAGTACAATGACAATGACCATACTAACTCCGTCCCCATGACCAAGGACTCGCTAATATATAAAGGTGGCCGGTTAGTTACCCGATGTCAACTGTCGACAACCGACGGGTTAACTGCCGTCATTAACTCTAATTACATTAAATGTCTTATTGCTTAATTACCCGACAACATCATCCCCCCCAAAAAGAAATGTCGTCTCCGGACGACAGACAACAAAATGGGAATGATATGCCTACAACAGATAACAACTACGAACCCCACAAAATAACAACTACACACAGACTACTGAGGGGGTAAGGGAGGCATCCCTGATGGTGGAGGGGCTGGGGCTGCTACTGCCAACTGCTCTCGAAGCTGTACCACCTGGTTGGTCCGGTATCAGAGGTCCTGCTCAGCCTGCAACTGCCGCTCTCGGGAACTCCTCACTTGAAACACTGCCTCCATCAATTCCTGATGCTTCGCCTCCAACTCGGCTGCCAGGGTAGCAACTCTCGATTCTGTTGAGGCTCTCTCATTTGACTGCACTGCCAACTCTGCCCTCACGGCACTCAATTCTCCTCTCACGATGGCAAGGATCTCATCTGTACTCCTAGCATGGGTGCGCTGCTGCTCTAACTCTGTCTCCAATGCAGGGATGCGAGTGGCTAACTCCTTCTGAGCCCTATCCGCCCTGAGCTGAGTCTCTCGAAGCTCAAGATAGCTATCTCGTACAGCCTGCTCAATCCGTCTGACCATAGACTATGTCTGACTCCCTCCGGCCACCTCCTGGCTCTGCCACTTTGCTCGCATCTCTGGAAGATCAAGGATCGGCCATCCATGCTGCTCAAAACACTGCTGAAATGCCACTACTACTCCAGACGTAGCAAACGCAAGGAGTCTCCGCAAAGTGAGCTGTCCGACAGACTCCTCTACTGTTGAGGCAACCAATAACTGAACCTCCTCCTCCATCCTGGCTAAGAACTGCACCATGGCAGTAGGTCTCCCCTCTCCAATCCGTCCAACCTGATGCTGCTGCCGCGGTGATACCGCCCCCTCCTCCACCAGCGGTGTCTTTCTATCGCCCTGCTTTCTAGTGCCACTGTCCAAGTCGATAACCCCTGGAGGTGAAGGAATACAAGGGTAGGAAGGTGTGGGTGGTGCCTGCCTGTGTGGGGATGAAGGTAGAGCCGCATATTTGTCTAGCCATGAATTGACATCATCCCCCGCCGACCTCTCCTCGACCGTCCTCTGGGCCTCCTCTGTCCTAGGTTCCATCAGGATGACGAGCATGCATACTGGTGCACTCGCTGGTGTCGTCATCTTGGCTGTGACTGGCGATGGCCGGACTAGTGGAGGCCGAGGATGCATCTGACCAAACCCAGGTATGGGGATGGTAGAGATGGTACCCACTGTGACTCCAAATGATGCCAATGGTCCTCCCTCTCCTTCGACGGTCAGGAGTGCTGGAGTAAATACCACCTGGCCGGTCCTGCTAGCTCCCCCTCCAGGCATTCCACGATGCCCCCTCGGTACACTTGCCAACGATACTGTCTGAGTGGTGGGGGTCTCCTGTGGCAGTACTGGCTGCTCGGTCTGTGAAAGCCTGAAGGTGCTATCTTCCTCTGAATCATCCGACCCCTCACTTTCCTCCTCACTAGTGCCATGTCGTCCTGAATCCGTGTCACTGGCCGACACCACTACGTGGACCTGTCTCCTCTTCTTCCTGCTAGTCTGTCCCTCGGCGGTAGTCAAAATATCCAGCTCTGACCAATAAAATATAGCTGGCTTAAGGGAGTCGATGCTATCCCGTGGTTGCCATCCTCTACGGTGTGGTGGCACCTGTACCCGCACGGAATCTAAAAATAATCCGATAGCGTGATGTGACATATAAAATACTTTATGTTTCAGCATCATACAGTCATGGGCTTTGTCTGACAGTAGACTGGCCCAACCATACACCGTGCCCTTTCTGAGTCCTGCCATCAATGCGATCATAGGTACTGCCACGTCCGACGCTCTGCTGGCGCCAATCAACCTGCTCTGTACTACGTCAAGTAAACATTGCTAGATGCCAGATTTTAAAAATGTCTTCTTCAGACCTCTTCCCTTCGGATCCAGGATGTGACTCCATTCTTCTGTAGTCAGTTGTCCCTACACATTTCTTTTAATAGCTGGGTTCTTCTTTCCTTGGACAACTTTGTTACCTTTTTGTCAATCTTTTTACCCTTGTCAGGAATGCCAAATACTCTCTCAAAATCATCAGAGTTAAATGAAACAATGATGTCAGTGTGCTGGAAATTGAATGACGATGTGCGAAGTTCAGGATCATATGTTTTAATCATTTGTCGTAGGCAGGGTTCGAATTCCTTAATATTAAAAATGGGCATCTGAATAGCATCATGGACCCTAGCTCTTGCTAATTCAATTTTTACCTCAATATCTGACAGGCTCGTGGCATTTTTCCACCATTGCCTGCACATCGTTCCAGCCAAACCCTCGAATAGAATTGTATCTGTGGTGACCTGCGTAACTCTTCCCTTTCCTGCATCCTGTGCAATTGCTTTGCCCTTGTCTTGGTCGCCCATTGCTACAGCAGGTGTCTTTCTGGCTTCCTTCTTGGTTTGCTCTTCTCTTTCTTGCAATTTCTTCCTCCAGTCTAGCATTTTCAATCCCCTAGGTTCAGTCGCCATTAATCAAAATAAAATAAAAATTCCTTGTCTGGGGTTCGATTTGTAACTATTTCGACCCTTAACTGTCTTTCATTTTGTACGGATTTGCCTTGCTAATGTGGTACGGCTGATTTGATTGTACAGCTATCACCCGACAATTTACTAACTTGGCAATTTCCTGAGTATTCATGCCATATAAAACACTTAATGACAAAAAAAATAACTTTAACTTTTTTTCTGTACGTCCCTTTTTTCTTTTTTTTTTAACTCAATTCCGTACGGCCTTTTCCATAAGATCGTACGTTTTTTTTTGTTTTTTTTAAATTTTTTTTTAAAAACTCAATTTCGTACATCCGTACGGCCTTTTCCGTACGACAGTACGGATTTTTTTAATTTTTATTTTTTTAAAAAAATTTGTACCGTACGAACCTACTATACTATTATTTCCGTACGACAACATTTTTATATTTTTTAATTTTTTAATTTTCCGGTTTTTTCCTACGGCACCGTACAGGGTCGTACGGACGTACCATACGGTCATTTCCATACAACCGCACTTACCTGTCCGCCTAGGCAGACATCATCTATTGCCTCCATTGGTGATAGATTTTCAACTTGGAGCCATTTATAGCATCAGGCACCTCCATCCCATCCATCGTCCACAGCTTGATGGCTCCGTTTGCGCCAACTTCGCGAATCTTAAAGGGACCTAGCCATTTTACCCTGAACTTGCCTGGCTTAATTTCGTTTCGACCATTAAACTTGAATACCAATTGCCTCGGGGTGAACTGCATCCTTCTTAAATGTTTGTCGTGCCAGGCTTTCCGTCGTTGCTAAGCTGTCTTTGTCGCCCACTGTGCCATCATTCGTCTTTCATCCAACTTATTCAAGGCGTATAGTCTCTCCTGGAGGCTTTCCATGTCACCTAACCTGTTGTCAATGGCAATTCTGAGACTTGGCACCATGAATTCCACTGGCACCACAGCCTCCTAGCCGTACATTAATTGGAATGGTGTCTGCCCAGTGGTTACCTTGTAAGTTGTTCGGTACGCCCAAAGTACCGATGGTAGACGCTCCTCCCAGTCTTCCTTCTCAACCCCGCAGGACTTATAAATTACTGAGACCATGATTTTGTTGGTCGCCTCAGCCTGGCCGTTTGCCCGAGGATAGTATGGACTTGATAGAGAATGGAAAATTTTGAATTCGGTTGTCAACAGCCGGATAATGTGGTTTACAAAGTGCCCTCCTCTATCACTTGTCAACTGTATAGGTATTCCGTACTGGGTGATAATCTGTTCATAAATGAATCTCGCCGTACTAACGGCGGAGTTGTTTGCCAAGGCCCTCGCTTTGACCCATTTGGTCAAGTATTCGGTCGCCACGACAATGTATCTACATCGTCGGGCCCGACTTGGTTTCAACGGACCAATGAAGTCTAACCCCCATCTTTCGAACAACTCTTGAGCATTCAACGGGTTGAGTGGCATAAAATTCCTCTTTAACGATCGTCTAGCACGTTGACATGTATCACAACTTGTCACCCATTCTCTGGCGTCATTATGCACTGTCAACCACCATAAGCCTGCTAGTAAGACTTTCCTTGCCGTCGTGTCCGGTCTCATGTGTCCTCCTGCGACCCCTTCATGTGCTTCTCTCAGGACTCCTGGGAAATCCTCTTCCAAGACGCATCGTCGTAGGATCTGGTCAGGTCCCATCTTGTAGAGAAGGCCATTTATAAGTTGGAATGTTCTGCTTCTTAGTACAAGTTTTCGTCTTTCGCTTGACGACATTTCCTTAGGAAATTTTGAAGTTGATAGGTATTCGCCCACACTCATGTACCAGGCAGAAAGGACGGCAATGCGGAAGAGATGGGCGTCTGGAAAATCCTCGTTAACACCTTCGGCCGGCTCTCCAGACTTGATCCGTGATAGCTGGTCGGCGATGACATGGCTCTTGCCAGGTCTGAAAAAAATGTTGAATGTAAATTCTTGTAACAGCAACAGCCATCGGCTAATCCGCCCTTGGATGATTGGCTTGTTCACCAAGTACATCAACGCCTGGTGATCCACATAAAATGTGAATGGTATCGCCAATAGGTAATGTCGGAATTTCTGGACGGAGTATACCATCCCGAGGGCTTCTCTCTCTGTCGTGCTGTAATTCTTCTCTCCTTTTGACAAGAGTCGGCTTGCAAAATACACTGGGTGGTCCAGCCCATGGCTGCCAACCTGCGCCAGTGTGGCCCCTATGGCAAAGTTGGATGCGTCGACATGTACATGGAACTCTTTGTCCCAGTCTGGATATGTCAGGATTGGCGCACCTACCAACCGTGACTTTAACTCCTGGAAAGCCTCTTCTTGGGCCGTCCCCCAGATGTACGGCTCCCCCCTTCGTGTCAGCATATCAAGTGGGTATGATACTTGGGCAAAGTTCTTAATAAACCGCCTATAATACCCAATGTGTCCAAGAAATGACTTGACGCCAGTGACATCGTCGGGCGCCTCCATCTCCACAATGACCCGTACCTTGTCAGGGTCAGTCTTCAGTCCGGCCTTGCAGACGATGTGCCCTAGTAACTTGCCTTGAGGCACCATAAATCTGCATTTCTTGAGATTTAGGGCGAGGTGGACTCGTCGGCATCTTTCCATGCATTCGCCAAGTGAGGCGAGATGTGCCTCTTTCGTGCTGTAAATGGACCAGTCATCCAAGAATGCTTTGAAGTTTCCTACGAACATTTTGTCGAAAATATGGAGGATTATCCGTTGGAAGGTAGCTGGCGCGTTGCACAACCCGAATGGCATCTGGTTGTATGCATAGACGCCATCTTCTACGACAAAGGTGGTCTTCAATTTGTCCTCCTCTGCAATGGAAATTTGATTATATCCAGAGAATCCATCCATAAATGAATAAATTTCATGGCCCGCTACTTCCTCGAGGATGGTGTCTGTGAACGGTATGGGAAATGGATCTTTTAATTGTGATAGCATTCAAACACATAAAGTCTACATAGATTCTTATCTGATCTGCCTCCTTTTTCAAGGATATCACAATGGGTGATACCCATTCGCTGGTCTGGACCTTGAAGATGATTCCTGCTTCGAGCATGCGGTCAATTTCGTCATTTACCCTAGCGGCATAATTTTTGTTCATCCTATATGGCCGCTTCCGTATAGGCACGGCCCCGAGAACCAGAGGGATCCGATGTACGCAAAGTTTTTGTGGTACCCCTTTGAGGTCTTTATACGTCCAGCGAACACATCCTTGTACTTTGTGAAAATTTTGAATGCCGCTGTCTTCAAGACCGGATTCCAGTCGTCGCCGACCAAAATATTTTTCTGTTCTGAAGTTTCTCCAAGATTTGTAATTTTAAGTGTGGATTCCTCGTACCTTATGGGCTTACTCTTGTCGAACTGGTGTGTTGGTGCGTCATCCACAGGGGCATCCCCTTGTATTGTCCGTACTCTGGCAGGAACTCATTCTCGTCAAGTTCTTCTTCGATCTCCAGCACATTGCACCCGTACAATAATTCATAGTCTTCCATTTGCCAATGGAAGAGCCCTCTCAAAGAATCCGTCTCGTCCTCATAACAGGCTTGAATTCCTAAGATGCCTTCGTCATCTGGTTCCCTGCCATCCTTCCCTTCGTCCATACCGTCGTCCCCGTCGGACTCTGACTCTGATGCCAACTCTTCACTGACCAGTTGGGTTTTGAGGTCAATGATATATCTTCTGCCGGCCTTTTCCATGGACAAGGTATTCTTTTTCCAATTGCGGTTTGCTTTTGCCGCCACCACCCAACCTCTGCCAAGGATGGCATCATATCCCTTCTTCTTCAATGGGATGACCACAAAGTTCAAGACGAACGGCTGTGTTCTGATCGTTACTGGCTGCACCATGAGTGTGCCAAGCGGCTTGATGCCGTGTTGGTCTGCTCCCAATAAATTAAAGGTGGACGGCCAGAGAGTAGGTTTGCCCAATTTTTTCCATGTTTCCTCTAGCAAGACATTTACTCCCGACCCGCTGTCGACAATGGTGTCGATCAAGATGGTGCCCAGTATACCCATTTCCACCACTGCTGGGTGTCTACCATTGTTGATCGTCAGGGCTAATGGGTTTGCCGCCATCTCGCCAAGGTTGTCCCTTCCATATGTTGGTCGACCGACTGGGGTTATCAGTATGGATTGCAGAAGTGCCGTCCGCAAGTGTGGCATACTTTCCAGGAGATCCTTCATTTTGACGGGTATCTCGACCTGTAGCAGTTGGTTTATAATATTTGTTTCTGCTTCAGAGCGAGAAGTACCTGCAAGCCCGTGTGCATCCTTGTTCATCGACATCTCCTTCTCCAGTTTCGCTTGTGCCTCCAGTGCCTTTCATTTTTCCGTACGAGGATCTGGGTAAGTGGCCGCTTTCGTCTTGGATCTTGTTATGGCGAGCACATCCTCCGTTTCTACATTCAACAAATTCACTCCAGATTTCGGACAGTTGCCATTGTCATGGTCCCCCGGACCGCACCACTTGCAAAGTTTTTGTGGCACTTCCTCCACCGTACAGTCTCTGGCAAAATGCCCCCATTGGTTGCAAGCCCGACATTGTATCATCGGCCGCCCTTTAGCGTCGTATTGGATTCGGTTTCTATTATTAGTATTATTATTATTGCCTCTTCCTCCTCGCCTGTTGTTCCGATAGCTGCCAGACGACGCGTTGTTGATCGCAGGCTGAGACGTGTCGGCTAGCGCAAACGGTTCCGTAAAGAGAACATGTTGGTTACGGGTCCTCATATTGTACGGACACTCCTTGGTAAGGTGTCCGACAATTTGACAAATATCACAAAATGCTTTCTTCGAACAAGACCCCTTAGTGTGTCCATCGCTACGGCAGTCCGTGCACCATAAATCCCCTTCGTCGGCTCTGCTTGTGCTTCCTTTGGTCGCCTTCATCTCTCTCATCATTCGCTCCATATCTTTCTGGAGAGCCCGTACCTTGCGATTAGACTCGTCATCACTGCTACTGCTTTTGTCAGAAGAGGAATCGTCGTCTGACGAGGATTTCTTTTTCTTTTTCTTGGACTTCTTCTGCTCGCTTTCTAAATCCATTGCCCTATTATAGGCGTCGATATATGAAGAGGGAGGTACGATCTTTATTTTCCGTCTAAGAGACGTCTTCAAACCTTCCACGAACCACCATTTTTTCAGTCCGTCTGCGGGCTGGTTCTCCATTTTTCCTAGCAGCTCTTTGAGCCGCCGGCTGTAGGTTCGAACCGTCTCGTTCTTCCTCTGTTTCATGCCATAAATTTCGGCTACGATCTCATTATCGTCTCTTAGGAGACGAAACTCCGCTTGAAATTCCTTCTTCAAGTTAGGCCATGTGCTAATTTTAGCCTTCTCCGTATCAGAGAACCAGTCGATGGCCACGCCCCTTAGGGTTGCCGGAAACTGTGTTACCCACTCGTCTGGATCGGTAACACCATTCGCTCCCCAAATTGTTTTACAAGTGCGACAGTGGCGGACAGGGTCTTCTTTCCCGTCCCCATGGAACTTTGGAAGTTTTTGTTTTTGCGCCATGCCTTGTCTTTTTACTACTAGTGGCTGCTGTCCTACTCCAGATGGGTTAGATCCTGTAAGAGGTGCTTGACTGCCGTGCCCCGGTGTCCCTCCGACACTCCTGGCAGCCCCGGTGTCTTCTCCCTCCCTTGCCTCCTCCCCACTCCGTGAAGTTTTCCTAGCCTCTGGTGTGCGTGACAAGTCCCTCAAGTCCCTCAACTGAGTTTTAGTACACTCTATCCTGCGGCGGGTTTCCGCAAGTAACTCCTCCCGACTCCGTGGGTGGCCGTCGGCCTCACTGTCCCCTTCGGAGCGTTCCTCCTCCCTTCGCTTATACCTCCGTCGCCTTTCCGCTTGCTATTCCAGGATCAAGGCACGTCGGGCTACTGCACGTTCATCTATATACTCTTGCTTATTTTTGTCTTTATTCAATGTATTGGGCATTAATTCCCGTACGGCTTTATATATAACGACGACATATAAAAAGTAGAACACTTTTATTCATTCATCCTGTGGGATACAAGTCTATGTCAACAATATGACATAATTATTACAATGAGTGTTCTTTATTCCGCCCCGTGCGGCTCAAGGTTCAAGTGTCTGTCGCATGCCATCCTGTTGCGCTTCCCAACGACGGTTGTTTTCTTCATACTGTAGGAGGATCTGTTGGCGTCGTTCTTCGCAAGCAATTTCCTCCAGGCGAGCCTGCTGTGCGAGTGAAGCCTGTGCGAACAATCGGGGGAGGTGGTTCATCAACTGATTCACCGCAGGGCTAACTTCCAGTGCGGTCCACACGACACTTGTTGGAACTTCCGTCTCCGTGGCCTCTCTTCGGACGTAGGTTTCGATGGCCACCTGAAGCAGGATTGAAAATTCCCTCGTTGTAGTATCTTCTCCGTCGTAGAGCTCTGTTCGTGCGTCGTCCGCCTCAAGGTTAATCTCGCTCGCGGGTAGGCCCATCGCGTCCCTACGCCATCCGCTCCTTTTCCCGAGTCTGTCTAGGCAACGGCACTAAATGTTTTGCCAATAAAGTGTAATTTAATGCATTGCAAAAATAATAGACATGACAGAATATAAAGGAACTCAGATCTTCATTGATTCATAATAATGTCAGTACAATGACAATGACCATACTAACTCCGTCCCCATGACCAAGGACTCGCTAATATATAAAGGTGACCGGTCAGTTACCCGGTGTCAACTGTCGACAACCGACGGGTTAACTGCCGTCATTAACTCTAATTAGATTAAATGTCTTATTGCTTAATTACTCGACAACAAGGAGCAGTAGGGTTCCTTTGTGTAATCTTGCATAATGTGACCAGGATGTGATGGGCTGGTTGCCATCTTTTTGACAGAGTTTCCAACTTGGGTTTATTTTCTTTAAATATCTCTATCATCTTTAATAAGGACTCATAGCCCTTATAAACATCATCTAGCTTCTCAGCAACAAGCTTTACTCTATGTGCCAGTATTTGTTCAAAAATGTTATACATCTGATATGGTATTTTCTGCAGAACTTCTTCATTGGCCATCTTCAAGTCTTTAATTTCCTTTTCATATCTTTTCTTTTCTTCACTCCATCCTTTACTATCCTCAGTGTTGTCTGTTGGTTTAGGGGTAGCATGCTTGTGCAGAATGATGGCTTTATTTTGATTGTCAGGGTGTCCTTTTGTTTTGTATTTCAACATGGCATTTTCAATATACAACCTGTTAATTTCATCATTCATTTCCACTTGCCCTTTTTCAAGTTCAACTATTTTTTGTTGCATGTGTTTTACTACATCTCTGGTGAGCATAGAAGAGTGCATGGTTAGTGGCCACCTCCAATGGGGAGGTATCTTTCATGGTTTTCAAAATTGTTGTTCCCTTTGTTTCTTTTACCATGTCTACAAGCTTTGGTTTGTTAGTACTTTTAAAGTTTACCCATGCAACTAGTATCTCAGTTCTTGGGTTATACCCTGTACCACTTACCCTTCTTCAAAATCAATTTTTGTTACCAGCATGGGGTCTTCTTGTTGCCTCACTTAATCTAATAATAACATCTGCTTTAGTGTCATCCCTGGGACAATTAACATATTACTTTTCATAACTATTTCTCTAGCTTCTGCTAGAGTGATATGTATATCATCAAATTTTATTTCTTTGAAGGTCTGGGCAATTACTTCCTCATGTTTGGATTCATCCACACCCATGAGGTTCATTTGTTTTCTTTCCTCAAACTCTTTCATCTTTAACTTCATCTAGAAGTCTTTGAACTTTGGAGTATTGATGAACTCATCATCTTCTATAAACCTCATTGATATAGCTACTCTTTCATCCACAGTATTTACTGGCTCTACCCCTTCTTCCATTTGAGCTTCATAGACATATGTTTCTTCTTCATACCTCGGTGGAACCATCTGTGATTTATCTGCTCCTTCATCACCCATTAAAGACCTTAATGCACTGATGGCATCATCAGTGTCTCCTTCTCCTTCTGATTCTACATAAGGCACTAATGGCTCTGGGTCATTTATCTTTTGTTTTTTGGATGGGGGTGAAATGGGTGAAGATTCCCGCAAAGACTCATCATCAGATACATCATGAATAACAACCCCTTCCGGTTTTCTTGGTGGTGTTTTGGCCTTTTTTGGTGGGGATCCACCGTGTCATGTCCCCTCCTTGATCGTTATATATAACCTAAACAAAGCAATTATTGTTATTAATTAATATAATAATTACAAACGAATGATTATTTGAAACTTATCTATTTAATTAATATTTATTACTAATAATATTCTAGAAATATTCAAATAAAAATAAATTAATATATCATAAACATAATTTACATCTTCATCGTCCTCATCCACGTTGCAGACTTGATCGTTGCTACCATGGACTAATATGATTAAAAAGATTACAGACCTGATGTTACTGTTACAGATCTGCTTTTGGTTAGCGTCAAAATTGTTAATATTATCTAAATAAGTCTAACAGCGTATTGAAGACTCTAAATAATGAAACGGTTTAAATAGAATGGTAACAAAGCATTAGTTAATATGCAGCGATAACATTATTTAAGTGTTCAATAACTATCTTGAAGATCGATTCTTATTACTAATTGATGGCTGATCGATTTATCCAAGCAAGGTGTCTTTTATGTTTCATTTGGGTGTCTCTTCATGAAGAGACAAGTATATAGATATAAATACTTATTTGTAATCATTTTCAAGGAAGGAAGAAAGGGAGAGAGGAAGACTAATTAAGAACTATCATAAAGATTACAAACAGCAACATCCTTGTTATTGGTTGTAGGCATGGGATGTATTTAATAAGTACGTTTAATAGATGAAGCCTGATAACGTGTTTATGCAGAATTTAATAGTAATATTAATAAAGTCTGCAATAGGTATGAAGGTCATGTTTAATATCTAGTGACAGACCACATCTGACACATGTCAGATCTGTCTGCCTTTTCAGCCACCATTATACTAACAGTTTATGTTTTCAGGCAGTAGTAGTATTAGTGATTTATACAAAAGGTAATTAGCAAATGTATTAATAATTGGTAAATTAATAATTAGTTAACTAATAAATATATATATATATATAATTTATAATTTAATATAATGTATTTATTTGTATATATGTTCAAATTAGAATAAGGAATAATATTAGGTATAGATATAATAATAGATATTAATATAATAATTATAATTAATATAATATGTTTAAAAACTGTTCTGCAGTAATGCATAATAACTCATACAACTAGTAATTAATTAAATAAGTAAATAATTTATAAATGAATCAGAATAAGATTAATTATTAGTATGGTAAATTGGCAATTACTTGATAAACTAAAGAAAGATAGAATATCACAGATTTGATTCACGTTAAGATATACTTGACTCTTAATCAAGTTAGTTTAAGTCATGAGTATTTTGGAAATAGATTAATTATGGTTAAAACAGACCAAACCCTAGTAGGGGACATTACACACCGCCTGTTGATTTTCCATAAATTCTTTCAAAGTTATCTATATACAGATCAATTTTCTTCAATTCATCAATCTCCTCGTCAAAAAACCTAGGGAAATGGGGATCTTTTTCTTCTTTTCTTCTTCAAGTTTCTTTATATCATGCCAACTTCTTTCTTCTTTGCACAACTTCTGAAAATGTTATACAATTCCTAGTCAAATCTTCTTGTATCAATACCTCATGAGAGACTTTTGACAAAAGAATTGTTGGTGTAATTATTTATTCATCTTGGATATAATTACACTATACTTAAGTTTACTTAGGTACATGCATAACATTGTAGTTTGCATATGAGACACTTAGGGAGATGTGCTGCATTGGGAGTGTGTATGTAGGAGAATTTCCACCTTTTATGGTGTGATCTTGTTGTTACTTTATCATATCCACTTATTATGGAGTGATAATTCCACCTTCGATGGGTGATCCACCTCGTGTGGAATATTTTGCTATTTCTCCTATCTACCCCTACCTGCAAATATTATTCAATTCTCAATTCAAAATGCAAGTTCTATTCTAGTTTATCTTTTCTTTTAACTATGTATTATCTATTTAATATGATAAATCTAATTATCTTCTTTTATATTGCAGGTGAGAGGAGCATTTATTGATTTCGATGTCCTTCTCACAAATGCCAATTGATATGTATATGCAAGCAGGGAGGATCAAGCAATGCCTTGACTAGACATGACCGATCAAGACATTACTTGATTGCACCCTTTGACTCATCGTTGCAATTACCAATCGTTGTATGCTTTAATTAACAACCCGATACCAATCGGGGTATACTTAACTTGCCACCCGATACCAACTGGTGTATGCTTAATTTGCCACTAGATACCAATCGGTGTATGCTTAATTTGCCACTCAATACCAATCGGTGTATACTAGTTAATCCCGATAACCATTATTGTTCACTGTTTAATATATCAACCAATATAAATCGGAATACATTGGTTAGCCTGATAATAATTGATGATCACAGTTAATATGATAACCGATATTAATCGGGGTCCATACGTTATAGTGTAAACTGATATTAATCGATATTCTATGCTATAGGATGATTATGGATAGTTAAGCATTGATCGAACTAAGTAGATTGAACATATACAAAGGAAGAATGATCATCAAATGAAGGAACAATAGCTTGAAGTTTTTCATCATAGTTTATCGATAGGATAAATGATTGAATGAGAGACTTCATTTATCTCTCATTCAATCATTTATCTTACTGAAGCTATCATGCATTAACACTACCTACCCTTGCATCTCATTGAGCCACGTGTCATCATTGTGTGGTCTCTTGTCTCTTAGCCTTGCCTTTATAAGCAGGCTTATCCTACATTGTATGTAATGATTATTGATCCAGTTGATCTCTTTTGCATCTTGATAGGAACACAGTTTATTCTTGTCATATTTTATCTCTCGTCATTGTGTTGTCTTATGGTCTCTTTGATCTTGGCTGCTTCAAGCATAATCTCACATGGTATCAGAACGGTTGGAGCACCTATGCTTTTCCTTCAATTTTGGGTTTTTTCTCCCTGATTGTAAGTGGGAAATTTTTCTTAAGTTGCAAGTTTTGATTTTCCCTTTGTTTTAGTGTTGTAGGGAAATTTTAAGTTAATTACAAGTGCACTTTATAAAAAATAGAACTTATAACTTACTTTTTATTTCCCCCTTGTTGCTTTTTGGCTTTTTAAGTCATTGTAGGAACTTTTTAGACATATTACATGTGAACTTTAAATAAACTTGTAATTCATTTAAAAAGTTCCACTTCAGTGATTTTAAGTTATGGTAGGGGTTTTTCTCCTCCTTAACAAGTTTTATAAAGTCACTTTTAGTTGTAATAGGGATTTTATTTCCCTATTACAAGTTGTTTTTATGGCTTGTAAAAGGAATTTTATTTTCCCTTTACTAGTCTTTTGTTTAAAAAAAACTTGTAAAGGGAGTTTTATTTCCCTATTACAAATATTTTAAACTTCTTGTTTGCTCTCACAAACCTGATTTTGCCTTATGAGGGGAAAAGTGAACATTTTAAACATGTGAAAAGGTGAAAGAAACCCGATTTCTTTTGTTGCATGCATTTTTGAACTTGTTGTTCTTTCCCAAGAACCCGACCAGCTTTGTTGAAGGATTTTGTTGAAGATTTCCACCGATTTTTGTGAAGAGATTCAAGGAGGGAGAAGGCGTTTTGGATTTCTTCCTATTTTCATGCATCTGTCTAACTCTTTTTATGCCATTTGTTAGACGTTTTGCTGATTAAATGATCTTCAAACAACAAACACGTGTTTCTTCAAATGCCATGATTTTCTTCTTCAAATGCCACGAATCTTGCCTCTCCCAAGTCGTTTTGGCTTCTTTCATCTAGGCATGGAGGTTGAATACTTTTCTTGACCGATTCCTCATGCTTTTGATGGGCGTTTTGATACATATGGTGTTTTGGCAAAAACGTGGCTAGGATTTGGAGTGTGGTTTGTTGTCTATTTAAGAGGTTCATTGTCTTCTCTTTCAAGGATTGCTTCTTACTTCTTGGAGGACGTTTTGATTGATCAAGGTATGATTCTTTCCTTTCTTCTTTGTTTATATTTCTTGTTTTTTATTGTTTTGTTTCCTTGGTCAATTTGTATATATGTTAGTTTTGTTCTTGCTTAAAATCGGTTTTGTAAGAGATTTTCCCCTTTGTTCCAAGTTTGCAAGGCAATTTGCAAGTTGCATTGTCTTTCCCCATTTTCCCTCTTTACTTGCATTCGGGATTTCAAAACCCGATTGAAAGTAAGATGAAAATAATTGACCTTCCCCTTTGGTTGGAAAATTTTAACCATCTTTTGGTGAAATTCCAAGTTTTTAAGTTGGAAAATACTCATCCTTTCAAAATCAGATTTTTAAAACCGGATTACAAGTTGAAAGCTCTTCCCATCTTCTTGAAAATGATCTTCCCAAAATCTTTCCATTTTCGTTCATTTTCAGTACCATCATCCGTACCTACCATTCCCACCATTTCCCACAAGTCAAAATCTCATTTTTCACCCACTTCTTCATTTTCCTTTTTACAAGTATACTTGCATTCGGGTTTTAAAAGTCCAATTGCACATTTGTTCTTCCCCACTTGTATACTTGTAAAACATTCCCCAAAATCCGAAATTGGTCAAAAGCCAAGTTTTGAGCATCCTTGTTTATTCCCCATCCTCCTTTCACAAAGTTGTGAAGTGCAAAGGTTAGAGTTTTTCCCATTTGAAGAAGGAAAGATGTTAGTTGCAGCTGATCTTGATGTTGCTTTGACACTTTTAAGTCTTCATCGCAGCGTGCCAAATTGTTCTTTAATGTCAAATTTACCATCATCTTCCATTCCAAAGAAGATAAAATACAAATATGACAAATACCAAAATGAGGTCTCCCCTTCACAAGTTTCCTCTCCTTTGGATCATATCAAGGATACGAAAATTGGGCATGTTGACATGTTAGAATTCATCAAAAGGGTGGAGGATCTGCAAGATAGTAATATGCAGCGGTTGTTGGACAGCCACATTCATCATGCATCTTCTTTTCCGGTGGCTGCCCTAGAACCTGAATTTGTTCTTGCTTGTGCTTACCATTTTGACAAGGAGACAAGAACCATTAGAAATGACGATGGGGAGGCAATAATCCGCCTTGATGCGGATACTATTGAGAAATTCTTCAGAATACCATTAGCACCTATGTATATGGAGATTTCCAAAGATAGTCCAGTTGAATACTATGTCAAGAGAGAGAAGGATTGCAAACGCCACATTAACAGGTGGATCCATGAGCAACGAGCCGCTTTCACAAGGTGGGCTAAGTTGTACTGTTGTGACTTCAAGTGGGAAATTGGAGACATCATTATTCTTAGCAGGATGTTGGGACTAAAGCATTCTAATGTTTTTGAGCCTTGGATGTATCAGTTTATCATGTTCATAAGGTAGTCCCATCACATCTCATGGGGAGAAATTATCAGTGACGCTTTGTGTGAACAACTTGCAGCAGTCCTTACTACCATGACATTCTATATGAATTCATACTTGGTGTATCTAGCAGCATCACTTAGACACTTCCCTCGTCTTTCTACCAAGGGTGATCGCTCGCTTATACCTGTGTGGGAGTACTATGATCAGCTGCCTTTGAGACCCAACAGATTACATTTAAGAAGGGTTCGGGATGCATTCTTTGGTTATTTCATGTGTCAGTTTGACAAGACTCTAAAGAATGGAAGAGTATCAAATGAGGCATGGGAAATAGTGAATGAATATGGTTGCTTGTTCCTTCAATTCCCGACTTTCACTTACATGAGAGTTAGATGTTACAATGGGCATCCATGCATGCTCCCTAGATACTCAACTGATAAGATTATTCTTATGGAGTTGGGAAGACAGATCATGGCGGTTCATGCACATCAATCTGTCAAGCATAAGGTTGGAATGGGGATTTCTACAACTAACCCATTGAAGATTGGCCGGTACTCCCTCATCACATCCACCAAAGCCAAAGCCAAAGCTAAGCTATGGAGACCGAGATGCAAGAGATAAAACTCAAAAGGTTTAAGTCAAGGGCAGATTTTGACTACCGAGGTATGAAGGAGAGAATCAAAAAGTCTTTCATACATGTGCATCGCACAAAAGATATCTGAGTGGATCTTCGTACAGAAATTGAGGTTCTTAAGATGGATTACTGTAGGCTCACCCTTGAGCAAGTTATTGATTTGAATCTGGTGGACATTCCGCAAGGGATGATTGATGATGGGAATGTGCTTGATCCAGAGCACGTCTCACGAAGAGTTGATGAAGCCCCACTTCCTTTAATCCAGTGGTCACACAAAGAATGCACTTCCATTCTTGAGAGATTTCAAACCATCTTAGCTAACACCAACACTTGGCTCAAAGGTAATGGTGTTAGGCTCATCAAGATCAAGATTGGAAAAGAACATGATTCTATAGGGCCCCTTGGGTGTAAGTCTGAGATTCAGATAGATAACAAGGAAGGTGCATCATCTTTGGGCACAAGGATCAAGTTGCAAGTTAGTCGGGCAATGGTGCTTCCTCCTGAGGAGGCGACAGTTCGTGGGAAGGAAAAATCCCAACTTCACATTCATGTGATTGATCCTGATGATCCAGAAGGACAACAATCACATGATGCTCCTAAGTCACTGCTTCGGAGTCATCTCATGAGATTCTCTCCTCAGTTCCCATGGAGCTACCTCTATCTCCTCCTAACACAGTAGTAGATGACTCCCCTCAGAATGTTGTTCCCATTTCAGCAGTTGAGCCACCTCTTGATCATCAACAAGAGAGTTTGCTGGAAATCTTTGAGGATACTCTGCATGTATTCATTTATTAGAGATTGATACCTCTACTTCCAGCTTTGAGGAGTTTATGAAACAATCTTCATGCCCTTTGGTTACCGAACAAGCCATGGTTGCCATCCAGACAGATACTTCCCCTAGGATGACCATGGTTGTTCAAACAGAAACTGCTTCTCCTTTGCTTTCACCTGCTACTGAAGGAGAACTAATGGCTTTACCTCCATGGCTTAGTTCTTTCACTCCCAAGAGGAAGAAGCAGGGAATTTCTCCTTATGTCTTTGATTATCAGCAGCTTAAGCAATCCAAGCCCAAGGTTGCTAAAAGAGCCAAGAAGATCTCAAGGGTAACAATTGACAGCAACAACATGAAAGTGGTAGAAATTGTTGAGCCCCTTGTAGATAAGCCACACGAAGAAATGCAAGCTGCTGATTACAGGGTCATGTTGATGTGTAATTTGTACACCACCAAACACAAAATAAAATACCCAAAAGGTACCTTATCCTCTCTTGATTAAAGTCTCCGAATGCTGAAGATGTCGCGAAAAGGATCAATCAGGATGACTTCAAGGTTCTTCGTTGTAGGATCTCTACGTGTGGATAAGCACCAGCGGTCGTTGTATATGTTGTTTCTTCAAGGGGCCTTACGTACTTTCAGAGAAAGCTTGTCCGTGTTACTCTCTTTTCAACTGCAGGAACAGGATTTTCCTAACACTAACAGATTTTCAAAAAAAAATCAAAAGGATAAGGGTTTCAAGGAAGGGATGTTAATCTAATCCTAAGAATGACTCAATGAAGTCTAGACTTGGTAAGATTCTACCAATTTCAGTATCGCCAAGAAATTACAACTCTACTGGAATTGATGCGATCTTCTAAGGTGATTCAGTAACTTTCAAATCATTAAGGATATAGATACTATCATAGAGATACATATCAATACTTCAAAAATGATTGAATTTTTTAAGCAATCTCAATATTTACAGTTGACAACACAAGGCGTCCTTACAATCAGTAAGAAGCTAGTGGTTTGGAACGTGAATCTCACCAAAGATCAAGCACAACACTTAGTCCTTCAAACTTTACTACTTCAACTGAGAGTGATTCAAGAAAGTAAACAATTATGAAGATAGCCACAAGTATTGCAATAAAACACCATAACTTCAATATTTTATTCATCTCAAAGCCAAATAGACAACAATTGTTCAAAATTCTTTCTTCACTACTCAAGCTTGCTACACAATTACTTTTTCTCTCTAAGCTCTCTCTCCTTTTTTCTAACTTCTATCCCTCAAAATGAAAATGAGTGAGGGTATATATAGCATCCTCAAATACAATGAATGGCCCAGATCGAAAGAAGATCAACGGCTGAGATTTTGACACCTAAACCCTAATTAGGGTTTGTTACAAAAGGTCCCCATTTAGATAAACATCATTAAATGCATAGCCAATAATTAATTGGCACAAATATCGAGGAAACATAGACCAATAGGAATTAAGCTGCCACATCATCCTATAAAAACTTTTCATCTAGAATTTTGTTCCCTTTCCTATACTCTTTCTTAGCATATTCAATGAATCTGGACACAGCTCTCTCGATCTCAGCAATGGGAATCTCAGGAAGATTCTTCATTCGTTCTTCTAAGTGAAGGACTTGATCAAAAGCAGTGAGAAGAGCTGTCTCCCATCCAGGTTCAAGCTCTTTGGTCTTCTCAATCAGGAACATAGTAGTGAACATCTGATCTCGTTGCTTATCTGTGATGATGTTCTCCTCTTTGCAAAAGATAACCTTGACTCTCTCCTCCAACTCTTGGATGTCCACATCTGTCTCAATCTCGATCCGTCTACCAAGAATGGTACATAACACGTCAAATACCTTATCTTGAATTGGATGAATGATACCTTCAACTTGACTGCATCTAGTGTTGATGTCCTCAAAAAGGACCTCTTTCATCTGGAGCAGAGCTGACCACTGTAAGAAATTATGGGTTCCTCCATCCATTATCCTTTCTTGTGCCAGAATCCGTCTTGGTGTTTGTCTTATCACTTGTAAGACAGGAATGATAACATCTCTAGTGTGAGTGAATGTAGCTACAGTTATCATTAGATTATGGATAATCTCAAGGACCTGGATAGCTCGATGAACTGTCTTCATCATTCTCGTTGCAAATTCAACGGCTACCGTGTGGGATTTATCAATCCAAGAGCTCATAAGCTGAACCAAGCTCTTGACTCTTTCTGCCTCACCCACTGATTCAAGAGGGAGTGCTTGTAAAGGGGATACTGCCGGATCCTGATGTCTCAAGGACTGATTGAGATGACTAAAATAGCTTCTCCAAGCACTGACCTCCCTCTCAAGCTTCTTATTCTTTTCCATTTCTTCTTTAAGTTTGTCTTTAAGTGCTTCAAATGAATCGGTTGCTTCTTCCATTGTTTGCTCGGAGGTAAGTGGACCAAGCTCAAATGTTTCTAAGTCATACTCATCTGCAAGAATCTCACCCTCATATTTGTCCACTACTGGTGTAGCTACTCGCAATTTCCTGGATCCTGTCTCATCTCTAATTACCTTGGACATCTTTGTGGCCTTCTTCTTTTCCATCACCTCTTGAGAACTTCCTATGAGGCTTTCTAAATCAAATACATCTTCTTCCTCTTCAACCACAACTACCCTTGTCAGTCTCTCTTTTAACCAATCCGGAATGGCGGATCTTGTTTCCCTTACTTGTATTTCTTTAAGCAGTGGTCTATCCTCTCGGAAAGGAGATGTCGCATCATCATCATTCTTCTCTTCATGTAGCTCATTAGCATCAACTTGGGGAGATTGACTCGTCAACTGCTAAGGTGTCTGTCCCTTTTCTTGCTTGTCATTTTGTACCATGGATTCCATAGATTCATCAATTTCATATACCATCTCCCCCTGATCTTCTCCTTGATTTGCCTTCTTTTCATGTCGAGAAGACGTGCTTGTTGGGTGATCGGGGTTTGTTTTCTGCTTCTTCCTGGTGGGTTCCCTTTTCTCAGGTCTTTCTTTCCTCTTTGAGCCTTTGGAATGAGAAGTATTCTCACTCACGCTTGCTTCTCCTTCCTCTGGTCTTGCCTCCAAAGTGAATGTCATTGATACATTCTGCTCTTTCAACTTCTGATGTTGTACATCCACCCATCTGCGAGTGCATGATAAAACGGGGGCCATCAAGGCTCTCAAGTCTAAAACTTCGGGCTCATTCCAATCTATTTTCACTTCCTTGTCCTCTTTCTCATAGGATGACTGGAGGCATCTACCATTGTCCCGGGCTTGATCAGCTACTCTATAAACTTTGCATTTCCTGATAAGATCTAAGGGTAGCCTGGAATGCATCCTTCTCTTAACCTCTAAATCACCTGGGAGATTCATCCAAAAATCCTCCACCTGAAACTATGCTTGTACTTCCTGCCGACTGTCTCCTCCATGTAACCATGAGGATCAAAATTCCCCCGCAAGGCAAAGAATGAGAATGAGTATAAAGATAATTCTTTCTCTGCATCCTCCGAGGCTTGAGTGTTAGGACATACTTCAACTGAATTCCCCAGTATGATGGGCACGGGAATTCCATTTCCGTGCTTGTGTCTAGATGCCTTTGCATAAGCTGCCAACTGTCTGGTCACCTCAAGTAGTATTATTCTGTCTGTTGGATACCTTGGCAACATGTAGGGAGGTGAAGGACACCCATGAACTCTGATGTATGTGAATTTTTGAAACTGGATGAACCATGCACCATACTTCTTCACAAGCTCCTGTGCATCCAGAGATAGTCGATTGTGAATCCCACCTTGCAATATCCTGGTAATGTTCATTGTGAAGGTGTCATTGACTAACTTGTAGTCACTTCTAAGCGGATGATGCAGATGAACATAAGAGTCACAAACCCTCATTTCTCCGGGTCCTCTTCTGATCACTCCTTTGTGAGGTAGCCCTGCATACTCGAAACTCCTGATTAAGGCATATATAACATATGAGCTCATGTGGAATGATTTGGTGGGTCTTAGCCTCCTCAACTGCACGTCCAAACAATTGCTAATAATTATAGCCCAATGAAGCATTCCCTTTCCTTGGACTATCATTTGAATGAAGAAGAACATCCACTTTTCGAAGAAGGCGGCCTGAGGAGCCCCTGTAACTCAATTGAGTAAAGTTATCAAATCCCTGTATTCCTCCTGGAAGTCGATCCTATGTGGTGTATTGGGAATCTTGTTCAAGTGAGGCCGACTCTTGAGCAACCAATTCTTATTGATGAAATTCAGGCAAGTCTCAGGATCATCTTCGTAGATTGACCTTGCTCCTTCTAAGCTTTTGTAAATCATATCTTTATGATCTGGAAGATGAAGAGCTTCGCTTATAGCTTCCTCTGAAAGGTAAGCTAAGATGTTCTCATCTTTGGTTACGATCGTCCTTGATTGTGAGTCATAGTAGCGGGCACACTCGATCATCAGCTCATGACGCTTGACTACAGGAGGGAAACCTGCAGCCTTGATGATGCCACTTTCAATTATCCTCCTTGCAACAGGTGATGGCTTGCCAATGTAGGGGACCTCTCGAAACTTCTTCACATTGAAGTTTCCTAAGTTGGTGTCTCCGATATTACTCCACTTAGACACGATCCTGGTCTCCAATTCGTCGCTCCTCTGATCTTCCTTGATGAGAGCCTGCCGACTAGTAGCTCCTCCGGCTTTGGGGGTTGCCATTTGATGCCTACACAAAAATTTCAAAATTAGTCTTTAAGCATCATATCTTAAAGTGTAGAAATTAAGACTTCTCAAAGGGAAGATTAATGAAAAATCTAGAATTCGTTATTTCTCAATTAATGGAATCAAACTTTCAAGACTTAGACCTTTTTCTAAAAAAAATGCTATGAAATTAAAACAAGCCTTGAATAAGAACTTCAAATAATTTGATTCCTCATACCTTCTCCTTTGAAAGCCTAACTATGAGCCTTGGTAAATGGAAGAAACAAGATCAGATCTTGCTGGATAAGGATTGAATTGCTGGCCTTCTTGGATGAATTGTCTTGATTAACCTTCAAAAGAAGTTCGCCTTCCACTAGCTTCTCAAAATCTGGAAATTATCCTTCAAACAACTTCAAAATCTGGAAATTATCTCCCAACTTGCTAAGAAATTCGCCTCCAATCTGCTAGATTTCGCTCCTCCAATCTGCTCCTCTAAATTCGCATAAGGAGGAATGAATGAATGATTTGCATTTTGACACAATACTCCTCTCTTATATAGGGCGCTCACCCTAATTAAGCATAAGGCCGACCTAGCAAATAAGGGGTAAAATAAATAAAATTTCCTTGAAAAGGTGGCCGACTTGCCTATAAAGGCAAAATAATGTTTTTTTTGAGCGCTCATTTGTATTTTTTAATTTTAAAAATTAATTTTAGTGCCTCCAAGGTAAAATTTTTTAAATATTTCAAGGCCTAAAAATTAATTTATTAAATTAAAAATGCCTTAATTAATGCGCATTTAATTTAATCCTCCCAATGTTTCGAAGTTAGCAAATTTGGTGATTTAGCACAAACTGGAGCGTATCAACGTTTGATCAAGGGCTAATGAAGTTTGCTAATGATTTCGCCCTGGACCATCAGGGAGGGTCAGGAGCGATTTTCTCAATTTAGTCCTAAATATTTCATACCTTGACTCCAAAATCTCCTGGAGGGTTAATTCATACCTAATTAAAGTCTTGCATTTCAAATTTTGGTATTTCATAGGAGGAAATTAGGTGAAATTGTGGATTTCGCCCTGGGCCCTCTGGAAGGGTCAAGAGCGAATTTTTTTATCCTAGGTCATAATCCACCTTGGCTTGATCATAAAACTCTTCCAAATCGATCTCCAGGATCCATTTCCTTGCACCACTGAGTTATCTCACCAAAATTTTGAAGGAAATAGTGCATTTTAAGGGGATTTCACTTTGGGCCCTCTGGAAGGATCAGGAGCGAAATTCACAATTGGGCTCAAAATTTTCATTTTCAAAGTTCAAAAACCTCTTCAAGGCACTCCAAATAGGCTCTTTCATTGCATTCCAGACTTAGTTTTATTCAACTTAGGAGGAAAAGTGTGATTTTAGAGTTTTTCGCCCTGGACCCTCTGGAAGGGTCAGGAGCAATTTTTTCTCCTCAGGCTAATTCCTTCATCATCTTTTGTTGAATCCTTCACTCATTGTTAGGCAATATTCTTCCTTATTCATTCCACCCAAGTTTGTCTTGTTTCTGTAAGGTAAAATAGGGGTTTTTCAAATTTTCACCCTGGGCCCTCTGGAAGGGTCAGGAGCGATCATTCCTCCTTGGCCTAGAATCATCAAGTTTTGAAGCAAACAATTACTCATCCATGGTCTTAAAGGTTATTTCTACCTTATCACATCCTTGCCTTAGCAAAAACTCAAAAGGAATAGGTTGATTTCATGATTTTCGCACTGGGCCCTCTAGAAGGGTCAGGAGCGAACTTTGAGTTTTTTGGCACATTCCTTCATTCTTTTAGCTTCAAATCACTTCTAAGGCATAAAACATCATATCCTTCTCCCACCTAAGTCATGAATAGCAAGATTTTGTCTTGAATTTGCAAGAAAAGGGGAGGACTTGGAAAATTCGCTCTGGACCCTCTGGAAGGGCCAGGAGCGAATTTCCTCCTTGGCTTCAAAACTTTCACTTTCAACAAACTCTCTTCACTTCAAGGCAATCCAAACATCATTTTAAACCCATGCCTAGGCTCACCTTTGCTCAAACTTTTGAGGAAAAGGCATGTTTTTTTATTTTCGCCCTGGACCCTCTGGAAGGGTCAGGAGCGATTTTCCCATTCTAGGCTTGGTTGCATCTTCTTGACTATCCAAATTATCTTCAAAGGACAAAACATACTTCCTTACATCCACTCCAACCACAAAAATCATTTTGATCTAGCAAGAAAAGGTGCTTTCAAGAATTTCGCTCTGGGCCTCCTGAGGGGGTCAGGAGCGAATTTTGCAATTTTGACCAAAATCTCTCACTTTTCACCTTGAAAACCTCTTTGCTAAGTGGGATTTCATATTTCACCATGCTAGGAATAAAGTTTATGTCCAAGGAAGGCTAAAAAATGTGTTTACAAGGAATTTCGCTCTGGACCCTCTGGAAGGGTCAGGAGCGAAATTGCCTTTCCTAGGCAAAACTCCTTCATTCTTTCATCTCCAAATGTGCCTAGGGGTTTCATCATGTTCATTTCACCTTTCATCACGCCTTTGACTCTTTAATTCAACCAAACCAAGAAAGAAATGTCTCCTATAGAGATTTTCGCCCTGGACCCTCTGGAAGGGTCAAGAGCGAATTTCTCAATTCAGGCTTGCTCCATCATCATTTCAAGTTGATTTCACCTCTCCAAGAAAGAAGACACTATTCCTCTCTCATCCAAACCCAAGCTTGACTTGATTTTGCAAGGAAAACAGGTGATTGAAGAAATTTCGCCCTGGACCTTCTGGAAGGGTCAGGAGCGAAAATTTGGTTTTAGGCAAAATCCTTCATTTTCAAAGTCAAAACAACCTCAATAGGCAAAAGCAATTTATTCTTGTTTCATTCATGCCACAGACTTGACATTTTTCATTGCAAGATGAGGGTTATTCAAAATTTCGCCCAGGACCCTCTGGAAGGGTTAGGAGCGAATTTGCCTTCCTGGTCCAAAATTCATCATTCTGCATGCTTCCAAATCTTTAAATGTATCAAGTGACGTCCAATATTCATTCCAAGAGACCTTGCACAAAAAGTTAGCCAAAATTAGTGCAAAAATAAGCTCAAAATAAAATTTTCGCCCTGGACCCTCTAGAAGGGTCAGGAGCGAAACTCATAATTCCAAGCTAAATTGCTCAATTCTTAAGTCTCAAACCATTTCACAGGGCAAGGTTAGATCACTTTCAGGGCCAGGAACCAGTTTGCAAGTCCACTCAAAACAAGAAATTGTGTTTAGAATGAAATTCGCTCTGGACCCTCTGGAAGGGTCAGGAGCGAAAATCCTATTTTAGGCATCATCTGGCTCTCCAAAATCGGTCAAATTCATCCTTAGGCAAGAACACCTAAATCCATCCTCAAACATGTCAAAACTCAGCCAAAATTGTGAAGGAAATCCAGTCTACTAAAGATTTTCGCTCTGGGCCCTTTGGAAGGGTCAAGAGCGAAATTTAGGTTTTCAGGCCCTTGATTCATTTCATTCTCCATTTAACCAAATCAACTCCCTTTCTTCATTGACCACATTTAGCTGACTCAGACTCAAAAACAAACAGGACTTTACCAAAAAAAAAACTTCCTTCAATCTAGACCTGACTTAAGACCTGTCCTATCCCTGACCTAACCAACTTGACTCTCTTGAAAGGTATACTTCATTCCGACAATCTTGAATCTTCAAGTAGACTATTAACAATTCCAAAACTTGGTTAGACTTAACTTGAATGAAACCCTAAAAATGAGCTTCCAAGGTTTAACCCTAGTCCAACTAGCTCAGACAGACCACTCACTCACTCAAAAACCCTAAAAGCAGAGAGAAAGCAAAACTAAAAGCAAAAAGAGTGGGTCCCCATTCTAATGGGGCAATGTGTGAAATGGTCACAACAGGTCACAAGGATAGAATTGGGTAAGCAAACACATGAAGTGGTCAAGCATGATGCCCAGCAATCCGTAGCTTCAGTAGTACAGCGGTATGATGAGCTTCTAGTGAAGAAAGACAAGCTAGAAGAGGCGAATAGGCAACTTGTTGCAGCTATTCATAAAATCACAAAACTTGCTAGTGAAGGGAGCAGTCCTTCAAGTTCTTCCAGTTCACAAGAATCAATTCAGGGAGTTGACAGAGTTGCTCAAAAGGTACAAGCATTGGAATCTTGGGTAGATCAACTTCATGATTTATGTGCACAAATTGAGGGAGGTTTTCCAAATGATGGTCAAATTGAAGACCATTGAAGAACAAATGAGCCAAGTTTCTAATACTTTCAAACAGAACTTGGAAAAGGTGGAAGATAGCTTGGTAACTTGGCTCAAAATCCCTCAACAAAAATTGAGTGTTCTTCTAGAACATCAGGTTATTCCTTCGAGAGTTGTGTATCTAGAATACCAGAAGCTCTTGGAGAACAAAGCTCTTGATCTCAAGTCACTTGTTGAAGATATTGATGATACCATGAGACTGCAATTGGAAGTATTTCAGGATATTGTTTCTCGTTGTGAGAAAGATTCTTGCAATATCATGGATCACAATGGGGAGTTATTATCAGAATAAAGGGTTCTCTCAGATCTAAAGTTGAAGATTCATCATGAGTAGAAGAGTGAACCATTTTCAGTTACATCTATTCAAGTCTTGGTTGCCTATCAAGTCTTCTTGCAGGAAATTCAATCTTCCTTGAGAAGAATAATGCCAAAATCCTTCGTTGTAGTGATGTTATTGTGAAAACCATGATCGTGGCAAAGAATACCCATGAACCGAATCCTGATGAGCTGCAAATGATCATCCAAAAGTTCAAAGGATTCATGTCTTCACATGCTGCAACCTAAGTGTTTTTCAGCACTTAGTTGCATTTTTCAAAATTGTAATCTCTTAGTTGTAGTTTCTCTTTTTACATGTTTACTTGTAAAAACATTTTGTACTTTGCAAGTCAAGTCATTACTTGCACTTTTGTAATTACAAGTAGACGAGTAACAAGTCAATTTAGAATAGGACTTGTAACTTTGAATAAGTCATAGGTAGTTATTGAATAAGTCTTGGTGGTTGAGAGAATTTCTCAAGTTAGTTAGGATCCTCCCACCTTTTTCTCATGAATCCTCTCCTATAAATACTTGAGGGGGTCTATTGTAATTTTTCTCTTTTAGAAAGCAAGCAAAACTCTGCCAAATTTGCAGCAAAGAAGTCTTTGAGCTTTTATGTGTAAATTGAAGAATTGAAAGGAATAGAAGAAGATTGCTCAAGTTTGAGTCTTTGTGCTACATTCTTGAGTTTGTGTTCCATATTATCTTCCTTGCAAGTGTTTCTTAGAGAGCTTAATCGAAGATTGCAGTCTTTGTGCTGCAAGTATTGGAAGTTAATATAAATTAGAGTAAACATTCTTCTAGGAAGAATTAGAAAAAGATTTTGTGATAAGAAATAGTTGAGTCTTTGAGCTCATACTAGTTTTTATTGTTTTGTGTAGAAGGGAATAAGATATTTCAGACTTTGTGCTACTATAATTTGTTCTTGATATCATTAGCATAGAAAAGGGTAGATAGGACTTCACATATTCAAGACTTTGAGCTTGATGTTGCTGTTCCGTCCCGAAGGAAGTGACAGAAGTCTCCGAGCTTTCAAGAAACTTCATTTCCTTTCTCTCATTTCATTTCAAAAAGTTGTTATTGCTGTTTTACGTTAAACTGCTATCACTTTTCTGTGGAGAGAAAAGGATATTGGCTTTCTTGAAAAAAGAAGAAAGACTGTTGTTCCATCCTATTTTAGTTTTAGTATTAGATAGATAGGGGGAGCCTTCCCTTAATTAGGATAATTAGGAGAGTTTTACTCACACTGTGGTTGAAACCACAATTTTGTATATTTTCCCAAGTGTACAAAATTTTCAACCAACACACCCATACACTGATAATGGTGTGGTCCAATCAGCGAAGTTGTGTGTATGACCCTTCTCAGGATCAAGAGCAAGTGGCCTCAATACTTTGCTCAATTCCAATGATATTCTTTCAACCTGATGATCTAGGGAATGGAAAATTACAATAACAAATGAATCATGAAAAGTCTTATAATTACAATCCTTGCACCCTATGTCCCATAGATAACACCATAATTGCATTGGTAACCTATTTCCTTGATCATCTACCATCCCTAGTTTTAATTGCTGGCTGAAGGCTTATCTGTTTTGATAAAAAATTAAATAAAACAATAGAGAATAGTGGCGGAAGTCACAACTCTTCTTCTCTTTCCATGCCACAAGATGATCATGAATTTTCCTTTCTAATTTAGATGCAAAGTCAAACTCAAGGTTTACTTCAGAATTTTGTATTCTCATGGTCATGTACATTAGTGACATTGGCATTTTCACCCTGGCAACCTCTCCTAACACTTGACACAAAGAAATATATGTCTTTTGGAAGTAGACAAGGAAATCTTCCACAAAAAAGGGTTCATTGCCCAAAATCACCACAAGTTTGTTGTTCACGCCCCTCCTTTGGTAGTGTGGAAGCTCATCCTTCCTAAAGGTTTTCCTCAATCTAGTATAGTCTATATCAAACTTCTCAAGGTCAACCTTAGTCAAAGCATGTTTGTTCAGCATAAAACAATAAAAAATGGCCGATTTTGTGACCACTAACAAGGTGTTTCCACTAGGCATTCTGACAGTTCTGGTTATTGGCTGATAATTGTATATTAAGACTAGAATCAATTCAACATTAATGAAGACATTTGGTACTATCAACTTCGCTATATCCAAGGTCTAGAGGTTCGATACTGGGACCTTCCTTTCTCTGTTTTTATAAAAATACTAGAATAGATCCCTTCCTACTATTGAAATTGTAGCATCTTGACAACCCTCTAGCCTATCTTAAAATACATTCTTAGCTCCGATGTCTACTGACCCTGGTGATGCATCTAGCAATGACTTCTGTAATGGCCTTTTCACTGGGTTGGATGACCTAGGTTTTCTTTCAAAGCTTTCACTCCCTTTTGAACTCTCACCTTCTTTAGACCCCTCTTCTTAGGCATTTTGAATTTAAGAACTCTTCTAGCAATTTAATTGGATTTTGAGAAATCTTGTAGTTCAAGGAATGACAAATTACTTACTTGTGTTTCCGCAAATGATTTTGGCCTGTTTTCCTTTGTCGCAAAGTCCACTCCGTATATTTCTTCAGCTTGGAATGAAAATTTCAAGCAAAAATCAACTATTAATGGTGGTTCTTGAGGGTCTTTTCTTCATTTAATTCATGCGTGCCATTAACAACTTCGCCACCTTTTCGAAATCTTGATTTATGACGTGTTGATGTCACTCTCAACTTGCCTTGACTTACTATTTTCGTAGTATCACAAACCCACCTTAGCAGTTTTATTTCTTCATTGCGACATGGTGACAATGTTCATCGCTATATCGCAACATTTGTCTCTTCTATATTCTTGCTTCCCGTGATATAGTGGCGTGTGGTTTTAACTGCTATCGCTATATCGCAATTGTACTTTATGTTAACTACCTCCATCCTACGATCTGGCAATAATCCCTTAAGCCATTGCCATATCACAACGTCATAATCCCTTTAGCGATACTACAATAATACTTTGGGTTAGTATGTTATCACTATATCGCAATGTCTCCACTTTGCATTAGATCCCCTCTTGCAATATGGCGATGCCTTATGATCATAGCTCCATTTATTGCTGTTTCGCAGACTGCTAAACATAATAGAACATGGGTATTGTGAAATAGCGATACCTTTTGTAAACTATATTTTCTTTGTTGCCATTTCACGAGCCACTTTATATGATAGAATATGAGTCTTGCGAAATGGCGATACTTTTATAATCTCTATTTTTCATATCGCCATTTCACGGACTGCTCAACATAATAAGATATGTGTTTTGCGAAATAGTGATACCTTTATAAGTTTCATTTTCTTTGTCGCTATTTTCGCAAGCTGCTTGATCTAATAGAATAATGACCCTGCAAAATAGCGATACTCCATGGTATGACTATATGATGATCCAATCGAGATTATAGGTGGGGTATATAGATATTTTTAGGGATATATTGGAAGATATGAAATTATTGACTGTCAAACAAGGTTTTCAACAAGGGTATGATTCCTTTAGGGTCTATTGATGGCTCAAACATTTGATTTGTTATAAAGGCTTGAGTGTTGACCTTTGGGAATTATAGGCTAGAAAACACATTTAATTATGTCAATAAGGAAATTAATATGTGAATGCCTTCCAATTTTGTTTGTTTGGTTTGGCTATTTATATGGATAGTAGTGGGAAAATAATTTAGGAATACAAATTTTTAGAGGCTCCAACACAATACTTAATCGAAGGGCAGCAAACAAGGAAATGAATATTGCGTGAAACTTCAGGTCAAAGAAGATTCGACCCTCACTGCTTTGGTCATAGCTGGTATGAACATATTTCACTTAATGCCAAGTAATTATTTGAAATTCATATGGATATGCAATAATATGGATAGAGAACAATTGTTTATAATCTGAAATACTATAATAAATAATATATATCAGAAACATTGTTAATAATATACACTAAGGAATAATAATCAATGAATTCACAATATATATCAATATATCAATATATCAATCTATCAATATATCAATCTATATATATATATATATAATTTAATTTATGTACTTGTGCATTCATAAAGCATGACATGCTATTATATTAGTGGCCTAATCTTAATTCATCTACTATGCCCAATGAGTGGATAGGTTGGTGTGTGTAGGGAAAGGTGAGTAAACCCATGAAAAATGATGGTGAGCCCAAGATGGGTAGAGACGTAGTCCTAGGCCTTGAGGGAACCTCCTTGTAGGTGGTGTTAGAGCCCTATGACAATAAATCCCCATCCCTCATTAGGATTAGAGAAGAAGTTAAGGTGGGACTTAATGTACTGAATGTCGAATGTGTTATGAATACTAATTCATGCAAAAGTTTAAGAAATATGGATTGAAATATAAAAATGTATAGTGATGTTTGATAATTCATTGGGAAATAGGCAATCTCCTAGTAGGGGACATTATAGATTGAGTTGGAGTAGTACTGGGATGGGTGAGCTCCCGGGAAGGCCCAATGCTTCACCTCTATGAGCATCACCTAGATGTAATGAGTGCTAAGTGTTCCATCCATTCTCATGAGAGATGGGTTCTTGTGAACCACTACTCATGAAACATGGGTCAATGAGTTTGACTCGAAAATTACACGGTTGAATCCTAATAGCAATATCACAATTTGACTTGCTATGGATAATATCTCCTACTTATCAATTGAAGAGCTATAGGGGCTCTATAATGAATGTTTCATAAGACACAACACTTGCTGAAGGTTTTGCAAATGGAGTTGCAAGCTAAGTGGGCTTAACCTTGGAAGAAAATCCATGGTTAAGCGCAATTGAGTTGGAGTAGTACTAGGATGAGTGACCTCCCAAGAAGGCCCAATACTTTACCTCTGTGAGCATCACCTAGATGAAATGAGGTGCTAAGTGTTCCATTCATTCTCATGGGAGATGGGTTCTTGTGAACAAATACTCATGAAACATGGGTCAATGAGTTTGACTCGAAAACTACATAGTTGAATCATGATAGCAATATCACAATTTGACTTGTTGTGGATAATATCTCCTACTTATCAATTGATGAGCTATAGGGGCTCTATAATAAATTGTTTCATAAGGCACATCACTTGTCGAAGGTTTTGCAAATGGGGTTGCAAGCTAAGTGGGTCTAACCTTGGAGGAAACTCCATGGTTAAGCATGCCTGAGTTGGAGTAGTACTGGGATGGATGATCTCTCGAGAAGGCCCAATGCTTCACCTCTGTGAGTATCACCTAGATGCAATGAGTGCTAACTGTTACATTCATTCTCATGAGAGATGGGTTCTTGTGAACCACTATTCATGAAACATGGGTCAATGAGTTTGACTTGAAAACTATGCAGTTGAATCCTGATAGCAATATCACAATTTGACTTGTTGTGGATAATATCTCCTACTTATCAGAATATTCTTAGCTAAAGAAATACAAAGTGTTGTCTTGAGTGAGTTTGACCACTTCATATTTTCAAGGAATTGTGTCGTTTGCACTCTTCAAGACATGTATGAGAAAAATGCTCATAAATGGTGGTACATCCATGGCCAAGGCTCCAGTTACTTGTAGCTTCTTGCAATAAAGATTCTATCTCAAGTTTTGCAAATGATGTATTGAGTTTGTATGCAATTTTAATAAGTTACGAGATCCTTTATGGTTGAGTAGAACTAAAGCACGTATTCCTTTATCCATTCAATTAAGCAAAACCAATTGGCTAAAATAAAAAAGCTAAGGACTTGTCTATGATTTCCAACTTGCAACTCTCATCACATAAGACGCCCAATTATGAGGGGGCAGCAAAGAGCTGGGATCTAACTACTGAATGTGGTTACTTAGATGCTAATATTGCATAGCTTGCATATGACATGACTAATGAGAGTAGTGTCGTGAGGTATTCACACATCGCCCCAACGCAAATGGGGACCCCCACTTTTTTCCTGCTTTCTAGGGTAGTGTTAAGAGTCCTTAGCTATTAGCCTTTGCCTTGAAGAAGTATAGAAAGTCAGGAAGCCAGGAGTTATGTGGATAGCATTGTGTGAGGTGTGAAATGACTGAGTTTGTTAGCCTTGAGTAACATCCAGATCACATGAGAAGTTAAGTCCGTCATGAGTGCAACCGAAGAGTGTGAGAGGCTGCTAGATAGGAAAACTTCAAGTGCCCCTCTCCCAGAGCGAATTTCACTTCTAAGTGCCCCATGTTGAATGCGAAGTCACATTTAAGGTGAGTTTTGAGGTCTTATAGTATATAGAAACATGAACTAAGGTATGAAGTAGCGAGATGCAACTTAAGAGTACATTTTCATGAACTTCAAGTGCTTAAGGTTGAGGGCAAAAAAGCTTCAAGTCCTCCTCTTGAGGAGTGAAATTCATTTCAACTGCCCTTAGATGAGAGCGAAGTGCCGCAAGAACACACCATGAGCCTAGTTCAGCAAGCTTGAATCAATGGAATGGAAAAGGGTGAATGAGAAAACACTAAGTGCCAAATTTCAATTAACTTCATGAGCCTCTCTCTCAGAGTGAAAGTTCATCCCAAGACCTCATGTTGAGCATGGTATAACACATTAGAGTTGAGAGAGTGAGTGAAAGTGAGCATAGGAGAGTTAGAATTCTGATCGCTTCATAACCATCACTTTTGGAGTGAAATTCCCCTAGAAGCCTTGTTTGAGTGTGAATTAGAGCATTTGAATGAAGATAGTGAGCATGATTTTGATTTGAGATCACCTTAAGTACTCCTTCTTTGGAGCAAAGTTTACTTCATGTGCTCTTTGATAGGAGCGAATTTTTCATTTTAGGCCTTCATGAGGTAAGTTTGACATGTTTTTGTGAATGAAGGTTTGAAAAACCTAAGGATTGAGTTGATGAAACAATGAAGTAATGAAGGGAGAGTTCATTTTGGTTTTCACTTCATGAGTAAAGCAAGAGGAGCGAACTTCATGTGCAAGCCAAGAGGAGCGAACTTCATGTACAAGCCAAGAGGAGCGAACTTCATTTGAAAGCCAAGAGGAGCTAACTTCATGTGCAAGCCAAGAGGAGCGAATTTCATGTACAAGCCAAGAGGAGCGAACTTCATGTGGAAGCCAAGTAGAGCAAACTTCATGTGCATGTGATCAAGAGTAAATTTGCAAGATTGTTTATGAGAACATTGCTTTGAACCGATTTAATGCTTGGAAGGAGTGATTTTGAGTTAAGAAGATAAATAGGCAAGATAGAAGGTTACTTCATGTGCTCCCATCTTGGAGCGAACTTCATGAGCAAGGTGATTGGAGCAAACTTCATGTGCACACCATTTGGAGCGAATTTCCTCTAGAGGCCTTCCCTAAGGACACTTTATCATGTTTGCATCAATAAATGGTGGGAAGACTCAATGTTAGAACCCATTGAATGAAGGGAAATGAATGAAAGAGAGTTCAAAGCAAGTTTAAGGATAACTTCATGAGCATCAGGGTTGGAGCAAACTTCAAGTGCTCCTCTCTAGGAGTGAAAAACAACTTCAAGTGCTCCTTCATGAGAGGGGATTTTCTCTAAATCCTCTTACCAAACCTGCAAAACACATAAAATCAAAGAATATATCAAGTTAAAGGAACTATCAAGGTTATATATTATGTGTATTTGATGCCATACTTGTTTTGTTTTGCAAATATGAAAGGAAGATGATGCAAATTGCAAAGAAGCACCATGAAGAAATGACAGAGGAAAGATTGCAAGACAACACCACCATGCAAGTTCATGAAGAAAACTTCATCAGCCAGCTAATATTTTGCATGCAAAGTATTATCACAAGCAAAAGATTAAGGGAGACTGTCAAGTCCAAGACAAGTGTATATTATGTTTAACATGGTTGTCCAAGACAAGTGTACAATATGTTTAACATGGTGTACATTTTGTTTTTTATTGGCAAATCTTACATGAGGTTATTGACCACCCATAACACTGGTGCAAGTATGCTTGGACCACATTTTTGACCTTTTAAACACAAGCCACACTCAAATGTACCCCAAAATTCTTACACCACAGCCTCACCACATGTCCATGCAAGTTATGAGCTACCTAATTGAGGTAGGAGAATTTGAACTTGGGTTATGCTGTTATGAGTATCCCTCATTGCTATTACATCACAACCCCTTGAGTCAAATTTGATATCATTCACAAATAAAGTTCAGATTGAATTGTATACTGGATTAGCCTTGCCATTGATAAGTACTTATCTCAAGCAATGGAAATAACCTCTTTAGCATTTAGTTACCAGGAGATCCACCACTCTGCATTACTAACGTTTATCACTTAAACTCTCCAGAAGGGAGCTTTCTATAAAAAGTATCTTGCAATTTATGAGAAAGTATTTGATTTGGGCTATTCATGTTGGAACTAAATTATTCTACATGTTTATGAATCATGATTGAAAAATTTGATACACAAGGAAATAAAATGGAAAACACTAGAAGGCCAAAACTGATGCATATCTTTGCAAAATAATGAACTTTAGTGCTTTATGAAATTTCACAATCTTCTACTTTCATATCAGCATAAAGACCCCGAATTATGTTATTTCTACTAAAGTTATCTTGATAAATAGCTATAAGGCATTTATATAAGTGGATTTTTAATAGATATAGAATAGTTACCCAATATTAACTTCATAAAATTAGTAATAAATTTATATTCTAGTATTTGTTAAAAAATCCATGTAAGCTATTAGTGATATCTATTTGTAAATTTTAGGGAACTGGTATTTTTGTGACATTCTACCTATCGGTGAATCTAACTTCTGTCAAAAAGTTAGTGAGTCAGCCCGAAAAGTCCATAAGGTTTTCCCTGATTAAGACAGAGATTTCTTGTATATGCAAAACTGTGTAACGAGACTTAAAACCAAACCCAAGGCTAGGCCATTTTGGAAAGGGACTTTATGTGGTTATAAGGAGGCTTGGATGATATAGACCTTTGTTCAACCTAAGTCCTGCTAACAATTCACATGAATAATATGAACAAAGCATGGATTAGGAACAAGTTTAGGAATGGTATCTGATCACAGACATATTCTTCATTTTACACACTTCATTCCAAACAACAAAATGGCAACCACAGAAAGGCAGAAAAGATTAATTATGTCTTTTTCTTCACCTTTTTGTACAATTTTGTGTTGATAATTTCGTATAATGCATTTAAGCATGAACGCGTGTTATCTCTCTTTATTGTAAAATGTCTGCGTGTGCATGTGTGTCTGTTATTTCTTCTTAAGCATATCCATGCACATGTGTATTTGTGCACGTATGTGTGTGTACATGTGCGTGAGAGAGAGAGAGAGAGAGAGAGAGTGTGTGTGTGTGTGTGTGTGTGTGTGTGTGTGAGTGAGTGAGAGAGAGAGAGAGAGAGAGAGAGAGAGATTACCCATGACGAAAGAAGAAATCGATGATGACAAGTGAACAATTTGGCTTGTAAAGTTTAGTTTTGTAAATGACATTTGCTACTTGCGAAACTGGAACCAGCATGAACCTCTCTACCTCTCCATCTGCCATGTATATTTCTAAAATATGCTCAGAAAAATTTAATTGAAAGAGAAATGCAATAAGTATTTTCACATATATATTCATCTTATGGAAATGGCATTACTATTAAGTATTTCTTATCATAACACAGCAGGAAAGAGAGCTAAAAGGACTCTGCCACTTTGCAAAACAGAATTACATGTAAAATAGATAGGCATAGGAGTTATAATAAATGGAGATGTTATTCAAGGTAAATAGCTTTCGAAGAAACGAAAAAGGAATAAGAGATGCAATCTTATGTGCTTTCAAGAAAGTAAGCAAATGCATGTGAGATTCAAGAAAAATAACTGAGATGACTGGTGAAAAGAGAAAATGCTAGTCAATTCCCCTCACTCACAATCTCTTTCCATGAGGATTACCCTGCTTTCTCCTTAGATTGTCCAGCCATGCCTTTAAGCCCAGCTCTGATGCAGAGAATGGAGGATCCGGTTGCAATCTTGCAAACTAAAGTGGAATATGGACCCAAACCCCAACACTCCTATGGTGTTTCAAATGCTCAAAGTGCCTCAATAGGCTCAAACCTTGTCTTCACCTTAATCAGGTGTTTCCTCCACCTCCACATACATCAAACAACTTCACCTAACATGTCTCTAAGGTTTTCAAAACCTCAACTCATCAACTGATACAAAAACCCAAATCTAGCCCTTCACTAGGCCTAGTCTCCTAGTAGCCGGCTGGACTGTTTTTGGCTCTTTTCACACACATTTCCCAAAACACCAACCAATGTTATGACTGATTTAGATACCCAATATCAACCTCTATCAACACCCAAAATATTGCCTATGATTGTTTTGGAACAAAATCTTCAAAAAACTGCTGTCCCTAGTCACCGTGAGGGCTAATTAGGTCACTTTTGTGAAGGAAGTACCCTCCAAACTCACTTCCAGACTTAACCCTTCCGTATAGTCTCTTGTTATGGTCTCAACCCAAGGATTTTCCAGGTTTTAAGTCTTGGTTGCACTCCTAGATACCCAAACTCCAAAAACCTCACTAAATCCACCTTACAACTAGGGCTTTCTCAAAATCCCACCTCCAGTCACTTTTGAGGCTCAACCAAAGTTCAAACACCTTCACAATGGTGTGTCTAGACACTTCAATGCATAAAATACCCCCCTTGTTCAAGTAGATTCTCTGCTGCTACACCCTAGCCTCCATTTTCACTCATTTTCAGTCACTTTTCTTGTATTTTCAGTCACTTTCCATGGTGTACACCTGCACTCACGTTAATTCCTGTCAAAAATAGGTTAGGAAATTATTGTACATGTCAACATGAACCCATCCCATGAGAATCAGAGGCATTATTCATGGAATGGATCCATACATCCTTCTAACTTCACAAATTTAAAGAGCAAATCACTGTCCTTTCTGGGACAGTCAGCAATAAATGAAAATGTGATACTTTCAAGACTTCAAAATGCACTTAATACATTAAAGGAATAACAAGTAAACCCCCAATGTACAGCAATGGTGATCCCTTAGCCAAACAATGCTAAGAAAGCATGAGAAAACAAGGATTTGACAAGAAACAAAGAGTTTTTTATTAATTTTCTGAGACAGTCCGTACAAGTCCGTACCAACATCATCCAACCACACCAAAATGACTTTAAGGACTTTATAAGACCTTCCCCAACCAACTCCAACCGATCTCCAATTGATTAGAGTGATTAAAATGTTTAAACAACTCCAAAACTTAATTCCCACCAAAACTGGAACTAGCTGTTGGAAGTCCAATTTTTGAATTTAAACTTCATTTTTAATGCATTCAATCAACTAAACCTATCAAATCAATGAGTTTTAATCATGATATGATCATTTAAAGCATACTAGACCCTTATTCAACCTATCTAGACTCCTAGGCATCATTTGCCCAATTACATTGCATTTTGGTCCTTAGGCCTTTATCAGGACCTTTAGGACTTTTATACATTACATATGATTTATTGCTTTCAAAAGCCATTATTGGTTCTAAAACTCTCCAATCAACTTGACTTGCTTCATAAAACCTTCTTGGTATTTTCATTGTCTTCATGGTTTTGTAGGTTGGCCTAGGTGCTCCTGCACCAAGCTCATTCTCCTACACACATCAACAACTATTGTATTGGCTCTTTCATGGTGATCGGTGATGAAACTATTGGCCCTCCTGCTTCAAACTTTGATGCATAATATAGAGTCTAGACAGCTTTGATATCCAACCTTCTTTGCCCATTGGCTCTTTCAACATGGTTCCATTGAGGTCTCTTAATTAAAATTGTTATGTGTATTTTAATATGGCTTTACATTTTTGAGCTTCTCCGGGATTTATACCTCATACCTTTGGATTCTCTGCCCTAGCACACCCTCCCCTTTATTTCAGATATTCCATGATTTTAGTGATAGTTAGTTTTTCAGCTCTTGGAGTTTAATTTCTTACACTTTTACTTGCTTGTGTAATGTGTATTCTGAATTATCAAGTCCTGCTACTTCTTCTGGCCTTCAATGGACACTAATATTCTTTCTTTTTATAGTACCTTGTACTATTCTCTCCTATTGACTCATGTTCCCCATTCATGGACAATAATGTTCTTGTTATCTACCAAAGTTGCACCCTCACCAAGTTGCAGAACTTGGTACTTTGAAAAAAAATGGGATCTTTCCAGGTTTGTGGGTCACCTATCTTGGAAAGAACCTCCGAAGAAGGCCGGCTTCCTAACTGGGTATCACCTAAACTTAACTATTCTAATGGTTTTGCTGAGAAAAGAGAAGGAGGAAAACATAAACTGAAATTACTATCTAACATGTGATACACCAAAATGAATATCTGAAAATTTGGACAAACTGATTAACACACAAAATAACCAGCAATAAAAGGAACTCTTGCACAACTCAGAAACTCATAATGTAAGAACCCAACTTGGCTCTCCTCTGCTGACTGTTTCTTTTGAATGCAATAGATTTGAATTTGTTTTGGGTTTTGAATGTTTATAGATTTTTTGTGTTTTTTTGGTAATAATGAGCAATGAAACAATACTGGAATAAACTCCTATGCTTAAAATAATACTGGAACAATAATATTATTGCTGGAATTAATTTACGAAACTATCAAGGGAATGTTTGTTCTGTTTTATGGCCAATATGCCTGGAAAACAAATTCATTACAATGTAAGATAAAAACCTGATTTTTGCTGTCCCAGTAGTTGAAAAAAATCTGCCAACTGCAAATTTTAATTTTTTTGAAAAAAATACTGTTCACGCGGTACTGTAGCAATCCATACGGCGGCACTATTCACGCGGTACTGTTCACGCGGAACTGTAGCAGTCCGTACGGCGGTACTGTAGCGTTTACTGTAGCACGGATACTGTAGAAGCAATTGTATTTTGAAATGATTGCTTCAATTCTGATTTTTAATGGCTGCCAAATGAAACTGTAGGTCTGCAATTAATATATATTCGAAAATCTGCATACCCTAGATGTCTTCCCTTCTTTTTTAAAGCCCAAATAGAACTCCAGAATGAAGCTCTCCTGAAATGCCAAATTTAGTGGATATTTCACCACCTCAAATGGTTGCAACACTGAAGAATTGTCGCTCTCCAATGGCTGACTGAATCAGAAACCCTTGGCTTCTTCTCCCAAGTTCATAACAAACAAATATCAATTCTCTGGATGGATGATATAAAATGAGCTCTTAAGTCCCTTCTTATTCTTTCTTATGAGAGCTCGAACACTTTCTTGGCCAATGTGGGATTAAAGACATATTCACACATTATAATATTAAAGTGACTTTATTATTATAAAGTTACTTTATAACTTTATAATAACATTAAAATATTTAAATAAATCACTTAAGTCACTTTTAATTAAATTAATTAAATATAAAGTCACCTTTTTTTAATTTTATTTTATTTAATGACTTAATAAGAAATTAATTTAATCAATTTCTCCTTATTTCTCCACTTAGCCTTCGGAGAATGTAAAGGCTAAGAACTCCAATGAGATGCTAAAAAGGTGGGGACATTACAGTCCGCCCTTCCTGAAATTGCTTGTCCCCAAGCAATATCGACTGCAAAGAAACTCCTCCACCTGGATCCCAAATGAAGACCTGTGTAATGTCCCTGGTATTACCAGGCAACTCCTGTAATGCCCACACCAAGGGCACAACTAACAAGACCTGCCAAACTAAATCAACCTCAACAACAGGTGTCACAAGAACATGAACATCAAGTGGAAGCAACTCTGAAAACTGACAATGTTTGCTTCCCAAAACAGGGAACATTAACCGGAACTCGGATGCACACAAAGGATCCCTCAACATACTCGCTAGTGTCCCACATAGTATACCTGGATTCCAAATCCAAGGTAGAAATCTGCCATGTAAACCTCCCTCAGACTTTCACTGCTCAACACTGATCGCCACTTCACCATGCGAGATGTGGTGAAGCCAACCCATGAGACCTATCCAAACTGCAACACTAACTCTGTCATCACCTGGATCCCAGTGCAATCTATACACACATCCATCTGTACTGTGAAGATAGGAGTACTTGGAAACATCTACTACACAGCATCTCTCCACAACCTCTGCTAAACCCTCATGGATGTGATATCCAACTAAACCATCATGCCCATTGTCACCATAGTCTCTCTGAAGCCATGTATCCAACGATAGCCTCTGTGTCATAGGAGTAACAATCTCCACCGGATACACATCAACATGATGGGAAACTGAACACTGCTCGAGCAAGTAGCCACCAACAATCAATTGAGTTGGGTACTTGCAACTGCTAGTTCCATCTACTGAAAATGGTAACTCTCCATCCCACAATGGATGGTATAATCCTGAAGCCAATCCACATCGATGCATCATCAAGTCCTCCACGTGTGGATCAAAAGAAAAGTGATGAGCACTCCTCACTATGTAGTTGCGATAAAACGCTCCAACCTCGGTCAAGGGCTCATCTCTAACAATACTGGAATCATGAGATGGCTCCAATCTCTGACCCCGAACAGTTGATTGGGTAGGGGCTCTGGTAACCCTCTCTGCAAACCCAATCACAAAATCTCTATTAGGAAGCATTGTAGTCAGAGTATCAATAATTACTCCCACACCACGCCTGATGGCGAGAGAACCTCGGATGAGAGTATCCTTGGTGGCTCCAAATGGACCTTCTCGAAACTCAGGACTCTCAAGGAGGTACTCAATAAATGAATCTGTGCAGTAAAAACAATATAAGGCTAAGTCAACCTTATCCTCTAAGACCTGCAGTTGATCACTCTAACTCTGAGAAACAACAAGCTGGCGTCCAAAATCAGCTGCATGGGATGAAGTAACAGATTTGCTTCCAGGAGAGGGAAACAAATCTACATGAGAGCCATACTCCCAACCAGATGACACTATGCGAGTTCCATGTGATGTGGATGGAGTAACGTCGTGTACTAACACACAACTCTCTGAAGAGTCCACCACTGCCACACAAGAGCTATCAACAATCTGACCTGTATCATTTGTCATAGCACTAACCTCGGGAGAACTTGATGCAACAAGTGGTTCTCTACTACTCTCAACCCAAATACTCATCCCAGCTAAGTCACCTGTACCTGCATCAGTGACGGATGTAACCACATCCTCAACATACCCATCACTACAACCGTGGGTGTAAACTCATCACCAAGTGATGCTATAGGAAACTCAACTGTATCCACAGATGGTGAAGACTGTGCTAAACTCAATGCCACGGTAAGTTCCTCAACCTGTGACTGTGACTCACGAAGGGCTGACTGAGCGCTCTCCAACGAGTCCATAGTCACCTCAAGCTCATGGGTGAGCTCATCAACCTCCTCCTCCTTTCCCTTCAGTGCATCGTAGCAAGTGCAATCCCACTCAAGAAGATAATCCCTATCAGCAAGTAACTGCAAGTAATTTTGTTTCATTATCCCAATAGCTGCTCGGAGTGCATGGAACTCTGCTAGGGAAAGGCTACTATCACCGTGCTCATATGTCTCAAGAGTACTCCAACCAAAGGTCGCCAACATTTGTCGAGCAACATCAAAATGCTCCAAAGCTGTAACAATCATATCATCATTAACCTTCAACTGCCCAGCCAGATGATGATACCCCTGTGACTCATTCTTTCCACCCAAATCTGCACTATGGTATGAAACCGAATCAACATCGCTCACCTCGTGATCAACAACATCATGTGTGCAATCAATTGTGCACACATCCATATCTAAGGTACTGCTGCTATGTACCTCGTAGGATGGCTCAACTGGCAAGGTAGAAGTTGTTGTTATGACAATATCTTCACACACTTCCACTTCCAATGTAACTACATGGCCATCCAACTCATGATTCTGGGATCCTATGTCAAAGCATAAATCTTCAAACTTATTTTCTAAGGTCTGATCTGAAAAATCAGACTCTAAATGACATGAATCCACATCACACATTACCCCATTAGTACCCAAATCTCGAGTACCTTCATGTGGCAACTTAATAGAAGCATCTTGCACATGTGTAGTCACTGCTCTCTCATGCTGATGCAAAATTTCATCACTGCTGTCATGTAGATCAGAACTCTTATGAGCCAAAATTCCCATGCAATCCTCATTCTTGACACTTGTATCACGAGTGCCAATACTCAAGGTCACTCCCACAACACTTTCTGAACTTTCCATGACCTTCAAATCATCATTACACTCAAGTGCAAGGCTGCTGTCATGAAAATCAGACTTGTTATCATGACTGATAACAACTTCTTGAGTGCCAATAATCACCACATTCTCTTCAAGTTTCACCTTTTTATCCTTAAAAATAGATGTCATATACCGAGCAATTCTATCAAATTTTGCAGGGTGTGAAATCAATTCATCCAGCTTCTTCTGGTTTTGTTTTAACTTTTCCAATGAGGAATACACTTGCTTCTTATTCTGGTCCAACTGATTCTGGGTACTTGAAGTAACCATGATTAACTAGTTGAATCAATCTACCCAACAGGTTGGCAGGAAACCGCTCTGATACCAATGTAAGAACCCAACTTGGCTCTCCTCTGCTGACTGTTTCTTTTGAATGCAATAGATTTGAATTTGTTTTGGGTTTTGAATGTTTATAGATTTTTTGTGTTTTTTTTGGTAATAATGAGCAATGAAACAATACTGGAATAAACTCCTATGCTTAAAATAATACTGGAACAATAATATTACTGCTGGAATTAATTTACGAAACTATCAAGGGAATGTTTGTTCTGTTTTATGGCCAATATGCCTGGAAAACAAATTCATTACAATGTAAGATAAAAACCTGATTTTTGCTGTCCCAGTAGTTGAAAAAAATCTGCCAACTGCAAATTTTAATTTTTTGAAAAAAATACTGTTCACGCGGTACTGTAGCAATCCGTACAGCGGCACTATTCACGCGGTACTGTTCACGCGGCACTGTAGCAGTCCGTACGACAGTACTGTAGCGTTTACTGTAGCGCGGATACTGTAGCAGCAATTGTATTTTGAAATGATTGCTTCAATTCTGATTTTTAATGGCTGCCAAATGAAACTGTAGGTCTGCAATTAATATATATTCGAAAATCTGCATACCCTAGATGTCTTCCCTTCTTTTTTAAAGCCCAAATAGAACTCCAGAATGAAGCTCTCCTGAAATGCCAAATTTAGTGGATATTTCACCACCTCAAATGGTTGCAACACTGAAGAATTGTCGCTCTCCAATGGCTGACTGAATCAGAAACCCTTGGCTTCTTCTCCCAAGTTCATAACAAACAAATATCAATTCTCTGGATGGATGATATAAAATGAGCTCTTAAGTCCCTTCTTATTCTTTCTTATGAGAGCTCGAACACTTTCTTGGCCAATGTGGGATTAAAGACATATTCACACATTATAATATTAAAGTGACTTTATTATTATAAAGTTACTTTATAACTTTATAATAACATTAAAATATTTAAATAAATCACTTAAGTCACTTTTAATTAAATTAATTAAATATAAAGTCACCTTTTTTTAATTTTATTTTATTTAATGACTTAATAAGAAATTAATTTAATCAATTTCTCCTTATTTCTCCACTTAGCCTTCGGAGAATGTAAAGGCTAAGAACTCCAATGAGATGCTAAAAAGGTGGGGACATTACACATAACCTTTGGATTAACACTTCATAAGAAGGCTGAAAAATAAGAATCTCAGTAGGAGAAAAGATGTTTTCTCACAACCTGAGGTTACTCTTATAACTAGCACAACCTATGACTTGCAAATAATTACAAATTCTTGCATAAAGGTGCTGACAACAACACAATCACCAGGATAAAAGACATCACCTAAAACTACATCAACACTAAGCACACAAAAACAAGAAATCTGAGAAGGCAAAATATTGTATTACTGTCAAAAGGTGTTACAAAGCTGTCAAACTCTCTGAAAACTGAGTTACAAAATCATCCACTTCTGCAGAAAGAACTCTGAAATTACAGTCTGCCAAAAGATGAACAAGTCAGAACCCCCCAAAATGAAGACTGAAGGAGGCATATATGCTTTTCCAAAAGAAAACAATGAATAAAATAATCCACCTCCTCATGGGTGAGCAAAACCAAAAACCCACCCTTTGAAGACCTAAAACAGGTCCGAAAGGGAAAAACTTGGGTCAAAAGTCAAGCCCCTCCATACTCTGCCATAAAAGCTCCTAAAAGCACCATAAATGACCTAAAAATATCTCCTGATAGACATGCAAACCTTCATTAATGCAAAACATATCCCTTTGACTTCCTAATAAATGCAAATAAATATCTAATAAAGTGATCCTTAATTATTAACACTTTATCAAATATTCATTTACCATTTTTGCAATAAGGTCAAGACAATGATAAGAAAAATATTTAATAAGTGATAATCTGCCTTCACTTTAATAAACATTTTCTCACATTTATTATATTGGAATCTAAGCAATATGATAACTAATTCAATAAAGTGATAAAATTAATTTCTCTTGATGAATATTTACTTATTATATTTTGCTTTTATCAATTTGTAATTTCACATATAATATTTACTAAGTGATTTATAAATTTTCACTTAATAGATATTTATTTTTATTATATTAATAAATATTTATTCAGTGATAATTTAATAAACTACTTAATAGATACTATATGTGAAACTATAAAATGATAAAACGTAAAAACTCGACCCTCCCCTAGGCATTTTACGGGGGTATTAGAGAGGAGAAAGCAAAAAATAAAAACAAAGGCAAACAATGCCTTTGTAACTTGAAATGCATTTTAGGGAAAAGAAACCCTAAAACGAGTCATTTCTCCCTTCACTTTGGCATTCGATATCCCTCCTCTCTCTGCTGGAAACGTGAAACAACCGCCATGAGGGATTGGGCGAGTTGAAAGCGCCATGATTGATTTGCACCATTCGTGGATTCTGAGTGTCGTCATGGGGGAAATCACAGGGATTTATTGCAGACCGTTATTGGTTATTCCTTGGTTCGAAAATCTGGAAATATATACGAACTCTTTTGTAGCATTTGAAGTGCAGAAATCTGCCGCTCCTTATGCTGCTACAGGTAAGCTAAAACGATTTATCTCCAAGCATTTCCTCGATGAAAAATAACTGAAAATTTACTTTGTTGCTCATTGTATGGCTCTTTTTCTAATTTTTAACAGGAGAAGGATTTGCTAAAACGTATTTGATGTTTTCTTATCATTTTCCTTGCCTGCTCTTGATTGTCCTATGTAATGTCCCCTTTTCTGCAGTGATTAGTTATGTTGGCCATTAGCCTAGTTTGAAGGCCCGTAGGCTAGTTCGGAGCAGAAATTAGGGTTTCCTATTTTCTAGGAGGATTCTTTCGTGTTTTAGGGGGTATATGTGGGAGTTTGACAATTTGGATTTTGGATTCCTTCTGAGTTTTCAGAGAGCTACAGGATGGTTCGACATGCATCTACATCAAGTGACTTTTTCCAGACCTACTATTTTTAGTAAGTGCGATGGCTGCTCAGAATGTGGTTAAAATCACTTAGGAAGCAATTACTATTTTTCGCAGTATGCTATTTTTAGTAAGTACTATTTTTAGCAATATGTCAGTAGCCCTATTCAGATGGCTATTTCCAACAGGTCAATTTGAGCAGATGGTCTTCCAGCATTTTTTGGTGCTATTCTTGGCAAGGATTCTACAGCTCAGCTCAGTGGCTATTTCTGGCGGTATTATTTTGGCAGGATCTTGTATTCACTCGGATGACAATTTTTAGCAGTTCAGTTTAGAGCCCCAACTCAGTTCAGTTTTGGTGATTTCCAACACTTCAATCTCCGGCTCAATTTGGCAACAATCAATATTTGAGAAGGTATTTTTAATATATTAATACCTTAGGCATGAAGTATTAATATTTGATTATTTTATGGATGGACGACTTAGGAAGGGAGAAAATATTAATTTTATCCTAAGTCTATTTGGGCGAAATTTGCATATGACTTCAAGGGGATCATCATGGTGTTAATAATTAAATTATAACTCAAGGCAAATGGGCTGATTTTCTAGGTATATTGCCTTAGTAATTATTTTTATTTGGAAGTCATAGTTGGGCGCCCACTTTACACTTTATTTTATGACATATTTATTAAAAAGGGCAATTTTGGGTGAATGTGAATTCGGCGAACTTGTGCAAGGAAACGAAACGAAATGCAATGCTAAATGTGGATGAAATGGAATGGCATTTGGTTTGGGCGTATTTGGAGTGCATTTGAATTTGAATTTGGTTGGCAAAAATTTATAAATAAGAGTCTTGGGCTCTCATTTTGGATCTCAAACAATTTACACTGTTATGCTGTCGGATTGTCTCCAGACAATCTTCGAGGGTGAATACCTCCTAGGGCTCTTGACAAACTTCGAGTGTGAGATAGCACTCCTAGCTGTGATTGGATCTTTTGAATGTGTGGTTCGATTTTAGTGTGCATTTTAAGATTTTCAGTGTGGTGTGGATTTCAATGTTACTGGTTTTTGGTTGGCTGTAGCACGTTTTAGTTCATAACTCTCAGTTCGTGTGTCAGATCATTCTGGAGAGTGGCTCGTTCTCTTCCTATGCCACAAGCGCTCAAGTATGTAAGTTTGTAGAACTTAATGTTGAGTATTTAATTTTTAAATGCAAATCGTACTTCTTTCCTAGCCGTACTATGCTGGGCTGCCTAGGAATGCGTGCATAAATTCATTTGGGGGTTTTGGGTGTAGTTTGTTGGTTCTAATCTCATCGCCTATCTTGTATCTCTCATTTGCATCCGTTTGGGGTTCCATTCGTTGAGTGTGAATAGAGTTATCAGCATTTTTGTGAGTTTCTAGGCCGCTGGTCTGTGTGTTTCCAGCACATGGGTTGCATATCAAAATCTGAAAAATTGTTAGTTTGGAGTGTTTCCTTGTGTGGAGTTGGTTTTAGAGTGTGTGGGTTCTTTGGAGTGTGTTTAGAGATAATTTGAGTGTGTGGGGAGTGATTTAGAAGTGTTTGTGAGGATTTTAATGTTGCTAGTCTGTATTTCTAGCCTGTTGTTCATTCATATCAGATTTAGTTTTTTGGGGTTGAAGCTGGCTTTCAGGTGTGTGAGTCTATGGGTGTGGTGTGAAGAGTCTTGGTAACAAGTTGTCGTTGTTAGTTTGGGTTTTGGCATTTGAATATCCATGATAAATCATATTGTAATGCTTGTTAGTAGTACTAACAGCAATTTATTTTAACTCTCTTAGTCCCACTACATAAGTGGAAGAGGCTGGCCTTGCCGCCTAGCTTGGACAATGACTAGTAATTTTGTAATGCATGTTTGCATTGTAAAGTTGATTAGTAGTACTAACAGCTATATACTTGGATTGTTGTTCTTTGGCCCATTGCATAAGTGGAAGAGGTTGGCTTGCCGCCTTCTTATCTATTGTAATTTTGTCCTCTCATTGAATAAGCGGTTGAGTTGATTGTATTCTCATTTTCAGTCCTCCCACTAAATAAGCGGTGGAGTTGATTGCTATTTCATTTCTAGTCCTCCCTCTGCATATGCGGTAGAGTAATTGTTCTTCAGTTTCTTGCATCATCCTTGGCTGGTTTGCCGCCAAGTGATTTTTAATATTCTTCATATCCCGCTGAAAAGTGGAAGGGGCTGGCTTGCCGCCCAAGCATTGTATTATTTCCATTTATTTGAAGCTAACGATCCCCTCAACACTGTATTCTCTCACCTTCCCATATTGGGCACTTGGTGATCAGAAAGTGGAAAGGTTACAATTTCAGCATTATTGTGTCTTCATTTCCTAACCTTAACAGGTTCTTGTTGTTATTGTAACTAGAAATAAATTGAAAAAAATTATGGGGATAATATAGTGGTATCAGAGTTGGTTTTCCTACCATCCTGTGTGTTTTGAGCGATCAGAGTTCTCCTTGAGTGACAGAGAAGCAGTGGTTGATTCTATAGCAGAGAGAACAACAGAACAAAATGAGGGTCCTTATTGTAGAGTGGAAAGAAAATTTGAAACCATGATGAACATGATGTCCCAATTGCTGGCCAAACTTAATCAGAATTATGGTGAGACTCCTAATCAACCCACTAATGGACTCCAAGCTAACAACAATGGAGGAACACCTCGAGGGTTAGTAACAAGGCCTTTGCGACCCGTCTTCCTACCCAAAGAAGTGCCTCAAGCTAAAACTGAGATATCAACAATGGATGAAATAAGGAATAGTTACATAAAGTATGCTTCTCTCCATGCAGAGATCCAAAATATCCTCACCTTTGACCAGTTTATGAACCAAAAGATAAAAAGAGGTGGAAGATACGATAATCGCCCTCATGCCCCACTAGATTATCAGCAAGCCCTTGGAAAGGTTACTCTAGCCAACTTTGACGGTAGTGATAAGAGTTTTGCTAGATTGTGGGTTTAGAAGTTGGACAATTATTTGTCCTTGGGACCATTGCCAGAAGAAGATGAAAAACCAGTAATTGAGGTTGTGCATGATGAATCTCTTAATGTTTCTTATGGAGCTAGTGACAGTGTTGAATACACTCATGTGCTTCTAGAGGAAGAGCAGATGAAAATTGAAGATATTAAACAAGAGGAAAAAGTTAACAGATTGTTGGATGGAGATTTATGTCATGCATCTGAAAATATTGCAGCTAATGATGAAGTTTCTAACGACCAAGAGGCTGTCCTATTTTGTGAGTTTAAAATAAACCAAAATGATGACATTCAAGGGGCAGATTTAGAGGACCAATCAGAAATTACATTTCAGAATAATGGGCTTGAGACTCATAGTTTGAAGAATGAGCTTGACCAAATTCTGAAAGTCTTTCACTTGGACCAGTGTCCTAAATTGGAATTTTCAGATTTAGGACAGCAAGATAGTTGGTCTAAGTTGGAAAAAGGAAATACTTTTCAGATTGTTGATAACCCATTGTTTGAGATGGGTATAGTAAAAACATATGACAATCCACTTTTTGAGTGGGAAGATGGAACATCACTTGGTTCTAGCATTGCACTTGGTGAAAATAACAATGTGTGGAAACCAAGAGAAGATTCAAGATCTAAGTTGGATGATACTTGGAGCTATGGTGAGCACTTCTTAACTGAGCCAAGTAATCAACCTTTTAGTATTTGGGATCCAGGTGTGAAGGCAGGTAAGGACGATGAGGAGACCGTGTGGGATGAAATTCCCTTTGATCCAGATGATGAAATGGAACTTGATGAGGATTCTGTATCAGCAAACAATGGTGACGTTACACTTGATCTTGGGACTGCCTTCTCGTTTGATCAAAGTGACACTGAGGTGGAAGCAGATTTAAAAGTCTATAAGGCTCCTGATATTGAAGGGTTTGATGGTGTTCTTGAACATAAATCAGATTTATTTGTGCACAGTGTTGATCATCATCTTGGTGTTGAGCAATGTCATCATGTGGATGATGTGGGGTGTGAGACTAGGGACAACCAAGGAGTAGTTGAGGATAAGAATGGAAATTTTGATTGTAATCAAAGGCTCGAAGAATTGGTGAAGTCTAATCCTATTTATGATATTTAGCATTTTCAGCTAGTTGGTTGAGTTGGACAAGAGTCTTGGAGCAGCTATGGGAACAACAATTGCAAGAAACAAAGTTCTGATTTTTTCTTGCAGCCCATCAACAGTACACCATCTCTGTATTCTTATGAGTGTGATGGCTTCCAGGTTCTTGATAACCCTTTCTTTGAAGTGGGTATTGAGAAAAGTTATGAAAACCCTCTCTTCGTGATGGATGATAAAATATGTGTTGAGGTGATCGAACATGAGACTGAGTATGGTTTCCAATGTATGGATGATTTCAACATCTTTGGCATCAAGGTGTTGTCTAAACATAGTTTAGTTGCCATCCAAGGTTTCCTTGCAGCAGCAAGGAGTGAAGATTTCAGACTTGTTACTCATGAAGTAGGGGAGAAAGAAGGACCAGAACGTGGTGATTGCATGCTTGATAACCTAATCCTTGGGTTGAACGATATAAGGCTCATACCAGTCCATTTTGGGAGTTGGATTTGAGCACAACATTTGTTCCATACTCCAATGGTGTTGAAGCTTTCATGGTTAGGCTTCAAGGGTTTGCTCAAGGAGACATCAATTTCTTAAGTATACCCTTGGTCCTTACTAGCACTTGGGGATGTTTGGAGTTTTCTTTTCAGTATGTTGAAGATGGGTGTCCAGGCTCGAGATCGTCAACATGGTTTGATGGAGCTTATTACATGTGGAAAGAAGGATCTTTGGAGGGATAAGGAACAAATTTTCAGACTTGATTGTGTTGTTCCCTTCTTTACCAGCCATTTGATGGTTCCCTTTGCTCATCAACTAGTGGATTGGGAAGTTATTATGAGCAAAGGATGGTTCTGTTGTGACATTTTCACACATCGCCCCATTGCAAATGGGGACCCATGTTTTTTGCTTTTTAGGGTTTGTTTTCTTGGTTTTTTAGGGTTTTGTTAGCTAGCCTTTGCATTTTGAGTGCTGTCGGGGAGATCAATAGGGTAGCAAGTCCGGCTTGAGTGAGGTCCTGATCCTGAAATTTGGCTAAGTCTGGAATGTCCAGATCCTGAAATTTGACTAAGTCTGGAAACTGAAAAACCTCAAAAAACTAGATTTTGCAATATAACTCCTGGAGGTCTGAAACCACTCTCAAACATCCTGAAAGTATATATGGAATATAACTTACTTATACTTAAATGTTATATTCCATAAAAATTATCCTGATAGAGAGTTCGAAAAGTCAAATTTCGCTCTTGTCCTTCACTGAGGATCCAGAGCGAATTTCGCTCCTGTCCCTCTCAAGAGGACCAAGGCGAAGCGCTCCTGTCCCTCACCAAGGGACCAGGGCGATAATACTTATTTGAGTCATTCCTGACCGTGTTTGGACGAATTGAGACATCAAAGGCATGGTGAAGGACGAAATGAGCATGATAGAGCATCCAGACTTGATCAAAAACAATGAAATGATGAAGCTTTTGCCTAGAAGGTCAAATTCGCTCCTGTCCCTCACTGAAGGACCAGAGCGATTTTCTTTATATGCACAATTTTAGACCTTTTTTGGACATTAACTTTTATTCATAGCATTAAGTAAGATGATATCTTCCTTAGCCAAGACTTTTTTTGATGAAAATTGTAACGATTTGGCTTAGAGAGCAAATTTCGCTCCTGTCCCTCAGTGAAGGACCGGAGCTTAAAGTCAAATATTGCTTTGTCCTTGCAGGATTTTGACGACTTGACGATTTGAAGAGGTCCAAGGAGATGCATTTTATCAAATGAATATAACTTGAAGTACCGTCGTGAAGGAGAATGACCCAAGATGTAAAAATCGCTCCTGTCCCTCAGCCAGGGACCAGGGCGAAGTTCTTTGTAGCTCCCGTCCCTCTCCCAGGGACCAGAGCGAAATCCTTCATAGGGCATGTTCTGGACGAAGATCAAGCAAGTTTTTTGGTTTGAAGGCAAGAAAAGATGTGACTTGAGCCCGTTGAAGATAAATTGAAGATTATGAAACGTCAACAAGGGACCTAAATGCCCAAGTTCGCTCCTGTCCCTCAGGCAGGGACCAAAGCGATTTTTGTCTTAGAAAAATTTTTTTTTGCCAAGTTTGAAAGATTTCCAAGGCATGGATGAGTGAAAAGGTACATTACGAATCCGTTGAAGATAAGTTTTGAAGGTGATAAATTGAAATGATGCCTACAGGACCAAGATCGCTCCTGTCCCTCTCCAAGGGACCAGGGCGATATAATGATAATATTGCCTCTTCTTCAAATTCAAGATACTCTAAGACGGAGAACAAGGTGGCAAGGACGTTTCGAAGTGTTCCAATCAAGCACAAAGCATCAAAGGTCGCCAACATTGAAAGATTTGCACTAAAATATCCCAGTTCGCTCCTGTCCCTCAGGAAGGGACTAGAGCGAAATTTGCATAAAGGCATAAATTTTGAAAGTTTATCACGCATCAAGCGACTAAGAAGGATCAAGGGACTTTATTTTGTACGATGAAAGTAATTGCAAGTTGGCCGAAACAAGGACAAGCTCAAAATGTTGAAGTTCGCTCCTGTCCCTCAGGAAGGGACCAGAGCGATATTGAATATATTGGCCAATTCATGCAAAAATCACGTTAAGTCAATGTTTTGCAAGGTCATACAAGGTCTAAGGTGTCTTTTGAAGATGATATACAAGGGTTTTGAACGTCAAAAGGTTATTATTTGAGCTAAAGAGATTATATCGCTCCTGTCCTTTGGACAAGGACCAAAGCGATTTTCATTAAAACACTCATGTTCCGTCAAAACCAAGACAAGGCAAGGATAGGCAAGGTCAAGGATGCTATTTGGAAGGCAATGAACAAAGAACAAAGATTGAAAGATGGCAAATTTAGACCAAGACATAGAGATCGCTCCTGTCCCTCTCCAAGGGACCAGGGCGATGTCACATCAAAGAGCACTCATTCACACAAGCAGGACACTCAAGTTCGAAAATCCTAGCGAAAATGCCAATTCCAACGTGGAGATAAAGACTTTGAACGTCAAAATGCAAGGATCAAGACAAAGTTAATGGATCGCTCCTGTCCCTCAGTCAGGGACCAGGGCGATGAGGTATGTATTGTTCATCTTCAAAATTTGGCACTTAAACAAATATTTTTGAATCTATTTTAAATGCTAAAATTCGATAAATTTAAAGATTCAATTAATTAGCATTTAAATATTGCGTTTGATATTTATTAATTATTTTTGCCTTTGTAAAAATCGAATTTGACAATTTAAATAATAAAGGCATTTAATAATTAATTATTAATCAATTAAAAAATTAAATGAAGCGCTTGGTTTATGGAGGTCGGCCTTTTATTTCTATTTAAAAAATCGTTTTAATTGCCTTATTTTTACAAAGTCGGCCTAGGGTCAATGTGAAGGTGAGCGCCTATAAAGGGAGGGTGAAAATTTCATTTTCAAATCATTATTCAATCATCTCTTACATGCGATTTGGAGAAAGCAAAGGTGGTGCGAAACATCTTCAAAGGGGAGTGCGAGCTTGAAGTTAGAGTTAAGGCGAACTTGCCAAAAATATTGAAGATCACATCAAAGACCCCAAGGGTGACGAAGTTGATAGGAAGGACGTTCGCTTGAAGATCACGTGGAAAAGGCTTCAAACATTAATTTTGCCTAGGCAAATTCCTTGTTTTGCATTCTAGAGTTAGCTCTCAAGTGAGGTATGGCGATATGGATTTATTGTTTTGATTTTGATTGTTGATCGTCATAGCCTTCAAATTTTGAATTTTGAATTTTGAATTGTAATAGCTCAATCGTTTTTTAGGAAATAATAACTCAAGGACTTATTATGAAGTTTCCTAAATTTAATCTCTAATCTATGTTATATATTGCAAAATCATGTTTCTAATTTTGAAATGTTGTGTAGGCATCAAATGGAGATCTCATCAAGGAAAATCAAGTCGGATCAAGGACGGTCTTCGCCGGGACGATCAAGCCAGGACAGGGGCGACCTCTTTTAATCCAGCGTTCCAAGGCGAGGTACATCATCATCCTGCACATCAAGGACACAAGGAGTTAGAACAAGGGCTCGTTGAAGAAGTAAATAGTTCCAGATGAATTAATTAAAGCAAGCTTCTCAACAACATCAAGTTGAATATCTACCAAGTTACAAGTGTCAAATGAGGTGGCGTCCTAGTCATCATTTCTCCAGTCAGTGTAGTCCACCTCAGCATGTCCAGATTCAATGTACTTAACTCATGGAAGGTGGCACAAACTCCGATGTACCTACCCTAGCTATCCATTGGTCGATTTTTCTAGAGAGGACATGTGTCCAAGCAATACAATTTTATCATTGGTCAAGCATTAAATGTTATGTAATGGTTGTAACAAACCCTAATTAGGGTTTTCATTGTTGAATCTTGGCCCTTGATCTCGAATTGATCTAAGCCATCGAATTGTATTGTGGGCACTATATAAGCCCTAGCATTTCATTTGTAAAGGCTAATTAGCAACAATTAGCAATAAATTAGAGAGAGTTGTAAATAATAGAAAGCAGTTAGTAGATAGAGAGTAGTTAGAAATTGATAGAATAGTAATTAGAGTAGAATAGGAGGACAAGGCAAGAGATTGTTGCCATTGATTGTAAACAAACTCCATTTTCATTGAAGTAATGGTGAAGTGTGTCGTTTCTTGCAATTTGCATGGTTTCTTGTTGAGTCTTCAATCCTAGATGGTAGATGATTAGATGAATGGAGGAAATGCGATTGATTAATGGTGGAATTCGTATATCCATACTACTAGCAGTTTGTTGATTGCAGACTTGCCTTGTGTGGTCAACTGGAATCATTCAGCTTAAGCTCAATTTCAATTTGTCGCTTCTTCATTGATATGCATCAACTTGATGGTGTCTATGCCTACGGTGATGATTTGAACATCTTAAAGCTTCCCTTAGAAGATCGCACTAGCCTTGTGGAGATGGTCCATTGATGTCAAAACAAGACCTAGTTAGAGTTTCATCAAAAAATCAAATCATTGCTCCTACATTCTTAGTATTAGGATTAGATCTTCTCTTCGCCCTCATCCTTTTTCCATTTTTTTCAAATCTAAGCCAGTAAGAGCCTGTGTTCCAGCAAAGCAGATCGGAAGTTCAATCATCAGATGTAAGTCCCCTTGTGATTCCAGCAAATCACATCATACCACTGGAGTTTATCCACACGTAGAGACCCTACTAACCGGAACAGTGGAGTCATCCTAACTGATCCTTCATGCGAATCTTCAGCAGTTAGAGACTTTATTCAAGAGAGGATAAGATGCCTTTAGGTATTTTATTCTGTGTATGATGGTGTACAAAATACACGTCAACAGGTTCCATGCAGAGTTGGAGTCACTAGAGAAGATATTTCCAGCCTTGGACGTGAGCAGATGTGTTGTTTTGGATGACGATTTCTTGTGTTGCAGCAACTGTTCATCTTCTTGGATGCTGATTTTCCTAAAATCAGATCTCAAGTCAATCATTTTAGAATTGGTGGGTTGCTGGTGTACTCTTTTTCAGATTTCACAGTCTCTTGGAAGGACGGGTTTATGGTCTCAGATGAGAGGTATGGTGAGTTGGGGCAATCGGTATTTGTGTATGGGAAGTGTTCAAGCTCTAACTAGTGGTTCTCTTTATGCCTTCTCTTTTGCTTATAATTGGGACAGCGAATCTTTGCTTTCTTTGATTCATCATTCTGAGGTGCTTGGAGTGGAAATTGTAAGAGGTTTCAGAAGTCTCCATGGTTGTATCAGAATAATTCAATTGAGGCCTAGTAGATTCATGTGGAGTTATGCGAATGAGTTTGTTGAGCTTCTGCAAAGGATTGTTTTCCTCCTCGCAGGGAGATTTGGAGAAGTCACATTGACAGTTGTGGCTTTGTTAGATACCATATGGAGATGTGTTGTGGAGTTTGATCGTGAGTTGAGTAGACCTTATTTTCTATCGCCGAAGCTTGTGATAGACAGTGGCACTGTTGATATTGATTACTTAAAGCCTTATGGGCATGAGATGTTGCATGATATTGATTTCAATCCTTCAGGGATTTTCAGTTTGAGTATCATGGATGGTAACATTTTGGAGTTACAAGGGAGATTAGTACAGTTTTGGCGTGATGTTCTCACTGATGCGATCAAAGTGGCGCAACATTGGCATGGTGGGTTCTTCTTGAGACAAACATGGGACCCTGGGCTTGTACTTGCTTGGGTGTGGATCAGTTTAAAATTTTCTGGAGTTGTGGTGGCACTGCTTGAGGACAAGCAATTTCGGGAAGGGCAGATTGTAATGTCCCCTTCTCCGCAGTGATTAGTTTTGTTGGCCGTTAGCCTAGTTTGGAGGCCCGTAGGCTAGCTGGGAGCAGAAATTAGGGTTTCCTATTTTCTAGGAGGATTCTTTGGTGTTTTAGGGGGTATATGTGGGAGTTTGACAGTTTGGATTCTAGATTCCTTTTGGGTTTTCAGAGAGCTTCGGGATGGTTCGACATGCATCTACATTGGATGACTTAGTCCAGACTTACTATTTTTAGTAAGTGCGATGGCTACTCAGAATGTGGTTAAAATCACTTTGGAAACACTTACTATTTTTAGTAGGATGTCAGCAAGCTTGTTCAGATGGCTATTTCCAGCAGGTCAGTTTGAGCAATTGGTCTTCCAACATTTTTTGGTGCTATTCTTGGCAAGGATTCTGCAGCTCAGCTCAGTGGCTATTTCTGGCAGTATTATTTTGGCAGGATCCTGTATTCACTCAGATGACTATTTTTAGCAGTTCGGTTCAGAGCCCCAACTTAGTTCAATTTTGGTGATTTCCAGCACTTCAGTCTCTAGCTGAATTTGGCAATAATCTATATTTGAGAAGATATTTTTAATATATTAATACCTTAGGCATGAGGTATTAATATTTGATTATTTTATGGATGGACGACTTAGGAAGGGAGAAAATATTAATTTGGGCAAAATTTGCATATGACTTCAAGGGGGTTATCATGGTGTTAATAATTAAATTATAACTCAAGGCAAATGGGGTGATTTTCTAAGTATATTGCCTTAGTAATATTTTTTATTTGGAAGTCATAGTTGGGCGCCCACTTTACACTTTAATTTATGACACTAATATTTATTAAAAAGGGCAATTTTGGGTGAATGTGAATTGGGGGAACTTGTGCAAAGAAACGAAACGAAATGCAATGCTAAATGTGGATGAAATGGAATGGCATTTGGTTTGGGCATATTTGGAGTGCATTTGAATTTGAATTTGGTTGGCAAAAAGTTATAAATAAGAGTCTCGGGCTCTCATTTTGGATCTCAAACAATTTACACTGTTATGCTATCGGATTGACTCCAGACAAGTTCGAGGGTGAATACCTCCTAGGGCTCTTGACAGACTCCGAGTGTGAGATATCACTCCTAGCTGTGATTGGATCTTCTGAATATGTGGTTCGATTTTAGTGTGCATTTTCAGATTTTCAATCTGGTGTGGATTTCAATGTTGCTAGTTTTTGGTGTGGTTGTATGTAATGTTCTCGAGGCGATCAGCTCACAAAAACCCCTCCAGCAAGCTGCAAAGATCACAAGGAAGGCATACGGTAGTGTTTGTGCCTGTCGTACTGTAGGCTGTGCTAGGTCGTACGGTATGTACGATCTTGTACAGGTGGGGGTGGGCATACGGTGGTGCTGGTCGTCCGATGGTGTTGGGCGTACGGTGGTGTTGGGATGACTGTACGGGGTGTTGGTGCAAAGGCCGTACGATGGTGCAATGCAGGACTGTACAGTGGAGTTGGTGCAGACGCCGTACAGTGGTATAAGGAGCAGGTCGTACGGTGTTGAGGAGAGGTCGTACGGTGTGGAGAAAGGCTATTCGGTGGATGTTTGTACAATAAGAGCTATACGGTAGGTGTATGCTTGCTGAGTTCCGCCTTTGAACCCTTCAGACACTTACTTAGTGGAATGAATTATTATTATTATTCCAGGCACAAGAGACTTCAGTGTAGATGATAAATACTTGCACATGCACAAGAAATGATATTGATAATGATCGAAAATAATATTGATAATGATCGCACAATAGATTACACAAACTCGGAACAGAAGCAGAATAGGGTGAGGAGGACTCCCACCGAAACTGCAGATGCCAAGTAGGGAGGATCTCTCACCTCCGAAATGATAGACAAGCTGAACTCCAACTGGAATTTGCACAAGCAAGAGAAAATACCAAAATTCATACCTACCTATGACAAAGACTAATTCGGCCATATATATGGGCTCCGGGAAACTTCCCGAAGGTTTACAAACGGGCCGACATGTCCAACTAAGACTGACCTAATCTAATTAAATAAAAGGGCCCGAAAGATTTGTTATAAAATTTGGGGCCTTACAATAAAGTAATTAGATTTATTATTTAATTATATCGGGGACATTACATTGTAGCACATTTTAGTTCATAACTCTCAGTTCGTGTGTCAAATCATTCTGGGTAGTGGCTCGTTCTCTTCCTATGCCACAAGCGATCAAGTATGTAAGTTTGTAGAGCTTGATGTTGAGTATTTAATTTTTAAATGCAAATCGTACTTCTTTCTTAGACGTACAATGTTGGGCTGCCTGGGAATGCGAGCATAAATTCATTTGGGGGTTTTGGGTGCAATTTGTTGGTTCTAATCTCATCGCATGTCTTGTATCTCTCATTTGCATCCGTTTGAGGTCATTTCGTTGAGAATGAATAGAGTTACGAGCATTTTTGTGAGTTTCTAGGCTGTTGATCTGTGTGTTTCCAGCACATGGGTTGCATATCAAAATCTGAAAAATTGTTAGTTTGGAGTGTTTCCTTGTGTGGAGTTGGTTTTAGAGTGTGTGGGTTCTTTGGAGTGTGTTTAGAGATAATTTGAGTGTGTGGTGAGTGATTTAGAAGTGTTTGTGAGGATTTTAATGTTGCTGGTCTGTATTTCCAACTTGCTGTTCATTCATATCAGATTTAGTTTTTTGGGGTTGAAGTTGGTTTTCAGGTGTGAGTCTATGGGTGTGGTGTGAAGAGTCTTGGTAATAATTTGCCGCTGTTAGTTTGGGTTTTGGCATTTGAATATCCATGATGAATCATATTGTAATGCTTATTAGTAGTACTAACAGCAATTTATTTGAACTCTCTTAGTCCCACTACATAAGTGGAAGAGGCTGGCCCTGTCGCCTAGTTTGGACAATGAGACTAGTAATTTTGTAATCCATGTTTGCATTCTAAAGCTGATTAATAGTACTAACAGCTATATACTTGGATTGTTGTTCTTTGGCCCATTGCATAAGTGGAAGAGGCTGGCTTTCCGCCTTATCTATTGTAATTTTGTCCTCCCGCTGAATAAGCGGTTGAGTTGATTGTATTCTCATTTTTAGTCCTCCCCCTGAATAAGCAGTGGAGTTGATTGCTATTTCATTTCTAGTTCTCCCGTTGCATAAGCAGTAGAGTAATTGTTCTTCAATTTCTTGCATCATCCTTGGTTGTTTTACCGCCAAGTGATTTTTAATATTATCCATATCCCGCTGAAAAGTGGAAGGGGCTGGCTTGCCGCCCAAGCATTTTAATATTTCCAGTTATTTAAAGCTAATGATCCCCTCAACACCGTATGCTCTCACCTTCCCATATTGGGCACGTGGTGATAAGAAAGTGGAAGCGTTACAATTTCAACATTATTGTATCTTCATTTCCTAACTTTAACAGGTTCTTGTTGTGATTGTAACTGGAAAAAAATTGAAAAAAATTGTGGGGATATTACATACTATCTGACAAACTTTTCACAAGATCAAACTCTGAGCTTATACTGATATCACTTAGTTTCATTATTCCTTGGTCTCTAAGATTGCTATTACTGTCTAATAGATTCATGTGGTTTTCCCTTGACTGAAAGATCTATTTATGTTGTCTTAGACTTGAGACAGCAATAATCTCTCATAGCTATCATGTATCTTTTTTTAAGATTGCCCTTGATTATTTTGACAGTCCCTAATGTTGTCATCACTAGATGATACTGTTGTGATCTTCACTGCACATTCTTGTATTCCTTGCTTTCAGAGCATCATGAATTATTAATGTGTGTTTGACTGCTTCATGCCTGTACATGACTGATTTAAACATCTCTAAATCTGCTTTAATGCTTCTCTGTGTGGTGAAGGATTGCAATCTTTGTCGTTTCATAATATCACTGTCACAAGATCACAAGACATGTGACTGATCTTATACCTCATCATGACTGTGTTAATCTTGTCATGGCATAGGCTGGGGGTCACCTTATTGCAAACTTGACTATACTGAGATCTGAGTGTGATTGAAAATTCCCAACGCACCTTTGAATGGAGATGCCTCCCCCATGTATTCATTGCATCTATTTCTTTTATCTCATAACTAGGCTTATATATAGCTGAGTTTGTGGTTTCATGTAGTATGTGACTGTCCCTTGATGAATTAGGCCTTGAAAGGCTTCTTGGGTATTAATGATTACTACCTTGTATGACTGTGATGTTCTTTATGCCTTCCCTTGTGGGTACCCTGACCCTTCGAGAGTATAAGAATATTATGATAACTGCTTGCCCCCATTGTATACTACCTTTGGACTGAGATTTGAAGTCCTCCTTGAGCTAGCATTTGTGAGACCTTAACAACATATATCATTGTTTCATGTGATTTGTAAGATCATTTAGCTTTGAACTTTCCAGAATTGATGTTCTGGAAGCATGGAGTGGTCCATATTTCATCTAATCGAGAATGAATTTCTGAAATTTTCAAGTCATTGAGCTATCTGCGGCTACACTTATTGCATTGCATTGTCTTTTGTTGAACGATCTTCTATAATTACTGTATCTTTGCTAAGGCACCTGCACTTATCTGTAATAGCATGTTGGGCTCAATACTTGTGGGAGCCACATTTTAACCCACATGCTGAAATCTAATGAACATGATTACACCTGCATCTACACATAACAAACACATTAGATAAAAATGGGCATATGATAAGTGTGTTTGATAATTCTTACTTTTCTAGACATCCGTGACAGGCTAGCTGTTATAATGTATGTGAAGATTAGATTGTAGGTTTATAGATGCGTGTATAAGTAGTGTTTGATGACCCGGCATTGCTCTAACAGCAATCTCTATTTCAAGTGCAGGCACGTGGAGCAGCGAGGAAGCAATAGCTGGATGCAAGGCAAACAGGACGACTAAGGACGATGCAAGGGAGTTCAAGCCGGACTCGTCATTCAGGCAATGACGAGTCACCCTTCACTACTTATGCATTGTGTCTTCATAGCATCTTTAAATGTATCATCTTTTCCTCATGTGCATTGTAATGGTTAGTCTCACGGCTTGTGTGAGACATTGTTCATTTACATTGTCAATAAAGATACTTTTTCTCTCAAAAATATTTGTACTCTCTCCTGTGTCATATGCATCTGCATGAATGCAATCTGATAATGTAATTGCTTTTGATTTTCTTTATGCACTTGAAATGCAATATAGTGGAAGTAATATGTATCTTTGTTCCATTTTGTAAAACAAGCATAACTTAACCTATTTTTCAGCTATAAGCGAAAAATAGGTAACAATTCTTTCTTTCCTTCTTTTGGTGGAACAATGACTCTAGAATCCTAGATAGTCCAATACGAACATTTGTAATAAACTAAGTCATCAGGTTTGTCTTTGTGTTTGAATTTGGTGAAGATAAAATTCAGAATAAGTTCATCAACTAATAAAATTTGAGGAACAAAATGTATTAAATCTGAATGATTTAAATCTATAATTTTGTATTTTTAATACAAGAAATAAATCTACACAACTGTCAAAATACGTAAACATTACTAGATAGATTTGAAATCTATATAAAACAATGCCCGTGTTTATAAACCATGATAAGCTTATCAAAGTTATATATAAGAAAAGTATCAAAATTATAGTTGTAAAGATGTTTTTAATCAAGGAGTGACAATCAAAAATCAAGACTCAAGCTTCAAAAATCATCCAAGTTATCAAGAGCACTCAGTTGAGCTGAAAAACTATCATCATTATCTTGATGATGGCAAGTAAAATACCACTTTATTAGACATGGCTTCGTATTGATGACACCTCCATATTGGCTACACCATTAGAAATTCCTAGTGTGTGATTTATTTGGCTTCAATACCATGCCTTTACAAAAATAAAACTGGTTTTTGTGCTTTATTGGTTACATCCTTCTAAAAATAACACCTTTGTAGTGTCCCTACTAGTTAGAGATCATTATCCTGCAAAACAGATTGTTAGAACACAACAAAATATATACATAACTTAATCTACTTTGCAATTAACGTTCAATTACTCCATTAACACTAATTTCAATTCTTAAAAAGGATACGAGTGTAGCACTGGGACATGTCCTTAGGCGGCTATGGGGCTCGCCTTCTTGGAACCCATCTTGGTTCCAAGCCATATCAGGAACTCGAAGGTTAATTCGATTCCTGTCTTGGATGTAATTTCTTACACCCAAGCCATCCAGGATATCGAAGGTTAATTCGATTCCTGTCTTGGGTGTAATTTCTTACACCCAAGCCATCCAGGATATCGAAGGTTAATTCGATTCCTGTCTTGGGTGTAATTTCTTACACCCAAGCCATCCAAGGAAGACCCTATGTCAATTCCTTGCCTTGGATGATGCATCTCATCATCCAAGCCCTCAGGGGGACCAGCCAGATTTGTCTCTTCTTGGATGAACTTAATCAACCAAGCCATATATATGCATATAGATATTCAGTATATACTGCCCTCCAAGGATTATCATAACCCCTGCATTAGACTAAGGGAATTTCTTCCCAATAGCCTCCATCATATAGCCACATCATTCATATTACATTCTATAATTCATTATCATTTTCATTCCATAATCCACCTTTACATATTCCTATATTAACATGTACTCGATAACATATATTCATAAAATATTCATTAGCATATCGTCAGGAAGGTTCATTAACATAAACATATATTCAGAGCTATTCATTACCATATATTCACAAATATTCATTAACATATTTTCATGACTATTCATTAACATACGTTCACAAATATGCATTAACATATATCTAGAACTATTCATTAACATGTATTAAAATATTCATTACTATATATGTGTGCGTGTGGCACATACGTTCACACACATATATATCCTATGTGAACCGCAGACATCACTTACCTGTCGCAGTCTATAATGTCCCCTACTAAGTCTTGGCTTGTCTTAACCATAATTAATCCATCTCGACATACTTGGCTTAAACTAAATTGATTAGGAGACAAAACTATCTTTTACATGAATCCAATCAGTGACAACAAGAACATATTCGTCTTCCTGATATAATCTTAAACATTCCATCTGATTTATATACTAATATTTATTATTAATATACATATAGTTTATATATATATATTTATATTTATATACATTATTTATTCTCAGATATTATCATTATATTAATGCAGATGCAGAGCTTATAAAACATTTAATAATTATTATTATTATTATTATTATCTAAATTTATATTACTATTAAATTCTGCATAAGAATGTTATCAGGCTTCATATATTAAACATCCATATTAAGCACATCCCATGCATACCACCAAGACAACAAATGTTACTCCCTGTAACTCCATAACAGTTATGTTCTAATCTGATCGTAGCTGATCTCTCCCTCCTTTTCTCCCTCTTCCCATCATCCTCTTTTTATACCTCCCAATAGTCATGTCTCTTTGGAGTAATATTTCCTTGAGGAAACGCGTCTCATACTAATTGCTTAATTGCTGATTTGGGGAATTGTTGGCAGCATTTTATCAGATAACGTTAGATCGTATTCTTGGCTTAACTTATATTAACAACATGATGTAATACCTTAAATATATTTTAAAATATCAGCACTACAGTATTGTAATATGTTACCGGCAATATGTTGCATTGACTTCATTATGTTATATTATGGTAAGAATATTATGTTATATTAATTTCTTCATCCTATATGATATCAGCAGTACTAAACGCTGTTAACGGCATTAAATTATATTATATTATCAGTGATATGTTCTCAGGTTTGTACCTGACGTAACTCCTAGACAACATAATAGTAGACGTTTTTTTTTGTCTTCCTTTTTCTTTCTTATCGCTGACGTAATTGCTGAATGATTCTCCCTCCTCTTAATATTACTTGTGCTTTAGTATAATATAGGGGGAAGTGGTGACTCACGGAAAGGTCACCACCTTCTAACAGCAAGGTTACGTGGGATCCTTGGGCCCATACATTTAATGAGTTCATTAACAAATGAACTTTTTTTTAATAAGTATTTATTAATTGATAATAATAATTAATTAATAATAGCATCAAATAAAAAAATATTAATTAATAGGTAAATATCAAATAATAAATAAACATTGATAATATTTCTTGTTTAATATTCTTAATGATGTTAATGTTTATAATATAATGTTAATTTATTTCATTTGGATATTTCAGAATGTTATTATCAACGAATATCAATCAAATAATAATATTTAATAAATAAATAAATATTTAATAATTTCAAATAATCATTCGTCAATAATTAATATATAATAATAATTATTGTTTTATTTATGCTCTACCTTATGATCAAGGAGGGGACATGACAACCTTTTACAGTTATCTGGACATGTGAAGGCACCCAAAGAAATAATTTATTGGAGTTGCAACAATTAGGATACATGTCCTTTTTTTTTTACTTCCCTATTTCCTGCACCAAATTTCTTATTATTCAGCATATGCTTTTTTCCCAAATGTAATATCCCAAACAATTGTCTAATAACGTGCTGTTCTAGTTTTCAAAATGTATAACCTGCATGAGGAATGCTGATGGCTGGAAGCCTAGAAGCAAAATAGTAAATTACTAAATAGTTTTTGTAAAACAAAAGTAAATACATCATTACAAATTACAATTACAACTTCCTCTTCTCAGCTCTAGCAAAAACTCGGAGAGAGGTAGAACTAGAGGGTCTAGAGTGTCTAGTCGTATAAGTCTGCTTTGGGACTGGGCATGACTGTGCCTCCTCACTCGGTATGGTTGATTGAGACTCGTCCTCCATCCTGGATGAAGCTATGTCTCCACCTGCTTCTGGCACTGGCAATGAATCCTCATCCTCATCTTCCTCAATGTCATCCAACCTGAAACCAAATCCACCCCCCTCCTCCATTGCCTGCTTCTCCAAATCAATGAAGTCAATGTCGGAAAACAATGGAGGCTACTCCTGTGATGTCCAATCACTGTAAGGATCTATATCATCCAAGTCAATTGGACCACCTTCTAGTTTCTCTACCTTCCTTACATGCAATTGAAGATTATATTGCACGTAGACAAGGTCATTGAGTCGTTTCTGCGCTAACTTGCTCCTCTTCTTCGTGTGGATTGCTTCAAACAAGCTCCAATTGCGCTCACAATTCGATGAACTGCAAGGCTGACATAAGACTCTGAGGGCAAATTTTTTGAGATGTGGGGTGTTTCCACCCCAATTTTGCCACCAAGCATCTGCAAAATAAATAAAATGGAAAAGTTAGTAAGCAAAGAGAAAAGAGAACATAATTTATCAATCATTTTAGTCTTTAGATCCCAAAATCCAAATGGCAAATGTTATACCTGGGGTTTGAGTGGTTCTTCCTCTCCCCTCAACATCAGGCACCATCCTCTCAATGCATGTACTAAGGCCCTACATGACTTCTCCATTCGAATCTGAGTAAGAACCTCCAAACCTAAAACGAGGGTTGAGGAAGTACCCTGCTGCATGAATGGGTTGGTGGAGCTGATTGTTCCACCTCCTATCAACAATTTCCCAAATGGGATCAAATTTGAGCCTATCCCCCTTGTAGTAATTTTTGATAGACTCCTTGGCCCTATCCATGGCCTCATAAAGATATCCCATTGGGGTTTTATCCCCATCCACCAAGCGAAGAACTCGAACCAAGGGCTCTAACACCTACAATTGAAAAATACAAATTACAAAAAGATCAAAATTTAAATAATGAAGTTACAAATTAGTAATGAGAGACTTGAATCAAGAATAACTAAAATTTAAAAATTAAAGTTTTGAAGTTAGTAACAACCTTCACAATCTCTGCAGCCCTTCGTACAAATTGGCTGTCGAAGACTATGCATGCGACAACCTCTCCTTTAGGCTTCTTTGAATAAGGTGAGTTAAGCCATTCTCCACTCACAAACATTTGTTTCAAAGAAGTCAATGCAGCAAGAATGCTTTACAACATCAAGAAAATCGTTGCAAACCTTGTGACACTAGCTCTCACCAAATCTTTCCCTTGGGTGTGTTGTCTCATCAAATTTAGGACCCAAAGGTGATTGTAAATATATTTGGTGATCCTCCTTGCATCTTCAACAACTGGAGTCACCCACTCAAGTTTTCCTATGTCCTCCAAAAGAAGGTCAAGGACGTGCTACACAAGGTATCCAAAAAAGAGTGGGGTGCCTCTCTTGGAGGATTCTTCCTGCAAAAGAAGAATTTATTCTTAAGAAATATGCAACCAAGTAAAACAAAGCCCACAACAAATGAAAATATTGCTAATACCTAAAGGTGATAATTCAAAAGGATTCTACCTGCTGACACATATGCTGCTACATTATCTGTGATGATTTGTACCACATTCTCTACTCCCACCTCCATGACGACATGCTCCAACATTCCAGCCAATGTTTCTGCATTTTTCACCTTGCTGGAGGCATCAACAGATTTCAAGAACGCTACATTGTCCTTGCAAGCGACCAAAAAATTGATGATGGTGCGGTTCTTGCCATCTGTCCACCCATCAGAAAGAATGGTGCAGCCATAATTTGCCCATTCAATTTTTTGATCCTCCATCACTTCTCTTGCCCTAGCAACTGCATTTGTGAGCAACCTGTAGGTGCAAAGTGAAATTAGGTCTTAGTACACAATTTTGATTTAATAAACAAGAAATCTAAAAAATAATCAAAAATGAAATCAAGTGGACTATGTAGTAATTTACTAACCTCCCACTCAAATCCCTGCGAGAAGGGGCCTTGTACCCCTTTCCTGAAACTGTCATAGTAGTCACCAAATTCAGCCAATAAGCATTCTCCACCACATTGAATGCAATGTTGTTGAAGTACCAAAAATCAGCAACTACAATGTCAGTTTTCTCATGTACCTCCTTAATCCATCCAGTGGCCTCTAATGATGGTTGTGCTCCAGGTGTGTTCCTGGACACAAAATAATCACCTATCGACCCTGATCGTTGTGATGGAAGTGGAATAGTGCCAGGTACTCTACTAGAGGAAGCAGAAGCAATGGGCGAGGTGATGGTGGGTTTGCGGATACGTGGGCCACACCGAGAGCCCACTATGCTCTCAAGTGCTTCTTCTTCCTCTTCAAGGTCAATAGAAACACCTTGAGATTCAGCTATGCCTGATCTCATGGCTAGCTTTGCCCTCTCCCTTAGCAATTTCTTCTCTTCCCCAACTGCAAGTAGGGCATTCATTTGTCTTTTTATTTCTTCACTAGTCCCAGGGCATGCTCTAGCATCATGCCTATCTATTCCTACAAGGTGGTATTTGAGGCGGTTGATGCCTCCATGAAGTAATCTCTCACACTTTATGCATATAATTGACCCAGGATTGGGTCCCTCATAGCCATACCTCCATGCCCCATCTCTAGCACCTCTAGGACAGGTGCCTATATATCCAGATGGGCATGGATCTAGTGGCCATTGCTCCCTTGCCATGATTAATGCTTACTTAACCTACACATACAAAGTGAAAAAAAAATTTACATTTTAGTTAAACAATTTAGCACTAAGCAAACTATCTACATTAGTTTAAATAAATTTAGACATCATTCGAAGTTTTTTCTTTTAAAAGTAGGCTTTGAATTTTTTTTTGAAAACTAGATTCTTCAAAAAAAATTGTGAAAATTCAACAAAACTGGTCAAATCTAGTGTTAAATCTTATGCAAATAACTTAGAAATGATTTAGACTACCTAGGAATCATTTCTAATCAATCTAAATGCAACAAAAAATAAACAAATTGTTTTAAAAAAGCATAGAAAAAAAAAAAAAAACTTACCTGGGAATCTGATTTTCCCTTCAAATCCACTTGGAATCACTCAAAAATCACTTCAAATCACCTTGCAAGCCCTTCCAAGTGAATTTCCCCCTTCTCAGCCCAAAACCCAATCGAAAAACGAAATAAAAAAGTATTTTGTGCCATTTTCGGCTGATAAGGGAACGCAGGCGAGTTTTTGTTAACTCGCCGAGTTTTTGGCAAAAACTCGCCATGTTTTCTTGGGGAGTAGAAGTCATTACTACTCGCCAGATCCAAAAACTCAGCGAGTTTTTGTCACTCACCGAGTTTTCGGCGAGTGTGTCCTCTATGGTTAGGAATATACGTTAATAAATAAATATGAATTTTGGATTATGGATATTTTGCTGAATATATGTTAAGGAATACATGTTAAATTGGGAATATGTAAATGTGAATTATGGAATGGAAAATAGTAATAAATTGTAAAATGTAATATAAATGTGATTACATGATGGAGGCTATAGGGAGGAAACTCCCTTAGTCTAATGGAGGGATTATGATAATCCCTGGTAGGCAGTATATATACTGAATATCTATATGCATATATATGGCTTGGTTGACTAAGTTCATCCAAGAAGAGACGGATCTTGCCGGTCCCCTCTGATGGACTTGGATGATGAGATGCATCATCCAAGGCAAGGAATTGACATATGGTCTTCCTTGGATGGCTTGGGTGTAAGAAATTACACTCAAGACAGGAATCGAATTAACCTTCGATTTCCTCGATGGCTTGGGTGTAAGTAGTTACATCCTAAATAGGAATCGAAGTAACCTTTGATTTCCTGGATGGCTTGGGTATAAGAAATTACATCCAAGACAGAAATCAAATTCATCTTCGATTTCCTGGATGGCTTGTAACCAAGATGGGTTCCAAGAAGGCGAGCTTCGTAGCCGCCTAAGGACATATCTTCGTATGGCATTTGTATCCTTTTTATTAGATAAGAATTGTGAATAGTGTTAATTAAGTATTTTAAAGTTAAATTGCAAGTTAGATTAGTTATATATATATTTGTTGTATTCTAACAATCTGTTTTGTAGGAAAGTGATCTCTAACTAGTAGGGACATTACATGAGGTGAGTCCAAAGCTGAAGACTTAGGAGCATCATCAGATTGTTGTCCTTCTTCTGAATTATCAAGATCGATCACCTGAACATGAAACCGTGACTTTTCTTTTCCACGAACTATCGCCTCCTCAGGAGGAAGCACTACTGCCCAACTAACTCGCAATTTGATCCTGGTGCCAGAAGACGATGCACCTTCCTTATTGTTAATTTGAATCTCAGACTTACGTCCAAGATGCCCCGTAGAATCATCTTCTTTTCCAACCTTGATTTTAATGAGTCTAACACCATTACTTTTCAGCCAAGTGTTGGTGTTAGCCAAGATAGGCTGAAATCTCTCAAGAATGGATGTGGACTCCTTGTGTGATCATTGAATTAAAGGAAGTGGAGCTTCCTCAACCCTTCGTAAAATATACTCAAGATCAAGTACATTCCCATCATCAATCATCCCTTGTGGAATATCCACCAAGTGCAAATCAACAACCTGCTCAACAGTAAGCCTGCAAGAATCCATCTTCAAAATTTCCACTTTTGTACGAAGATCTACCCAGATATCCTCAATACGATGCACGTGCACGGAGGACTTTTTGATCTTTTCCTTCATACCTCAGTAATCAAAATCAGCTCTGGACTTAAACCTTTTGAGCTTAATTTCTTGCATTTCAGTCTCCATGGCTTTGGCTTTGACGGATGTGACAAGAGAATATCGGCCAATTTTCAATGGGTTTGTTGTAGAAATCCCCATTCCGACCTTATGTCTGACAAATTGTTGAGCGTGCACAGCCATGATCTGTCTTCCCAACTCCATAAGAATGATCTTATCAGTTGGGTATCTAGGAAGCATGTATGACTGCCCACTGTAGCATCCGACTCTCATATAGGTAAAGGTCGGGAATTGAAGAAACAAGCACTCATACTCATTCACTCTTTCCCATGCCGCATCTGACACCCTTCTGTTCTTTAGAGTTCTGTCAAATTGGCACATGAAGTAACTGAAGAATGCATCTTGAACTCTTCTAAAATGCAATCTGCTAGGTCTCAAAGGCAGTTGATCATAGTATTCTCGTATAGGTATAAGCGAGCGGTCACCCTTGGTAGAAAGACCAGGGAAATGTCTGAGTCACGCTGCCAAATACACTAAGTATGAATTCATATAGAAAGTCATGGTGGAAGGGACTGCTGCAAGTTACTCGGTCAAGGTATCACTGATGACTTCTCCCCATGAAATATGATGGGACTGCCTTATGAACATGACGAACCGGTACATCCAAAGCTCAAAAACATTAGAATGTTCAAGACCCATTATCCCGCTGAGGAGAGTTATGATGTCTCCAATCTCGAATTTGAAGTCACAGCAGTACAACTTAGCCCACCTTGAGAAGGCGGCTCGTGGCTCATGAATCAACCTGTTAATATGACGTTTGCAGTCTTTTTCCCTTTTTACATAGTACTGAACTGCACTATCTTTGGAGATTTCCATATAAACAAGTGTTGGTGGTATTCTGAAGACTTTCTCAATTGTGTCTGCGTCAAGGCGGATTATTGCTTCACCATCATCATTTTTAATGGTTCTCGTCTCCTTGTCAAAGCAAATGGCCGCAAGCGAGAACAAATTCAGGTTCTAGGGCCACTGGAAAAGAAGATGCGTGATGGATATGGCTGTCCAACAGCTGCTGCATATTGCTATCCTGCGGATCCTCTACCCTCTTGACAAATTTTGACATGTCCACATGCCCTATCTATGTATCTTTTATGCGATCCAAAGGAGAAGAGACTTGAGAAGGTGAAACCTCATTTTGGTACTTATCATATTTATACTTCATCTTCTTTGGAATTGGAGATGACGGCAAATCTGACATTGGAGGACAACCTGGTATACTGCGATGAAGACTAAAAAGTGTTAAAGCAACATCATAATCCGCTGCAACCATCATTTTTTGTCCTTCAAATGGGAAGAACACCAACCCTTGCATTTCACGTTTTTGTGAGAGAAAGATGGGAAATAAATGGGAAATGCTAGGAATCTTGACTTTGACCAATTTCGGATTTTGGGGAAAATTTTACAAGAATACATATTTAGGAAAAATGCACATGCAATTTTAAAACCCGAATGCAAGTATACTTGTAAAATGGAAAATGGAGAAATGAGTGAAAAATGAGAATTAGACTTGCGGGAAATGATGTGAACGGAAAGTACGGATATAGGTGATATGGATGGATAAAAATGAAAAGATTTTGGGAATGACATTTTCATGAAAATGGGAAGAAATTTGAACGTGCAATCCGGTTCTAACCCGATTTTGGAAGGATGGGTATTTTTCATCTTTGCAACTTAAAATTTCAACAAAAGATGGTCAAAAAAAATTTTAGCCGTAAGGGAAGAACAATGATTTTCATCCAACTTGTAATCGGGATTTAAAATCCGGAATACAAGTCAAGAGGGAAAATGGGGAAGATCAATGCAATTCAAAAATTGTTTTTCAAAGGGGAAAATCTCTCTCACAAAACCGATTTTTGGGGCAAGAACAACATATATACAAATCCACAACTAGAAAGGAAAATAAGAAAACAAGAAAATGAAACAAGAAAAGAAAAGAAATCATACCTTGTTTCAATCTGAAAATGCCTCTTCAAAAGATGATCAATCTTTAAAAGGAAGACTAGCTCTTAAATAAAGATTAACCGCAATCCGAAAACCCTTGCCACATTTTACCACAACGCCATAAGCAGCAAAACGTGGCATCAAATGCAAGTTTGAAGAGCCAAAATGCCAAAGAGGAATCACGCCTAAGAGTCCCAAAGCAAAACGCCTAAGGGAGAGATGAAAACATGGCATCAAAACCCTCCAAAACGCAACCTTTGAAGGATCACGTGGAAAAAACGTGGCATCAAATACATTTAAAATGGCACAAGAAGTGACCAAATCTCCTTCCAACTTCAACACCTAGGTATGAAAGGCAAAAACGCCTTAGGAGATTGCAACTTGATGGAGTTTAGATCACCGAAAATGTGTATTCAAAGAACCATGTGGTAGGCGTTTTAGCAGAAAATCAGCAAACAAAAACCCCCAAATGGCGTGAAAGATGTTTGCAATTGCATGAAAATAGGGAAGAATCCCAAACGCCTTGCATCTCCCAACAAATTCTCCACAAAAAATGCTCCAAATTTCCAACAAAAATGTTTTTCTTGGCTGGTCGGGTTTTTGAGAAGAAAGAACAAGTTCGATTTTGCATGAGAATAGTGAAAATCGGGTTTTGGGGTTCATATTACATGTTTTAATTGTCACTGTTCCCTTCACAAGGCAAAATCGGGTTTTAGAAATGCAATTACAAGTTTAACATCCTTCAATTTGCACTTTATGGAGAAAATCGGGTTTTTTGGACAAAATAGCAAGTTTAAAATGTCACTTTATTTCATTTCTAGACAAAATCGGGTTTTGGAGAGAGATGTGCAAGTTACAAATTACTTGTAAAGGGAAAATAAAATCCCTACAACAAGTTTTAATAACTTGCACATATGTAATAGGGGTTTAAAATCCCTATTACAAGCAAAAGACATTAAAATAGGGGTTTTAGAAAATAATTACAAGTTATTTATAAACATGTAATTTAAAATTAACTTGTAACTTATCCAAAAATCCCTATCATAACTTAAAAAGCCAAAAGGCATCAAGGGGGAAATAAAAGGAAAGTTACAAGTTCTTTTTTCAATAAAGTGCACTTATAATTAGCCAAAAATTTCCCTACAAAGAGCAAAACAAAAGAAATCATTAAAACTTGCAATTCAAGGAAAATTTCCCACCTGCAGTCAAGGAGAAAAAACCCGAAATTGAAGGAAAGACATAGCAAACGAACCCAGAATGCGACGAAATTTGAAACGTGGTTCGAGGATGGACTAATGATTAAGCCAGTCCAAAGATTAGGCGAAATTCTGCCTCAAGTAGTGTGCCATAGAGTAAAATTTTCATTTTTTGACAAAAAATTTATGTTATGGTCCTTCATTTTTTAAAACAAAAATGAGAACAACATGATGATCATTATCTCATGTGTTCAGCAATATACTTCTACTCTCTTTCCTCTCTTTCCTCTCTTTCCTCTGGATTGTATTCTTCATATCCCACTGAAAAGTGGAAGAGGCTGGCTTGTTGCCTATATCTGATATTTTTTAATTCAGTCCTCCCGCTACATAAGCGGTTGAGTGATATTGGTTGTAATGATCCTCCCGCTGCATAAGCGGTCGAGTTGAGTTGTTTTGTAATTCAATCCTCCCGCTGAAATATTGTGGTAGAGTGATTTGTGTTTGAAGTATTGTTCTGTTGGCTGGTTTAGCAGAAGGGGTTGGCTTGCCGCCCATTATTGTATTTCAGCAGTTCAGCAGTTTATCTCTAACAATCCCTTGCTACTGTATGCTCTCACCCTCCCAGTCTGGGCTCTCGGTGATCAGAAAGTGTAGGGTTCTTTCCACTTGTTTGGATTTCATTATTCTAACCCTAACGAGTGATTGGTGTGAATGTGATATTGCTCTCAAAAAACAAAAACAATTAGTGGGAATATTACACGAACAAGATAACCATCAACATCCTGATAACCTTGTAGAAGTCACACCAACATCACTTATCAAATTCATCAAAAGATCTTCATCAAAGCACTACCGGTAAAACCCTTACCGGTGACCAAAAGGCTTATTAGAACAAATGATAGCATCCAGATCATCAAATCCCAAACCAACTAAATGTGATATGCATCAGGAACACATGAATAACCAATCCAAGCCAATTTCACAAGCCGGACCAAACCGGAGACCAATCTCCTGATCAACATCAAAATCCAACCACTCTACCGGAAGCCGGTAGACAACAAAATAGCTAGTGTTGACATCAATGACAAAACATCAATGCAACACATAATCAATTCCTCCAAATTGCCAACAAGGGATAGGTCACACCCCTTCATCATATATGCCCTTTGGCAAGAGACACACCCTTTCACCATTAGCACCCTTTGAAATAGTGCAACTCTTCATTATTTTGTGCCTTTTAAAAGGGACACAACCTTTCATAATCAGATCTGCACTTCTTATTTATATTAGATCTGCCCTTCTGATTTTCAAATTGTCCCCCTCTCAAATGAGGTTCTCTTCTCCCTTTTATATCTCATAGTCACAACTTTTCCTTCCATGTCTTTTGACCATTCATTAACTTAATTAAATTTAATTAATTATATTTAGTTATATTATTTTATATTTTTATTTTTATTTTTTTGTATTTTAATTTTTTTTTTATTATTATTATTAAATTATATTTCAAAGTAGGGACATTACATAGTGTTAGCCTAGGATCTAATGATCAAGGAATCAAGAAGTGACAGCTCAACATACCCTATTATCACATTTAAAAAGAATGACTAGAAGTCCCCACCTCATCTTGTCCCCATAACTTAGAAAAGAGCAGAAATATGTTTGGCCTAGGAGATCATCCCCTAGGTGTACCATAATCATTAAGAATTGAACTACTAATTTTGGAAAAAAATATGTTCTCAATTTTAATGCTGTAAATTGGAAACAATGACCTCTTTAACAAAATAGAGCATTTTGTTCATTAAGTCGTAACATCTGTTCACTTTCGAAAACAAAATCAAATAGTTTCTTTTGTTGTACAATAAGTAGATTTAAAGTATGAGAACTTTACACGTTAAACATGACTCAAGTAAAAGAAGAGGACTAGAGTATGAACAAACCTATGTTTCTCGGTCGGAAGTCATGTGGAAGCAGCAGATCATAACAAAAAAGTACATCTCTCTTGAAACAATTCCTATAAATATCCTCATAGCTAACAGCTCCAACTGGGACAGCCCTGTGATATTTGCTTCAATCAGCACTGATGTATAACAAGGAAATATTCTATTGGTCAAGAATTATCAAAGCTCTTTCGAAGACTAGATATTAGATCTTTGTGCATTCAAGCATACTATTTTAATTGTTAACAAGTTCATGTCAATTTATTGATAAGTACGATAGTGTTTTAATGCACACCTTTCACTATGACACAAAACGTAATAACTGTGTAGAACTGCTTCTTAAATTAGAAAGCGGAGCTCCCTAAAAATGAAAAGCCAACCTAATTTGCACAATATGATGTGCTAATTTACAAACTTTATAATATTTTTTGGAATGTTTTATGCTCATGTTAAATAAAAATATATTTGTTTCCTTTTTAATCCACCTATACTAAGAGCCAAGAGCTGTTCCCATGAGAAAATTTTATATAGTGTCAGGTTTCAAAGTTAAAACCTTATCTTTAAGCCCATTCAAATGATCATATTTCAATGTCTTTCCCTGTTAGTCTATGTTGTTTTTTGTCTTTTTACTCAACTTTTGCAGGATTAGATGATGACTGTAATATCAATGAAGGCTAGACAATAATGACGTTCAAGAATGGATTGGTGAAGATAGAACAAATTAACACGCAAAAACAACAAACAAGGTAGAAGTCTGAAAGCATTTTGAGTTATCTTTCAAAAAAGATACAATCAGAAGAAAGGTACTTTGAAAAGGAAAAAAAATTGTGAACAGAAGCAAATGAATTTTGCAAGCAGCAGAAATAAAAAATCAGACCATTGAAAAATGGCAAAAATGGAAGTGATTAGCACCCAACTAGAGTAAAGAGTTTCAAATCAACTTTTGGTACACTTTTTCTTGGTTATAACCTCCATAACCTCTGCCTAAGTATCAAAAGAAATGGCAGATATCCTAGTGAAAAACACCTAGAAAAAGAAAGTGACTAAAGCATTAGAAAAATGAGACTAAGAAGGTAATACATCAGTCAATACAAAAGAATAATATTTCAATGGCAATTTCTACACAAAACTCCAACAAAGTAAACAGGCGCTCAAAATTAAGTGATTTCTGCCAAGACATAAAAGGTGATAAAGGAGCTCCACATTTTCATGACAAAAGTCATGTAAATCTCCTCCACACACTTTTTAGTGAAAAATGTCATGTAAATCTCCTTCAAACACATTCCTTATGGCTTTACCACTTGTTTTCTCCAATTCACTTAAACCTTGAGTCAAGTTCATACAATACAAAGAAAAGTTCCATTGCAATCATCCAAAGCTGCCTATCTAAAAGTTTATTTTTAGCACATGCTAAAAATAGTATTAGCTATCACACCTTTAGAGAAAAGAGTATATTCTAGGATTCACTATTTTCAACTGGAACTTTTTATAGCCAATGTTATTTTTAGCTTCTTTATTTTTAGCCAAATGAACTTTTTGAGGAGGCACTTTTTAAATCATCATTCCATGAAGATGTGCCCCTTGAAAAACTTAACGTTTCTAGGATGCATGGACTTAGGGGTAATGTTTGTTAGGGGTCAATAACGTATGTTACTAAGAATAATATTTATAAGTGTGTTATGTTTATGTTTATGTTTGTCGCCGAGAGGTTCCCATCGGGTAGTTTGGAGTTGGTGACAGTTGGCAACTTGACCAACTGTCGGGTCTTTATATTGTTTGGTTGGAACCTCGGCAGGGGGGATTATGTATGGACAATTCTGGACATTGGAAAAAAGATATAACTTTCTGGTCTAATTATTATCATTTGTCATTTATGTTATGATGTACAATTGTTCTATTCCATGAATACTTGGCACGTGCAGGAAATACTATGTTATCGGATTATTCACCAAATATAAATTTAGGACCAAACATTTTGGCGTCATTGCCTGAACAAACCTGGAGACAACTATGATGGCAGGTGGAAGAAATTAATGGGCCAACCATTTCACCAGCAATTAATTGTCGTGGAGAGTGACACGCACGAAGAGAGTACCGCGGAAGAGGAACGAGAGCATTAGTTGACGACAGACTTGGTGGAGTTGTGGGACGTGTCGGTCACGTAGTACGTGCAACGAGAGGCTCAGGAGAGAGTTGTCTCTGAAGGCACGGTACGTGGTGAACTCACAGTCAACGCCCCCGTCTTTGACCTACTCGAGAGTATTCCACGATTACTCGCCAGAAATTTGATTGCACTCCAAGACCAGAGGGAGGAAACGGCAAAGGAACTTCGGCGGCAACAAGTTCTCCGATGGTACGAGGAACAGAGCCGTAGGGAAAAAGAGGAGAGGGAGGTTGGTCGGCGCCGTACCTCTGGCACTTGATGCCCCTACGGCCGAACAAAGACAGACGTATCACTACTACCGAAGTAGTAAACGAGAGAACTGTACGGAGGTCTCTCCACATAAAACAACAAGCCAACAGGAGACGGCGACTAAGGGAGGTTGCCAACTCGAGGAGTCTGGAGAAACACAGCAGAAGTCAAAGTGTGAGTCTGAGTCATGGTCGGGAGAGGCAAAAACTGTGTACGTGGAAGGAGTTGGCCGAGGTCGCCAGGAACCTACCACTTCCAGATGTAGCGGAGGAAGATCTCACCGACCAGGCCCCACACTCGACGTCAAGCAAAGAAGACTCCAGAGCTGAATCACGAAGCACCCAATCAGAATCTTCCGAACAAGGAGAGGAGGCGGTACGGGACCTGCACGAGGAAATCGCCACTATCTTTGAAGCAACGTTATCTGGCATTAAAAAATTGTCCTTGTCAGAGGGCATCAAAATAGGAAGGTCAGATCCGGAAACCCCGGGAAGGAGGAACTATAGAAGCGAAGGTGACCAAAGCCCGGTTGACAGGGGCCCGACCAGACCAGGAGCGTACAGCACCTCTCGGACACATAGTACCTTCCCGCCATATAGCCATTTCTAGGCACTGCATAAAACCGTACAAAAAAGCACGATGGCACACACTCCGAAGAAGCAGAAACTCCCAAAATTCATGGCCCTGTACGGCATTGCAAGACATGCATCACCATCTGGGAAGCAAATGGCCAGGACGACTGAGATTACTGGGTGAAGGCATTCCCGGCCAGTCTGCGAGGAATAGACATTGACTGGTACACAGACCTCGATGCCCAGCATAAAACATCCTGGAACAGTCTGAAGAAGGCCTTCAGGGAAGAATTCAAACTCTTACGGGATGACAACGAAATTGTGGCAGAAATTTACAACACCAAACAAGGAAAAAACGAAAGTGTGTGCACATATAACAGAAGGCTGAGGGAACTACTCAACAAAATGGAGAACCAGCCGGCGGATGGCCTCAAGAAACGGTGGTTTGTGGAAGGATTGGTACCATCCCTGAGGAGGACGATGAAAGTGGTTTCCCCCACCATCGTATGACGAAGCATACAACCACGCCATGGATATTGAAAGTGAAAACAAGACATCCCGAGGGAAACGACGAGCGAGCAATGGTTACAGCACGGACGAAGACAGCGATGGGGGATCCAAAACCATGGAAGCACTCCGGAAGGATATGATCAGGATGATGAAGGAGTTAAAAGGTGACAAGGAAAGTGGTAGGGAAGTAAAAGAGCTATGGTGTACTGACTGCAAGACTGAAGGACACTAAAGGAAGTTGTCCCCGCAAAGTTTTCTGTGACATCTGCCAAGTAATGGGACATTCCACTAAGGAATGCCCGTACAACTTGAAAGCACGGAGCACACAAGTGCTTTACGCCCAACCTGACTAAGCCACACTGCCGGCGACACCTCCGAAGCCAACAGCAAACTCTAACGCCTCCCCTGGAGGGTACAACAACAATCGACGGGGTAACAATAGATCCAATAATAACATAACAAGGAGCAGCACTCAATACGACGGGAAGGGGCGGCCCATGATTCAAAGCAGGAAGTGCAACGAATGGGGTCACTTTGCCCGAGAATGCCAAAACGGAGGTGGTGCAGGAAGTTTGTTGTGCAGATGGTGCGGTCCAGGAAATCACGAGGACATAGATTGTCCAAAGCAAAAAGGGGTGAACATGCTCGACGTGGAGGGATCAAGGGAAGACGTACTGGCAATCACAAGGTTGCAAAACAAGAAAGCCATGTACCCTGACCCTCACACAGAAAAAGAAAGGCTCCAGGAGGCAAGGGTGGATATCGAGCGGGTGATGGCTAGAGAGCAAAGGGCCTCGCACCTGGCTGCTGATACACCAGTCCAGTTGGAACCAGAGAAAACTATCATCAAGCAGATGTTACAAACCACAATACCCGTACGAGTGTCTGACCTTCTGCAGACCATGCCACAGTTAAGGATGGCTCTGACAAATGTAATCGGGGACACTACCCTCGGTCAGGAACACCAAACGATGGCAGAACCATGTAGTAAGGGGTTGTTGCCGGGAATAATCATTATGTTATGTTGTCATATTATGTTTATGTTGTCATCAATAATAATGAGTTACGGCAGTCAGTTAGTTAGTCATCCCGAAAGGCAGTTGGACGCAACGGTTGGTCGCACCCCTTCGGGTATTATATATTGCATACCGTTCCTTCGTAGTGGGATCATAATAGTTGTATCAGATGTAATGTGATAGCACTTGATGTACATGGACTGTTGAATTAATACAGAGACTGGTTATTTAATATATTTCTATTATGTTTTGTGCATTTACTTTCTGCATTTAATCGTTTACCAGTATGTGGCAAACATTTGGCGTCGTTGCCTAGACATACTCGGGCAAGGAAGGAACGGATGGCGTATGGACACGATGGGCCTACCCGTCGATGAGATTAACCCAGCGGTCGATGACGCGCAAACGGAACATCATCATTGGGACGCAGAGCGTGATGGCAAGAGGCGAAGGGGAAATTGAACCCTGTAATAATCCCGGCACAATGTTGATATAAATTGTGGCCAAAAGGGAAAATAATAAAAAGTTTTTGTGTACATGGTGTGTGCTTGCTATGTACAGAAGTGATTTATGCCAAATATACTAAATAAGAATAAAAATAAAAAGATACAAAGTGATGAATGTGAAGTGGCACAAAGAGCGTTGAATCTCAGACAACGAATAGAACAAAGGCGTAGGCTAAGGCAGCTTGCCGAGGGACGACCAGCCGAAGGGTTGCTCGAAGGGAACCCAGGAGGTGTCACGGAGGTTGCGAAGGCAGAGATAGATGGAGAGAATTACACTCCACACTGTCGTAGGGTTGCCCGAAGGGAACCTAGGAGTCACGAAGGGTGTCGAAGGAGAACTCTACAATTCGCCAGAATACCACCGTAGGGTAAGAAGTCGCGAAGAGTTGGTGGAACAAACAAGGCGAAGTCTAAACCTGATCAACGCTACCAGAGACCTACTAAAGAACTTGTCCATTTCAAAGGACGAGACCAAGAAGAAGGAGACCGAAACTGAGACTAGAGAAGTAGGAGATACTGGTGCAGCCGAAGGTGTCGGGAGGACACAGGGGCACGGTAACATAAGCAATCTGTTCGGATCGAGCTTAGCCATCCCTGGTAGTCAAGGCAATCCGGTGGGACCTAGTGGACCAATTTTCAAAGTACCTGGCGGTAATGGACCTGGAGGGCCGGTCTCGGGAGGTACGAACCTTGGAGGTTCCGGAGGGCAAGGCGGCGATAGTGGACCTGGAGGGCCAAACCCGAGAGGTACGAACCTTGGAGGTTCCGGAGGGCAAGGTGCGCCGAAGGTAAGAAGCGCGATGGCGGGCAAATAGAAGTTGCCCAAATTCAACGAAGATGGCAAAGACGACCCCGTACGGCACTGACGTACGTGTGAGACAATATGGTCAGCCAACGGGATAGTTGACAAAGCGGATTGGGTGGTGCAGTTTCCTACCACCCTGAGAGGAGTAGCCATTGATTGGTACTCTGATGTGGATAAAACAAAGGTGGGAACATGGGATGACCTACAGAAAGCTTTTGAGAAGGAGTTTCGACTCCTTCGAGATGATAATGAGATCATGGCGGAGATATTAAGCACAAAGCAGGGAAAGCATAAAACAGTGCGAACATACAGTCGACGGTTAAAGGAATTACTGGGGAAGATGGAGAACCAGCCAGCTAACGGACTAAAGAAGAGATGGTTCGTGGAAGGGTTGCGGTCATCCCTACGGAGGAAGATGAAAATTGTACCGCCCACTTCATACGATGACGCATACAACCGCGCGATGGATTTGGAAAGTGAAGACAAAACATCGCGGAAGAAAAAGGACAAGTCCTCTAGAGAAGAGGAGTCCTCGGGAGAAAGTAGCAGCGACGAATCATCAAGTAAGAAGGTGCAAGCTCTTCAAAAGGATATGCACCGTATGCTGAAGGAATTTAAGAACATGAAAGGAGGCACGAGCAAAAACAAAGATGTGTGGTGCACTGATTGTGAGGAAGAAAGCCACACAAAAGGCACTTGCCCAAAGAAGGCCTTTTGTGAGATTTGCCAAGTGATGGGACACTCCATCAAGGAATGCCCATACAACATGAAAACCCGAAGTACGCAAATGAGCCAAGTGTTGTTCACGGAGCAGGCCACAACATCTGCACCAGTGGGTACGGCCCAGCAAACCAACACAACGACATCATCTGGAGGTTATCGAGACAACAGACGCGGTGGCGGAAGGAATAACAACAATAACAATAACGGAAGCCGTATCCAGTATGACGCCAAGGGCCGGCCAATGATCCAATGTAGGGCCTGTAATCAGTGGGGGCACTTCGCCCGTGATTGCACGAAGGAAGCCACCCCTTAGCACCTCTGTCGATGGTGTGGGCCAGGCGACCATGAGGACTCAAATTGCCCAAAGGCAAGGGTTAATCTCCTCAACCTTGAGAAGGCTGAGAAGATTGGCGAGAAAGAAGTACTGGCGATCACCCGCGCTTAGACGAAAAAAGCCACTTATCCCTACCCCCCGTACGGAGGAGAGATTACGGGAGGCAAAGGCCAATATTGAATGTGAGATGATGGTCGAACGACGGAACAACGAGGTGGTGAGTACATCATCCCGTACGGAAGCTGAAAATAACATCATTGGGCAAGTACTGCAGATGGAAGTACCTATAAGGATAAAGGACCTTCTAGAAACAATGCCATAGTTAAGAACCGCCATTTTTAGTTCCATACAAACCACTACGCAAGCACCTTTGCGTGCCACACGAGCAGAAGTTCCAGTCAGCCCCTCAGCTGGCCCAATGTTGTTGGCCTTAAATAGTGGTCGGCATCCTGCTGTAGTAGAGATGGGAATTCTCGGCGCTATCCTCAAAGACACCATTGTGGACGGAGGTTCAACTTGGTAGGTGCAGACCAACACGGCATGAAGCTACTCGGCACCCTGATGGCCCAGCCGGTCACCATCGACACGCAACCCTTCATGCTAGATTTTGTGGTAATCCCACTCAAGAAGGGGTACGACGCCATCTTAGGTAGAGGGTGGCTGGTTACAGCAAAGGTGAACTACGACTGGAAAAAGAACACCCTTTCTATGGAGAAAGGGGGGTGGAAGTACACCATTGATCTGAGGACCCAGGTTGTCGGCGAGGAACTGGCATCATCTTCGAAATCGGATGGTGAAGGAAAAGGCGACCTGAGGGATGAAGGACGGGGCTGCAGGGAGCCCAACGACGAAGGGATTCTCAAACTAGGAGAGTGCTCCGAGGATGAGACAGGGTCATTGAACGGGCTCTTCCACTTGCAAATGGAGGATTACGAAATGTTCCAAAGCTACAGGCTCGAAGTAGAGGAGCCAAAGCAAGCAACAGAGGAGGTGTACCTGCCGGAATACAAAGAATATTGGAAGGGAGACGCCCCAAACCTCGGTGACGTAGATAATCAGAAGATCATTCGTGTCAGCAACGATTGGAACCCTGTATGGAAGGTCGCAGCCTTCAAAATCTTTATTATTCTTCTTCTTATGTACCGAAAGGAGACCGTGGTCCCTGTAGAATTTGTGGTTCCAGGTCTTCGGATGGCCATTGAAAATAGACTCGCCACCAACGGGTCCAAATTGAAACCCTACCATACGAAGCACGCAGGGGACCCGAGAGGCCGGAAGGACACCTGAGAGGCCGGAGGGGGGCCCGAGAGGCCAGAAGGACATCCGAGACTCCGGTGGGGGACCCGAAAGGATGGAAGGGGACTCGAGAGGCCGAGCAGGCGACTTGAGAGGCACGAGACCAACGCGGGAGACTCTTGGGCGAGGAAAACTGAGAAGGATGAAGGACGATCCCAGAGATAGGGGACCCAAGCCGAAGACTCTCTAGACAACTAAATTAGGAAGAAAAAAAAAACGTAGGGTCGTACGAGTCTGTACGGCAGTTGCCCGTACGGCTGGGGGAAAAAAAAAAAATTTTAAAAAGAAGAAAGCCATGGTGGAACCACCGTACGGTAGCACCACCGTGCAGTGGCAACACCGACGGTGGCAAAACCGGTGGTGGGACCACTGACAGTGGAACCACCGTACGGTAGCACCACCGTGCAGTGGCAACACCGACGGTGGCAACACCGACGGTGGCAACACCGGCGGTGGAGTGGTGGAAACCACCGCTGCCGCAAGGAATAAAGGCATGGAGCGCGGAGACATAAAACGCAAACACGCAGCCCCCGCACAAACGCACTCCGCCCAACAACGATGCACCCACGCAAGCATAGGGCAGGCACACACAAGGCATACGCAGCCATCCATAGCCATCCAGGAGGTAGTTAAGCGTTCGGCGTGCAGAAGGAGGCCCGTACGGTGTATATGGTAGACAGTTGGTCGTGTATTCCGTATGGGGTGATCCATACGGAGGAGGGGTGTTGACCGCACGGGAAGGTGGTCGTACGATTGGAGGTGTCAATGATGTTGTTGACTGTACGGGGAGGTTGTATGGCCGAGGTGCCATCGGGGACATTAAAGTGGAAAAAAAAAAAAATGACGAGCAGATTTAAAATCATTTGATGTTGTCTGAAGCCAAGACACTGAAAATTTAGAGTGGAGAAGAAGGGTTTTTGCATCTTAAAATATCACAGAAATGATGTGCGTTGCCCCAGACCCCACGAGGGTGCTGCCCCTCGACCCCGCTGGGGGCATTGCCCCTAGACCCCCAGTTTATTTTTGAGCTACAATACACTTTTTGGAGTTGGGCGAAGGGCATCAAAGAAGTCACGGTAAGTGTTGGGTTGTCCCGCATTGTGAGAAAGAAGCCTGAAGCTCAGCATTGGCGGGAAGCCCTACACCGTAGAGGGAGACGGATTTAGAGGTTGCGAACAAACAAAGTCCGAGGGAAGGCATTGTAGGCACGCGAAGTCATATGGCACCAGGGAGTTATTCAGTTCAGTTATTAGCCTTTGGGGAGTGTGATGGAGGATTTGAGGCGTCTCCTAGCCTTTGTGCCAGAGGGTTGTGGCCACCTCCAAGCAGGAATGGTACGCTTGAGGAACTTGGAGTATGTCTCGGCTGGACGTGAGGTTGCCTTGGTGGATGCACAGAGGTCTCGGGAGGAGTTGACCACCAGGTTGGAGGCATTACTAGCGTGAGACTTAGCTCAGCATACCCAGGAGTTGGATGTCGAGAGGGCAGCGCGGGTGGCTATCGAGGACAAATTGGCTAGAGAGATAGCATCATTTGAGTAGCAGTTGGTGGAGGCTGAGACTGAAAAGCGTGTTTTGCAGACAAGTTTGGTTTAGGCACAGGAGGACTGTGATGTCAAAGGAAGCAATAATGGTGGAATGCACACTTGAGCATCAGATGTAGCCGAAAAGGGTTTTCAGGGGAGGACGCAACAGGTGTATGAGTTCCACACTCACCTAGTGTTCGCAGTTCCAGCAGTTCTCTACCTTGGTTTTGTCCTAAGTCGCCGAGAGATGACTTCTTTTCTTGGGGGGGATGATTTTGCCGGGAATAATCATTATGTTATGTTGTCATATTATGTTTATGTTGTCGTCGGTAATAATGAGTTACGACAGTCAGTTAGTTAGTCGTCCCGAAGGGCAATTGGACGCGACAGTTGGTCACACCCCTTCGGGTATTATATATTGCATACCGTTCCTTCGTAGTGGGATCATAATAGTTGTATCAGATGTAATGTGATAGCACTTGATGTACATGGACTGTTGAATTAATACAGAGACTAGTTATTTAATATATTTCCATTATGTTTTGTGCATTTACTTTCTGCATTTAATCATTTACCAGTATGTGGCAAACAGGGGCCGGTGAAGGAACCTGGTACGAATGCCATGAATCCTATTCTACTCGCGGTGGGCGTCGAACGGAAACTTGCAGTATTAGAGATGGATATAATGGGACAAAAGCTGACGAACACCATTGTTGATGGTGGGCTTGGAGTCAACGTACTACAGGAGTAAACTTGGCGAAGCCTCCTCAAGCCTACACTCTGGCCACCAACCTTCCACCTGGTCGGTGCGGATTAACACGGTATCAAACCCCTCGGTACCCTCATGGCACAAAAGGTGGTAATTGGGATGCAGCAATTCCTTTTGGATTTTGTAGTCATTCCACTGGAAAGGAAAGCGTACGACGCTCTTCTATGAAAGGGGGTAGTTGATCATGGCCAAAGCTAATCACAACTGGAAAAGGAATACGCTCTCAATCGAGAGTGACGGTCATAAGTATGTAATTGATCTAAGGAACCAGTCCGTTAGCGAAGAGCTCGCGTCATCGGACTCCGACTCAGAAGATTCAAATAGATGGGAGTGGGTTCTGTAGGAGACAGAGGAGGGAAAGAACCCGACGAGGAAGGAGTGTTGGAACTGGACGAATGTTCCGAGGATGGAACCAGTTCACTGGCGGGACTTTTTCATTGGCAAATGGAGGACTATGAGGTCTTCCACCCAGAGTGTCACATGCTTCAAATATGTGAGAGGAGAATCAAGCGGCGGGATGGAAGAACAATCCTTTTCCCCGGAGTGCAGTAGATACCAAGAGGGAATGGCACGGATGGAGGACACGCCAACCCACCAGTTTGAACGAGATAAACCCATCAAGTACGAGGAAAGGGATGTGAAAAAAATCAATCTAGGCAAGGACGAGGACCCGCAGGTGATACTCGTAGGGGATGACTAGAACCCCGTACTAGATCACTCGTACGATGTAGGCCAGTCGAGCAAGTGTTTAAGTTATCTGTACAACCTACGGTCAACAAAGAAGGGAGAGTGGCAGTGTTTGAGTTATCTGTACGACGTACGGTCGACAAAGAAGGGAGACTGGCATAGCCCGTACGGTGTACGACCTGCAAGGGGAGGAATACCGTAAGGCGAAACATTGCACCCACAGGAAACTAAGTCATACGATCTTGTACGACTAGCAATGGATAAAGGAGAAAGACTGTATGGTCAGAAAACAGACATACCGTACGTGCAGGATCCATACAATCCCCTCCTTCGCAGTGTTTGTACACGCAGGGAGCGGTTGTATGAAAATTTTGAGGGTATTTGTGCAGAGATTTGTGCCATCCATGTGGAGCTGAGTGAAGAGTTGGCACAGGTTGAAGAGGTCGTACTACCAGGGAGTGGAAGTGCACAAGTTAATCCGTACGATGTAGAGGCAACAGTTGGTCCAATGGTCCGTACCAGTATGACAAACCAGACAATGGCAGAGGAGGCCGCACTAGGGAAAAATGAGGTAGCCGTACAGGTAATTGGCACTAGTAAGACATCTTCAGGTACTGGTACGACGAGCCCTAGTACAGTACCAGTAGGTATTGATACAGTTCTAGTAGGAACTGGTACGTTTCTAGCAAGAACTGGTACAATACTAGCATGTACTAGTACGCCAAGTGCTAGTACGATAGGTTCAGGTACTGGTATAACGATCACTGGTACCAGGTCGGAAGGACAACTTCTGGCAGAACGAATTCATGTTTTTTTCAAGCTGGAACACAAGACATTATACATGTGCCATCATGCTATTGGCCTATTCTTGGATGCCATACGCCTGCAAGTACCACCAGAAATGTGGGGAACCTTCGAACCGCGCGGACGGGTGGAACCGAATAAACCTACCATGTACTACTATACTCACCTAGACACACTAGGTGACACCGCGCAACCATCCAAAAGGAGAAGAAAGTTGGACACGTCCGTAGAGGTCGAAGATGCCAGCAGCGCAGAGGATTTTGAGGATGCAGAAGAGACTGAGGAGCAGGAAAGTGGTGATGAGGGGTTTCATATGGCACCTCACATAGTTGCGAAGGATGAAGGGGAAGCAAAGTCACAACAACAGGAAGAGGAGGAAGAGGAGGATCAACACAGAAGGTTACGAGCACAATGGAAGAGTACGAGGGTAAAGTTCACACCTTCCAAATTACCTTTGACACACTTGGTACCACAAGAAGCACTTATGGTGGCCAGCCCTGTGGAGGACGTACGACCAGTAGGGGTGTTGTTCCGAAAAATCAATGAAGGGGAACCACCAGCGTAGCGGCGGGTATCATTACCACAGAAACCAATACTGGCATCAGAAACCACGGAGGGTACCAGTACGATAGACCAAACAGTGGCAGGGGAGGCTGTACCAGGAAAAGACAGAATGGCCGAGCAAGGAATTGGTACGGCATATCCAATTTCTAGTACGGAAGACATTGGTACTTGTACAACATCAACAGGTACTGGTGCAGTGTCAGTAGGTACTGGTACGGTTCCAACAAGTACTAGTACTGCTCCAACTGGTACTAGTACGGTACCAGTAGGAACTGGTACAACAAGAACTGATACAGTACTAGCAGGTACTCGTACTGCTCAAACAGGTACTGGTACGGCTCCAGCAAGTACTGGTGTAGTACCAACAAGAACTGGTACGGTGCCGACATGTAGTGGTACGATGCCAGCAAGAACTGGTACTATGCCAAAAGGAATTGGTACGATGCCAATAGAAACTAGTACGGTGCTACCAGAAACCGGTACAGTACCAACAGAAACTGGTACTGGTGACTTGGAGGCAAAAACCGGTACGGTACCAGCAAAAACTAGTACGGGTGACTTGGAGGCATTAGCAGCCCAAGTGGCAGAGCTCACTTTATAGCTGGAACAGAAAGATAAAAAGCTACTGGAAGCTACTCACATGGTAAAGAAAGCACGAGAATGGCAGCTGCTGGCGGAAAAGAACCTGAAACTCCAGGTCGGACAGCAACCTCCTCCTGCAGCCACTACAGGGACGCCTCCTCCTTCTCGGTCTTAGCTATGTTTTATATAATTCAATTTCTCTTGTCTGAGTCGTCTGGAAGACGACTGCGTTTTGGGGGGGGGCTAATGTTAGGGGTAAATAATGTGTGTTAGTAAGAATAATATTTATAAGTGTGTTATGTTTATGTTTACGTTTGACACCGAGAGGTTCCCGTCAGGTAGTTGGGAGTTGGTGACGGTTGGCAACTTGACCAACCGTCGGGTGTATATATTGTTTGGTTGGAACCTCGGCAGGGGGGATTATGTATGGGCAATTCTGGACATTGGAATAAAGATATAACTTTGTTGGTTGAAAATTTTGTACACTTGGGGAAATATACAAAATTGTGGTTTCAACCACAGCACGCGAGTAAAAACTCTCCTAATTAAGGGAAGGCTCCCCCTATCTAACTAAAACTGAAATAAAAACAGGATGGTACAGCAATCTTCCTTCTTTCTTTAAGAAAGACAATATCCTTTTCTCTTCATAGAAAAGGATAGCGATTGAATATGAACAGTAATAACTACTTTTAAGTAAAATGAGAGAAAGGAAATGAAGTTTCCTGAAAGCGCAAAGACTTCCGTCACTTCCTTCGGGACGGGACAATAATATCAAGCTCAAAGACTTGATATTGGAAGTCCTATCTACCCTTTGCTATACTAAATTTTACAATGAATAAAAGACGACAGCACAAAGACTGGAATAATTTATTCTTTTAACACAAAGACAAGAACTAATGCAAGCTCAAAGACTTGCTGCTATTTCTTATCAAACAATAATTTTTTCTCAAGAACAGACGCAAGCTCAAAGACTTGCTGCTCCTTCTAGAGATTTCCTATTTTAATTAATCTTCTCTACTTGCAGCTCAAAGACTTCAAATCAGATTGGACTAAGCTCCTTTAGAAACACTTTGCATAGAATAAATAAAAAGAATGAAACTCAAACTTGTAGCTCAAAGACTCAAAACTTGAGTAATCTTTCTTTACTATTCTTCAAAACCTTCAATTCACATACATAAGCTCAAAGACTTCTTGCTGTAAATTTGGCAGAGTTTTTGCTTGCTTTCCCAAAAAGATAAAGATTACAAAAGACCCTCTCTACTATTTATAGGAGAGGAGCCTTGAGAAAAAGGTGGGAGGATCCTAACTAACTTGAGAAATTCCCTCAACCACCAAGACCTATTCAACAACTAATTATGACTTCATTAACTAACTAAGACTTATTCTAACTATAGTCCTAATCGGACACAACTTGTAGTTGCCTTACCAGTAATTACAAAAATGCAAGTGATGACAACTTGCAATTACAAAAATGCAAGTGATGACAACTTGCCGAAAGGAAAACTACAATTCTGAAATTACAATTTTAAAATTTTACAACAAGTGTTAAAAACACTTAAGTTGCAACTCTTGAAGATACGAACAATTCGAACTTCTAAATAACTTTCTGCAATTCATCAGGATCTGGTTCATGAGTGTTCATAGCCACCACCCTAGTTTTTACGATGACATCATGGCATTGGCATAGCATGGAATTGCCTTTTTCCAATGCTGACCGGATTTCCTGCAACTCAGTTTGATACTTAATCAATATTTGAATGGAAGCGACTGAGAATTGCTCACTTCTCCATTCATCATGAATCTTGAGTTGCAGACCTGCAAGAACTTCTTCCTCGGGCAGCAGCTCATCATTCTGATTTAAAATGTCGCAGGATGCCTTTTTGCAATGGGAGGTTACATCTTGAAAGACTGCTTCACGCAACTTTAAGGTTTCATCAATTTCTTCAATGAGTGATTTGAGAACAAGAGATTTGTTCTCCAGAAGTTCCTCATATTCAATGTACGTGACTCTGGAAGGAATCACGTCATGCACCTGAAGAACGCCCAACTGATGTTGAGGCATCTTTCACCAAGAAACTAAATTTCCCTCAACCTTCTCCAAATTTAGTTTGAAAGCACCCAAGATTTGATTCAACTTATCTTCAATGATCTCCAATTTAACCATCGTTTCAAATACCTGTCTTATGACTTGTGAACTCATGCAGTTGATCAACCTAGGTGTCTAAGGCTTGAACCTTTTGGGCGGCTCTCCCGATACCTTGGATTGGTTCGCTGACCCTAGAAGAAATAGGTATTTGGCCTTCTCCACTTGAAGGTTGAGTAATACTTTGGATAGCTGCCATGAGTCTTTGATTCTCTACTTCCAGTTGATCTTTCTTGGTCAACACCTCATCATACCGTTGTACCAATGTAGCCACTGTGTGTTGAGCATCGTGCTTGACAACCTCATGAGTCTGCTTACCCAGTTGAACTTTGGTGATCCGATAATCAGCTGCTTACATTTCTTCAACTGGTTTATCTGATATTGGTTCAGCAATCTCTGCCACTCTCATCCGGTTTTCACCAACGATCACCCTTGAAATTGTCTTTGCCCTCTTAACAGCTTTAGGTTTTGATTGTTTCAACTGTTGGTAGTCGAAAGGATCAGGTGAGATCACCTGCTTCTTTCTCTTTGCAGTGAAGGAACTGAGCCACGGAGGTAAAGTCATTAACTCTGATTCTGGGATAGAGGGAGAAGCAGTTTCTGTTTGAATAACAGTGGTGACCGTGGGAGAAGTGTCCGTCTGGATAGCCACCATAGTCTGTTGAGTGACGACAGGATGTGATGAAGATGTCATGAACTCATCAAAACAGGTCATAGATGTATCAATATCAGACACAGGTACATATGAAGGATCTTCTGAAAAGATATTCAACAAATTTTCCTGAGGATGGCCTTGAGATGGTTCTGCTGCTGAAAGTGGGAGCACGTTCTGCGGAGATTCTGAAACTGAAGGGGCAGATTGTGAGCTCACATCTATCACAGGAGGAAACATGGGTACCTCAATAGGAAGTGAAGAAAGAGAATTATGTGGAGACTCTGTAGAAAGTGACTGAGGAGCATTATCAGATTGAGTTTCTTCCTCTGAAGCTTCAGGATCAATCACATGAATTTCCAACTGTGGCTTCTCCTTGCCTTGAACTGTTATTTCCTGAGGAGGAAGCACCATTGCACGGCTGACTCGCAATTTAATCCTCGTACTAGAAGAGGATGCACCTTCTTTGTTGTCTAGTTGAATTTCAGACTTCCGCCCAAGAGGACCTGTAGAATCATCTTCTTTCCCAACCTTAATCCTAATGAGCTTGACACCATTATTCTTTAGCTAGATATTGGTATTGGCAAGAACTGACTGGAATCTATCCAAGATAGAAGTGCCTTCCTTGTGGGACCAGTGGATAGAAGGAAGCGGAGCCTCATCAACATTCTAATTGACAAACTCAGGATCAAGAACGTTACCATCATCAATCATACCTTGTGGCATGTTCACGAGGTTTAGATCCACAATCTGTTCTGCAATGAGTCGGCAGTAATCCATCTTGCGAATCTCCTTTTCAGTACGAAGATCAGCCCAGATATCTTCTATCCGGTGTACATGGATGAAGGTCTTCTTGATCTTCTCCTTCATGCCTCGGTAATCGAAATCAGCTCTAGGTTTGAATCTTTTCAGTCTGATTTCCTGCAACTCAGTCTCCATAGCCCTGGCCTTGATTGAAGTCATTAGAGAATATTGACCAATCTTCAATGGGTTGTTGGAAGAAATACCCATGCCAACCTTGTGCTTAACTGACTGGTGTGTATGCACAGCCATGATCTGCCTTCCCAATTCCATGAGAATAATCTTATCTGTTGGGTACCGTGGGAGCATGTAAGGCTGCCCGCCATAGCATCCAACTCTCATGTAGCTAAAAGTTGGAAATTGGAGAAACAAACAACCATATTCTTTCACCTTTTCCCATGCTTCATCTAAGACTCTTTTGTTCTTCAGGTTCTTGTCAAATTGACACAAATAATGAACAAAGAAAGCGTCTTGAACCCTTCTGAAATGAGACCTACTTGATCTTAGAGGCAACTGATCATAGCATTCCCAAACCGGTATAAGCATGCGGTCACCCTTGGTGGAAAGACCTGGGAAATGTCTAAGTGACACAGCAATATACACGAGATATGAATCCATGTAGAAGGTGAAGGTAGTAGGGACAACTGCAAGTTGCTCACACAAAGCATCACTGATGATTTCACCCCAACAGATGTGCTGAGACTGCCTTACTAACATAATAAATTGGTACATCCAAGGTTCAAAAACATTGGAATGCTCCAATCCCATCATACGGCTAAGAAGAGTAATGGTATCACCGATCTCATTCTTGAAATCAGACCGATATAACTTTGCCCATCTGGTAAGCGCAGTGCGAGGTTCATGAATCCATTTGTTGATATGATGCTTACAATCTTTCTCCCATTTGGCAAAGTATTCAGCTGCACTTTGCTTGGAGATCTCTATATAAATGGTTTCGGAAGGTATTTTGAAAACCCTCTCTATAGCTTCTGCATCCAGGTGAATGATCACTTCCCCGTCATCATTTCTAATGACTCGTGTCTCTTTGTCAAAATGATGAGCACATGCTAGAATAAATTCTGGTTCTAGGGCAGCAACTGGAAAGGATGCGGCATGATGGATATGGCTGTCCAGGAACCATTTCATATCACCCTCCTTCGGATCTTCAATCCTTTGTATGAATTCGGACATGTCAACATGCCCTATCTCAGTATCCTTGATATGATCAAGGGAGGAGGAGATCTGTGACTGCGGAACTTCATTCTGGTATTTATCATACCTGTATTTCATCTTTTTTGGAGTGGGAGATGATGATACATCTGTCATCTGGAAACAACTGGGAATGCTGCAATGTAAATCCACGAGTATCAAGGCAATATCAAAGTCAGTATCTTTAGACATTTTCACTCCTCCAAATGAGAAAGTTCAACTTTCGTATTTTGGCTTTGTGAGAGGAGATATAAGAGGTGGAAAAATAAGCTTTTGACTTATTTCGGGTTTTGAAACATGTTTCGCAAGTACACAAGAAGGAAGTACAAACGTGCAGTCGGGTTTTAAATTCCGAACGCAATTATACTTGCAAAACACGAAGCATGAATAAATGGAAGGAGAATGAATTTTCAGTTTGGAAGTTGGGAAGAACACATTTGCAATTGGTTTTCTAAATCCAAATGCAAACTTATTTACAAACTGAAAATCAAAGGAATGGACGGAAAAAAGGTATTTAGGCATGTGGGAAATGACGAAGATGATAAGTACGGATGAGGGAATTGGAAGCGGATAGGTAAAAATGAATTTCAGGAAGATCACTTGGAACTTTGTCATGCCAAAATGGGAAGGACTTTCAACTTGCAATCCGGATTTCAAAACCCGAAATTGGGAAGAACTTGATTTTTTCGTCATTGAAACTTGATTTTTGGACTAAAGAAGGTTAATTCTTTGTCCAAAAAGGGAAGAACACATCTTCAGGTAGAACTTTTCACACTTGCAAATTTCTTTGCAAATTGGGAAGATTGCAAATTGGGAAGATTGCAAATTGGGAAGAACATATTTGGAAGAACACATTTTTCTTGTTTTGAAACTTGATCTTTTGGATCAAAGAAGGTTAAGTCTTTGTCCAAAAAAAAAGGGAAGAACACATATTTTCCTCTTACTTGCAATCGGGTTTCTAAAACCCGAATGCAAGTAAAGAAGGAAAATTTTCAATGGGGAAGAACACATTACAAATTTCTTTGTAAAATGGGGAATTTCCTCTCATAAACCCAATATGAACATGAACAAAACCAAAACTTAAACAAGAAAATGTAACGAAAGAAACAAGAAAGAAATACAAAAATAAAAATTACCTTGAAAAGATGAGGAGAGATCCAAGCTTGTAGAGTCAACCAAACATGGAAGATGAAACCCTTTAAATAGAAACTAAACAAAGGAAGAAACTTAGCCACGCATGGTGACCAAAGAAAAACCGATTTGCTATAAAAATGCCATGAAAAATGCCAAGGAAGTAGTTCGAAAATGATTTGATTCATCATTAAATACAAGAGAAAGCAAAAATGATTTAGAATTGAAAGCATACCTTGAATGAGAAAGGTGCGAAAAACTTGAAAAAACCATGACTGGTTTTTAGGGCGTTTTTGCAAATCGATTCCCCAAAATGCGCACAAAACGGTTTGAATGAAGTTTGAAATCCAACGCATTTATGATTAAATCAAAAACGCCTTAGGAAAGAGTAGATTCGAACCTCCAAACCATGGCAAATGGCACAAATACATGATTCAGAAAAAAAAACGTTGAAGAAGACAAACGGCGATAATCAGTTTGATAGATGCGTAAAAAAAGGGTTTGAATCCTTCAAAGTTGCAGCAAATCCGCATTTGGAAGGAATCCCTATCCTTCCTCCAAAAAATTCGAACCCAAATCAGTTTGCAAAGGCATGGGAGAAATTTCGGGTTTTAGAAATGAAACAACAAGTTTTCAAAATGTTCATATTTTTGCCTCTAAGGCAAATTTCGGGTTTTAGAAAAGGAAATACAAGTTAAGTTACTTGTAATAGGGAAATAGAATTCCCTTTACAAGTGATTTTACTTAAAACATGTAAAGGGATTTTAAAATCCCATTTACAAGTTCTATAAAAAAATTTAAAAAATAACTTTAAGTCATAAAAACATGTAAAGGGGTTTTAAAAACCCATTTACAAGTTTTATAAAACACTTAAGTCATTCTACTAGTAAAGGGGGTTTTAAAACCCTTTTTACCAGTTTCCAAAAACTTGTAATTGGAGAAAAATTCCCCTACAAGACCAAAAGCTTCAAGGGGGTTTTAAAAAACAAATTACCAGTTACTGGTAATTATCGAAAAATTCCCCTACATTGAAGCAAAAACATAGCAAACGGACTCGAAACGCGACGAAATTCGAAAAGTAGCTTGGGGATAGATCAACAATTGATCCAGTCCAAGGATGGGGCGAATTTCTACCTCGGGAAGCGTGCCATAGAGTAAAAATTTTCATTTTTTAATAGAAATTTCCATGTGATAGTCCAATTTTTGAAATCAAAAATTGAGGACAACAAACTTTCTGGTCTAATTATTATCATTTGTCATTTATGTTATGATGTACAATTGTTCTGTTCAAAGAATACTTGGTACGTGCAGGAAATACTGTGTTATCTGATTATTCACCAACTATACATTTAGGACCAAACAATGTTCCCCTGCCATTCCACCATCACTACCAAGTCTTTGGGGATTTTTGAGGGTTGTCCCATCAATGAGGAGATGTCACTGACACCCTCAAGGGGCTCCCTCACATCTCCTGAGAACCCTAGAAACACCTAGGCATCCCCAATGTCACTCATCTCACAAAGTGCATTTTTTAAATAAAAAATAGTAAGGACTTGGTTTTGTAGAAAACATGGCGATAAAATTGTGAAAATAGCGCTACCCATCAATACCATTGGGAGCATTGCCCACCATTAGGAGCGCTTGTAGTATCCCTTGCCGGAATCTAATGTAAAACTCTGATTTTTTGCCTTAGACAATTTGACAAACACTTTGCTTGCAACCTGTATGCTTGTTGGTTCAGTGTTACAGTTTGATTGTTTTGTTTTGATTGGTACCAAATAAGTTTTGGATGCTTGTAAATAATCACTAAGATGTCTAGTCAAAGCTAAGATGCAAATGAAATTCCTTTTTTGTATTTTCAGATGCATATATATGACCTACTCATGAGAAAAGTACACCTACAGCAGATAGACATTAATACAAACAGTTGGCATGCAAACTCAACTACAATCTTCTTATTCAATGTTGTTATTAAATGGACTGATTACAAAACTCTGATTATTATGCTCTACAAGCAAATTACAATGACTGATTTTCCCACTACCAATCCCTAACATAACAAGATTATGCCATGTCTAATGGCTGCGATTTGCTACAGTCTGATTACAAGCAAATAGCATGAGAATTCAATGTAAGAAACCTGTCACAAGTAGCTGGAATGATCTTCTAATGATGACACAAACCCTGAAAATTATAGCAGCAATAAACCCCTTGATTATCTTTCACAAATCTGCTCAAACACTGTAGCGTTTACTGTTCATGTGTTACTGTAGCAGCAGTTAAAGCTTGAAATCTGATTAATAATGGCTGCCAAAGATGGAGCTACAAGTCTGCAACTAATTATACTTCAATAATCTTCAAACCCTAAATGAAATTCCTTCTCTTTTGAGCTAAATTAAAACTTCTGGATGAAGTCCTCCACAAGCAATGATTCGGCTGATCTCACACGACCTCAAAATTGCGAAGACACTAAAGAGTTTTTGTTCTCCAATGCTGGAAATGACTGAAACCCTTGTGAATTTCTACACACAGCTCTCATATCAAAAAGCACAAATTTATAATCTTCAAGAATGAAAAAGCATTTGCTTTTTTAGTCCTTTTATAACCTCAATCTCCTTAATAGCATTTAAATCCACTTTCAAATCCACTTTAGGGTTTGCATAATAACTTTATTTAATATCCTCATAAGTGGGCGCCCAAGACTTGAATTATTAGATGCACATTAATATCATTTAAAATGATATTTTATATTTATCTTTTGACTTTATCAAATGCATCAATAAATAGGCCTCAAATATTAAAAATGATTAATTGCACTTTAAGTCACTTAATTGAGGGTCATGGCCCCATTGCACATAAAGTGACTTTAATAACTTTATAATATGCCTTTAATGATTAATTATTAATAAAGTATTAACTTATTAATAATTAAAATAACATAACTCCATAAATACTCATTATTTCTTGATTCTGTCTGAACCCGGGAGTCAACCATTGCATTCACTATGCATCCAATTGCCTTCCTAAAAATAGTAAGGGTCCCTCTCAAACAACCACTAACTTACTATAAATAGTAAGTGTGTGAAATTTAGCCAAACGAAGAGCAATCCTAAACACTTCTGACCTTCGGAATGGGAATAAGCCTTATGCACTGTGTTGACGTGTCTAAAGTCGCATTGCTGCAAACTCCATATGGCCAACGCAGAATAGAATAAACTTGTTGAGTATCCTCTCCTCTCTTGAGATAAGGAAATCCTTAATGCTGTTTTTTGTTTGATCAAAGGGGACAACCTCAAGGTTTTGATTGTCAAGTCTTGACTGCGAGATTACTCAGTGGTCGATGTGATTTGTTGGGAGCACAAGGGGACTTACGATTTGCAACAAGCTGGTCTGCTGCAATTCTCGAATTACGTAATAAAGAGCAAAAGGAAAGGGTTAAGAGATCTGAAACTAACAACATGGGCAAGCGGGTAGACGGATTCAACATAACCAATTCCTGCTTGGCCAGAATAGCTCGCAACCTTGCAGGAACGGTGCAATCTTCAAAGGGTCTTGGAAAATATTCAGATTGGAGACGCACAGCTAAGCACCCAATTCTAGCGCAGCTCAGACGGACACTTGCAATTGAACTAAGCACAATTAAAGGCTCAGGTTAACCATACAAAAGGATACACAATCAGTATATCCTCAATGGTATGAGCCTGAATCTATCAAATACCTGCACACCCAAAACAGAAAGATCTATCTAAAATGCTGAGAGAAACCATGCAAACAGGATGAAAACAAGACAATAAACACCAAATCAATGTTTATATATTGATTTCAGCTGCCTATTACAACAATTTCTGCAACATCTCTATGCTACTGCTTAAAATCTAACCTATTCTAACTCTAAAATCTAACTCTCTCAACAGAGTCTAACTATCCAACAAGCTCTAACTATCCAACAAGCTCTAACTATCTAACCCTTTACAAAAGAAAGGCCTCTGCCTCTTATAGTTTTACAATTTTGAATCAGAGGCCAGGATGGACTACATCCAAGGGTCCTGATTTGCCTTCCAGAAACTAGCAGCCTTAACCCATGCCCATTAAATTCTCACTCATCCATTCAACCACAATTTCAACTACCTACCACTATTTGGCTTCAATTTGAGTCTATCCGGTAGTTGGACATAACTGTCCACAACTGACTTGTTTCCCCTTTCTTTCAAAATATCTGAGTGGGACCTACAAGTAGTTTTACAATAAAACAATTTCAGCTTTTTAGAAATTGAATTCTTGGAATTAAATCCAGCTGTGTGCTTTTTCTCGAGAAGGCATAAACTTGCAGCATTCAAAGTGTTCTTTGGTCTTTGGTCCCGGTGGTGGACTTCATCTTTGTTCAGCGGCACAGTTCCCAATGTTTGGTTGCTCTCGCGCTCTTGCAGCACGTTCCCACATCTTTTTTCTTTTCCAGTCTTCAGCGCCTGGCCTTGATTGCGATCCTTCTTCGATGTGTGTTTCAGGTCTTTCTCCTGGTTTTCTAATGACGTCCTGCGATCTGCGAACGATCAATTTCATTTCAATAAATCAATTTGAAAAATTAATTAATTTAATTTAACAAATATTAAAATTTAACGCCTGGAGGGTCATTTTAAAATTTTCCAAGTTTTAACGCTTTTACTTCTTCCGCGAATTTAGTTGTTCCTGGCAATTTCGGGCAAGAGGGGCATTCGAAAAGTTTTAAAAACTGACATTTTCACCCCTTAATGGTGAATTTCGGGATTTTGGGCACTTTTGCAAACTTTGCGATTTTGGAGTCTTTTGCCAACTTTCACTTTTTAACATTTTGGCTAAAAGGTTCGAATTTGGCCATTTGGGGCATTTTTGCCAACTTTTCACTTTTCGGATTTTCACTTAAAGGTCCAAATTCGGCCCTTTGGGCACTTTTGCCAACTTTCACTTTTTAACATTTTGGCTAAAAGGTCCGAATTTGGCCATTTGGGGCATTTTTGCCAACTTTTCACTTTTCAGATTTTCACTTAAAGGTCCAAATTCGGCCATTTGGGCACTTTTGCCAACTTTCACTTTTTAACATTTTGGCTAAAAGGTCCGAATTTGGCCATTTGGGGCGTTTTTGCCAACTTTTTACTTTTCAGATTTTCACTTAAAGGTCCAAATTCGGCCCTTTGGGCACTTTTGCCAACTTTCACTTTTTAACATTTTGGCTAAAAGGTCCGAATTTGGCCATTTGGGGCATTTTTGCCAACTTTTGATTTTTCAGATTTTCACTTAAAGGTCCAAATTTGGCCCTTTGGGCACTTTTGCCAACTTTCACTTTTTAACATTTTGGCTAAAAGGTCCGAATTTGGCCGTTTGGGGCATTTTTGCCAACTTTTGTTTTTTTTTCCAAAAAGTGCAAGTTTTGGCACTTAGGCGAGTTTGTCAACCTTGGCACTTTGCATTCTTTATCTGCTTTGTATCACTTGGCGAAAATCGGCATTTCAACGTCATTGCAGGCCTTAACTCTTTCTTCACATTTAGGCGATTTTGCGAGAATTGGGGAGTTTTAAGTTCGCAATATGGCCCTAGAGGCCGAATTTGGTTTTAGCGGCACTTGACCCTTCATATCCCCTTCCTCTTCCGCAAGGACAGAAAGGCACAAACTGGGGGGTCCCTGTCCAAGACGGGGATGGGTGTGCGATTCGCACAACACATTGCCAACTGGGACCCTCTAACCATCAGTCTTAGCCTACGAGAGCCAATAATAGACTAATCCAATCATAAACCATATCATCCCAAAAAGGGGACATTATAGCGCTATCCCTCGACCCTATCAAGGTCTACACCCCAAGAACCCTGTTGATAGCAAAAATTTGCCAAAAATCTAAGGTTCAATATCATGTTCTATGCACCCCCGTTAATGAGGCTAGGAAGGTTGATCTTCCTCTAGATCCTCGTGTGAGAATATCATGGACTGCCCTAGAGAAGGGATGGGATGGTGTTTCCAAGGGCAACCCTAGAGTTAGTGGTGTAGGTTGCATTGCCAGGGATCACACATGCAAGATCTTAGCCCAAAAATCAATTAGTCTTGGAATTACCACCAACAACGAGGTTGAATTTAGGGCAACTCTGATTGGACCAGAGTGTGGAAGAGACATAAATGCAACCAAGGTGAATTTGGAGGGCAATTTCTTGATTACTACTATCCAACAGAGATATATGCCCAACTTAAAAAATGGATCCGTTTAATATGGGACATGGCAAAAGGATTTGAACTTTTCAAAGTTTCACATGTTTATAGAGAAGACAACACATTGGCAAACAAATTGGCCTACATGGCATCGGCCACCCCCCAATAAAGTTGACGACTCGGCAGATTATGTGGCAATGTGATGACGATAGGGTGACAGTTTTCCTTTTACGACCACCATGGAACTTGATTGGGATGATGGAAAGTGTAGGTGATATCATCAATCCCTTATCTAGTAGGCTCAAAGTACATGCACATCGTCAGATTCAATATCTACTGGGCTTAAACTAGTAGTGACATGAGAACAAACGACGGCTTTGGCAATGAATTTTCACATAATCGAATGGTGGGAGCTTGCAGTAGGATCGAGCAAAGGCAAGATGAGTTGGTTAAAGGTACATAATGGACAGCAAAGTCTGTGATCTCAAAGCCTAGTAATGATGATTTAGTATGGTTGGTTTGGGATTGTTTCATCATAATAATGGAAGGACAACTTGAAGACACGTCAAGATGGATTGGTGCCTTTTTAATGGCGGTTGCAGTGGTTGTGTTCTCCATTCTAAAATCACTTTTTCCAAAAATTGTTTGAGCGTGATGGATAGTTTGCAAGAAACACTAGATGGCTTTTCTTGGGGAGGTTTCTTGGGGAGGTTTCTAAGAAAAGGCTCAAGAGCGTGCTCAAGTCAAGGCACGACTTGGTGGTTCATGTAGTGAGCATGGTGCTGGGAGAAGAATTCATGAAATCAAATCATCACCATCAAGTTAACACAGATATCTCGTCTATGTTCCTAGCTACCCTACTCAATGCAGGTGAATCTAAGGAAATGGCTCACTCTATATGCCAGGGCATCTTCGAGAAGCAATTTTTGGGGGCATTTGGTGATGTTCTAGAAAATATGGTGGATGGGAAAAGCATTCCATTACCGAAGGAATTCTATGTGATTAGGAGGCAGAGTCGTGAGGTTGAGAGGGTCCCTTTGATTCTTCTACAATTCCAAACTCAATTGCTCGCAGAAAGATGGCAGTGGAAAGGAGTAATGGTTTTTTGAAGCAACTTCTAGATTTGGAGTCTGAAGATGGGGATGGATGGTTTCACAAATATCTTTTGGATGAGGGCTTGCTCGAAAGAGGAAATGATGGAGATGGCACAGAGGTCGTGGTCATACAAGAACCAGTGGCTGAAGCCCTTCCTGCTTGTTGATGTGTTTTTTAGGCACAGTCAAACATAGAATAAACTACCAAAGTACTTTACCCTCTCTTGAACAGAATCACCTTAGATGCTAAATATATAATCAACTAAGACAATCCCAAGGTTTCTACGGTCAAGTCTTGACATGTGGGTAACTCAATGGTTGATGTGAATTGCTGTTTTTACTTGGGGACTTAAACAATTGTTCGGATTTATCAATCTTATCATGGATTGGAATAGGTTTTGCCAATGACTTAGGATTTTGCAATATAGCTTTTGATCTAATATAACAAAGGATTTCAAATAAAATGCAAAAGGAATAAGGGTTTAGGAGTTCTATTCTAAAACCTAGAATACAAAACGTAATGAATGACTTAACGAGATTCAACTAGACAAGGTTTCACCATCAAAGAACAATTCAACACATACTTAGTGAAATCATCTAAGGTAGAGCTATAGATGTTTGAATTATCACCATCAACATCACTACCATCAAGGCAATGCATACCAATGGATGTGCAATAATTGAAGTTAAGTTCAATTTAATTTCCAGTTGACCACACAAAGCTAACTTACAATCAACAAGAAGCTAGTGGTATGGATTATACGAATCTCATTCAAATGCATTCAACACTTCTTTCATCCAATCTAAAATGCTTGAAACAAACTTGAAACAAATTTTTAATCTAAATTTTGGAGGCAATGAGAACCACAAATGCATAGAAAATCTAAACAAAACCACCACACTTCAATGATTTATATTCAAGTCAGCAACATATAGACGACAATTCTAAAAAATCTCTCCCTTACAAATGAGAGGCAATGAGACATATATAGAGTCTCAAATGAAATGAAAGACCAAGATTCATTTAGAATAATGGGTCAGGATCATGCTAACACTGCCCTAAATTTGCCCTAATTAGGGTTTACATAAAAAAAGGAATCACCAAAAGGTGACCCAATGGGATGACGCCTAGTTAGAAACTCATCTGATGGAGATATGAAGAATGGAACTTCCTTGTGATGATATAGAAATAGAGCTGAAACAAAGAGCAAGGACAAGAAATTTTACAAGATATGCAAGCTGATGTGGTGCCCACTCATCTCCAACCATTCAAACAATTCAAGGTCAACATGTCTGGATTCATCAAACCTGACTCATCTACTACTTGTAAATTGTGTGATTAGGGCTTTATGTTAATTATCATTGGTCCTTTTCCTCAAAAGGATGTGCATTTCAAGACTTGTAATTTTCTCATTGGAGGATATTAAATGTGTGAGGTGGTAGTTATAACTAGCTCCACTTAGGTTTTTTGAATTATCTTGGCCATTGATTTGGAATCAATTTGGGCCCTTCATTTGTAATTGAAAGTCTATTAAAGGCTTGGCCTTTCCATTTGTAAAGGTTAATAGAAAAATAAGGCAATAGTAAATAGTTCTTTAGCAAGTAGGAGGAGGAGGAGGAGGAGATTAGAAATTGTTGCCAAGACTATGCTGGAATCAATACATTATTTTCATTGAAGATATGGTGGATCTTTGTGTATTGTTTCAACATTTTGCATGGTTTCTCAAGTTTTAGTTGAACTTCATTGATTGTAATGGAGAAATGTGAAGATATTTGATAGATTCCTTGGTTCATACCATTTGTAGTTTGTTGATTGCAAATTGCAGTGTATTGTTAGTCTGAACCTCCTTTTGCCAATATTTCAATTCTGGGTTTTCACTTTGGATTGTGTCGGCATTGGGTATTTGGATGGATGTTTGCAATATGAAAATCTTTCACTACCTTAGAAGATTGCACTTTTTCTATGGCATTGTGAGCTATAGCTGGTTAAGTAGAAAGTAGTTCCATATCTAAGCACTATCCATTTTCTTCATTGTCCTTAGGTTTAGATTAGATTCTCTAACTCTTATCCCTTTTGTTTTTTATTTGAAGTTCAAGTTAGTTCAGTATTCAAGTTCCAATTAAGTACCTTTGTGTAAACAACAAATCACATCATTCACTGAGTCTATCCATTGCATTTTCTAGATATAATATTTGTAAACCTTGGGGTAGCCTTAATTGATCACATTGTTTAGCATTTGAGCTTTCCTTGTTCAAGAGAGGATAGAATACTTGGTATTTTATTTTGTGTTGGAGAGTGTTACAAAAGACACATTAATAGAATTGGCGCTAGGAGGGCCTAAATGCTGGATCGTGATATTAGAGTTTTCTTCCGAGCCAAGGCGTAAAAAGAAAGTAGAATCACTAAGTGGAGAAGCTATTTCAATTCTTTTTTCAAACTCCACCCTCCTCTACACACATTAACCGAATTTGCAAAAGAAAGGAGGGCATGTGCATGTTCAAGTTCAAATCTACAACGAGATGAAACTAGTATGAGCTTTCAAAAGACAAATTTGAGATATGCTAGATCTCTTTTATGTTGAAAAATAAAAAATAAAAAAGTGAAAATTTTGAAAATCCAAAAAAAATAAAAAAATTAGAAAATCAAAAAAGATTTCTCAATGGATGGGTAGTCGTTTCATATTTTTTGTGGTCAAGATAATCTACAAGTTGATATTGCTCAGCTTCATAGAGATTTGAATGCATAGTTGTATTCCATGAATTTGGCTGAGTTTGCATCTACAAGAAAATGTAGAATCCACAACACCACTAAACATGATGAGATGCATTGTTTGACCTTTTTGTCAAGGGTGGACTTGGTACTACCAGGAAAGATCTTCTTTTGGGATATATCTAAACCGGTGATACTTGAAGACAATGATTTCAGTGTTCCAGAAGTGGGAAATGAAGCATTCAGAAGATTCAAAAGGTGGATTGAGAATCAATTACATGTTGAGGATGGACCTAGCCTAGAAGATATATTACTGCCTTGTTGGTTCAAGATTCATAACGCAGCCCATTCAGATTTTACCTGTTCATTGTGTGAAGAGGCCATCAACCAAGTCAAGTGTCAATTGGGATTATCAAAGCCATCAAACGAATACATTACAAACAAAACCTGGAGAACATACCTTGCAGCTGAGAAGTATGTTATAACAGAAATTAAAATGACAGCTGTAGAATGTGTTGCTGCATCAGCCAACGGTGAAAGAGATGAGTTACAAGTGGATAATGTGATTGAGCCTAATGATCAATGTATGGCAGTAGGAGACCACTTCTCAAGCATTGCACCAAAACAAGAATTTAGCGAAGTAGAAGTCAAAGAGGCAATTGAAGATATTCAAGCAAGCAAAATAATCCAAAGTAATGAACAATGTTTGGAAGCATTAGAGCATGAAGAGCTACAAGTTGTTCTTATGAAGGATAAAGAATAAAAAATGGAGAACTTAGCAAAAGGATTAAGTGACTTGAAAGATTCTCATGATTCAAAATCATTTAATGCTTCATCAATCAAGGAAGAATGAAGTTATTCATATCGATTGCAAGAAGAAGGATGTGACTTAAATATATCTCAAGATGAGGAAATCCTTGATGAACATTCATCCATGCAACAAAAGAAAAATCAAAATGAAGAATATTATGATAAGCTTCTGGATTCAACTGCCTGTATTTTGTTTGCATAAATGTTTCGGATCAAACTCCATTATCCATCATCATGATGAGAGAGAGCTATTGAGAGAAAATAGATAAATTGCCAACACAAAATCTTAAAAAGGAGAGGAGAGGGTAGAGGACTGGCACAATTTCTAGGAGAGAGGACAAATAAAATAATAATTATATAAACAAGAAAACAATATAAACAGAAAAACCAAAAACACAAAAGAACAAGAATATATATAAGTATACATATAAGTGGATGCAACTTTATAAGAAAATATACAAATGTGCATATATATATATGCAAATGAATACATACATAAAAGCAAAAGTGAAAATAAAAAAGGAGAACAAGAATATATGTGTGTGTGTGTGTGTGTGTGTGTGAGAGAGAGAGAGAGAGAGTGAAAATATATGAATATACAAATGTGTATGTAAATGTGCAAATAAGAAAATGAAAAATAAAGGGGAGAAAACTAAAAGGATGAATATATATATATATAAATGAATGAATAGAAAAATATAAACAGCAAAGCATGCAAAAGAGAAAAAATACAAGTGAATGCATAAGAGAATGAGAATGTATATGTATATGTATGTGAATATGTCTATATACATATTACATATACATATACATCTATGTGCGTTTCCATGAGAATATATATATGCGTGCGAGTATGAGAATATATATATATATATATATATATATATATTTTCACTTTTGCTTTTATGTATGTATTCATTTGCACATATATATGCACATTTGTATATTTTCTTATAAAGTTTCATCGACTTATATATATACTTTTCTATATTCTTGTTCTTTTGTGTTTTTGATTTTTGTGTTTATATTGTTTTCTTGTTTTTATAATTTTTATTTTATTTGTCCTCTCTCCTAGCAAATTGTGCCACTCCTCTACCCTCTCCTCTCCTTTTTAAGCTTTTGTGTTTGCAATTTATCTATTTTCTCTCAACAGCTCTCTCTCATCCTGATGACGGATCATGGAGTTTGATCTGAAACATTGATGCAAACAAAATACACGTTGTTGAATCCAGAAGCTTATCATAATATTCATCATGAACTGTGGAAACTTAATATCTTCAAATGAAGAATTGCAATTTGTTCCAAGACGAGAAATTTCAATCATCCTTCGAGAGAATAATCAAATAGATATGTTAAATGATGAGAAAGTTGTCACAATGGAGGCAAAGAACATAGAGCAATTCGAGTTGGTGCTGAAATCGGATGAAGTGAACGCACAAGTACAAAGGGATTCATTGCTAAAATTGCATCAAGACAAACGAATAGGTGAAATGTTCCATGTTTCTAAGTGATGCAGAGCAGGGGTTCAAATGACATATACAACAACATTTTATCACACAAAGTGTTAGGGTTTTTCACCTCAAGACCCTTCCTTCACTAGCAACCTAGTTTCCTTGGAGCCCTCATGAACGGGACAGTCATTTATAACTTTCAAAGAAAGCCGCATTACCAAACTATGAAAGCATTTTTGGATACCCTTTTGGCTCCCCTATAACATATAAAAGAATTGGCATGGGTTGTTTCAGAACAAGGGGGTCAAATAATGACTGGTAATTCTGATCCTAGGCCTAATTAGTACAGCAAATTGAGTTTTTTGGGTATAACTTTTGATGCAGATTCAACCTAGAGGATCCAAGACCACTTTTGGATACCCATTTGGGCTGTGTACAGCATATATCAAAATCAGGCTAGGTTGTTTTGTAACACAAAGGCCTAAAATTGACTGGTAATCTGCATTACGCTTATTCACCAAGGGTTTCAGACCCTATCTCGGTAAAATGCCTCTAAAATACTCAAAACTTAACGAAAATGGATGAGACTGATCACAATGGAAAGGTTATTCAATACTCTATCCAACCATACCACTTTCAGATCAGAGAACATCCGCACAAATCCATACTATTTTCTGCAACATGACTGTTACCCGAAAATCTGAAAGTTGCAGTCATTAAAACAATCATAACTTTCATAATACTTAATGAAAATCAATGAAATAAAATGTATATGAAAGAGGATTTAGAGATTCATTAATCCTAATGCATGAGAGATGACCCACATGCCGTACAAGGCCATACAACGGTCTTGAGCAGTAAAAACATGCTAGAAAACCAGGGAAAACAATGATTTTTATTGAACTTCTTCTTAATACACCATGAACCCCTTTGTATCTCAGCCTTACAAGGCATATTTAACATGTCCAAATCAGTTCCAATCGAAAACAAATAACTCTTAACCTCCCTTAAATCATTTGACTCTTCATATTCCCATTCTTGCATTTTTACAACATGACAATTTTGCAAGAATTAACAATTTTTACATTATTTGACAAATGACCCCCAAAATGCTCCAAACCAATAAAAACAAGTTCAATATGGTCTTTGAGACCTTATTACATGATTAAACTACCAAACCTAAGCTAAGAAACCAAAATTGACACATGGAGGCTTGAATTTGACAAGGTGCTCCTGCACCACTAAGTTTCATTTTGAATCCAATTTGCACCACGATAGGCCCACTAATGATTGCAATTTGAATTTGCATGTTTTGAATGAGAAGAATGATATATCATCAACTTCGACCTCTTGAAGATGCATTGGTCGATGGAAAACAAGAATATCCATTCGAGGACGAAGCACGCCAGGTTGCCTCTTACCTTACCACTAGTTTTGAAGGTTATCACTTTGATTATGGAAGTTTAAGAAAAATTACTTGTGTGTGGATAAATCAAGGAGCAAATGAATTGCCTCAATTGTTAATATTGTATGTTAGAGTTATCATGTATTAGCTAATAATTATTTATTTAATTATTAGCCTATTATACTCTACGCTTAAGCTAAGCATAGGCATTTAATAATATTGTAGATATTAAATACACATTATCCCTTTAGGGTTTCTTTAGGGTTGCACACCTTTAGGGTTGCTAATATCCTTTTATTATTGTACTTTTTCATTACTGATTCCCTCTCTGAATGATAATCTTCTGCTTCAGAGTCATTATTTTTTTTGCCTCCATTCTTCTCTTGTGACAGGTATTTTGCTTGCAAGTGTTCCTGGGATCTCTGAAGTTGAATTTTTTCAACTTTTTCATGGTATCAGAGCCTACATCTGCTGCTGCTTGTTCTTGATTTTTTCAAAAGATTTTTTGTAAGACAGTTACAAGCTTTTTCAGAGTTTTTTTATTTGCATCTAGGGAGCTTTTTTGTTTTTGGGCATTTCAGGCTCAAACGGACCTCATCGTTGAGCTCAGAACACCCAAAAACCCCCATTCTCATATAAAATTTGTCCAATTTGGACAACTATGGCTTAGGCAGAAAGAATTTTGATTTTTGCCCTTCTTGGGCACGATTTCCGAGAAAAAAAAAATTTAATATTTTAGGGCAATTTAACAGCTTGCCAAGGCCGACGCCCTAACCGCGACGGCCTTGGAGCCACCGGCGGTCTCCCAGACGGCCATGGGAGCCTTGGCGGTTAACGCTGAGGTTTGCATGCACCCGGCGGTTTAAACGGCCACCAATGGCCCCGCCGCCCAACAGCAGCCGCTGCAGGAGCCTACTACCGTCTCTCGGTCGCCTCCCTGCTACGCCCTTGGCCACTACCGCCCGCTGCTCCCAGCCACCGCCTGCCCACTTGCCTGCCGCCCTCTCAGCTGCCTGTTGCTCCTGGCCGCCCGACTGTCGCTCCGCCAAGGCACCACCATGGAGGTTTTTTTTTCTCTTGGAAGTCTTTTGATAGGGGGGTAGTTTTTTCATCATAACTTGGGCAAACGAAGTCCGTTTTTTGAAAACGAATAGGTGTTGGAAAGCTCTTTTCGATCTCTCTTCAGAATATGGAGGTTTGTTCTTTTGTTCTTGTTGTTTTGATGTTTTTTTTTGACGTCAAAGGCAAAAGTTCTTTTTTTCACTCCGGGAGGCATATCTTGAGCATCCGGACTCCGTTTTTGGCACACGAGATATCATTGGAAAGCCAGTTCTTTGTACTTTCTAGTGGTATGGATCTTCTTTCCAAATTTTACTCGAGGAACATTTTATTCAGTTTTTTGTGTTTTCACACTCTGGTGAATTACTTGGACATTTGAGCTCTTGGAAACTTCTCGTTTGGGTGCAATGACTTGTTGTTGGTTGTTCTTCATGTATTTCCAGCCTTTTGTCTTCTTTGAGCATTGTATGCATCATTTTGTATGAATTTCTTTTTTTGCAAACGCACTAAGATAAAGTGCCACTCTGCCTTGCATGTTTGGGATCTTGCACATCTTGTGCCTTATTGTACTCGCACTACATTATAAAGTGCCATGGGGGGGTTTGATGTTTGCCTTGTTTGCTATCTACCTTTGTCAAGTGAGTGTTCCTTCCACGACATTAGCCTCATGATGTGTGTCAAGTGAGTGTTCCTTTCATGACACTAGCCTTTATATGTGTTTGTACTTTCTGTTGCACTCTGGATGTTCCTCGTTCTTTGTCAGGTAGTTTTTCTTGGCATTCAGTTTCAGTGTACCTGTCAACTCTCCCTTGTCAGCATTATCGGGGGGTTTCTCCTGTTGGTTGTTGGTTCTAATGCTTCCTTGGTTCATTGGAGTACACTCTTTCATTCCTATTTTTGGAGGCAACCTTCCATCTTTGATTGATTAGCTCTTAAGACTTTAGTGTTTTTGCCATTTGTATCTTCGAGTTTAGTTGTTTGACGTTAGTGTTTTTGTAATGTCCCCTTTCTAGGTGACAAGAGAAGAGTAGTGGGATGGTCTATTATTTGGATCTCGTAGGCTGGCAGTGGTGGATAGAGACTCACACAGGGTATTCAATATCCGCAGTTGGTGTTTCAAGCAGTTTGTGGGCCGTTGGGAGCAGTTCCTTGATTTTAGGGAGATTCCCTACTTTTTAGGAGGTTGTGGCAGTTTCCATATTTGAGGTTCCACGGGACCATACCATGGTTTCAGTTTCAAGAAGATTGGGTGCGTTTCCTAATTTCTAGGAGCATCCCTAGATTTTAGGGATGGGACTGCCAGTTGGCCCATCTTGTCCGGCATCAGTCACAGACAGGTGACAAAGTCAGATTCATGTTTGGTTGGTTATTTTGGGCTATTATTGGATCTATGGAAATATTTTAATATATTTAAATATTTCCTAAGTTAGCGATTAAATAAATTAAAATAAGGCTATGTATATAGCCATTTCGGAGTAATAAGGGGTTTTTGGCTTCATCTAGTTTGATATGCCTATGTGTTATAGCTTGTTGGAAAGGTCTTGAACTTTGCTACATGATTCTCACCTCCCGAAGTCTTTTTGGATGCTTGAGCCTATTTATTCGCAATAAAGTGATATTTTTCTATAGTTTGATGCCATAATTGGGAAAGTGTCACTTTAATTATAAAGCGCAAGCTTTATTATTCTTTAGGGTTCGATTTGCGAAGGGAAAGGAGTTATAAGGAGATGAAAACCTAATTGATAGTATCTTTGATCATTTTGAAACTTGCGAATTTGGGAATTGCTCTAGAAGAGTGATTTTGGTCTGGGACGCAAACCCCAAGTCTGAGCTTGTTGGGACGTAGCCCTCAGCAAGAGTTGACAGTGGATTTATCCAAGATTGCACAGAGATTGTCAGAGGTAGAAGACACATCTTCTTGTCCTGAAGATTCAGCGTGCATATTAGGGGTTTCAACAAGGCGGCTAGTCTATTTCAGCTGGCACGTGATTTGCAGCAACTTCCATGCCTCCTTTGTAACCACGCCTTGTTTGTATGCTAGCTTGAAGGGTTGTATTCAGCTTATTCGGTCTTCCTTGTTCGTTGCCAGTAATATTCCTCTATCTGGCATCAATCCAGATTGAGAACAGCTCCAAATAAATGTATGGATTCTTGCTGAATACAAAACTAGGTTATTTGCCTGGTATGATTTGCAGTATTTTCAGATTGCTTAGGTGTTCTTACATATGAACATTGTTTACTGTTTTATTTCACAGTTGTTTCTATTTATCAATTACTTTACTTATAACATCAAAACCCAAAAAGAAACAATCCCTTTCTGCAACTTTTGTCTATTCTATAAGATCACCAGAAAATTACAAAAATATAGTATGTTTAATTAAGAATTTACAGCAGCAACAGCAAAAGGATCCATTTGGGATCTTTCAAGTGAATGTTCCTTCCACGACACTAGCCTTTATATGTGTTTGTACTTTCTGCTACACTCTGAATGTTCCTCGTTCTTTGTCATGTAGTTTTTCTTGGGATTCAGTTTCAGTGTACCTGTCACCTCTCCCTTGTCAGCATTATCGGGGGGTTTCTCCTGTTGGTTGTTGGTTCTAATGCTTCCTTGGTTCGTTGGAGTACACTCTTTCATTCCTATTTTTGGAGGCAACCTTCCATCTTCGATTGATCAGCTCTTAAGACTTTAGTGCTTTTGCCATTTGTATCTTCGAGTTTAGTTTTTTGGCTTTGTTTGCCATCTGATTCGAGTAGTATTATTTGAGGGCACTCATGCAGATTACAGTCTTCTCTACCTGATTATCTTCTATTTTCAGTGGAGGTTCTTCAGATCGACAGTGTTTGCAGATTCTTCATGCTTCAGTGATTCTTCTGCTCTTCTTTTGTTCCTATCTTTTGGAACATTCTTGTTTGGAGGCTTCTTCAGTCCTTCACTTCTATTACATCCCTTTTTGGAGTAGAGTTTTTTCCCACGTGGTTTTCTCTATTTCTCCGCTTTACAGAGATCTTTTGTACTTGGGTACCTCATCAGGCCTTGTTCCCAGGACCCAAATTTGCCTTCATCATGTAGTTGCATTTTTTGCTTCATGCATTTAGTTTTTTAGCTACTCCCTAAGTTCATCTTAAGGGGGGGTGTTAGAGTTATCATGTATTAGCTAATAATTATTTATTTAATTATTAGTCTATTATACTCTACGCTTAAGCTAAACTTAGGCATTTAATAATATTGTAGGTATACACATTATCCCTTTAGGGTTTCTTTAGGGTTGCACACCTTTAGGATTGCCAATATCCTTTTATAAGGATTGTATTGTACTTTTTCATTACTAATTCCCTCTCTGAATGATAATCTTTTTCTTCAGAGCCAATATTGTTTTTTGCCTCCATTCTTCTCTTGTGACAGGTATTTTGCTTGCAAGTGTTCTTGGGATCTCTGAAGTTGTATTTTCTCAACTTCTTTATTGTATGATCTTTTCGTTGAGTATGAAAGTTGCATAGTGAAAAGTCATTTCTCCAAATTCAAAGACAAATTTGCAAAACATTGAACCTTGACCAATGCCTTGCCACTGCAGGTTATTTTGAGAAATCATGTTAGGTCTTGTATATATTTAGATCCTTTGAGTCTTGTTTGCCCTAAGTGTTTGTTTTTTCAGCTTTAGAGTAGATTTCCTTTCCGTTTGTTTTAGTTTAGTTTTGTTTAGCTTAGTTGTTGGTTTGCCTTGGGTCAATTGGCTCGAGTAGTTTTAGTTTATTTCCCTTAGTTCAATATGCTTTAGTGTTAGTTGTTGCTTAGTTTTAGTTTCCTTTGTGGGAGCTTTGTATGTGAGAAGGGTGTTATGTTTTGGCATACGCTGGCACAATTCTGATTCCATGCCCGGTTTATTTCTTGGATAATTATTTACAAAGTTCTTTAAAATCCGAGGTTGGTTCTCTCCAGCTTTATCATTTGGTTAGGATTTGTCCTTGAGTCAAAAGGGATCCATCTATTGAGTCTTGATACCAAAATCTTACGATTACTATATCTTTCACACATATGATCAATTTCTCTAAATCGTTGTTGTTTCTTAGAAGAAGTCGTGGCTAGTGAAAAATCCTAAATCCTACTTCAACGCCATTGTAATTCTCAAACCCATTAGGAGCTTCACTACTTTTGAGCCAAATTGCAAAAAAAAGTGAGAAAAGTAGTATCAAAAGAAAAGAAAGAAAAGAAAAAAAATGAAATGAAAGAAATATCAAAATATTTTGGCTTTGGGACCTTGTGAATATCTCCAACGGCTCGATGGACACCTGGCTGGCAATGGAGCAATGTTCATGAGAATTACAGCATAAACCTCATCGAGGCTATGGATGCCTGATTGGCAACGAAGCAATATTCAGCTTGCTTTTAAAGTAGTATTACTCACGTAACTCGTCACGATGGATTCTATAAGTGTAATCAAAGACAAAGTACCTTGATCCAATTCATGATTTTTCTTCACTTTTGAGTATATTTCCTAGTCAGTTGATAGGTTGGATGGAATTATCCGGAGGTTCTAGGTTCGGAATGGGTCTTTATCTTTGAAATGTTCAAAAACATTTTTTTGAACTGGTGCCTAGTGTTGTGTTGTAAACACACACGCCCCGTTACAAATGGGGACCCCTCTTTTTCGCTTGTTAGGTTAGTCATTTGGCATAGTTTTGCTTAGATTGGCAATAGTTTGTCTCCTAGCAATTGGAAAAGGTAGTAGTGTCTTGTCAGTCTGGGAGAGAACATTGATCAATCCATGAGTGAGTTAAGAGTCCAAGGATTTGTCGTTCAAAGAATGATCAAGTCATGGATAGGGTGAAGATTGAATGATTCCAATGAAGTCTTAGGCTGGAAAACCAATAGAAGAGTTAGTAAATTTCCTTGAATGAGGAAGGAAATCATAAGAAAAATCCAATATCAAGGTCAAAAACCAACCTAAAATTCAAAGGTGAATGAAGAAAATTTAAAGGTTTGAGAATGGAATTCCAAAGATGGAAGGACAATTTTATTCATGAGGAAAAATCATTGCAAGATAATGGATAAATGAGAGAAAAATGAGGGAATATTTTGATGATCGAGTGACAAAAGCATGGAATTTTAATGAAAATCCTTCAAGTGGAATCTCCACTACAAAATCCACACTTAGGTTCATTTTCCAATACAAAATCCACACCCACCTCCAAGTTGCCCTTGACAATCCTCGTGTGTATCTTCCAAATGCGCTTCAAAATCCATGGACAAAATTGGAAGTTCACCAAAATCCTTGGACTAGTATAAATTGAGCTCACTTGTCCTTGTCTAACTTGAAATTGCACTCACCAACCCTTGGTCGTCATGGAAACCCGTCCTTTAGTCCTTGCACAAGGTGAATGTGCGCTCACCAATCCTTGACCATCATGAATTTGTGCCACATAGTCCTTGCACAAGTGGGATATGCACTCAAGAGTCCTTATACACATAGAATCCATGCCCACCATGTAATGTCCCTACTAGTTAGAGATCATTGTCCTGCAAAATAGATTGTTAGAGCACAACAAAAATATATATACATAACTAATCTAATTTGCAATTAAAATTCAATTACTTAATTAACACTACTTTCAATTCTTTAAAATAAAAAGGATACGAATGCCATACGAAGATATGTCCTTAGGCAGCTGTGAAGCTCGCCTTCTTGGAACCCATCTTGATTCCAAGCCATCCAGGAAATCGAAGGTGAATTCGATTCCTATCTTGGATGTAATTTCTTACACCCAAGCCATCCAGGAAATCGAAGGTTAATTCGATTCCTGTCTTGGATGTAACTTCTTACATCCAAGCCATCCAGGAAATCGAAGGTTAATTCGATTCCTGTCTTGGATGTAACTTCTTACACCCAAGCCATCTAGGAAATCGAAGGTTAATTCAATTCCTATCTTGGGTGTAATTTCTTACACCCAAGCCATCCAAGGAAGACCATATGTCAATTCCTTGCCTTGGATGATGCATCTCATCATCCAAGTCCATTCGAGGGGACCGGCCAGATCCGTCTCTTCTTGGATGAACTTAGTCAACCAAGCCATATATATGCATATAGATATTCAGTATATACTGCCTACGAGGGATTATCATAATCCCTCCATTAGGCTAAGGGAATTTCTTCCCTGTAGCCTCCATCACATAATCACATTAATATTACATTTTATAATTCATTACTGTTTTCCATTCCATAATTTACGTCTTCATTTACATATTCTTTAATCTTTATACTCTACATAGATTCCTATCTTTATTGCTAAATTCATATAAGTAATCATTAGAGATATATGTATTCATAAAAATGCATTATATATATGTGTGTGTGTGGCACACATGTCCACATACATATATACCTTAAGACTTCTTAACCCCTCTTACCTATATGCGGATTGTAGCCTGCGGTTGGAGTTCACACTGTAGATGTCGCCTGCAGATTGGGAGGCATACCACAAAGAACACAAATGTTACTTCCTGTAACTTGATAACAATTCTGATCTGATCTTATCAATGGTGATTTCACTAGATACTTTTGATTCCTTCCCTTTATATCTCTCAATTTGAGGGAGAGGTCACACCTCTTCATCATGTATGCCCTTTGGCAAGAGACACACCCTTTCACCATTATCACCCTTTGAAAGAGTGCAACTCTTCATTATTTCTACCATTTGAAAGGGACACAACCTTTCATAATCAAATCTGCACTTATTATTTAAATCAGATATGCACTTCTCATTACCAAATTATCCCCCCCTCAAATGAGGTTTTCTTCTCCCTTTTATATATCATTGTTGAGGGAGTCGCAACTTTTCCTTTCACGTCTTTTGACTTTTCATTAACTTAATTAATTTTTAATTAATCATATTTAATTATATCATTTTATATTTTAATTTTATTATTATAATTTATTATTAAATTCTATTTCAAAGTGGGGATATTATTATCATTTATTATTAAATTATATTTCAAAGTGGGGATATTATTATCATTTATTATTAAATTCTATTTCAAAGTGGGGATATTACACACCAGTCCTCCTTCACCTTGAATATGCACTCAGCAGTCCTTTAACACCTTCAAAATGCCCTCATTTGTCCTTGGATAAATAGAATTCTCATCCATTAGTCCATGTTGATATGTGATTTGCACCCTAGAATCCAGCACAAGGTCTAAAATCCACTCAACAATCCACACATTAGGTGTAATCCCACCCAGCATTGTGAAAGGAAGCGAGAGCTCAACTTATGTTTATAGGCATTCAAATCAAATGCAACAATAAAGGAGGGCCAACCTCAGTTTCCCTCCAAAAGTTTAAAAGCAAATTTTGAAATTTTAAACAAGGAAAAATGCGAAAAAAGCTGACCTCCTAATCAAACAATGTAGCTTCCTCAAATGCTTTACTTGATATGGCTTCCTGAAATGCTAGTAGGCTCAATAAAATGTGACTAGATGAGAAAATTCAAAATTTCCCTATAGGTTAAATAAGAGGGAAATTTTGGAATTCATCTTAGTTTGACTTGACTTTGGCTATAATGATAGTCATCTTATTGAATATGGTTCAAATATGTTAGTCTCCAGGCTGGTTTATTTAAGAACCCAATGAGGTGCTGCCAAATATAAATAAACCAGCCTGGAGACTAACATAAAGTAGATTTATATTTCAACCTGCATCAAGGAAAAAAAACCTCCTTTTGTTCTCTAAAGTTTCCCGGTATGATTTTGATAGCTTCTTCATAAATAATTTCTTCTAGGGCAATTAATCCCTAGATTTTAATTAAGTTGGCCATAATAAATTTTCTAATACTTTTCATGTTGCAATTTTTGACATTAATGCAGTTTAAGAGGAACACCGAAATATGTAGCAAGCCTATCTGAACTTTAAGATAAATACAGATAAAATACAGGATTCACAATACTTGATTTTTTTATAATAGCACAGCTAAACTACAAAATCTCATAGAAACAATACAATCAAAAAAAAGTAGCACCTTAGTTATCTATAAAAAATTTATCTCTATGTTTGAAAGAGGTGGATGAGAAAGGAAGCAACATACATTTCAGCAACATTCCTTGGAATACCAGCTTCTTCACTGCATTCTTTAATCATATTTTCTTTACAAGTGATCCCTTTGGGCTGCATAATTGTACAAACTGGAGTGTATTAAATGAAAGAAAAAGTACTCATATATAGCAAATATAATTTTGTTTACTCATTTTTTAACAAAAAGCAAAGTTAACTGTCAAAAACTAAATCTTCTTGCTAATTTATACAATTCTATACTGAAATTTAATCGAACTTTAAGGACAACATAATGAATAATGAATGCACATCTAACCAATGATGTCATGGTAATGCCATAAAAGTAGAGAATTAGATTGCACTACCAAAAAAAAAAAATACTATTCGCTGAAAATCAAGAAGAATAATGCTTTCCAAAGTATAATGAATGGTATAAATTTAGTGGTCTCCATTATTCAATCTGCAAACATTTATGAAATATAGGCAAATATATAGAAAATTATTGCCCTTAATGATGCAGGAGCATCTATGGTCAACAAAACTACCCTACATGATAGAAAATCAAAATGATGCAAGGATGGAAAATGCATGGCTGCACCTTCTCTCATCAGTCTAAATAATTTTATTTTATTTTTGTTTATGGGGGATAGAAAATGTGGCCATGCTCACCCTTGGGGTTAAAAAATAAAAAACTAATAAAATAATCTTAAGGTGAAAGAAAATTGTAGCCACACCTTCTTTTTCATATGCAAAGTGGCCCAAGGGAAAGAAGGTATGCTCTCCTTCCTTGTAATGTCCCCATTTTGAAATAGGATTTAATAATAAATCTTAATAATAAAATTAAAATATAAGAGAATAAAAATAAAATTAAAATCAAAATATTAAAGAAAAAAATTAAAATAATTAACAGTTAGTTAAATTTAATGAATGGTCAAAAGGCATGAAATGAAACTTGACTCCCTCAAACATGCGCTATAAAAGGGAGAAGATAACTTAATTTGAATTGGGGGGGCGGATATGGAGAAAGGAAGAAAGAAAGGAGCATGTGAATCAAGGATTAAGGTAAGAAAAATGGAATGGGAAGTGAGTAAGGAAGTGACTCTTTCAAAAGAGCAGAAATTATGAAGAGTTGTACTCTTTCAAAGGGTGCTAATTGTGAAAGGTTGTGACTTGTGCCAAAAGGTAGACACGATGAAGGGGTGTGACCTCTCCCTCATATTGGAAGATATAAAGGTGAAGAAGGATCAAATGGATTGGGGAGGAAGAAGTGGAATTAGAGGAGATCTAGAGCGGATTCAGTGCATAAGTATATGGAAGGATCTGAAATAAGATTTGAAGAAGGCATCGTACCATGGATGAGATCAAGCAATCATTTTGAAAGAAGAACATCCACAAATTCAAACATCTACAGCAGTCATCCAAATCAGGCAAAGATCATTGTGACCAGCAAATACAAACAAACATCCGACCTGTAATAGATCAAATCCAGATTTCTTATACCAAACATCTAATAGCATTATTAACTATTGTTGTGGCTAAATTCTAGGGTAAATCCAGAAGGGGGCATTACATTCCTACTTAACATGAGTTTCTTCTCTAGCAGAGAAGGCATCTACTCCAATTGTATCAAGATTGTATCAGATAGATGGCATGAAATATACTTTACATACTATATCTTATTATATTTGTGCAAACGCTAGGTTAATTACTGTCCACTATTTCATAGGAGGCTATGAATTATCTAAACTTATTATAATACAACCATTACAAACACATGAGCAAAATAAAAAAAGTCGTAAACTTAAAAGCACATGTGCACCTCACACAAGGCAGTAACCAAAAAACTGTCAAAAATAAATTGTGACCATCATCAAACCAAATACCATAGATGAGCATCTCTTGATTTTCAACACCATAAGTCTCAAAATGCAGTGGAGTTGAAATCAGCAAAGATATCTGCATGGTACAGAATATTATAAATATTTGTTTGGGGAAATCATATATCAGCAGGATATTGTGTTAGCCTAAATTTCTAACAAATATACCAAAATTAATATTAGAAGATATGTGCTCCTTGGCTTCAGTCAGCTAGGAAAAATCACAAACAAAATTTCTATCCTTTGAAACTGAATAAGTAATGGGATCAAATGGTTTCCTCGAGAAGTTCTTTCATGACTTCCAGAAAACAAACAATGATAATTTACTAACAGTAGTGGGAGAATTAAGGAAAAATAAGAACTGGAGATGCACCAATCTGAAAACAATCTAGAAGAATTCAAACCAATATTTTTATGTAAACAGGCTACGAAAACATTTCAAAGATTATTGCAAACTAAATTCAATAACAGCTACCAAATAGCATATCCCCGGCTCATTTTGGGTTCACAAACAGCAGGTAAATTGGATAAGACATATATCTCAGAAGATAATCAATTTATTATTTTCAGAAGAAACCATGAGTAATCATTAAACAGGAAAGGCATTCAACCACAGAAATTGGCAATAAACATGAAAACTTTGATTCATTTTGGTTTTCATGCTGAGTTCATTAAGCATATAGAAAGTTTCACCACTACTCTGATCTTCTGTCATTGTCAATGGCTCTTCAATGCCAATAATTCATCCTAGTAGATGGCTTAAACAATTTCTCACCAAACCTACTCATAATCATGGGAAAAGGCTTAAATCAAATGCTTCTGCAAAGAAACAATAGTAAATCAAATTCAGTCTAGCGATTTGATCACATGGAAGAGATCATAAACTCCTCACTTGCAGATGAGACTCTTGTTATCCATAATTATAAGGCAAAAGGAATGTAATATTCCTCTTAAATTTTTTTTTGTTTTTAGCAATAAGAGTTACAAGCAATCACCATAACCCATTAAGGTTAGCGAAATAATCCAAACTGCTGAAAGGGAACCCTTCCACCTTTTGTTCACTGAGAGCCCAATCTAGGAGGGTGAGAGCATATGGTGTTCTGAAGATCGTTAGCACCATAAATCAAACTGAAATTACAATGCATGGGCGGCAAGCCAGCCCCTTCTGCTTATCTAGCAGGATAGAAATTGAACTCTTGGCGGTAAACAAGCCAAGGGAAATAACAAGAAACTGAAACTCAATCACTCTACCGTGTATTTCAGTGGGAGGACATTACACTAAGCTATCACTCTACCACATATTTCAGCGGGAGGACAATTGCATAGAACTTATCACTCGACCACTTATTCAGTGGGAGGACTGAGTACATAAACTGAATTACAATGCAAGAAGGCGGCTAAGCCAACCTCTTCCACTTATGCAGTGGGAATTACAAATAAGGACAGCAAGAATGATTGATCAGTACTACTGAAACAATCTTACAAAATAGAGATATGAGATAAGATAAGAAGCTTAATGCTGAACTCAAACAATCCACTATCAAAATCACACCACACTTGAATGCTACTGCTGTTCTAATTCTGCAAGCTAGAAAACACACTATCCAGCCACTACCGGAAACACCAAAACACTCATAACTTTCTCAAAACTAGACGGAATCACACCAAATAAAATGCAGATGACTAATATAACATAGGCAACCAATCCAATACCTCAAACTCGCAACTTGGAAGCCCTGAATGTGTTGCACACATCCCAAGGTAAGTCTGAAAATGCCGCTACAGCAGCAAACTTTGATTTGCAACCAAAAATTGTAATGACCACCTAAATCCACGACAAGATAGGAGAATGAGTGTCTTCCCAATACGCTTCCAAAGAGCCAATACCCAGAACGATGCAATCACTTGGTCAAGAGGTATGAGCAAAATATGGTTTCAGCAACTCCGCGACCAGAAACAAGGACACACTCCAAAATCCACACAAAACTCTCCACAATTTGCAGAACACTCACGGATAGCACTGTAATTATAGGAACACAGCTAGGTACTATCTTCCAAGTACGAAACTGAGACTGAGCTAGAAAGCCACACTTCGAAGCTCAGATTTTCAATTGCCAAACCGGTAGCATAACAATGCAATTTCATAAGATATCAAATGAGACGCCAAGCACCTATATTTATAGATGTTTCCCTCTAAAATTCAAATGCAAATGGTGCCCAAAACCATTGAAATTCAATTTCATTTCATGTCATAGCCTCCCCTAGACATGGCGTTAATTTTCCCAAACTCCCTAGGTAAAGTTCAAACTTTTTCCTAGGTGACAACTTTGCAATATAAAATAATATAAACATGAAATATTTTGTCTCTCTCAACACCACCTTTTTAATGCCACTGACTTAGGAAAATAACAATATTGTTGGCAGATAGATATTTTTCCTAAGTTGCCCATAACACAATTAATCACTAATAAAAATAATTAAATATCAAACCTTAGGATAAGGAATTAATATTTAATTAAATAACTTATAACTCCAATACTGATTAATACTAAAATCAAGGATGAAGTTGTGCGATGAAGACCACTGAACTATGCTGAGTCAGGACCCTGTCTGAGACTGCTAAAAATAGAAATGCTCAACACAGCCACTTACTAAAAATAGTAAGTCAAGAAATATTGCTCCGAAAAACATAATCTTCGCACCCAGAGAAAGAGATTGGAAAGCTCAGTAGAACTGCATCATCCAAACAGCCAAACCCTAACTTACTAAAAATAGTAAGTTCTGACTTCACCAAAGAATCAAATGCATGTTATGCCACCTTGGAGTTCATAGAAAATCCAAAAGGAAACCATAAGCAGAACTAAAGAATTCCCTCCTGACAAACCCTAAAAAGCTCGCACAAAACTCCACAAAAGTTGGAAACCCTAATTCTCCTTTCCAAATAGCCTACGGGTCTCCAAAATAGGCCAATGGACCACTGAATGCACATCACTGAGAAGGGGACATTACAATCCGCCCTTTCCAAAATTGCTTGTCCTCAAGCAATGCCATCGCAACTCCCGAAAATTTTAAACTAATCCGCACCAAAGCAAGTATGATCCCAGGGTCCCATGCCCGTCTCAAGAAGAACCCACCATGTTGATGTTGCGCCACTCTGATGACATCAGTGAAAACATCACGCCAAAACTGCACTAACCTCCCTTGTAACTCCAAAATGTTACCATCCATGATGCTCAGATTGAAAAATCTTGAAGGACTGACATCACTATCGTGCAACATCTCATGCCCATAAACATCTAAGTAATCAATATCAACAGTGCCACTGTCTATCACAAGCTTGGGCAATAGAAAATAAGGTCTACTCAACTCACGATCAAACTCCACAACACATCTCCATATGGTATCTAACAGAACCATGACTGTCAATGTGACATCTCCAAATCTTCTTGCAAAGAGGAAAGCAGTCCTTTGCAAGAGCTCAACAAACTCATACTCATATCTGCACATGAATCTACTAGGCCTTAATTGAATTATTCTGATACAACAATGGAGATTTCCGAAAACTCTTACAGTTCCCACTCCAAGCACCTCGAAAAAGTGAACCAAAGAAAGAAAAGGTTCGTTGTCCCAACCATAAGAAGAAAAAAGGGCATAAGGATAACCTCTACGTAAAGCTTGAACACTTCCCATACATGGATACTGATTGCCCCAACTTGCCATACCTCTCACTTGAGACCACAAACTCATCCTGCCAGGAGACTGTAAAGTCTGAAAAAGAGTACACCAGTAGCCCACCAAGTCTGAAATGATTGTCTTGAGATCTGATTTTAGGAAAATCAGCATCCAAGAAGATGAACAACTGCTGCAACACAGGAAATTGTCGTCCAAAACAACACATCTGCTCATGTCCAAGGCTGGAAACCACCTCCAAGCAATCTCCAGTTGAAAACCATTACTTTCATGACCAAAGAAATGGCACCAACTCCCCTGAATGAGAGCAAACCATAAAGTGAAGTGGCTAATCTGCAACCAATCAGCAAGCCCAAATCCGAAAATCTGATCCATTCTTTTCTAAAGAAGATGCCCAAGAGTATGCATTTGATCAATGCTCCAATTTTGAAACAATGTCTCATGGTTGCAAATTGCACCTAGATCCCAGACTCTACAATGTGATCCACCCTCATCACTGAAGTCAAAAGGAATTCCCACATCAAACTTGAAAAGTGGATTAACAAATGTCCAATCAGCATCTGTATCAAACAACGGACTATCAACCTACTGGTTACTATCAGAGTCATGTTCCACCCAAACATTCTTTTGCTCCAAAATCACTTTTTCTAATCTTTGAGGACAAAGAGCAAGATCATACTCCTCCTGAATGCAATCAAGCTCCTCCATTACCTGATTGATCTCCTTGGCTATTTCTCTATTCTCTTGCTCTCTTAAATGTTTGAAATTAGCAAACTGATCTTTAACCTCCATTACAATCAACTGAGTATTTTCTAACATGTCCTTTGTTGACTCAAGCTCAAGAGTAAGCTCTTCAAGTTTCCTCTTTTCCTTGGAAAGCACTAAGGATCTTCTTTGCAAATTCGATGGCATAACCACGATCTATGATCAATTGTATGCACTATGATTTCAATGTCTCCAAAGATTCTTTGATGAGTTGCAGATTGGGGAAAGCATGATAAGAAGATAAATGCAAACAAGGAAGAAGAAATTGCAGCAGTGGTAGAGCGTCCTTTAGAGTACGTTGCTGATTTAGAAATGTGGATTGAACAAGAATGGGCTAAATTGTTTTTAGCTAATAAAGAGGTAAAATCAGATTTATGTGAAAATCTTGTTGAAAACGATTTATTTAAGGATGTAGAAGAGGATATTGCATCAAATTATCCATTGGAAGCTGAAGTTATAAATGAGGAAGAGGATGAACAGGGGAAGGTTGTATTGATGGACGATCTTTTAATTGATAAAGAGATTGTTAAAGATATTGGTTTTGTAACTAATAGTTTGTTGCGGGATGGGAAAGAAGATTTCCTTGATTGTTTTTCTAACATCGATGTGAAAGCAGAAGAAGAAAAGTTCACAGAAAAAAAGTGTCTTTTGGAAGGCCTGAACAAAGAGGAACACGATGTTGCCATAGAGGGGGGGGGATAAAGAACAAGTTTTTGCAGCAGTTTCAAGGGATGAGGTGATACAAGAATTTGATTGTTTAACTGAAAGCAATGACATTGAAGTTTTTGATTTTCTAGAGTTCCCTAGTGCATATTGGTGGGAATTGGATTATGTAACAAGAGGAAGAAAAAGAGGAAAACTGAAGAATGCAAAAGACATCAAATTACAGAGGAAACTAGCTAAGCATATTCAAGAAGATGAGGCAAAGAAGTGGATGCAAAACAAACATAAGAATTATAAATGTTTATGAGTTTCACTCATGAAACATTTCTTTCTACCATGGGTGTCTGATGCAAGGCATCCACGTGGAGGAGCGCAAATTTGAATTTCAAATTTCCCTGCAAAAGGAAATGATACGCTCTGACCAACTTTGAATTTGCAGGTATAGGAGTTTTAAAATATTCTGACCAGCTCTAAATTTTGGACGAATGTAAATTGGGTTGAAGGCACCATAGGAGGGTCAGATGTTTTTGGGGGCAGTTTTGGTTTTAGGTGGGTGTGTGGGTGCTTCTTGGAGGCTGCGGTAGATTCTAGAGGCAGCAGCTTTTGAGTTTGAGGATGTTGTTTTTGGAGTGGGGTGCAAGGTTGGCTAAACAGAATAAGAGAAGCTTCCAGATTATGGGGAAAGGGGGAGCTGTGTATAATTTTTGGTGTGGAAAGTTAATTAGGTGGGGGTTGGATGTGAGACTTTGGGGAGAAACTATTAGGAAGGCTTTCAAGAAGCCATGGGAGTTGTTAGTATAGTTTGTTGCAGGTTTATGAACAGACCACATTAGATGTGGGATTGTATTCATCAGTCCATAAGCTGAATCATATGTATTTACAGATTTGTAGAGACATTGTCTCATTTTGAAGGTGTTGAATGAAACAATATAGAGTTTTAATTTGCAGACTTTCATTTCTATTTCATAGAATTTCATTTGAATTCTAGTTTTGTTACTAAGAAAGGGTTTGTGTATGATTCTATTGCATCACAATGGTAAAGTGCAGATTTTTTATGAATTATGCCTTCACATGCTCGTCAAAATACCGAACATGGTCTTATAAGGTTTGAATTTTTAACCAAAGCACAAAAGGTGAAAGGTGAATGTATCGTTTTAAACCTCCTAGAGCACCGAGCTAAATACCGAAAGGGGGTATTGTTGAAGTGTTTTTTTATGACAGCGTCTAACACAAAATAAAGTTGCCTAACGGTCACTTCACTCTCTCTTGATCAAAGTGCAATGAAATGCTAAGATTGCAAAAAGTTCAAACAATCGACTCCAAGGTTCCTTTATGCTACGGACGTGACTCAGTAGGCTGATATGATTGTTGGTAATCCAAGGGGCCTTACATTTGCATCATTCTTTCACTTCTTTGTTGTGGTTGGAACTCCATCATCGGATATGGCAATTCTACAATGCTGCTGCTTCGAATGGACTAAAATGAACTGAAAGTAAAAGGGAAAGGGTTTAGAAGGATCTAAATTTACTCCTAAGGGTAGTGATAACAATGAATAGTGCTTTGGTGGACAAATTCCAAATAAACCAAGCTCTGCTTCGCCAAGTTTAACTACAACTCCGCAAGAACCGGTGCAATCTTCTGGGGATGCTAGAGGATTTTCAAATCGAGAAAGTACATTTGAATACCCAAAAACGGCGCAATCCAAATGACCATCCACAATCGAACTTAGCACAAATTTAGGGGGTTCAGGCTAACTTTACATTGCAACTTACAATCAGCAAGATGCAAAAAGTATGAACCATGGAAATTTATCAAAACACCATTACATTCTCCATTGAAATCAAAGCACTATACTACTTCTAATCTAAGTGAGGAAGGTGAAACCATGCAAGCTTTAAAAAAATAACTTAAGTGGACACCATCAGAGACACTGTTATTATCTCAAAACTTATCGCAACAATTTCATACAAAGCTCCCTCTTGTTACAAATGAGGGGGCTCACCCCTTTATATAGGCCTCAAGCCATGATTACATGCAAACCCTAATTAGGGTCTTCCCTAAAAGATTCTCCAATCAAGACGCAACAAGGTGGGAATCTCCAATTAATAACCCATCATGCCCATATACAATTAATTCAAAAGTACCCAAAATAGCATCCATTGTGCATTAAATGCACGACCTCCTTCAAATTCGCCCAACATGCGTTGAATATTCATCCATGCAAAAATCACCCCATTATGTCATAAATGCTCCATCATTTCCACATGCGGCGGCTGCATGCAAAAGGAATCTACCATAAATTCAACATGCAACGACCGGATCGCCATTTGGTCAAATATTCCGGTAATGAATGCACCACTCTACTGCCACGTGTTCAATAGATCCTCGCCATGAAAGTGGACCCTGCCATCGTATATCCGCTCCTGCACATTTGGAATTGTTGGAGAGGGAAAATTCGATTTAGGAAGAATTTTCCTGAAGTCTCCTCAACTTTCCTTGCTCAGAGAAGGTTTTTCATCAATTCTGCACATATCCTATTTTTTAGGAAAATTTCCAAATTAGGGTTCCACGATCCAAGAGAGAGAAAATTCTCCTACGAATCCAAATCTGTAAAAAGTTTTGAAATTTGGATGTGATTTGATGCCCGGGAATGGATTTTTAAAAACTTTTCCTGGGGGAAATTTCTTGTTCAGTTCATCCCTGATTCCTTCCTTGCCAGGAAATTGTTTTTCCACCTTTAATTCATCCCGGCATGGAATTCATGTTGTGAAGGAAATTCTCCTTTGGAAAGAAATTTGTTCCTTACCCTGAGGAAGGAAATTCTTCATGCCTTAGCCAATTTTCATGATTTCCAAGAACTATGTCCTGAAGGAAGAAATTTCAAACACTTACTCAATTTTTCACCTTTCCTGGAATTCTATCCTGAAGGAAGGAATTTCCGACACAGCGCCAAATTTTCACCTTTCTTGGAATTTTCATGATTTCCAAGAACTATGTCCTGAAGGAAGAAATTTCAAACACTTAAGCCAATTTTTCACCTCTCCTGGAATTCTGTCCTGAAGGAAGGAATTTCCGACAGCGCCAAATTTTCACCTTTCCTGGAATTTCTTCTTCTTGGGCGTAATTCTTCCCCGGGGAAGGAATTTTTGTGGTCTTTGAATTCATCATGTTTAAAGGGAGCTTTTTGACCAATTTGCCACATTTCCTATTTTTTAGGAATTTTCCTACAATTTAGGACCCGGTCCTGGAGATAGAGAATTATCTCACGAGTCCAAATCTGCAAAACTTTCCGGATTCTAATAAGATTTGGTGTCTAAAAATAGATTTTCCAAAATTTTCACTGAGGAGGTTTCCTGCTTCTATTCATTCCTCCTTAACCCTTGGATTTTCATGCCTTAGACAATTTTTTCAGTTTTCCAACTTAGGCGTGGAATTCACTCTTCATGGTGAAATTCATCATTTCCAAGCCTTAGAAAAATTTTCAACTTCCTGACTTGGCATAGAATTTTGACTTTGACGGAGGATATTTATACTTCCCTGCTCTCAATGGATACCTTTGCTATTATCGCTATGCAACGGATTTCTTCATTTTTTATGAATTCCTTGAGGACCTCATTTCAGTGCCTTATTCATGCCTTGGGCGCTAATCTCCTTTAGGCGTGGAATTCTAAACTTTCTCCATTCTCCTTGAGCACTCCACTTTGGCGCCCTCCCTTGGAGTAGGGCGGAATTTTCACTAAGTGGAGGAATTCACAACTTTTTTGTGAATCCTTGAGACCTTCTTTTTAGCACCCAAGTCCACAATTGGGCGGAATTTCACCACTGTGGAGGATTCATGAATTTCCAAACATTTCCTGACCTGCCTCATCTAGCGCCCAATCATTTCCTTGGGAGGAATTCTTCATGCATGGAGGATTTTGATGCTTTTCACAAGTTCCAGGCTCTTCGTCAGAATATATATATGAAATATAACATTTAAGTATAGGTGGCATCTTCAATATGTCTTTTTCCTTTCTTATACTTTAAGTTATATTTCATATATATTGTCAGAATGTTTGAGAGTGGTTTCAAGTCCATAGGAATCATAATGCAAATTCTGGATTTTGGAAGATCTTTCACATTTTCAGACAGTGAAATTGCAGGCCATTTTTGGATCCAAATGACATTGGTGGATTGATGTCAATTTCCAAACTTAGATGATTTTTCAAGCTTTCCATTCCTGAACCGATTCCCATACAGCCAAATTTTGATCACTGTCTGTGCTGAGATGCCACTTTGGGACTTTGAAGGTGGATTTTCTAGACTTAGAACAATTTTGTGCCTTCCACTTCAGGGATGATTCTCACACTTAGCCATTTTAGACCCCTGCATGTCTGCTTTCAACTTTCCAGATTTAGAAGTGATTGTGCATGTTGATTCTTCTTTGTCTGCTAGCTTGATCCTGCCACAAATAGACTTTCCTGAAATAGAAACTTTCCAAAATGTCAGAGTTGGAGCCCAAAACAGGACGCAGGATGAATTACTAAAAAATAGGAACTTACTAAAAATAGTAAGTTTGATTTTTGGCAAAATGACAACATTCCGGGACTCAAAAAAATCCATAAAAAATAGAAAGTTGCTCCGTTTTGTCTCAAATTTTACTAGGAGGTCCCTTGAAGGGTCCTGATTCTAGTTCTATGTTCAGTTTCTTCAAAACCCTAACAGAAACCCCTAAAATCTAGGACAAAAGGCAGAACCCTTAGAAAAGACAAAACAAACCCTAGACTTCACCAAATTTGCTCAAACGAAAAGCAGACTTGATCAATATGACCCCCAAATACTTGCAAAGCAAAGAGACTGAAGAGACTGCTGCGAAAAATACCCAAAAAACAAAGCCAAAAGACCGAAAGGGCCTAAAAAGAAGGGGGTCTCCATTTGCAATGGGGTGATGTATGAAAACGTCACAACAAGTATGTTGTCTCACATGACAAAAGAGCAAAAGATAAAGTTCCATGTTTTACATTTCTAAATGCATGGTTGATTGATCCTTGATTTCCTTGTCTGTGTAGGATGAATGCCACCAGCAGGGCAACAGGAGGGGATCCAACACACGAACGAGGCTGAGATCGCAATGAAGCCGGAAGGTGAAGATGCAGCGGACAAGATCAAAATGGTCATCGCAGAGCATTGCCAATGAAGAGGACACTGTAGAGCTAGGGACAAAGCATGGGGATAAGAACCACCACCAACAACAAGTTGATGACCAAGGCACGAAATTGAAGACAAAATTGAAGGCTAGTGATGTTGTAGAATTACCCAGCAATAGAAATACACAACTAGAAATCTCAGAAAATCAGTTTGTGTAAAACACAATGGCTTTATTGTAAAATAACTACCTGTGGGCCCCCCATTAATGCATTTAAAACAAAAGGGACACAAAGCAATTATTCCTCAACTACCTAATTTGCAGAATTGATGAAAAACAGTTGTAGGTACTTGAGAAAGTGGTTGAAAGTGGCATTTGGGAGGTTATGGAAGTTACTAGGTATGATCTAAAGTTGCTAGGCTTCTAGAAGGCAGATTGCAGCCACTAGATGGTTTCAATCCTAGTCATTGATCCAGAATGTAAAATCTATAAAAGGCCATTGCCTCTCTTTTGTAAAGGGTTATATTTTAGTGGTTAGAAAGTTTAGATAGTTAGATGTTTTAGCAGTTAGCAGATTAGGACTAGAGTAGGACTGCTGGACAAAGATTGTTGTAATGGCAGTTGGAACAAATCAATAAACATTGAAGTATGGTGTTTTTCGTTTTGTTCTCTTCTATTTGCATGGTTTCTTTTCATCAAATTAGCTAGTTAATGTTCAGTGATTCTAGCGGTGAAATCTGAGGGTATTCGATTTGATTTCAGGTTCATACCTTTGGGGGCTTGCTGATTGTAGGTTTTCGTGTATGGTTAGTCTGAACCCAAAAATTTTCTTAGTTCAACTATGGGTGTTTGCTTCAAGCTGTGCCAGAATTGGGTGCCTGGATGAATGTCCATAGTCTAAAAATCTTTAATTTCCTAGGAGCTTGCCCTAACTCTGTGGAGTTGCGAGTATATCTCTGGCTAAGCAGGGATTAGTTTATTTGAAATCTGTCTACCCGCAACATCAACTGTTACTATCATTGTCCATAAGATCCCTAAAACCTATCTCTTTTGCTCTTATTTTCCTAGGTTAAGATTCAAAGCATTAATAGATGCAGGCCAGCTTGTCGCAACATTCATAAGTCCCCTCGTGTTTACCAACAAAACACATCATCACTAAGTTATCCTAAGCCGTCAAGCCCTAACAGTTGGAACCTTGAGGTTGTCCCCTTTGATCATCCAAAACAGCATTAGGGATTTCCTTATTCGGGAGAGGATAGGATACTTAACATTCTATTCTATGTTGGTAAAGGATTAGTGTGTACTTTTCCTACATCAACAGATACCCCGTCGCCCATGCCTTCAATCAAGGATCCAAGTTCAAAGATAAGATATGCCAAAGAGAAGTTCAACTTCTCAACAATGGCATGTTGAGGATCAAGGTTTGGCTAAGAGGTATGACAACATGAGAAACCCCAAAGTCTCAGTGAGGTAAGGAGTGAAAGTAAGGAATGACTAGGAGGCGTGGCAGTAAGGATAAGTTTAGTACCCTAATGAAAATAGAGGAGAGACCATGCCAAGATGGGAAACTCTACAGCTACAATGACTTACAAAAGCAAGGCGTTTTTGACATGCTCCAGTACTTGGAGACGAAGAACATATGTACAAAATGGGATTAGGTAAGATGATGGAATTAGGAAATGGGTGTTTTGAACTACAGCATAAATTATAGAAAATGGAAACATGACACACCCCTACAGCAATGGGAATTGGAGGATTTTTAGAGATGAAAATGGTAGTCTCATAACTGCCTGCCTATCTGAAAAACACTTGGCAAAGAAACAAACAACCTCTCTATATTGATGAAATGTTGTTACGGAATTCATTTGGCTACAAGTAACGATATGCAGAAAATTCAGCTTGAAGGTGACCTAAATCATCAACCATCTTATTATTCAAGCATTTAAACACAGAAAACATGTCAACTAGGAAAAGCACAACTTAATCACTCAGAACTGAAAATAAATTACTATAAATCTGTTGTTTATTTTCCAAGGAACATGGGATTTAGAATATTCCTGCAGATAGTTTATTAAATTTGGCTATTTCCAAGTACAAGCATCAAGGGTTGCAAATTATCCCAGAAAAATTTCAACTCCCTAAGCAAATAAAAAGATAGTGAACTTGAAAAACGTCAAGAGAATAGATAATATTGATTTTAAACATCAATTTTCAGGCCGAAGACTCCAAACAATACAAATATTTTCAATACCAAGACAATATAAGGAGAATAAATATAAAATCTGTCAAACATGAGCAACACAACACTCATACCCAAACCCCTCTGCGTTTTAACTCCTCTCTTGCAGAAAATGTCATTTTCTCTTACCGAAGGCACAATGTTTCCTGTGCAACAAAGGCCCATGAATACTTGGGTTAACTTTCAGATGATGTTTAAATAACGTTGATTACCTTTTTATTCCACTCATCAATTCAAATCTGTCCTTGGGTTTGTATTTGGTCCCCTCTAAATAACTCCACTCTTCACCTTGATCTTACAATTTTTCCATGCTCCCTTTTCTAAGCCGTATGATTAATAACATCAATTCTATAGCTATATCATTTATGTTCTTATTGTATTCACCAACTTCTATGGGTTTTTTCTTACAAAATTCAAAAATGGGTATATTAGATGTACCAGCCCTCCTGCAACAAGATGGTCCAGCATGCCTGGAAATGTTGATTTTGTCTCACTTCGCTTTCCTATCCAAAGACTTTTTTCACCACCAATATTAACATAGCCATTCATATGGACACCATAAGCCTGCATTTAAAATCATACACTACTGATAATTAATGACCATTAAAAGTATCGAGCATAACTTGAGTAAACCATTGTTGTATTCAGAAGGAAATTCAAAATTGATGATTTTATATTAAGCTCCTAACAAGAAAATTTGTTTATTTTATTTTGAGTTTCCATTAGAAGCAGAAAGCTATAAGCTGGTTGTTAATATTTTGAATTTCTTCATGTTTGGAATTCACGCTTTGTTATAGTGTCCCAAATTATATGCATCAATGCTAATGAGTAGTACCTGTCCATCAGAATATAATACTTTATTCTCATCTCTGGAAGCAAGGCAGCTATTAGATGCTGTTTATTTTAATCAATTTGCAGCCACAAATGCTTTATCAAATAATGCCAAACTCTAGATTTATGAAATTTTACATAGAACATAATGTTATCTGAAATACGAAGTGGTGCACCGTGGAAATTACGTTCTGTATAGACAACTGGACCCATAACATGCACCTTCAAGAGAAGAAAAAGGTGGTGGTCTTTGTCTAGGCTTGGATCTTGAGAAATAGAGTAATGTCCACTTCTCACGTGTGAGCAATTATTTGGCCATTAGTTTGTTTTCCAAGTTTCTTGTAAGCTACTTGGCATTGGAAAAGAGAAAATAATTTAAAATTATTAAGTTGTCAAAAAGGTTACTTTTAATATTTTTATTTTTATATTGACAGCTTGTATTTAATTAGTTAAAAAGTGACTTTAAGTTGCACAAAAAGATGGCACTAGGCTCAAGGAGGAAAAAGGTGAACATTTGCACATTTAGAGATGTTTTTTATAAATTAAAGTGGAATAGGAAGCAAAAAGGTTTTTTATGTGTTTTGAAATGTTTTATGGTGTGCAAGGATTATGATGTAGATTTAAGAAATTTGTGGGTTTGCGAAGTGATTGAAGAATGTTGCAGAGCTTGCCATACCATTTCTTGCCCTTGCTAGGCCACACTGCTGCAAAGATAATATGTTAACCATTTTTAAGTGTTTAAACCTGCTGTTATCTGTTTTTATCAGCTTGTGTGTGCAGGTTGAACCAATTAGAGAAGATTTGAGGAATCATTCTTTGGCCATACCATTTGCCTGGGCCATACCAAGATAAGTAAGGCATGCAAAATGAGGACAAACCGCTCCACTTTAGGAGTTGTTTCTTGCTTGAGGAGTGGTGCTTAGGCTAGATAAACTTGTTGGAAGTTGTCATTGATGTCAAAAGTGAGGACATATTGACATTGACATCAAAAGCATGAAATAATTGAAAATATGTTGAAGATATTATTATATGCACAAAAAGGCTTCAATATGATCATACAAATCCTATAGCTAAGGAACAGGAATACATTAATCATATTCAAAACATTGTACTTTGGATGGGATTGCATCCTTTTAAGATAACCTTCAGTAGAGTAGTGACTACAGTAAATAACCTACAGCAGAGATAATCTACAAAATGATGAGTCGACGTCTTCAAGTCAAGTGGGTATAGAGGATCAATGTGAAGGAAAGTACAATTAATGGCATATTGAGAGAATAGTCTGTATTGTCGATCCCCTCCTTATATGGCAGCACTTAAAGTTTATTCCATTCTTAGTTAATGCTGGTGCTATATACCATTAACTTACTAAAGACATTAATATTTATGCTGGCCAATAAGAAAAGGCATATAAGAAAAAAAGAGAATAAGACAAAAGGAAAATAAGACAAGGAAAGCAACTATTCATAAATAATGAAGTTAACAATCATTAAATCTCCAAAAGCAGCGATTACGGAATGAAAAGGCAGCGCTTGGAAAAAGACAAAACATCCCACATAAATGATTTTTTTCTTACATAAATGAAGAAATATAAAGGTAGTGACACATTTATTTAGCAAGCAACAATTACTTAATAAAAGCAGCGATTATATTTGTTTGAAGAACAGCAATTAACATCATTAAAAGGCAATGCTAATAAGCATAAAAACAAGCAAACAAGTATAAAACATCATTAACAAAAGACATCTCTTTTGGAAGGAATGCATCTTTGATGAAGTGTTGTCTCTCTTGAGGGAATCGCACCCTCTTGTTGTGGTATAAAAGAGGATTGAACAGTAAATGAAAAAAAGTAAGATAATCTAATATTATTCTAAGAGAAACAAATCTAGAGCATTTTAAAGAAGATATATATGTCAAAAACGTGCAAGCAGATTTGTGAAAGAGTACAAGTGCAATAAATAAAGTAAAACAATGAAGATATAAAAGAAAGCGATAAGGAGAATATATGGAGCTAATATGCATTAGAGATTAAAGTATATCATTCCAGCATATGTGATAGATATAAGGAGATAACATCTAGAAGATAGCAATTAATCATGGAGCACATATAAGTGAGCGTAGAATACAGATATATCATTGAAACTCAAGCAAATTTACAAGAAGGATTGAGCAGATGTCAAGCACAAATGTATGTAAAAGAATAAGAGCAGATTTGTAAAGAAAAATGAAGAGTATTGCAGAAAGATGGAGCAACTTTATATGAAGATTATTGCAGATCTTAAAAAATATATGCAGATTTGTGAAGACCTTATGAACTGACTTGTGAGGACTTTCATGAGCAGATTTATGAGGAAATCGTAAGTGACTTTATGAAGGTATATGAACAGATTCAAGGACGATTTGTGAGAAAAGTTTGAACGAAATTTGGGCTAAAGTTTGTGAAGGAAATCTATTCAAATAATTAACATTCGTTGAAGATGCTAAACTCGAGAAGGTGAATTCGAATAGAAGAGGTTGGTACCTACCATAAGAAGAGATTGGTATCTCTCAATGAGTTGGAGCCAATGGGTTGGTGCCTACGAATCATTCTGAGTGGATTGATGTCCCATGTGGGTCGGTGCCTATGAAGTTTGTAAGACAAGCCTATATAAGCAATATTTTGCCTTGGTTTTCTCCCATAAGGGTTTCCACATAAATCTTGTTTTGCCTAATTGTTGCATCTTATGTGAATGATATTGTGCAATTGATATGCTTATGGTATTAAGTTTGAAAAGCTAAAGATTTGCTATACTGATTCACCCCTACCCCCTCCCCCCCCCCCACTTCCTAGTATAATCGTGTGTTCAGTATTAAACCACATTAGTTTTTGGCATCTAATCTTTACTTTGCAAAACTGAAAGTAAACAAGAAAAACAGTATAAAGACAATCACACAGAAGAGAGTGCACAATGTTTTTACGTGGAAACCCAATTTGGGAAAACCACGGTGAGAAGTGCTGCTAGGATCGACCGTCCTAATCCAGCCTCACAATGAATGTACAAACAACAAGAGCACCAACTCTTTCTGATGTACAAAATGTTAAAGGCACCAACCCAATCAAAACCCTTACAAAACCACCAACTTTTCAAGTTCACCATACAATAACTTGAGCACCAACTCAAAAATCTGAGAGCACCTACCCTCCTAATTCTCAACACAACGATCTGAGTATCAACTTAAAAGTATTAGAGTTTCAACTTTCAGAATACAAATATAAAATTCATATTTTAACAACTTCAAGGATTATACAAACAGATCCGTGTTAACAAACTGAAACTCATAACACCAAATAAAGTTTCTTTGAGAAGTAAAAGCCAAATATTTTTATGTCTGCAATAATCATGTTGTGGAAATACTGAAGATCATTGTATCTCTGTAAAACTGAATACTGCCAAGAAAACCTGCAATCAATACTTCTTCCAACACTGTCAATCAAAGTTTTAAAACTCAGACTCGCCACGGACTCGGCAAACCAAAGATTTGGACTCGTACTCGTGAAAGACTCGGCAAGGACTTGGCAAACAGAAAACCGTAGTTTTACCAAAAAAAACATAAAGAAATTAATGCATTTAGACAACATAAGAACCATAATTGAAACATTACACACGTCATAATAGTCATATGATCTACAAACACGCAATATTTGAAATTTCATCATTCATACTCATAGTTTCAACTCTAAAATGTATAATAGCAACAAAAGTTTATAAATGTTTACAAAATTACATATAATGATATGTCCAACTCCAAATGTGAAAAACAACAATGAACAAACTAAAGAGAAGACTACGTCTTCCTCTTTGTATTTCTCCTAATATAGCTCAATTTTTCAGGCCTTGAGCTAGAAGTGGTAGCAGTGGGTGTTGTGGTATCTAAATGGTGAGATGATTCTTCTTCAAAGTCAAAGTTCTCATCCTCGTCCTCATCTTCGTCATCATCTTCATCCTCCATTTCATCCAAATCTTGCTCTTGCATCTTGTGCTGCTCCTCTCTCTATTTCTGCAATTTCTTCTTCCCTAAGGAGGTAAGGAGGACATCACCACCATCATTTTGTTCATTCACGGTCCAATCACCATATGGATCAATTTCATCCAAGTCAATGGCCTCATGTGAAACACCCTCCACGTGTCTAACTCGAAGGCGAAGGTTGTACTGAACAAAGACTAGATCATTGAGCCGTTTTTGTGTCAATCTATTTCTCTTCTTTGTGTGAATGCTCTCAAATACACTCCAATTTCGTTCATACCCAAAAGCACTGCATGGCTGAGACAAAACACGGACGGCTATCTTTTGAAGATTAGGCATGCCAACACCATAATTCTCCCACCATAAATCTACCCAAAACATTTAGCAATATTAGAATTGAGAAAAAAATGTCACAATCAAGTTTGTAGTTTTTTTCTTGCAGTATTGAACTAAGTTACTAAATTTTTTACCTGGTTGTTGTTTTCATCTCCTATCAATTGCTAGTTGTGATGAGAAGAGTCTCCCCTCTGCACTCTTGTAGATCTTGAACAATGAACATTTCCAAATTCATAAATAGATAGTCAAAGTGTCAAACTCAAATTCAATAATGAACATTTCTGAATTCATAAATAAAGATAGAGCAATTGCAAATGTCAAATCTCACCTCCAACTCATCAAGAACCTTGTCTCTCAACTCAAGATCAGGTGCCATGTTATCAATGCATGCAATAACATCTGCCATGACCTCCTCATCAGCCCTAAATGAATCAGAGAAGTAGAATTTCGGGTTCAAAAAGTAGGCGAAGGCATGTATCGGTTAGTGGAGTTGGTTTGTCCACCTACAATCAATCATGCGCCAAAGGATTTCACATTTTTTTGTATTTCCATGATAATAATGTGAAATGGCCTCTTTGGCCCTATCCATGGCCTCATAAATGAAATCCATTGGCATGCCCTCTCCATCCACCATACGAAGAACCCTTAGCAAAGGTTTTGTCACCTAAAAATATGAAAACAAATTTTAAATTAGTACAAAATTAACCCCTAAAAAATAAAATCAGCAAATAGACAAGACTGTATAAGGTTTACTTTTGTGTTTCTTACTTACCGCAGTCAACTCCTCTCCACTTTTGGTGAACCCTTCATCAAAAACAATGCTCACAATCTTCTCTGCTTCAGGTCTTTTGGAGTGTGCAGACCCCAACCAAGCATCGGATACAAACATCTGCTTAAGATGAGGAATGGCACTAAGAATGCTCTGCAAAGTGATGAAGTGGCTAGCAAATCGTGTCACTCCAGGTCGCACAAGGTCCTTGCCACTTGTGTGTTTTCTCATCAAAGCAAGCACCCAAGTATGGTTGTAGATGAATTTGGTGACACTTCGTGCATCTTCAACTACCTTTTTCACCCATCCAATCTTCCCAATGTCCTCTAGCATCAAGTCCAAGCAATGTGCAGCACAAGGACTCCATGTAATCGTAGGATGCCTCTCCATAAGCATTCTAACTAAGATAAATATGCAGCTGCATTGTCCATGATAATTTGGACAACATTCTCAACTCCAACTTCCTGAACCGCCCCATCCAACAGACTACACGTCTCTGCATTTTTTATTTCATTTGAGGCATCAATAGACTTTAGGAATACCATTGCACCATTTGAAGCCACCAAGAAGTTGAGAAGAGTCCTATTCTGTCTATCTGTCCATCCATCAAATAAAATGCTGCATCCTTTTCTCTTCCAATACCTTTTCTGATCATCAACCATAACTTGTGTATTTTTTACACCTTTTTCTAGCAATGGCCCACTGAAGTCATGACCTGTTGCGGCCTTAAACCCCTTACCCGCAACTGTTAATGCAATAACCAAACCTTCCCAATACACATTGTTTGCTGCATTGAAAGATAGATTATTGTAAAACCAAAAGTTTGGAGCTGATATCTTTGCTTATTCATGCTTCTCTCTATTCCATCTTGTACTTTCAAGTGAAGGTTGTGCACCTGGAACATTGCGTGGTACAAAAAAATTAGGGTCTGATCTAATAGGAGTGCCACTAGCCTCACACTCATTGTCACCAAAAGATGAAAGTGACTGACGACCACGAGTGTGACCAATGGGACCCGAAGTGGACAATGTGGGATTCATTGCAACTGCCATGGCTTCTTTTGTTTTTTGCCTTTCTTCCTTTTGCATATCATTCTCAGCAAGAATGGCCTTCATCTCTCTAATATTCTCAGGAGTTGATTTGGGGCATGCCTCCACGCCATATCCAGGTATTTGTGCAAGGTGGTATTTTAATCTATTGATTCCACCCTTCATCCATTTTGTACATTCGGTGCAAGTAACCTCCCCCTTTTTGCTTCCTGGAATCCCATATTTCCATGCTTTATCTCTTTGTCTTCCTAACCTTGGGGTTGCCCTTGGAGTTGAACTTGCCATTGTTGAGTCAATGACCACAAATCTAGAAACTCCTTTATAATCAGTCATACAATGATAAATAGACGATTTTATACACAGAATACAAAGACTGCAAATCTCTTAAAGTTATACCTGATCAATGGCATAAACTTTACCAATCTATATCACACCTTTTCACGTGTAATGCAAAGATTCGTTCAAAATGCTCGAACTCTGACTTCTATTCTATAATGCTTCTCCCAAAATGCTTTCTCAGTTCTTATACTTCTAGAAACATAATGTCTTTATTATGTAGACAAATTTCTCAAGATAGAATGAAACACTTACATACTCCACAAAGAATTTGCAATCTTTATCCAACGTGATGATCACTCACAACAACACCTCATTCTTCAAATGGCTACTCATTAAAAAAAGGTGTTAACTACTCATAATTGAGTCGGTTTGCAACCAATTATAGCTGCCATTAGTTAATGATCAGTTATACAATGCAGTTCAACACAACCAAAAAGGAACCTTTATCCTTTAGTGAGAAGTATGCTTATTTATCATAAATGAAAACAAAGAAGTTTGTGGTTAACCACACTTAACAAACTCAACCAAAACAACTAATCAAAAAACTGATTCATGTTTTAAAAGTAAAAGGTTGATCGAGTTTACTACTTGATCTTCAACAGTATGCGCTGAAAATTGAGTATTGAACTGAGGTTATTCCAAACATTATTCTTCTTTTTGTCTCACATGTAATCAATCCAGACATTAACCAGTATTGAATATCATATATTTCAAATTTGCCCGTGAACATGAGGGTTCGCAACAAACACAAAATACATCAAAACCCGATATGAAGCCAATGAACTGTACGAATTCCAAAGCATTTACGGAGTACACATCTTTATAATGGATTCACGAGGTAACACGTCTCTATAATTCAATATGTAATTATCTCTGTAACACAACACTTTGACAGACAATAATATGATGTATTTTGTTCTTGAATATACTCTTCCTTACATAACAATGAGCACATCAAAACAATGCAATCTAACAGAAACATAATGCATACATTAACATGATTCTGAGAGTAAATCTGAAAGTGTAGGCATCTGAAAATACAATTCTCATAATTGCTTGCAGAAATCTGATGTGTACATTTTGACATCAATGACAAGTTATGTCAACAATCTCCCCCTTTGACATTGATGTCAAAACTTAGTCTGCAACAAAAGTTCAAACCTGAAACTGTAAACACTGAAACATCACCAAAACTGAAACCGAAAGCAACTAAAAGCAACAAATCTAACATTACCAAAACTGAAACTAGAAGCAACTAAGAGAAACAAATCCAACATCACCAAAACTGAAACTGAAAGCAACTAAGAGCAGCTAATCCAACATCACCAAAACTCAAACTGAAAGCAACTAAGAGTAACGAATCCTTAAAGTTGTCCCTCTTTGACATCAATAACAAAGGGTTAGGGGCGACAAATGAAACAGTGGAACATTCACCCTAAGCAAATGTGCATTTGTGACTTGAATTAGTGTGGCAAAGCCACCACACCAAGCTGGTGATGAAGTGTTTCAAAAGTGGTCGTAGGAAGAGGCTTTGCAAAGAAACATATTCAAGTTGGACTTCATGATCTGCAACCTTTTCGCACAAAAAATGATACTTTATTGAAATGTGCTTAGTACGTGAGTGAAGAACAGGATTTTTTGAAATATTAATCGCGCTAGAATTTTCACAAAATATGGAAACTAGATGATCAAATACCATCTTCAAATCCGTAAGTGTTTGCTTCATCAACATAACCTATGTACAACAAGAAGCAACAGCAACATATTCAGCCTCTGCAGTAGACAAAGTAACAGATTCCTATTTCTTGCTCAACCATGCAACCAATCTATTCCCCAAAAAGAATGTGCCACCACTGGTGCTTTGTCTATCATCAATACAACCTACCGAGTCTACATATGTATATATTGTCAAAGTGAAATCATTAGTCCGAGGATACCACAAACCATAATCCATAGTATCCTTGAGATACCTAAAGATCCTTTTCACTGCGTTAAGATGTAAAACCTTAGGAGCAAACTGAAAACGAGCAACCATACCAAAAACTTGCATAATACCAGGCCTCAATGTTGTTAGATACAACAAACTCCCAATCATAAATCTATACATTGTTTGATCTGTGTCTAGTGACTCGTCATTCTTACTGAGCTTACATCCAGTGACCATAGGAGTACTTACAAGTTTGCAGTCTTCCATTAACTTCTTAAGCATCTCTTTGGTATACTTAGTCTAAGATAGAAATATTCCTGCATCCAATTGAGATACTTGCAAACCAAGAAAAAATGAAAGTTCTCCTATCATAGACATTTCAAATTTTGTTTGTATTTGTGAAGCAAAATCCTTCCAAACATCATCATTGCCTTCAAAAAATAATGTCATCAACATATACCACTACCACAAACACTTGATCATCAATTGCCTTGAAATATAAGTTATGTAAATCTAACTGTAAATCTGACTGTAAATCTGAAAGTGTCGGCAACTGAAAATATGATTCTCATCATTGCTTGCAGCAATCTAATGTGTACATTTTGACATCAATGACAAGTTATGTCAACAAACCCTACAAGTAATTTGGCTTCAAAGATGAAAGATATCTTCCTAGTCAAATTGGAGGTGAATTCAAATAGGATTCGCAATTGTATTCAACAGAGGAACAAAGATCATAGTTTGAAAACTCGGTTAGGACTTGCCAGGACTCGTGGGACTCGCAAGTTTGTCGGCTCACCAAGTCAACTCGCCACGGACTCGTGAACCACATCTTGCCGAGTCACTCCAAAAAATGCTCGAGTTTTGCAAAGGACTCGCGCAAGTCCTATCATCAAACTCGTGAATCCTGACCTAGGACTCTCGCCTGCCTAGAAACACCTAGACGGCTAAAAAAGACAATTTTTTGGTTTTTTTTCTCATATTTTGGTGCCCATTTCTTCATATTTTGGTGCCCAAAATTGGTTTGCACCCATTCTATCATTGGTTTTTTCTCATATCTAACACCTTGTGCAACTTATCATTGCTTCCCCTCAAACCCATTACGGTCTCTACTCCCAAACCCCCACTAGTTATTGAGTATGAATCATGAAATTTCAAATATTAAGTGTTTAAAGATCATATGACTTGTGCAATGTCTGAATTATGACAAATTGATAGTCAGAATATGCTTTTATGTTCTCAAAATGCACTATTTTTTTTTTTTTTGTAAAACTACAGTTGTTTTTTTTACCATGTCTGTTCCAAGTCCCGAGTCCCAAGTCCAAGTCCTATTTTGGGTTGTCGAGTCTACGCCAAGTCCGAGTTTTCAAACTTTTATAGAGACATTGGGCTAAGTTATCGATTGCAAGTGCTAGGGTTATAAAGGTGCAAATTTATTGGGATTTGCCAGCAAATAATAAGTTTGTGAGTGTTGTGTGTTCAAGTGGGTAAGAAAACAGAAATTACAGTGTTGTGTGTGCATATGAAGAAGCGAAAAAAATATCATATTTTACCTCAACTAAGTATAAACCCAACCATACCATTTTTGGGAGATGCAAAGTGGGTTATACATATTTCAAAAAGAAGCAATGCAGAATGAGAGGCTTAAAATCCTTATTTCTCCCTTAGTGCAGCCTTAAAAAGGCTGACAAAGGTCAATGAAGCCTTCAAAGAGGAGTCACAAGACTTTAAAAAGGTTGTCGTACCATTCTTAGGAGCATTGTACCTTCCCAAGAAAGTGGTGAACAAGTTTTAAGGGTAGACTAAAGTGTTAATGGATATTGATTGTATCTGCAAGTAAACAATAAAGAAATATTAATATTTTATTTATGTAATTAAATTTCGCATGGTATTTCTGATGAACCATTTTTAGATCAGCAATACATAGAATTTGATGAAATTATAATCAGCAATTGAGAACTGAGGAAATAATTTCTGTTATAACTATTATGGTATTGTGTCAAAAATAAAACTACATGCAAATTGTTTGATGAAATGCTTGCATAGCAAACCTTGTGAAAAACTCCAAATTTTGATAAAAATATTTTGTGGCAGTACAATAGAGAGTCCATCAATCATTATTATTCCCTTTTCACAAGTTTGCCATTCTAGTTTGGCAATGGCTAGGTGATCAAACTTTGTCAAGGTTAGGTTGGTCAACTGCAAAGATCCAAAAATGTTGAAAAACCAGAAAAACCAGAGAAAGTGCACCTGGTGCACACTTTGTAATTATGGATTGTGGTCAAAAGCACATGTTGAGCATGACTACATGCCCACTGTCACTTTAGTGAAGATGTTGGAAGTGCGCACCAAGTGTGTTTTCGCCCACCTTGGTAAAAAATCAAAAAGCACAAAAAGAATTGAGAAATACAAGAGAATATAAATTAAAAAGGAGCACAAAACATACCCCTGTGACACTTTAACACTTCTTGCCAATGTGACCAAAGGTGCATCAAGTGCACTTTTGATTTAGAAAAACAACAAAGACAAATAGAGGCATACCGAGCATCCCTATGCAAAACAAAGACTTTATAAGGGTTTAGCCTCCCTCACTCTTATTCACTCAACAATATGCACTTGGCAAAGAAGGATAGATGTGTGTTTTGCAAAGATATTAGTTTTATTAGATCTTCAAGGTGTGGCTTGCAAGGAGGTTTCTTTTGGTAGGGAGATGAAAAATGTCCAAAACAATGCCTAGGATTTGTCAAAAAAAAGTGATAGTTTGAAAAGAGGTGTGCTTTCCTCAAGCTAGGGCTTTACTATGTACATCAAAGATTTGAGAAAGAGAGAAACTAACAATGAAAAAGATCAAGGTTTCACAAGGCTTTCAGGAAAATGTGAATGATGATTAATGCCAAGTTGTGCTCTTGTTATGATTCCTTGTGGTTTTCTCGTTTAAAAATAAGAAAAGAATTCAAAAAAGGAAGCTAGGGTTTACATGCTTTTTTCAATTTGGCAAGAAGCCGAGATTTTGGGGACATGTAAAAAAAATCCTTTTCTACTAAAAGTACTAAAAGGATAAAACCTTGAACATTTTTTGGGAAATAATGATTCAATTTGCCAAATTAATGGCTGTGAAGCTGGTTGACATTATGTAACAATATCAAGATACTCCCCCTCTTTCCCATTTGCACACTACATTGGCAAGAATTTGAGATTCAAAGATTATCATCTGGACATACAAGGTGTGGATTTGCAAGAAAAGAAAAGGAAAATATATGTTGTCTTACAGATTCTAAGAATCAAGATTGCTTCAAGCAATTGCATTACCTAATTTTTGCCCAAAGTCCAAAACTAGTACTTGTGCTAGATTTGACAATTAAGAAACTAGGGGAAAAGGGGGGTTTTATGGTCAGCAACTTTTGGCAAGGTCAAGTGCTGAGGCAATAGAGGAACTTCTTGGCATCTTGCCTTTTGAAACCATCATACCAATTGACTTAGAGGATTATCTAACACAATATAACCTAGTGTTAGCCAAAAGTAGAATATGACAAAATTCGTTTGCAAAAAAGAAACAAGTGAGAAAAATCCCTAAAACATTAAGGACAGATGACTTCAAAGTTTCAAACATATCTTACGAGATATAATTACCCTTCTTACTAGGCTAACATAATAAGTTAAGGCTAGAATACTCCATCCATGAATGTGTTGTATTATGAAACTAATTGACTCTACCAAAGGCAAAATTGACTTTGGCAAACCGATATGTGATCACATTCATCAATAGTCGTGTGAAATAGAACAAAAAGAATTTAAGGTAATGTCATACTTGGTGTGAAGTTTGACAAAAGTGAGACTATCCCCACGGCTATAGAAGCAATGCTGGTATAGTTCAAAACTCGCTCTAAAAGAGTTAGTGATGCTTTTTTGATTAATCTAGGCAATTCTATGGATGGTACATATGCACAAAGGATCTCAAAAGAAGCCAAAAACTGTCATTAAAGAATGGAGAGATTTGTTTTAGCTAAATACCAACTTTTACCTACATCAAAATCTTTGGGTATGAATTAAAGACCTTGATCCAATCCCCACTTTCACCTACAACAAAGTCTCTAGTTAACAGTTAAATATATGTTTGTTGCCAAGACAATCAAGTGATAGAATAATTTTACTATTGTCATTAGGTATCTATATCCCATCAATTTCTTCAACCATAGCACAAATGTAATGTCCCCTTCCTAAGAGCATATGGCTTCTAGCAGGGTTAGCCTATTATTAGGGTTCCCGTAGGCTAATACAGTGGATAGGGAGCCCATTCAGGGGGTCGGGTGACCTTTGGGGAGGTTTGTGAAGAGTTTCAAGAACTTAGAGCCCTATTTTTTAGGAGATTGATAGTCAGTTGGATGACCACCCGGAGCTTGTGGAGCCTTGCAAGAGGCTTTATGAGCCCTTTCAGATGATCAAAGACAATTCCCTATTTTTTGCAGGACCCCTATTTTTTAGGGAAGTGATTGATAGTGGCCTACTTTTAGACATCACCCTGGGACCAATTGCAACATCAATTTCTAGTGCCAAGGACGGGTGATGGTCTCACAATAAAAATTTGGAATATTAAAGTAATAACTTTAATATTTTTATTGACTTTAATCAAGTGTTTATTTAATAAAGTTACTTTATATTATTTTAATAAAGTAACCAAATATGGGGACCACCATGAGCGCATGACACCTAGGAATAAGAAAAGTTCTTTTTAAAACACAACTTAATAAATTAAAGGGACTTCATGAAAAGGTTCGATTAGCCTAAGGAGGAGAAAGGGAATGAAATCATAAAAAAGTAGAATATTCCAAATTAAATCCAAGATGCCTCCCAAAGACATCGATTAGGGTTGAGGCCAATAAAGTAACATTTGGAGTCTTCTTTTTGGCATTCCTGAATTCATTTGTACAGAAGCAACTTGGATTGGAGCTCTATGAAAAGGGTTTCAACTGGAAATCAGAATTTGAGAACAAAAACTCCCAGAGGATTGAGAGCCTACGGGTGTGGAAGATCACCCAAGGGTATTCTCACAAGTTATTATTCATTTTTCAGATTTATTGGTGAAAGAATCAGAGATCAGTAAGGGTGGAGGGCAAGTTTGGAGAAGTAATTTGCAGATCTGAGCTAATTCCCACCATATCAGCAAATCAATGGTCCCTACAGCTAGCCATACCTTCTTGGGAGCATTTGCAGCCAACCCCTAGTTGGGACATGGGGTTTCAGACCTTTATTGGTGCTGATCAGACATTATATGAGCCTGGTAATGCAGATCAGATCCATGGAAAGCGTTCTTGGGTGAAATGTCTAAATCATCAAGGCAAATTTGCTGTTCCAAATTTTGTATCAACTGATACATGTTGATCAGAGGTATGTAACCAGCAAATCACTCAATAAAGGCTCACAAAAAATTTATCTATTGTATATGTTTATTTGTTGTACCTTTCCTTTCAGGATTCTTTATTTTATATTGCATTTCTTCTTATAGTCAAAACCAAGCATAAACTCAAAAATCAGAAAAACTACACAAAACACAAAAAAATCAAAAAATCAAGAAACTTCCAAACAAAAAAATCAAACTTGCATTAAAGATCCAAGGGTGGATCATTACAGTGGTATCAAAGCACAACACTTCTTGCCATCTTGTTGAATAGGGGTTTTGATATGTGACAAAAAGCTACGTACTTACACTAGAGAAGAGTATCAAATCCAGTGGCAACCACCACAGGTTCCACAAGGTAAGAGCTTCTGGTATCATTGGAATTCACAGGATAGATTCTAGTGGCAATGAGGATAGTTGGCTACCACTACAACTAATAAATTAAATACAGGAAATAATAATGTACTATGGCTGAGAACGAAAAGAAAAGGGCTAGGTCAATCAGCCCCAACACCAAGATTAAGAGAAAACTTGACACAATGATGGATATGATGTCTCTGTGCAATATCCCCCTACTTTGTTTTTCAAATTTTCCAATCGTCAAACACCACAAAGCACCAGTTAGGAGAGAAAAAGTAATCAAAATACTACTGAAAGGTAACCCTTCCACTTTCTGATCACCAAGAACCCAATGTGGGAAGAAGAGAGCATACGGTGATAAGGGATAGTTAGCTTCAATATTCCACTAGAAAGTACAATGCTAGGCGGCAAGCCAGCCCCTTCCGCTTGTCCAGCGGGTAATAGAAATTTCAACAACAATTTGGTAGTGTAACCAGCCAATTAAAATCCAGAGAGAGACCTGTTGACGTGGCTAAAGTCAGATTACCAACTCCATCTGGTCAACGCAGCATAGAATGTTATTGCTGAGTATCCTATCCTCTCTTGTGTAAGGAATCCCTAACGCTATTTTAGTTGATCAAACGGGACAACCTCAAGGTTCCAAATGTCAGGTCGTGACTATAGGATAACTCAACAGTTTGATGTGTTTTGCTGGGAACACAAGGGGCCTTACGTTTGCAACAAGCTGGTCTGCATCCAACAATATTGATTCTCAAGCTGGGAAATAAAATCAAAGGGGAAGGGTTCAAGGACAATGATGATAACAGCTAATGCAGTGGGTAGACAAATTTCGATAAACCAGTTCTTGTTTCGCCAGAGACATCATCACAACTGGACAACAACGATGCAAGCTCCAAAGGATAAATGGATTTTCAAACTATGGGGATTCATCTGGGCACCCAATTCTGGCACAACCTAAAATGAATACCTACAATTGAACTAAGCACAATTTTGGGTTTAGACTAACGATGCACGTGACCTACAATCAGCAAGTCCCCAATGGTATGAACTTGAAATGCATCAAATAACCCCCACACTTCACCATTAAAATCCTTGCACTCTAATTAACTAACTGAGAGGAAACCATGCAAACAGAAGAAAACATAGACACAAACACATTGTTTCAATGTTCATATATTTGCTTCAACTGCCATTACAACAATTTCTGCATTAGTTCTATGCTACTCCTAATAGTCTAACTACTAAAATCTAACCTTCTACAAAAACTTTAACCCTTTACAATGAGAGGCATCTGCCTTTTATAGATTTTACAAATTGAACCAAAGGCCAGGATTGACTGCATCCAACAATCCTGATCTGCTTTCTAGAACTTGGCAGTGGTAACCCTGTTGATGTGTATTTTGTACATGACCAAACACAGAATAAAATACCTAAGTATCTTATCCTCTCTTGAACAAAGTTCCCAACTGCAGAAGATCTCGCTGAAGGATCAGTCGGAGTAACTCCAAGGTTCTATTATGTAGGATCTCTACGTGTGGATAAGCTCTCTGTGGTATGATGTGATTTTGCTGGAATCACAAGGGGACTTACACTTGACGACCTAAACGTCTGATTTGCTGGAATCACAAGATTTCACTAGTCTAGATTTTGAAAAAAAAAGGAAAAAGATGAGGGCGAGGAAAGGATCTAATTCTGACACTAAGAATGTAGGAGCAATGAATGATCTTTGATGAAATTCTAACTAAGTCTTGTTTTGACATCCCGAGACCATCTCCACAAGGTTAGTGTGATCTTCGGAGGAAAGCTTTATGATGTTCAGATCATCGCTATAAGCATAGACACCATCAAGTTGATGCATATCAGTGAAGAAGCGACAATTGAAGTTAAGCTTAAGCTGAATGATTCCAGTTGACTACACAAGGCAAGTCTGCAATCAACAAACTGCTAGTAGTATGGATATACGAATTTCACCATCAATCAAACACATTTCTTCCACTCATCTAATAACATGAAATCAAATCTGAGAAGTATAAAGACCATGCAAATTGTTGAATCGACCCATAGATTTCACCATTTCTTCAATGAAGTTTTACAAGCCTTTTACAACAACATCTTGGCAACAATCTTTGCCTTCTCTTGATATTCTACTCTAATTGCTATTCTATCAACTGGCTATTCACTATTAGCTAATTATTCACCTACTATCAACTATTGACTAACTATTAGCCTTTACAAATGAGGAGCCAAGGCTTATATAGTGCCCTCAATACAAATCGATGGCTCAAATCAACTTGAAATCAATGGCCGAGATCTTACAATGAAAACCCTAATTAGGGTTTGTTACAACAAACTCAATTCTGGCCAATGAAACAATTGTATTGTTTGGACACATGTCTTCTCTGGAATATTCGACCAATAGAGAACCGGGGTAGGTACATCGAAGTTTGCGCCATCTCCAATGAGTCAGGTACATTGAATCTGGACACGCTGAGGTGGACCAATCCGACTGGAGGAGTGATGACTGCGATGCCACCTTGTCTGACACTTGTAACTTGGTAGATATTCAATTTGATGTTGCTGAGAAGCTAGCTTTAATTAACTCTTCTGAAACTGTTTCCTTCTTCAACGAACCCTTGCTTTAACTTCCTTTGTATTCGATGTGCAGGATGGATGGTGTACCTTTCCTTCGAATGTTGGACTGGAAGAGGTCGTCCCTGATGATGCTAGACTGGAGAAGGCCGTCCTTGTTGATGCTGGACTGGAGAAGGTCGTCCTTGTTGATGCTAGACTAGAGAAGGTCATCCTTGTCTTGGCTTGATCTTCTTTCATCTACAAAAACAAATCAAAAGATGATTAAGGACACATAATATATTTATTCTAACATAGCTTTTCCTACCTTAAATCATCAACAAGGAGATATCAAAATGAAATTTGCTTAAAATTCTGTCCAAGGACAGGCTCCATAAGAATTTCGCCCTGGACCCTTTGGAAGGGTCAAGAGCGAATTTTGCATTCCTGGCTTCATTTTACACTTCCTTCACTTCAATTCATCTGGACTCCCCCACATTGAATTCACTTCCCAACTTGGCAACATTGGTTTGATCTTCACAAGGCCAAAAGGTCAAATTTGCTCAAAACCTAGCCAGGGACAGGACCCATCCAGAATTTCACTCTGGACCCTTTGGAAGGGTCTGGAGTGAAATTCCAATTTTAGCTCAAAATATGCATCTCTTTTACAACCAAAAGAGTCTATCCAAGGCAATCCAAATGGTATCTCTCACCCTTTTTTAGGCCTGACTCCACTCAAATCTAAAGGAAACAGGTGGTTTTAGGGTTTTTCGCTCTAGACCCTTTGGAAGGGTCAGGAGCGAATTTTTTGTTTGTAGCTCACTTCTCCATCATTTCAACTTCAATTCACCTCACAAGGTTAGGAAATAGTTCTCTTCTTTCATCCAACCCAAGATTAACTTGATTTTGCAAGGCAAAATAGGTGATTGAAGGATTTTCGCCCTGGACCCTTTGGAAGGGTCAGGAGCGATTTTCCTCCTCTGGCCTAAAATCATCATTTTTGGAGACAACCATCAACTCAAGGGCAATCTCAAGGGCATCTTTTACCTTGGTCTAGGCATAGCTTAGCAAAAATTTGAAAGGAATAGGTAGATTTGGGGATTTTCACTCTGGACCCTTTGGAAGGGTCAAGAGCGAAAATCTTGTTTTAGGGCTATTTCTCCATCTTTTCAACTTCAAATTACCTCCTAGACTTAGAACACCTTGCCTCACTCCTCTCTAGGTCATAAAATCAAAATCTTGACTTGATTTGCAAGGAAAAGGGATGATCTTAAGAATTTCGCTCTGAACCCTTTGGAACGGTCAGGAGCAAAATTCTCATTTGGCTTCAAAATTTGCATTCTTGGCGACCAAAATCCATTCTAAGGCAATCCAAATGACTTCTCTCACCCTTGTCCAAGTTTAACTTTGCTCAAATTTTGGAAGAAAAGATGGTTTTTAGGATTTTCGCTCTGGACCCTTTGGAAGGGTCAGGAGCGAAAATCACTTTTAGGCTCAATTCCTTCATCTTTCATGGTTTCTAGCAACTTAAAGTCACTATCAGGGGCAACTTCTCCTTGATTTTACCTTATCCCACACTTGATCTAGCAAAAAATTGATAGCAAAGAGAGGTTTTGAGAAAATTCGCTCTAGACCCTTTGGAAGGGTCAGGAGCGAAATTCTCATTCTTGATCAAAAATCATCATTTTTTCAACTTGAAACTTCTTTGCAAGGTAGAATTTCATCTTTCATTGCCCTAGGAACAAGGTTTCATGTCCAAGAAAGGTCAAAAACTAGGCTTATAAGGAATTTCGCTCTGGACCCTTTGGGAGGGTCAGGAGCGAAATTTCCTTTCCTGGCTAAAATCCTTCATTTTCATAACTTCCAAGCATCCCCAAGGATTCCAACATGTCAATTCTTTCCTTCAACATGCCTTGGTCATCAAGATTTGGCCAAACAAGGAAAGAAATGCCTCTTAGAGAGATTTTCGCTCTGGACCCTTTGGAAGGGTCAGGAGCGAAAATCTTGACTTGGGCTAGATTCTTCATCTTTTCAATTCAAAACATCTTAAAGAGGCAAAGACAAGCTATCTCCCTTCCATTCAATTCATAAAAGACCAAGAACTTGACCTTCCTCAATGCAAAAATAAGAGTTTTTAGGAATTTCGCTCTGGACCCTTTGGAAGGGTCAGGAGCGAAATTTCCTTTTTGGTCCAAAATCCTTCATTTTCAATGCTTTCAAACATTTCAAAGGCAACAAGAATGTCCAACCTTCCTTCCAAGATAACCTGCAAATCAAAATTTAGTCAAACTTAGGAGGAAATGAGCTTCAAGAAGATTTTCGCTCTGGACCCTTTGGAAGGGTCAGGAGCGAAAATCAAGATTTGGGCTTGATTCTTGACCTTTTGAACTCCAATTTTCTTTGAGAGGCAAACAAAGACCATTCTTCACGCATCCCCATCAAGATCATGCCTTTAGCCAAGTAAAAATGAGAGCTTTCAAGAATTTCGCTCTGGACCCTTTGGAAGGGTCAAGAGCGAAAATCACAATCTTGGCCAAAATCCCACCTTGGTTCACTCCATTCTCCATCAAACTTGATCAAATCAACTTCCTTCTTTCACTATCAAGATATTCCATCACCCAACTTGGTCTAGGCAAGGTCCAACTGGGTTTTCAAGGCCAAGGAAGGCAAGACAGGGAGATTTCGGTCTGGACCCTTTGGAAGGGTCAGGAGCGAAATTCACCTTTTGAGCCAATTTCTCACATATTTTCTCCTCCTCACACCTTGGACAAACTATATTAGGCCTCCTTTCCTCATGATCATGCAAATTTCTCCTTTAGGTTGACATATAGCTCCATTTTTTGTGGAAAATAGGGTTTTACATGAATTTCGCTCTGGACCCTTTGGAAGTGTCAGGAGCGAAATTCACCTTTCTAAGCTCAATTCACCTTCAAACTGGCTTGACTTTGTCCTAGGCTATATCTTTGATTTATTCCTTCCATTCCTTAGCCAAATTTGCTCTACCACTCACTGACTTCCTCGAACTCAAACGGGACACCACCAGCAAAACCAAGCCTAAGGAAGACCTTGAAAAACGCCCTTAACTTGGAGCATCAACTGACTCACCCTAGCTCAAGCAGAGCCTGCTATCCAGTGATCCTCCTAACAGCACTCACCATGCAAAAGCTAATAGACTAAAACCTAAAAGACCCAGAAAACAAACCCTAGAGAGCAAAAAGCAGGGGTCCCCATTTGCAATAGGGCGATGTGTGAATACGTCACAACAAACCCATGCCTAGTTAATCCTTAGTTATCCTTCCAACCACTTTCTCAACTACCTACAACTGTTCGGCATCAATTCAGGTCAATCTGGTAGTTGGAAATAACTGACTTGTGTCCCCTCACTTTAAATTCATTCGACGGGTCCCACAGGTAGTCATGTACATTAAACAATTTCAATTTTTACAAACTGTCTTTCTAGAATTAATTCCAGCTATGCATTTCTGAGAATGCATGTTTGTAGCATTCTATGTGCTCTTTTGTCTTCAATCTTGTTGGTTCAGGTGGTGGCGCGTTTCCCCGTAATTGCCATTTTGATCTTGTGTTCCTACATCTTCGCTTCCCAGCTTTGATTGCAATCACGTCTTCAATTTGAGCTTCAGGTTTTCTCTCGCCTCTTTCATCAACGTCGTCGACTTGCAAACAATCAATTTTGACTTGAATCAATCATCTCGCAAAATTAAATAATTTTAACAAATATTAAATTTCTTAAGCAATGTTGGGTTTTGCTTCGGCGAAGAGGAAATATGTTTGCACTTAAAACAATATAACTCCCCTTTGTGAAAATAGGGTTTTGAGCGAACTTCTCTTGACTTTATGCTAGCAAACTCAACCATTTTGGGAAAAGTGCGGCTTACTTTATATGTCCAATTCGGGCCCTTGGAGAAGAATGAAAGACTTATACTTGCTTTACAATTTTAATAAAATAGTCAAATTTTAAAATGTACCCCCTTATAAAACTCAGCACCTTTGGCTAAAATGAATGACCCTTTTTGCCTTTCATCGCCTAATAAAAATTGCCCCTAAGTTTATTTTGCCCTTTTCGTGATACAAAACTCGGCTATTTCAGAAGTATTGAGGGATTTCTTTTGTGTAGGCACCTTATGCCTTTAGTAGGAAACTCGGCATTTTTCCCTAAAATGTGTGATTTTGGTTTATGTTTTAAGACGCCAAACCCTTTGATAGAAAGCTCAGCTTTTTCAATCAATATGTGCGAACTTTGGTTTGGCTCTAAACGCTTTCTCTTTTGATTTCAGGTTTCTTGGCCTTAGTGTGCGAATCTCACTTAACATGTGGGGTTTCATTTTAAACGCCCCCTTTTGAAATTCGGCCAATTGACATGTTTTGGGTGATTTTTCTTTAAGTTTAAGTGCCTTCTCTTTTTAATATCAAACTCAGGGTTTGTTATTAAAATGTCGAACTTTGTCTCCTTAGGTATAAAAGTCAGGTATTTTGCAAGTATTGTGCAATTTTTTTACTGGCAAAATTGGGGCAAATGTCGAGCTCTGTTTTTTAGGTGCTTTTCCATTTGGTAATCAAATTCGGCATTTATAGAGATGTGCGAACTCTCATTGTTTCATTTTGGACGCCTTCTACTTGCCACAAAACTCGGCCATTTGACTAAAAAAACGTGACTCTATGTAAGACGACCCTCACAAAACTCAAGCATTTTATTAAAAATGCGCGACTTTTCTCAGCAACCTTGGACTTAAGAAACAAAATGCCTCTTGAAACTCGGGCTTTCAAATGGGCGATTTTTGTCAACATGACTTGGTTGTTTCTCATGAAAGGCACGATTTTTACATGACTCAACTTTGGGATGCAACGACTAGGGCTTCGTTTCCCCTTTCCAAGTAATTTGGAGCCTGCAGAGGAAAATGTTCGATTTTTCTGAAGGCGTTTTTGACTTGCAATTTTCATTGTTTGCCCTCTCTACTTACCAAACTCGAACCTTTGGGAGAGGATGCAAGTTCAGGGCCAATTTCGGCTTTGCAAGGCGATTTGCAGAGGTTAATTCATCGTTTTGCTTCCATTCACCGAACTTGGGGCGCTATTAGGATTTTATCAACAAAATGGAGGAAATCGCAACTTATACTTTGGGATCATATCAACACCGGAGATGGCTCGGGAGACTCAGGCTTTTAGGAGAAAATATGAGATTTCTTGCTTTCTCCCGGCATTCATAGCCTCTTCTCTTTCTCTTTTCGTGAGAAAATTTCAGACATGGGGGTCCCCTGCGAAGCAAGGGGTGTGTGTCATTATGCACCACAAGACCAAAGTAAACAACGATCACTCAACCACTTATTCAGTGGGAAGACGGAAATGATAATAACAATCTACTCAACCGCTTATTCAGCGGGAGGATAGTATTACAGTAAGATGAGATAGGCGGCCAAGCCAGCCTCTTCCACTTATTCAGTGGGTCCTGTGCAACAATCCAGAAATAGATAGTTGTTAGTACTACTAATCAGCTTTACAATGCATAATATGGATATTTTGATTATGAGATATCGCTTTCCAAAAGATACGTGACCAAGCCAGCCTCTTCCACTTATGCAGTGGGACTAAGAGTAATCAAGAAACTTGTTGTTAGTACATTACAAGATGAATATGAATGGCAAATCAAGTGTTGATAACAAATCCAACAGCTGCAAATAATAACCAGTTCCTTTCCCACCAAACCAATGAACTCACGCTCCCGAAAAACACTCCAACCTCGAATTCCAAAATCTGATATACATGAACAGCAAGCTGGAAATGCAGACCAGTAACACTAAACCCCACAAAACACTTCTAAAACTCATTCATATCCCAATCAAACAACCTCAAAACACACTCAAAAGGACCCCAGGCATGAGGCCACTAAGGTAGAATTGATAAATAGCAACAAACAATGCACAAACCAATGACACGCAACCCAAGGCACCTCCCAGCTTAGAACGTAGAGGGAAGAAGTTCGACTTGCTAAATAAAAATCATAAATCCAAATCAAGCGTTGGAACTTACATGAAGAATCGCCTAGGGCATAGAAAGAGGTTGGGCGAATACCCAAGACCATCAGGTATACACACAGAGACTTATGAGCAAAATACACCTACAGCCACACTAAAAACCAGCAACTTGCAACTCACACACTTCACAGCAAAAATCAGAAAACGTCAAACATAAACTCCTCAATGAACTCCATCTATTCTCCTAAGTGAAAAATAGTCTCAACTAGTCGCTATCTTTCAAGCGAGAAGCTAAGCACTCAACTAGGAGGTAAGCATTCCTCGAAGCATTCAATTGAAATTCCGGCAACACGTAGTTGCAATGATCATGGATACCCCAAAATGAGAGCCCAAGGCCTTTATTTATAATCTTCTCCCCAAATCGAACTTCCTTTCCCTCCAATATGGCATTAAACATTGACATTCAAATTTCTTTTAATTTGCCTTTCATTTCATCTCCTTCCCAAATCGCCCAAGTGCATAGCAGAGTCACTTTATTAAAAATGCCAATAATGTATAAAGTGAGCGCTCAACAATGACTTTTAAATAATAATATAACTTGGCAATCCAACTTACAAAATCGTCCAACTTGCCTTAAGTATAATTTAATTAAAAACACCATGTCGACCCCTTTAAGTCATAACACAAATTACGCCTAGGCCATGGGGATTATTAAACTATTAAAAAATACTTTTACTTCCAAATACTGAATACTGCCAAAAAGAGCGGAGGCCAAGGTACTGAATTGCATTGCAAAAAATAGTCATCTGACTCCGAACACAAGAACCTACCAAAAATAGCCACTAAGCTGAGCTACAAAACCCCTGTCAAAAATAGCACTGCTAAAAATAGTACTTACTATAAATAGCATACTGCTAAAAATAGTAAGTGTTTCCAAAGTGATTTTTACCACAATCTGAGCAGTCGTCGCAACTTACTAAAATAGTAAGTGCAAGAAAAGTCTTTAGAATCATTTGCATGTCACACCATCGCGAAGCTCTCTCAAAACCAAAAAAACCTAGAGAAATAAGCTACCCTCGCCTCAACTTACTGAATTGCATTGCAAAAAATAGTCATCTGACTCCGAACACAAGAACCTACCAAAAATAGCCACTAAGCTGAGCTACAAAACCCCTGTCAAAAATAGCACTGCTAAAAATAGTACTTACTATAAATAGCATACTGCTAAAAATAGTAAGTGTTTCCAAAGTGATTTTTACCACAATCTGAGCAGTCGTCGCAACTTACTAAAATAGTAAGTGCAAGAAAAGTCTTTAGAATCATTTGCATGTCACACCATCGCGAAGCTCTCTCAAAACCAAAAAAACCTAGAGAAATAAGCTACCCTCGCCTCAACTTACTAAAAATAGTAAGTTTGCCAAATTTCATTGCTTGCTATGATGTACCATCATTGCGAAGCTTTCTGAAAACCCAGAAGGAATCCAGAACCAAAATTGACAAACTCCCACATGGAGGCCTCCAAAAATGCTGAAACATCCTCCCAGAGTTAGAAAACCCTAATTTTTGTTTCTGACTAGCCTACGGGTCTCCGGGATAGGCTAACGGTCAACTAGGCTGATAAGTGTTGAGAAGGGGACATTACACTCTATTGTTGGGACAAATGTCCAAGCATTACCCTTTGCAACGAGACCAGCTTCAACACACCACCTATACTAGTGAGACTAGTAGGACACGATGTTAAAGTGGACAAAATAGTGGCTTCAGAGAGTGCATTACCACTAAAAGTTCAATCCCGAGACCTCTACGGCCTGTTTTCAACCAACGTGAGGAGTTACCCACTCGGCAAGGTCAAGGGCCTGAACCATAGATCTCTACAACAGAAGAGGTCCAACAACATTATATGGAGTACATAACCTTACCATCAAAGGTCAAGGAGTTATTGACCATTGATCAATTTATAGGACAGAAGAGACTCAAAGCAAGCTCAGTAGGCAAAACAGATCACAAGGCTCCACATGGTCATAGGGATTTTCAGCAATTTGTGGGCAAGTTGACCTTGCCACATTATGACGGGGGACACCGATGTACAGCTTGAGCTTGGGTGCAGAAGCTCAACAATTATTTGTCTTTGAGACCCATGACAGAGGAGGACGCGATTAAGTTCGCTACTTTGCACCTGGATGGTGTGGCTCATGAGTGGTGGTATCACAATTTGGTCACTTTGGGTCATCGCTCAATCACCTCCTACAATGAGTTCACTAATAAACTTATCGACCGTTTTGACCAGAAGGGTCCTGATATATATTTTAGGGAGCTTGCCTAGCTCAAGCAGTATGGACCTTTGGAGGTTTACATTGTTGATTTTCAAAGGTTATCACTAATGGTGTTTGACATTTCAAAGAACCAATTGGTTGTACTATTCATTGAGGAGCTCTCAGAACCCTTACGTGGTTGGCTTAAGGCCTTTGATCCACCATCCCTACAGGAGATTATGAAGAAGGCCAGAAGTATGGAGCTTGCTGCCCCTAAGAGCAAGTTCACATCCAAACCTTTCTCAAGTACCAAAGACAAGAAATCTTTCCATAAGGGGGCAGACCAGCAGTGAAAACCTTTCCAGAAACCTAATGATGAGACACTTAATGACTTGAGACGTAAGAAACTGTGTTTCAAGTACAAAGAGCCATGGGATCTTAAACATAAGTTTCCTTTAAAAGGGAAAGCAAACAAGATGGAGTACTATTCAACAGATGAAACTAATTCTACAAATTCAAATCAACGAATTTGTAATATCCCATGTCCTTTTGAGGTTTGAAATAAGGAGATATTTGCTGTCAATTTGTGTGTTATGCGGTTTGTAGCATTTTATGATATGCTGATAGGGTACTTGCAATGTGGGCCAATACACATGAATATCTCAAGATAAACCACTTCAAAAATGATTCCTAAAGGATCCTCAAACTGGCCAAGATGCCTTGAAGGGTGATGCAATGATTGTTGTCTTGACCTTTCACCATGCCAATCGAACCTCCTCTAAATCGCCCCTGCTGCTGTGAAGTGTGGACTGAGAAGCAATATATGGTAGTCGAAATCTCCTCAAAACTCCTCAAAAATGATCACCTTCTTAGCTACGATGGATCGCCCTTCCTTGGTGTAAAGTTTGGAAATCATATACCTGATCTAGGAGCCCAAAGAAGGTGCTGAAAGCAAGGTTCGAATTTCCGATTTGAAAATTGATTGGAAGCCAATCACCTATCAATTCACTTCCAAATTGCCATGGAAAGAATCGCCCAAGTCTCTTATTGAAATCACTAACCTCTGAATGAATCTTCAATGCATCAATGATGTGTAATAAGCAAAATCGAAGGGACTGCTGGTCTGGCACGACTTTCTTTAGGTTTTATTTGCTGCTCATCTCCTTACAAAGCTCCTTCAAAATATCTAAAAAGGCATCACCCTCCTTTGACAATGAATTCGCTTGTCACCAAGGTATGGTGCAATGCTTGTTTGATGAAGGAAAAACCAAATCGTAGTTTTTCTCAAGCTGATATAAGACTGAATGCTGCTGTGGTTGACTTCAGATATAAAGTAGGTATAATCAGCTGCTTAACAATGGGGTTCTATAACCTCCAAATTTTCCTCAAATGTAAACCCAATAAGTTGGCCTTTTGGCCACCACTGAAGCACAATCGAGATGACTGAAGTATCACCTCCTCAATGCAACCCCTCGAGAGATATTTCACTCTCTCTATTATGTGATCAATGGGAGTTCTCATTCCTAAGGACCCAAGTCTGCAGAAACCTCTCGGTTCTACAAAACCAATCAACTCAAATATCAATTCACCCAATCTGCCTTGAAGCTTCCTCTTGATCTTTCTTTTTACTTTTCCTCTCCTACATCCAAAAGCTTCTAGAAGTGACTTTATGAAATAACATTTTAATTAGTCACTTTTATTAAATTAATTAAATATAAAGTCATCTTTTAATTTTAATTTATTTGACAACTTTATAAATAATTAACTTAATATTATTAATTAAATTAATTAACCAAGCTATCCATAAAATATATCATTAATTTGGACAACTTAATTAATTTAATTAATTAATTAATTTTCCCTCAAAATGGGGACATTACAGAATTGAAACAAGTGAAAATGAAGCAAAAAGTACATCTGAGGAGTCAAGGAAGGAACAAGAGGATGACCCATTGCCAAACTCTCTAGCATTCAGCCAGAGGGTTCTTTCAGGATTTGGGGACTTCTCGATGGCCAGCATGTAATCACTTTGTTGGATACAGGTGCTACACATAATTTCATCAATGAGGGGTTAGTGGCCCAAAGAGGGCTCAAGGCTAAAGAATTTGATGGTTTTAGAGTGAAAGTTGCAAATGGTTTCACTCTCTCGCGCAATAGAATGATTCCCAACTTGACTCTTCAGTTGAATGACTATGTTTCAAGCTGACTAGTATGTTGTGAGTATGGGAAAGATGGACATACTATTGGGCATGAAGTGGCTTCATATGATTGAGGAGTTTTACCTCAACGTGTGCACTATGGAGATGAGGTTCGAGGTAGACGACAGGAAACGCGTGTTGAGAGGGATGACGGATGGGAGTCTTCAGATGGCTTCTTTGAGGAGGATGGACAGATTGATAAGATATGATCAGGTAGAGTGGGTTGCAGGGTGTGTTTTGATGCCTATAGCAATGGAGCAACTGAAGCGGGATTATCTTCCTGACATCTAGAGAATTTTAATTAAACACAATAAAGTGTTTAGTAACCTACCACCTGGTAGACCTCCACATAGGGGCATAGAGCATATTATTGAGTTGGAGGAGGATGCCAAATTGGTCATCATTACCCCATATAAGAACCCTAAGTGGCTCAAAGATGAAATAGAGAAAATTAAGGAACTGCTCAAGATGGGTCACATTCGGCCTAGTAAGAATTCATTTGGATCAATAGTTGTATTGGTCAAGAAGAAGGATGGAACTCTTCGCATGTGCATTGCTTATTGTGCCTTGAACAAGAAGATAATTACGAACCGATACCCCATACTTTGTATTGATGAGCTGATTGATGACTTACACAAAGCATGTTACTTCTCCAAGATCAATTTGAGATTTGGCTACCATCAAATACGGATGAGAGAGGAGGATGTCAAGAAGACAGCTTTCAGATGCCATTGTGGACACTTCAAATTCTTAGTTAGGCCCTTTGGCTTAACCAAGGCACCAACCACATTCTAGTCCTGCATGAACAGAATCTTCAAACATTAGTTGATGAGGTTCATTTTAATCTTCTTTGATGACATTCTGGTGTTCAATCGAAATTGGGAGGAGCATTTGAGACACCTAGAGGAAGTGTTGGGCACTTTGGAGAGGGAGTCCTTCGATGCCAAGGAGTCCAAGTGCGAGTTTGGGATGACAGAGTTCCTCTACTTGGGGCATATTATCATCTCAGAGGGAATCAAGGTTGATCCGGATAAGATTTGGGACATCGTTGATTGGCCCCCACCCAAGAATCCCACCAAGCTTACAGGATTCTTTGGGCTTTGTAGTTTTTACATACGCTTCATCGAGGGGTTCTCATAGCGGGCAGCACCTCTCACAGACTTGATGAAGAAGGGGGCATTCATTTGGACAGAGAAGGCACTGTAGTGTTTTGATCAGTTTAAGCTATTAATGAGCTTGTGCCTGGTTCTTGCACTACCCTATTTCTCTAGACCATTTGAGCTACAATGTGATGCCTCGAAAGAGGGAATTGATGCAATATTAATGAAGGACAAACACCCTATAGCATTTGAGAGTTGAAAATTGAGGGGGCCAGAGCGGAGTTACAGCATATACGACAAGGAGATGTTAGCCATTATGTATGCATTGGCCAAATTCAGGCAGTACTTGGTGGGGAGCAAATTTGTAGTTAAAATGGATTATAACAACCTACAACATTTCCTTAGTCAACAGGACCTCAATGATCATTAGCAGAAGTGGGTGAGTAAGCTACAAGCTTAAGATTTTCGACACTGCTTATATGAAGGGCAAGAAAAACATTGTTGCTAATGCCCTTTCAACGAGACCCCATTTATACTCTATTTGCCAGATTGCAAATGATTGGCGAGGTTTGATTTCTGCTGAGTATTCTAAGGATATGTGGGCCGCTAGTATTATTGATGGGATGGTACAAGATGATGGATACACAGTTGTAAATGAGATTATCATTAACAAGGCACGGATCTTCTTAGTCCTAGGATCGGAGGCGAAGAGTTGGATATTGAGAGCTTTCCATGATGCACCTATGGTCAAACATCCTAGGTACTTTAAGACAGCACGGTAAATACAGGAGAGGTTCACTTGGAAGGAGCTCAAATCAGAGGTCCTTAATTATGTGCGTGAGTGTCCTACCAAGAACACACTTTTCCAGCAAGTTTATTGCAGCCCCTACCCATTCCGAGTAGGAAGTGGGAGTGTATCTCAATGGATTTTATCATGGGCTTGCCCAAATCCCAAGGAAGAGATTGCATCTATGTTGTGGTGGATAGGTTTATGAAGTTTTCACACTTCTTTCCAATCACCACTACATATACAACAGTACATGTGGAAAATTTGTTCTCTAGGGAGGTATTCAAACTTCATGGGTTGTTGAGGAGCATAGTCAGTGACAAGGACAACAGGTGCATGAGTCACTTTTGGCAAGATTTGTTTAGACTTGGTGGCACCAAGCTTACCTCGAGCACCAATTACCACCCCCAGATTAACAAGCAGACAGACATTGTCAATAAGTGAATGGAGGGATACCTTTGAAATTATATATCGGAGCAGCAGAAGGCATGCATTAGGTGGCTCTATTTATGCGAGCATTGCTACAATACGACCTACCATATGTCCATCTAGATGTCTCCATTTATGGCACTATATGGGTATGACACACCCAACTTTCTGAACTTGCTATTTGGCAATAACAAAGTGCCTAGCGTCAAGGACCTATTGCAAGACAGTCAGAATATCATGAGTTCCTTGAAGGAAAACATCGAGAAGGCACAGAATCAGCGAAAGCAGTATGCAGATCAGCACAAGGTTGAGCATTCATTTGAGGTTGGTGATATGGTATACCTTATGTTGCAGCCTTACAACAATACACTCTCAGATAGAGTGGAGCTGATAAACTCAACCCACATTATTATGGACCATTCAAGATCATCAGACGCATTGGAGAGGTGGCTTACGAGTTAGAGTTGCCTTCAGATAGTCCAATACATAATGTCTTTCATGTGTCTCGCCTCAAGGAGACAATTGGGCATAATGTGATTCCTTCTATAGTGCTACCACCCCTTGATGAAGAGGGGAAATTCATTCTTGTCCATGAGGCTATCATTGATACCCGAGAGAATAGATTAAGGAGGAGAGTTATCAGAGAATACTTCATGAAGTAGAAGGATCTACCAGTGGAGGATGCGACATGGGAGAGTGAGCAGATTCTGCAACACCTACAATTGAGGTTGCTTGAGGGCAAGCAATCCTAGCGAGGGCGGACTGTAATGTCCCCTTCCTAAGAACATATGACTTCTAGAAGGGTTAGCCTATTATTATCAAGGTTCCCATATGCTAATATAGTAGATAGGGAGCTCATTCAGGAAGTCAGGTGACCATTGGGGAGGTTTGTGAAGAGTTTCAAGAGCTTAGAGCCAATTCCTACTTTTTAGGAAGGGCTCCTATTTTTAGGAGACTAGTAGTTAGCCTGATAACCACCCGAAGCTTGTTGAGCCCTGCAGGAGGCTTTATGAGCCCTTTGAGATGATCAAAGACAATTCCCTATTTTCTAGGAGGATCGCTACTTTTTAGGGAGGTGACTGACAATGCCCTGCTTCTTTCAGAACTCACCTTGGGACCAGTTGTAGCATCACGATCCAGTGGAAAGGATGGGTGATGGTCTCACAATAAAAATTTGGAATATTAAACTAATAACTTTTTATTTTAATTCACCTTAATAAAGTGCTTATTTAATAAAGTTACTTTATATTATTTTAATAAATTAACCAAATAAGCAAACCATCATGAGGGCATGGCACCTAGGAGACATAAAAGTTGTTTTTAAAACACAACTTAATAAATTAAAGGGACTTCATGAGAAGAGATTAGCCTAAGGAGGAGAAAGGGAATGAAATCATAAAAAGTAGAATATTCCAAATTAAATCCAAGATGCCTCCCAAAAGAGTTCGAATAGGGTTAAGGCCAATAAAGTAACATTTGGAGTCTTCTTTTTGGCATTCATAAATTCATTTTTACAGCAGCAACTTGGGTTGGAACTCTAGAGCAAGGGTTTCAGTAGGAAATCAGACTTTGTGAACGAAAACTCTCAAAGGATTGAGAGTCTGTTGGCATTGTGTTGTCATCGATGTCAACCCGTAAAGGGTTGCCAGGAATAATCATTATGTTATGTTGTCATATTATGTTTATGTTGTCATCGGTAATAATGAGTTACGACAGTCAGTTAGTTAGTCGTCCCGAAGGGCAACTGGACGCGACGGTTGGTCGCACCCCTTCGGGTATTATATATTGCATACCGTTCCTTCTTAGTATCATCATGATAGTCGTATCTAGGTGCACTTGATGTACATGGACTGTTGAATTAATACATAGACTGGTTCTTAAATATATTCTCATTATGTTCTGTGCATTTACTTTCTGCATTTAATTGTTTACCCGTATGTGGCAAAAATTTGGCGTCGTTGTCGGGGAACGAACCCGAGTCACCCGCGTGACAGGCGGGAATACTTGGGAAAGGAAGGAGCGGATGGCGCACGGACACGATGGGCCTACCTGTTGGTGAGATAAACCCAGAGGCCAACGACGCGCAAACAGAGCTCCACGACGGAGAAGACACTACAACGAGGGAATTCTCAATCCTGCTTCAGGTGGCCATCGAGACCTACGTCCGAAGGGAGGCCACGGAGGCTGACGTCCCAACAAGTGCAGTGTGGACCACACTGGAAGTTAGCCCCGCAGCGAATCAGTTGATGAACCACCTCCCCCGGTTGCTTGCACAGGCATCACTGGCACAGCAAACTCGCCTGGAGGAGATTGCCCGTGAGGAGCGATGCCAACAGGTCCTCCGACAGTACACAGAAAACAATCGTCGTTGGGACGCAGAACGCGATGGCAAGAGGCGAAGGGGAAATTGAACCCTGTAATAATCCCGACGCAATGTTGACATAAATTGTGGCCAAAAGGGAAATAATAAATGTTTTTTTTGTGTACATCGTGTGTGCTTGCTATGTGCGGAAGTGATTTATGCCCAATATACTAAATAAGGATTAAAATAAAAAGATACAAAGTGACGAATGGGAAGTGGCACAAAGAGCATTGAATCTCAGACAACAAATTGAACGAAGGCGTAGGCTAAGGCAGCTTGCCGAGGGACGACCGGCCGAGGGGTTGCTCGAAGGGAACCCAGGAGGTGTCACGAAGATTGCGGAGGCAGAGATAGACGAAGAGAATTACACTCTCTACACTGTCGTAGGGTTGCCCGAAGGGAACCTAGGTGTCACGAAGGGTGCCGCAGGAGAACTCTACAGTTCACCAGAATACCACTGTAGGGTAAGAAGTCCCGAAGAGTTAGTGGAACAAACAAGGCGAAGTCTAAACCTGATCGACACTACCAGAGACCTCCTAAAGAGCTTGTCCATTTCGGAGGACAACCGGAGCGAGACGACTTAAGGTGATTTTACGGCCGACGGTGCCGAGGGAGCACAAGGGTACCATGCGGGAGGCAATTTGTTCGATTCGAGGTCAACAACCTTCTCCGGAGGACCCACGAGTGGAGGGTCAGGTGCAGGAGGTGGAGGCGGAGGATCACCAGGTACAAGCACACAAGGCACCAGAGGAGTGAGACCCAGCGGTGGGATGGCAAGTAAGCAGAAGTTGCCGAAGTTCAACGGCGACAAGAAGGAAGATCTCGTCCGCCATTGCCGCACTTGCAAAACCATATGGTCAGCGAACGGCATTACCGACCAGGACGAATGGGTAACACAATTTCCAGCAACCTTATGGGGTGTTGCCATCGACTGGTACTCGGATATCGATAAAACTGCAATGGCCACATGGGACACACTGCGGAAAGCCTTCGAGAAGGAGTTCCGCCTACTTCGAGACGACAATGAAATAGTGGCCGAAATCTATGGCACAAAGCAAAACAAGAACGAGACAGTCCGAGCCTATAGTCGGCGGCTTAAGGAACTGTTGGGGAAAATGGAGAGTCAACCAGTGGATAGTTTGAAAAAGAGATGGTTCGTGGAGGGACTGAAACTCTCCCTTCGGAAGAAGATGAAAATTGTTCCACCAACCTCGTACGACGATGCAGATAATAGAGCGATGGATCTCGAGAGCGAGACCAAGACATCCAAGAAGAAAAAGAAGGATAGCTCATCTGAGGATGATGACTCTTTTGAGGGAAGCAACAGCGATGGCGAGTCCGGCAAAAAGGTGCAAGCCTAGCAGAAGGACATGCTGAGGATGATGAAAGAGCTGAAGGTTATGAAGGGAGGTCCAAGCAAGACCGACGAAGGGGAGCTTTGGTGCACAGAATGTAAGACGAACGGCCACACGAAAGGCTCTTGCCCAAAGAAAGCCTATTGTGATATATGCCAGTTGATGGGGCATCCCACCAGGGAATGTCCCTACAACATGAAAACACGAAACCAACAAGTATTGCTTACGCAGGAACAACCAACTACAATGGGCGATACCGGCAGCTCCCAGGCGAACAACAATGCAACATCGGGAGGCTACCGAGATAACCGGTGGGGAGGACGAAACAACAATAACAACAATAACAATACAAGGAGCCGGATCCAAAACGACTCTAAAGGTCGACCGATGATACAATGCAAAGCGTGCAGCCAGTGGCGGCACTTCGCCTGAGACTGCCTGAAGGGAGAGGCCACACAATATTTATGCAAATGGTGCGGACCGGGAGACCACGAAGACACCACCTACCCGAAGTCCAGCGTCAACTTGCTCAATATCGAGGAAACCAAAGGAGGAACTATTGGCCGTAACCCGCACCCAAGCCAGACAAGCAACGTGCCCGGACCCGGAGACGGAGAAGCGAAGGGTACGGGAAGCACGGGAAGAAATTGAGAAAGAGATATGAGAAAGGCCGAAGGTGAAGGGTACGACGGGTACTTCCAGCCAACCGGAGGTGGAGGAGGCTATACTAAATCAAATTTTAAGACTGGAGGTGCCTGTGAAGGTACGCGACCTCCTCCAGACGATGCCTCAATTACGAATGGCGTTGCTGAATAATCTCTCCCAACCACACACCAATACCAACCACCGCACAAATGTTTCTGGGGGGTCTGCAATAGACCCCATGCTGCTGGCAATTAACACTGGAAGGAACCCGGCCATTGTGGAGATGGGTATCCTTGGCACCATTCTAACCGATACCATCGTCGATGGTAGATCAGGAGTGAATGTTCTTCCAAAAGAAACCTGGCGGAAGCTGGGGAAGCCGACGTTGGAAGCCGACGTTGTGGCCATCTACGTTCAATCTGCTGCGAGCAGATCAACATGGAATCAAACCCATCGGGACACTGATGGGCTAGCAAGTTACCATCGGGACGCAACCCTTCATACTAAGCTTCATGGTAATCCCACTAAAGAAAAAAGGGTATGATGCGATCTTAGGGAAAGGGTGGCTGGTGGCAGCCAAGGCCACCCACAACTGGAAGAAGAACACTCTGTCTATGGAGAATGGAGGAGGGAAGTTTATCATAGACCTCGGGACCCAGTTGGTTAGTGAGGAACTTGCATCATCTTCGGAATCGGAGGGTGAAGGAGAAGGCGACCTGAGGAACGAAGGATGGGGCTGCAGGGAGCCCAACCACGAAGGGATTCTCAAACTAGGAGAGTGCTCCGAGGATGAGACGGGGTCATTGAATGGGCTCTTCCACTAGCAGATGAAGGATTACGAAATGTTCCAGAGCTACAAGCTCGAAGTAGAGGAACCAGAGCAAGTAACAGAGCAAGTGTACCTACCGGAATACAGAGATTATTGGAAGGGAAACGCCCCAAACCTCAGTGATGTAGATAATCCCAAGATCATTCGTGTCGGCAACGATTGGAACCTTGTGTGGAAGGTCACAGCCTTCAAAATATTTATTCTTCTTCTTCTTATGTACGGGAAGGAGACCATGGTTCCTATAGAATTTATGGTTCCAGGTCTTCGAATGGCCATTGAAAATAGACTTGCCATCAACGGGTCCAAATTGAAACCCTACCACGAGAAGCGCGCAGGGGACCTGAGAGGCCGAAAGGACAACCGAGAGTCCGGAGGGGGACCCGAGAGGATGGAAGGGGATTCGAGAGGCCAGGCAAACGACTCAAGAGGCACGGGACCAAAGCAAGAGACTCTCGGGCGAGGAAAATCGAGAAGGATGAAGGGCGATCCCAGAGACACGGGACCCGAGCTGAAGACTCTCTAGACAAATAAATTAAGAAATTGAAAAAGAAAAAAAAGGAAAAAATCAGTGGAACCACCGTCGAGAGGCCACCGTACGGTGGAACCACCACGGGAGACCTCCGTGCGGTGGGACACCGTACGGTGGAACCACCACGGTCGACCACCGTGTGGTGGGACACCGTACGATGCACCACGGTGCGGTGAGGTCCCATACAATGCACCACCGTGCGGTGGGACCCCGTACAGTGCACCACCGTCCACGGAGGTCACCGGCCTAAGGTGGAACTCGGAGGGTATTCGTCCACCGTATGACCTTCCCAGCCACCGTACGGGAGACCAATCACCTCACGACACCACGCTTCGGGTGACCCCAGTCGTCGTACGGCTCAGCCACCGTACGGTTTCACTCGGGACATTACAATCCGTAGGCCTGAAGGAGCACGGCGGCAGCGGTTTACAAGAGGGTGAAAGGGAAAATAACATGGTACGGCAGGGATGAAGGTGGTGATGGCACGTGAAGAAAAAAAAAACGACGACCAGATTTAAAATCATTCGATGGAGTCTAGAGCCAAGACACTGAGAAGCAGGTTTTTGGCATCTTAAAATATCACAAAAATGATGTGCGCCATGGACTTCCGTGTGGTTCTGAAAGTTGCAAATTGGTGGCTGCCCCCGGACCCCACGAGGGGCGCTGCCCCTCGACCCTACTCGGGGCACTGCCCCCAAACCCCCGGTTTATTTTTGAGCTACAATACACTTTTTGGAGTTGGGCGAAGGGCATCCGAGAAGTCACAGTAAGTGTTGGGGTTGTTCCGTACTATGATAAAGAAGCCTGAAGCTAAGCATTGGCAGGGAAGCCATAAGCTGAAGATGGAGATGGATTTGGAGGACAGAGTTTGAGGGAAGGCATTGCAAGAACGCGAAGTCCTACAGCACCAAAGAGTTATTCACTTCAGTTATCAGCCTTTGGGGAGTGTGATGGAGGATTTGAGGTGTCTCCTAGCCTTTGTGTTAGCAGGTTGTGGCCACTTCCAGGCATGAATGGTACGCTTCGAGGAACTCGGAGTATGTCTTGGCTGGACGTAAGGTTGCCTTGGTGGATGCATAGAGGGCTCGGGAGGAGCTGACCACCAGGTTGGAGGCAATAGTAGCGTGAGACTTAGCTTAGCGTACCCAAGAGTTGGATGCTGAGAGGGCAGCGCGGGTGGCTATCGAGGACAAATTGGCTAGGGAGACAGTATCATTTGAGTAGCAGTTGGTGGAGGCTAAGACTGAAAAGCGTGTTTTGTAGACAAGTTTGGTTTAGGCACAAGAGGACTGTGATGTCAAAGGAAGCACTAATGGTGAAATCTGCACTTGAGCATCGGATGGTAGCAGAAAAGGGTTTTCAGGTGAGGACGCAACAGGTGTATGGGTTCCGGGCTCAACTGTGTTAGCAGTTCCTGCAGTTCTCTACCTTGTTCCTGTTTAATGTCATCTCTATTTTGTATTAAGTCGTCCAGAGACGACTTCTTTTCTTGGGGGGGATGATGGTGTCAGAATAATCATTATGTTATGTTGTCATATTATGTTTATGTTGTCGTCGGTAATAATGAGTTACGGCAGTCAGTTAGTTAGTCGTCCCGAAGGGCAGTTGGATGCGACGGTTGGTCGCACTCCTTCGCATATTATATATTGCATACCGTTCCTTCTTAGTATCATCATGATAGTCATATCTGGGTGCACTTGATGTACATGGACTGTTGAATTAATACATAGACTGGTTCTTAAATATATTCTCATTGTGTTCTATGCATTTACTTTCTGCATTTAATCGTTTACCTATATGTGGCAAACATATAGGATAACTACCGGTATGAGAGATGTATGTGCAACACTGTTAGGGAGGAGTACAGGTTGAGATATCTTTGATATCACCTTGTGTTGCAGGACACCGGTAAGGTAAGTAAGAGAATGTCATTAGATGGATGACCACTGGGGTCGCCCATACACAAGTTAGTGTCTGACTTGTGTGGATGAGATGGATAGGTTATCGGTACAGTGTATCACCGGTAAGGAAAGGATGTCAACTGGTAAGTGATGTGTTGACATGAAGAAGACAAATCAACCAAGTAAGTGGTTGTCAATCGGTAAGATTATGACCAGTGAACAAGCAGGATGAGCAAGGTGCTTGAACTGTTGTTTGTGATGAAGAGGCAGAATGTTACCTAAATCACATCAACACCAGAGAAGGATGAACAGGTCATCGGTATGTTGTGTGGTTGCAAAACAGCAGGACTCCCACCGGATGAAGATGCAGTCACCATGTGAAGAGATGACTGACACTAATTGTACCCACACCAGATCACATGTGCTTGGTTGAAGATATGCTGCACAAACAAGGAAGCCACATGAGTACATTGCAGGATGCAAATGACAAGGTGTCACTCCACCGGTAAGTGGAGTTTATCTCATATTATGCACAAGGTGCATTATAGTTTTGTGAGGTAAGGAAGAAGAGGTAAAGGCAAGTGTTTGAAAGCTCAACCGGCTCTACCGGTGAAACAAAGGAATGCCTCAAGTGCATGAAATCAGGGTTATGCACTAGACCGAAAGAGAAGGCATGTTGGGATGCCGATTCAATTGAAGTATGTTGTGTTTGTCTCTTTGAGAAACTGGTTGAGATATGGCCCAAGCTGATCAGGGAGAAGGCAAGGCTGAGAAGATGCAATCAAAGGAGAATGGCCGTATTGAAGATGGAGTCTGGTGAAGATTGATGACATAGTATCATTAAGAGCGTTCACCGGTATGTATGTCCACCGGTAATACAAACAAGGTGCAGATGCAGAAAACTCCCATCTATTGAAGATGGATAGACATGTCTGATGACCAGTTAAGGAGTTCCACCGGTAGTTCAACAAAGTGCAGACATGAGGAGTTAACCGGTAGAGTGTGAGATACCGGCAAGGTTAGTGAACCGGCAGGACAGAAGAACTAGTTGGGTGGTTAGTCAGTGATCCAATTCATATCGACACAGATGACCTTGTTGAGGTGGATGTCGAGGTAGATGCCACGAAGAGATGATGTGGCAAGCATGCAAAGGTCGGTAGAGTGTCGTGTAGAGATAGGTGTTTCTATAGGTGTGCATTTAATATGGATCCTGTGATTTGTGGATCGGATCAAAGGAGTGCGGCTCGAGGAAGAGTGAAAGACAGAGAAAAATCAGGGAATTGTTGGTGCCTGGAACGAAGCAAGAAAATCAGTTTGTGAGAAGACCTCGAGAAGGAAACAGCAGAGGTATTAATGGCGTTTTGACAGATGCAGATCAAGATATAGGGTCGTGTTTTCTATATTTGGAAAACATGTATTGGAAGGCGAGTTAATGGCGGTGATGAGCAAACAGCTGTCTGGGCGATCCGTTTGAATAAAATCCGATTGGATTTGGTTTGCCTCGAGGTTGATGAGGAAACCCTAACTGCCCATTTTTTGAATTGGCTTTTGGCGGGAAAACCAGGTTATAAATAAGGAAGCCAAAATCATTGAAGGTTCTTGTTGAATGGAAGAGGATAGAGCTCTTGTGAAGTGATTGAGGGTTGTATGAGAGAGCTAGATCTGCCAGAGGGAAAATAGCTAAGGATAGCGGTGACTGAGTGAGTGAAGGTTAAACCGGTGTTAGGGTTTTAACATAGGGTTAACTAGTATGGTTTGAGCAACCGGTATAGCAACTAGAGTGCATCTGAGGAGATAACCGGTAGGAACTTGTACCAGCAGGAAGACAATTGAGAGGACTAAAGAGCAGAGCAGTGAGGAGTAGATCCAACAAGAGCAGAAGAAGAGTAGAGGTGAACCGGTAGAGTTTACCGGCAATGCAGCAGCAAATAAGAGCAGCAGAAGAGTGAGTTGGTGCAATAGAGAAGGTGTCTCATCGGCAGAGTGAGGTATATGAAATGGTTACAAGATTCACTTGTAACAGTATAACTAATTTTGTATTTAAAGTTATCATTGTGATCACTGAGTTGTAGCTCGGTGCAGGGGTTGTAGCTCCTTTGGGTTGGTGCCCATAAACTAGCAGGGGTTGTAGCTCCTTTAGGTTGTAGCCCATAAACAACTGAGGGGTTGGTGCTCCTTGGGTTGGTGCCCTAAACATTGTAACAGAGATTCATTATGAGGCTGGATTGGAGCAGTAGACTCCAGCAGCATTGCTCACCGAGGTTTTTCCCATATTGGGTTTTCCTCGTACATACTGGTGTTATGTGATGACCCCTTGTGTGAATGCATTTGTGTTTCGTCTCCCCTCTAACCGATAAGTCTACATTCAGCTAGATGTATTAATCGGTATACTTTCATAGAGATAGTTAAAGGTAAAAAGTTTGAGAACCACTGATTCACCCCCCTCTCAGTGGTGCATTGTGTCTAACATAGTCTACAAGTGTGAAAGATCACCCAAGGGTATTCTCAAAATTCATTTTTCAGATTTATTGGTAAAACAATCAAAGATCAATAAGGGTGGAGGGCAAGTTTGGAGAAGTAATTTGCAGATCTGAGCCAATTCCCACCATATATCAGCAAATCATTGGTCCCTACAGCTAGTCGTACCTTCTTGGGAGCATTTGCAGCCATTCCCTAGCGGTGACATCGATTTCAGAACTTTATTGGAGCTGATCAGAACTTATACGAGCCTGATAATGCAGATCAAATCCATAAACAGTGTTCTTGGGTGAAATATGTTGAAGTTATAGCTGCGATAGAGATCCAAGATGCAACGTCTCTTATTTATCTTGTGGATTCAAGTACCTTTATTTATCCTACTTCGGTTCATTGGCTTCCGTTTTCTTTTCATGTTTTGTCGGTGAAGATGTTTTTGTGGCTGTCGGTTACTTTTCATGTCTATGTGGTTGTCGGTGAAGATGTGGTTGTCGGTGTCTTTTCCTCTTACTTCGTGGAGTCTCTTCACTTGCAATTCCAATTCTTTATATTCATCGCCCTTCCATTTCCGTGGCTCTTCTTCTTCTTTGGCAAATGGCTAGTTATATATTGTTGGCTTCTCTCGTTTGTCTTGTAGCAAGTTGAGAACATTGTGTATGTAGTCTATCAAATCAATAATATTATATGTTTTCCGTGTTCAGAGTTTTCAGTCTTATGAAGGTTTATAGAATGTATATGAGATGTATCATTTGACTTCATTGTCATGATTGATTTGTAGAGAATCAAACTTATCTTATTGTGATTGATAGTAATCTGAAACTATCAACAGTTGTATTCATTTTTCACAGATATAATAAAGTTCATTTTTGAGTGGGTTGGGTTTTTCACCCTCAGGTGGAGGGTTTTCCCAGGATAAATTATGTGTCTTATGTTTCTGGATCTAACATTAACATGGTATCAAAGCCAAGTTCCTTCTATATGGCCGAACCGCCTGAAGGTAGATCTTGTGCTTTTAAGGGAGTTCAATCAACAGGTTGCAGATGTAAAATCAACTACTTCTCAGAACTTATGCATGTGAGTTGAGTCTTTCTAAATGAAAGAGTTGCTACAATCTTCTGAAGACGTTTATTCCTTTGTTGAGCGGTTGCTTCAGAAGCTGAGTGTTTCTTCTATTCGTGTATTCTCTGTTCTTCAAGGATTTTGAAATCAGAACAGCTTCAGTGAAGGAATTTTTTTTTTTAGCGATTTTCTTTGAAGGTGTGCTATGAGCGATCGCTGCATGTAAATATGATTGTCGCTGAACTGAAGATAGACAGTGAGTGATGACGAGGACTGAAGGCCACGCAATCATTATCACTAGATGCTTTAGTATGGTTGAAAATTCCAATGCTGAGCAAGATTAGGAAAGAACATTGGTGGAAGACTAACTTATAGAGAGATAGTATTTTCTTTGTGGTTGTATGATGTTCATGAATTTTTCATGTTGTTATTAATTCATGCTATATCATTGGGATAGTGAATCATGTATGATTCTAGCATTAATATTTCTCTTCGAGATAGTCTTGAGCTATTAGTAATCTCTCTTAATGCTTTTAGGACAAACTAGAGAGCATAAGGATGATGAGAGATTGCATTCAAGGAAGGAAGACCTTGATGATGGTTGCCATGAGATTGAGTTGGTGACTGTAGACATTTTCTTGAAGAGGAGGAATTACCACTCAGAGGGAGCCTCACTTCAGCTTCAGAGGGAGTTTCACTTTCGACTTTAGAGGGAGCCTAATTCTTTCAGCTTCAGAGGAAGCCACATCTTTTGGTTAATGAGTTCTTCTCTGCGAGAGAAGTTTGAGTTGAAATCCCTTGATCCACCTTTGGGAGTAGCTATGGTGGAAGTCATGTGTATGACTTTATGATTTTTTATTTCTGTTTTCATTCACCCTCTAGGAGTAGCTATGGTGAATATTGTTATGCTGAGATAACAACTTTATTGAATAAAATCTGTGATGAGACTCTGTTAACTTTCTTTGGTTGCAGCTGAATGTATCTGTCATGAGACGCTGAAATGAAGATCTCTCTCTTGCTAAGAGGGAGTGTTGAAGTTATAGCTACGATAGAGATCCAAGATGCAATGTCTCTTATTTATCTTGTGGATTCAATTACCTTTATTTATCCTGCTTCGGTTCATTGGCTTCCATTTTCTTTTCATGTTCTGTCGATGAAGATGTCTTTGTGGCTGTCGATGACTTTTCATGTCTATGTGGTTGTCGGTGAAGATGTGGTTGTCGGTGTCTTTTCCTCTTCCTTCATGGAGTCTCTTCACTTGCAATTCCGATTCTTTATATTCATCGCCCTTCCATTTTCGTGGCTCTTCTTCTTCTTCGGCAGATGGATAGTTATATATTGCTAGCTTCTCTCGTTTGTCTTGTAGCAAGTTGAGAACATTGTGTATGTCGTCTGTCAGATCAGTAATATTATATGTTTTTTTGGTTCAGAGTTTTCAGTCTTATGAAGGTTTTATAGAATGTATATGAGATGTATCATTTGACATCATTGTCATGATTGATTTGTCAAGAATCAAACTTATCTTATTGTGATTGATAGTAATCTGAAACTATCAACAGTTGTATTCATTTTTCAGAGATATAATAAAGTTCATTTTTGAGTGGGCTGGGTTTTTCACCCTCAGGTGGAGGGTTTTCCCAGGATAAATTTTGTGTCTTATGTTTCTAGATCTAACATTAACAAAATATCCAACTCACCAAGGCAAATTTGTTGTTCCAGATTTTGTATCAGACCGATACATGCTGATCAGAGGTATATAACCAGCAAATCACTCAATAAAGGCTCACAAAAAATTTATCTATTGTATGTGTTTATTTGCTGTACCATTTCCTTTCATCATTCTTTATTTTGTATTGCATTTCTTCTTAGTCAAAACCAAGCAAAAACTCTAAAATTAGAAAAACTACACAAAACACAAAAAAATCAGAAAATCAGAAAATTTCCAAACAAAAAAATCAGACTTGCACTAAAGATTCAGGGGTGGATCATTACAACAAATTGGTACCAAAGTTCCATAGCAAAACAACTAGTAAGTTGGCTAAGGACACCAAACATGTAGATATGCAATTATCAATTTCAATTTTCAATTCTTTGAATAAGATCCTTCTATGATCCAACAAGAATAGTGGAAGAAAGGAAGGAAAGAAATAGGAGCATGTTCCTCATTACACGGATTTTTGGGCAAATTGTGTCAATTTTGAAAAGGAGAGGCAATACCCAAAAATGCCATTGGGCCATATGAAATATTTTAATATTGGTCCTGGAAGACGATGAAGAGGAGCTCAAATCTCCAATTCATGAACAAAATCAAGTAGCCACAATGCCTCTTCCTACTAGAAAGTGGTCAAATAAAGTAAATTTCTCACTTTATGAGAGAACCAAGGTTGTTATACAAAGGTCGGCTGGATGGTCAAAGAAGAATGTGTGGATTAGGTAGGGTCATAAAGACATCTAAGACTAAACCTTGGACGAATGAAGAAGTAGAAGTAGAAAGAGGTGTACCACAATAGCAAACCTCAATTGCTTAAATTTTCAATGATTGTGCAAATTGTAAAGTGAGTATAGATCTTCATTAGTCTTATAGTGGACAAAGAAGAGAAGATCATGAATTATTAGTAGACCAAGGATGGCATACTCTACAAGATTTAAGATTACTTTGAGGAAGAAAACAAAATCTCCTACTGAGAACTTCAGTTTGGTGGACTATTAGATTCATCAGGTTCCCGTAGGCTAATATGTTGGGTTAGGGAGCTCATGATGGCAGTTTGACTCAATGGTGAGAAGTGTTTCTTTGAGCTTAGGTAGTTGCAATGTGTGTAACGTCTTTTTTTTGGAGTGGATTTGATGGTTTTCCCTTACTATTTTTAGTAAGTCAATTCAGGGCACCGACAAAGCCAATTGTCAGTATTGCTATTTTAAGAATGGTTGGTGGATGAATTTAATGATGATATCTCAATATTTGATATAGTCTAATGCATTTAAATTAAAAAAAAAAAAATTATTAATATTAAGTTAAATTAAAGATTTAACTTTATCGTTATTTTAATATATTTAATAGAGGACTATATGGGTGCCCAAATAGCCAATTGTTGGTATTGCTATTTTAAGAATGGTTGGTGGATGAATTTAATGATGATATCTCAATATTTGATAGTCTAATGCATTTAAATTAAAAAACAATAATTTATTAATATTAAGTTAAATTAAAGATTTAACTTCATTGTTATTTTAATATATTTAATAGAGGACTATATGGATGCCCATATAGTAAAGTGAAGTGTTTAAATTCAATAAAAAAGACCTTTTGCGGATGGGTGCCACTTAAGAGAGACATAAGGCTTTAATATAAAATTCAGAAAGTGATTCCTTGGTTGGGGGCGTCCTTTTGGAGAGATATAAAAGCAAGTTTTAAGAACTCATTTCATATCATAGGCTTTGATATTTTGGAAATCCTCTTTGCTGGTTCAACTTGTTCATCTAATAGCTTTGTGCGGACGAAATCCCTTGCAAGGAACATCTTCCATGTTGATGAGAGCTCTTTGCTGGTTCAACTTGTTCATCTAATAGCTTTGTGCAAACAAAATCCCTTGCAAGGAACATCTTCCATGTTGATGAGAGATCCAATTTGGAGGATTACTTCGTGGTTTCACACAGAGATCAGCTTCATTGGTGCTTGTATCTTTAGTATGCATAGAGTTTATCAATATACCAGACATGTGAGAGGTCGATTGGAGAGTTTTAAGGGAGATTTGATGTTGTTGTCATCTTCCTTGGCGGCTGTACCTCCATTCTAGCTGGCCGTAACATCTAGGTGTGGCATGAAGTTTTTGTAATCTCCCTTCCTTAGGCGTATCAAACTATGGTGGAGGTTGGCCTACTATTAGGGTTCCGTAGGCCAACAGTGTCGGTTGGGGACCCAAGCGAGGGTTGTGGAGCACAGCAACAAGCTTTAGGAGCCTTTCAGTTTGGAGTTTTGGGGTGAAACCATGATTAAAATAAAACTATTAAAGTTGATCTTATGTGAATAGTAAAAAGTAACAAAGAAACATAAGAGGAATAGTGAAAAGTGCCCCCATCCTAGTAACTTAAATTGTTTTTTTAAAAGGGAGCCTAGTTCACAATGAGAAATTAGACCCTCGTGATATTTTATGATTTTAAGGCCAAATAGTAACCCCAAAATAGATAAAGGCATTTTGCCTATCATTTGGATTCATTCTTACATCTCCATTTTCAGATCAGCAACTTGCATGAGGGTTTCAGCAACTTTGGGCTTCCAGGAACGCCAACTTCTGGAAGAATTGGGAGATTTGGACGAAAACCCATCTCTCCGGGTGTCAGTTTCCATCAGAATTCAATCTCAATGTGCATATGGCAGCCTTCTTGAGGGATTTTTGAGAAGATCTATCAATTAGAGGGCAGGTTTTCTTCAATCAGTTGCAGGGTCAACCTTCTAAAGGTCATTTCCATCTTTTTCCAGCCCTGTTTCAGCTAGCCGCTCCATTTTGGGTAGAAGGGTTTCAAACCCTAGAGTGTATTTAGGGTTTTGACATTAATTGGAGCTGATTTCTATAATTCTATTGGCTGGAAACTTGCATCAGACTTATGAGTTCATGTTAATGGTATGTACTCTGCTCTTTTAAGCAAATGACAGCTTCTTAATTACCTTCCTTGTGTGTTATGCATTATATTAGATTAATCGGCAATCTCTATATACCATATTCAAGAATCTTGCATAAAACTTCAAAACCAATAAAAACAAAAAACAAAAATCAATCAAACCCCTTCCAAAAATGTGTTGGCCAAAGATTTATCAGCAAACAAACAATGCACATAACCTCATAATTTGGATAAGATTTGGTTAGAATTGGGTTGGGGATCTTTCAGTGGTATCAGAGCCATGATCTTGCCAGCCTGTTGGGTAAAGATCAATTGTTTTCACTTCAGTTTGGTTTGAGTTGTGATTGTGGACAGCGAAATGGGAACTAGGGGAAAGCTGCCTAGTAGGGAACAAATGTTGAGGGACCTTCACCATTCACAACAAAAGATAATTAGTAAATTGCAGCATGTTGAAGATTCCCTTTCAAGGAAAACTAGGCACACTAATGGTTCATCTCCATCTACAAGAAAAGCTAAGAGTCCTCATGCCTTGCCAACAAATAAAGCAATTATGGCCAGCTATGACCAGTATCGCTCTCTTCCTCAAAAGATACAAGACACGCTTTTCTTCACACAATTCTTGGGTATACCAGATGAGGATAAAAATGACTTGATGTTTTCAAGTTCATATCAGCAGCGGAAAAGGAAAGAAAATTCAAAAGATAGTAAAGAAGCCATTGGGGAAAGTGAAAAGTTTAATTTGCAAGAACAAGGAAAGGAAGAAGAATCACTTGTTTGTAGTTTGCAGCCTACAAGTGATCACAATGAATTCGAAAATCAGTCATCATGTGGGAGTTCTAAAGAAGAAATAACTTTGGATCATATGGAGAAACATAGTACACCATTGAGTCAGCATGTTGATCACAAAGTGGAAGAGATTACAATCTTGGACCAACCCATTAGAGGTGTTGAAAACATGACTCCAAGGTTTGACACCTATTCTGATTTTTGCAACAGCAGTTCTAATTGTGTAGCATCATCCATTTCCCATGAAGGTATCGCTGTTGTTGAGTCTTCCTACAGAAAGATTATAGGTCCACAGAAAGATTATAAAAACATCCCATATTGTTAAATCGAGCACCCACCTTACACAGATTAGGAATACAAGCGTTTATACCTGTTTTAATAAACGAACGTGCCATTCGGTTACACCCATTGGTTTGTGCAGGATTTAATGCGGACTTTGACGGAGATCAGATGGCTGTCCACGTACCTTTATCTATGGAAGCTCAAGTAGAAGCTCGTTTACTTATGTTTTCTCATCTCAATCTTATCTCTCCAACCATAGGAGATCCTATTTGTGTACCGACTCAAGATATGCTTCTAGGACTTTATAGATCAACTCTTCAAAAAAACCAGGGTATTTATGAAAATAGGTACCATCCAAATAGCTCAAAAAAGAAGATCGTCTCGCCTTCGTTTTATAGCTATGATGATGCGCTTAAAGCTTATGAACAAAAACAAATTGATTTAGACAGTCCTTTATGGCTCCGATGGGGGAGAGAGATAGATACCTCTATTATTAATTCAGTAAACCGAGAACTTCCTATCGAAGTTCAATATGAATGTTTAGGTACCTTCTACGAAATCTATGATCATTTTCGAATAAGAAAAGGTAGAGTGGGGGAAATACTTAATAAATACATTCGAACAACCGTTGGTCGCATTCGTTTTAATCGAGAAATAGAAGAAGCTATAAAAGGCTTGTGGACTTATGATATCCGACAAGAAATGTTACTATTCAGAATTTAATGTTATTAATCTTACGCTTATCTCATTGATGCAGAGATAAAGATCAAGGGAGCCTCCCAGCTTAAACCCATTGCTTAATTCTGCTCCCCAAAATAAAATGGGGATATCTTATTCTTATGACACAAAATCCCGTCAAATTTGTCCATCCCTTTCCCTTTGAAGTGCCCTTTTTTAATAAAGGGATGGATAAATTTGTTATGAAGCACCTTATTAGAAGATTCGTAAATCAATTTGGAATGACATATACATCACATATATTAGATCAACTGAAGATTTTAGGTTTCCAGCAAGCTACTGACACAGCTATTTCATTAGGAATTGATGATCTTTTAACAACACCATCTAAAGCATGGCTTATCCAAGATGCGCAGCAACGAGGGTTTGCTTCAGAAAGACATCATGATTATGGGAATGTACACGCAGTAGAAAAATTACGTCAATTGATTGAGGTATGGCATGCTACCAGTGAATATTTGAGACGAGAAATGAATCCGAATTTTAGGATGACTGATCCTCTTAATCCAGTACATATGATGTCCTTTTCAGGAGCTAGAGGAAGTACATCCCAGGTTCACCAATTAGTAGGTATGAGAGGATTAATGTCAGATCCTCGAGGAAAAATTGTTGATCTACCCATTCAAGGGAATTTCCGCGAAGGACTTTCTTTAACGGAATATATTATTTCATGTTACGGTGCTCGTAAAGGAGTTGTGGAACTCAAGTTGATAGTGCTACACATGAGATATATATTGTGGATCCAAACCACAAAGGGCATGATTTTGTTCACCATACCATGGAAGATGTTAAAAGGACACAAGGGTTGTTAGATCATACAAGTGAACTAAGGGAATCAGATCTTAGATCTTTATTTCTTCCAAGGGAAGAAGAGGACAGCGAAGGTATTTTGAAGAGGTATGAGTATAAGTCTGATTCTTTGAGCTTTATAAGCGCTTCTCTTTCATCTCATAAGTCAAACTTTGAACCTTGTGTTGGGAACATTCATGTTGGGATGATCAAGTGTGAAGTAGATCCTTCCCTACCTAGAGTTGATGAGATATTTGGTTGCATACTTAGTGGACCAGCCGCTAAAAGCCTGTCCCTGTTGAGTAATAGAAATATCTCCCATTCATCAGTGGACTTGTCACCTCTTTCATATGATAGGGCAGCGATGTACTTATTGATTGGATATTCAGTCTTCTTAAATTTTCCATCGGGCTATAAGGATCATCATGTAAGGGACTTCGTTGGTTGCAAGGCTAAACAAAACATTTACTTAGCAACCTCTAATAAAGGCACACTAACTTGTGGAAATATAGGTAAAGTTGGAGCAGTTGTTTGGAGGTCTTGGAGAAGTATTCAACACAATTTCCTAGCTGAAGATTGGCTCATTCATGAATTCCTAATAGCATTGATTGTTGGAAGAACTTGCGGCTTCATTTGGAGTGAAGTTCTCAGTTGTATAGTTGATGATTTGATTCATAACAGTAGTACAGGGCAGCTTGAATTGATTGATTATGCACCAAGGATTATTTGGGATCCTAACATTGACATGACTAGTGCATTGCGTCTTATGTATCATGATGAGTTTCTTCACAACTCCACGCATAATGTTCCTGATCAGAGTTATAACAGCAAAGTTGGGTGGCCATTTGTGTTGGTTATTTGGCATATGAGAGTTCATCTTCACATTGTCTTGATGTTCTACATGCTTGTATGGTTACTTCAAGTTCATGGTATTCATTTGACATTCCCCTACTTCATCTCCTACAGCAGCTTCTTCATTTTGATATGGGATCGAGGTATTAATTTGCTTGGTACATTATTCCACATGGATTCCAATATGTTGCTTCATGGTTTGTGGTGCTTGAGCAATTTAATCAAAGTGGAGCAGCGGGTTGTCTGGTGTTTGCTTGAGGACTGTAATGTCCCTTCCTTAGGCATATCAAACTATAGTGGAGGTTGGCCTACTATTAGGGTTCCGAAGACCACCAATGTGGGTTGGGGACACAACTGAGGGTTGTGGAGCGCAGTAGGGAGCTTTACGAGCCTTTCAGTTTGGAGTTTTGGGGTGAAACCATGATTAAAATTGAAATATTAAAGTTGGTCTTATGTGAATAGTAAAAAGTAACAAAGAAACGTAAGAGGAATAGTGAAAAGTGCCCCCATCCTACTAACTTAAGTTGTTTTTTTAAAAGGGGGCAAAATTCACAATGAGAAATTAGACCCTCAAGGATATTTTATGATTTAAAGGCCAAATAGTAACCCCAAAATAGATAAAAAGGCATTTTGCCTATCATTTGCATTCATTCTTACATCTCCATTTTCAGATCAGCAGCTTGCATGAGGGTTTCAGCAGCTTTGGGCTTCCAAAAACGCCAACTTCTGGAAGAATTGGGGGATTTGGACGAAAACCCATCTCTCCGGGTGTCAGTTTCCATCAGAATTCAGTCTTAATGTGCATATGGCAGCCTTCTTGGGGGATTTTTGAGAAGATCTATCAGTTAGAGGGCAGGTTTTCTTCAATCAGTTGCAGGGTCGACCTTCTAGAGGTCATTTCCATCTTTTTCCAGCCCTGTTTCAGCTAGTCACTCCATTTTGGGTAGAAGGGTTTCAAACCCTAGAGTGTATGTAGGGTTTTGACATTAATTGGAGCTGATTTCTATATTTCTATTGGCTGGAAACTTGCATCAGACTTATGAGTTCATGTTAATGGTATGTACTCTGCTCTTTTAAGCAAAAGACAGTTTCTTAATTACCTTCCTTGTGTGTTATGCATTATATTAGATTAAATCGGCAATCTCTATATGTCATATTCAAGAATCTTGCATAAAACTTCAAAACCAATCAAAACAAAAAACAAAAATCAGTCAAACCCCTTCCAAAAATATGTTGGCCAAAGATTTATCAGGAAACAAACAATGCACACAACCTCATAATTTGGATCAGATTTGGTTAGAATTGGGTTGGGGATCTTTCAGTTTTTTGGGCTTCCAGTTAGAGTTTGACATCATTTATTTGGCTTTGGACTGTATCTAGGGTTCCTACAGCATTGTCTCTTGGTTTTATCAACAAAGGAGATCTTCCTGGTTGTGTGTCCATAATTGTGAGCTTGCTAGAGCTGGTTGCAAGTACAGAAATTTATCAAAGTCAATCAGATTTTCTAGGAATGTTTGAAATGGCTTTGTAATGTAAATTGATGAACTAGGTTGTTCCTATTTTCATTATATGTTGTAACTTCAGTTTTGTAATTAAATCTGAGTTATATCACTCTGTGGAATTTCCTAAGCATTGTTATTTTAAAAGTTATTTATTTATCTATACTACTGCTAGTGTGAATGTGCAAACAAAACCTTTTCTGAATCTTCCATCTATTTCTATAAACACACAAACAAACAAAAAAAAACAAGGATGTATATTAAAAATCTCAAGTCATCAAATACAAGTGCCACTATATCTATATGGCTAACCAAAGCCCTTTCTCTCCTCCCCTCTTTTACCCATAAGCAACTTACACCTCCCCCTTCATCTCTTCCACCTCATCGTTCCCCAATTTGGTCTTCTCATTTGATTTCCCTTTCACCTTTCATCCTTACCAATCCCCAATTCTATCTTATCCACACCTATCAATCCATGTCCTTCTACTCTAGTTTTCCTCTCACCTCCTCAATCTCCTACATATTCAACAAATGTGAATCCAAGACAATAGGATTCAACTTTGGACAAGTAGGTTGTCATAGATTCGAGGAAGAATACTCTAGATTGTCTGCAAAGTTTGGTGGCTAGAAAAAGTAAAGTGGTACAACCAGCTCACGTGAATCTTGTGTCATTACCTCCTTGTTGCAGAAACCCTCAACCAAAAAGGATAAAGGACAAACAACGCTCAGCAAAGATGATCAAGGGATCTTGTATGCACAAACAACTATTTTTGCGTGCAATGAATATTAGCATGAAATTCAGGTGAATTACTACACTGCAAAAGCAACATCCCAAGGAAAGAGCGCTAGAGAATCACAATTAAATCTTCCAAGGTTACCGCTACATTACTTACTGATAGAATAAATAATTGGGAAAGAAAATGCAGCATTAAAAGAATAAGTTCGAAAACTAATGACATATGTTGAACACCTAATAAAATCCTTGCCCTTTTCCTTTGACTTTGCAGCTTCTTCAAACATAGATGATACAACTTAGCCTCAATTCAATAGAGTTGAAACATACGGAAGAACAATGGATGCATTAGTAAAGCAATTATTGATCAAAGGTCTAAGAAAATTCAACCAATTACTGAAAATTTTCCAACAGATCAAGCTACAAAAGAGCATGGCCAATGAGTCTGAAAAATATATGCTAGGAAACAAAGCAGAATGAACCACATTCCTTCCTGACCTAAAATAAATGACAAAAATTGAGGTAGAAATTGTGTTCATTGTCAACATTTTCAAGAGCCATAAAATTATAGTGCAAATTTTACTTGTAGAGGCTATTGCCCTAGTAAATATGAGATATCGGATTGAAGGTATTAAGTACAAGATCAGATCATTGTTTGAATTAATTTCTTCTTCTCTATTCAATGCCAAGTCAAAACAGGGGAATGTTACCTAGATGGAAAAGGAATTCACTATGCAAGAAAAGAAGACTTTCCCAAAACTGATGGGTTTGATGTGAATAGAATAAACAATATGATTGAATCAGCCAAAATCATAGACATGAAGTAATATGAACAAAATAAAATATGATAAGATGATTGTAGGAAATGGAGACATCATTAACATGGATGAGGCAAGATTTAAAACTATGAATCTTCCAAACCCAAAAGATGTAAATGCAGCAATAAAGAAATTTTCAGAACCAAGAAGGGTGCAGAAAAGGCAGCTGTGGCCTCATTGTCAGATCAGCAAGCCAGTTTTCTAACTACTGACTAAAGTGTTCCACTTTGATGAAACTATTATTAAACAATTTTAAAATATGAAAGCAAGCTATTCTGAGCAAAAGGGCATTTTGTTTATAGTTTTTGAATATTCTCAAAACTATTATTGTTAGCTCAATGTCAGCTATATTAAGATATTTATCTGGTAATTTGATTTGCAATTGGATGTTAAAATAGGAAAGCAAATATTTTTTCAGTAACAGGATAGACAACTTGTGGAAACCTTATAAATAAGTACTCTGCACATAATAACACATAATGGTGAATGTTACACTATACAATTCCATTATTCAATCTTGTGTAAAAAATTAGCAACTTAGATAAAAAAAAAAAAGTGGTAAATTTAGGCTTTGTACTAGATTTATTGCCTACTGAGTGGTAATTGATTGATACTTTGCCATTCATTGCTTAACTTGTGAAATATCGTGAAATTATGTCTCGTTGCAGTAATTAATAATTACTTTGAGAGTATATGATTTATATTTTCTGGATTCTATTTAAAAATTAGCACATGTTGTTTATTTCAAAAAATGGAAAACATCTTGCATTGAGTGCTTCAATGTTGTTTTAGCTAAAGTCTATTGGAAAGGCAGGCCCAAAAATACTGTGTGGCATGTTTATTTTTTTCATAGTATGGTAAAAATCCCAAAATCAAAACTTGTAAATCTTGTGAAGTTTGTGGATAACCCTACTAATTTGAAGAATGGTGCTACCCCACACTCTGTTCCTTTTGGCTCTATCCAAAAGACAAACCACACTAACAAACTGATAATAAGCTTTTTAAGTATTAGGAGAACCATTACTGTTAAAGCATGATGGAAGCAATTTTCTAACGTCACAGAACCCTGACCATGAAATTGTTCCAAAAAGCAGATTACACATTGCATGTCTTTCCCAACAAGTATATGATAAATTTATACTTGTAGATGTGTACAGCTGACCTATGGCAAGGGAAAATCAGATACACAACAAATCCTTGTGGAAATATCTGGACACTAGCTGTATGACACAGATTACGTCATTTCGTTCTTTTCATCTCTACTTCTGAGTATCTTGGTTACATTTTACAATATTTGAAATAACTTCCTAATCTAAGTCAATAAAATAGGAATAGAATAGAGACACTTCAAGCAATTAATTGCAACAAATAAAAAATTTATTCCAAAAGTTCAATGTCAATTTTATCATCTATGAATATTTGGTATAGACTTTCTTTCATAATGGATATGATTCATTTCAGACAAATATTGCACAGTTTCCACAAAGAAATGACTGTGATCAGAATCCAGATCTTGTACCACAGGGAACACACAATTCCACCAGGCATAATTTCCTTTTATGCTCTTGGCACCTGACCCCATCAAGAAAGGGATGTGATAAAGAAAGGGAGTTGTTTAGTAAGCAACTCCAGTAAACAGAAAGGCTTATCGTGATCCACAATATCAAATACCAAAAATAATAAGTGCCAAATAAATTTTCTAGTCAATCCACAAAGCTTTGAATCTTAGTCTCTTAACAACAATGAATCTCATGCATGCACAAACTCATAACATGTGATAATCATAGGATATATCAGACCTTTATGACCTAAAGGTTTAAGAAAAACAAAAGTAAGAATCCAATTTGTGAAACTTCTTGGCCACATGCTAAGAAGTTTGTTAAAGTTTCTAGTTGCATACAAACTAAAATCTCATAAGGAACATATCTCTATACAGGGGAGTATGATTCACGTTGACTTGATTCCTTAATGCCCTATGTAAACTAGATTTGTGCCTTGTAACAATTATTTATAGCATACCTTAGTAAATTCATAGAATTAAAGTACATCCTACGCTAACATCTAACATTTAATATCTAAGGTACAAATACCACTCACAAAGTTCAGTTTGTTTTGAGAGACAATGTAGCATAGAGCCCTGCCTTATAAGACTAGACTTTAACAGTACAAATAATGAGAAAAGTAATGTGTTTCCAAAATTGAATGGATCAGGAAGAGGTTAATAAGCACAAATGCTACGATAAGAGAATCATCTTTTAGCATTGTGAAATCCTAGTATGAATGAAAACTGTCGTACCTTGTACTTTATACAAGAAACATGCGATAGCACCAACATCATATTAAACAGCCTGCAAAAGCATTTCAATAACGATGCTTCTTGAAGTCTCTGGCTAAGTTTAAATCCATTTGAGGGCTTGATTGTTGACAAGAGGTTTCCATAAAAAATTTACAGCATTTTATATAACAGAAATGAGAAAAGACAATGTTTTTGGTTTTGAATACAAGGTCATATTCTAGAGCTTGATCTGTGAAATTGGGACTAAATTTCAATGATACTTCTATCAGTACACCTACACAATTTTAAAATGGACAAAATTAATACATCCTTGTTATTACTATAAAAGATACTGCCTATTTCAATGCCCACTTCATTTCTTAAATAATAACAATATTCAAAATATAAATAGATAAAACCAAACTATGACACATATGAACTGATACAACCTGATAGATAGATCTATTTTTCATTCATACTGAAAAAAACTAACCATGAATTACTGAAATGTATGTATCTTATGTACTCATACAATAATTCACAAGACATATAAATGTAAATAGGATTCACCTTGGTACCAAAATATGGAACAGCTGCACGCTCCAATGAAAAAAGCAACTCACCTCCAAATGTTAGGACCACCGGGTTTAACTGTTCTAACATATCATAATAAAAACATACTAAATGTAAGCAAGTTTTATAGGTGAACAAACTATAACAAGATGTTTTGTATTCAATAGCTTGCCATGCAAACTTCAACGTGAATTTTTATAGCTAAATTGGCTGATGAACACTTGACAGAATTGTTTAATTGAAAACCAAGTGCATTCACTAGATTAATAGATCTTATTCTTGAAAAAATACACCTTGGATTTAGCAAAGACTGAATCTAGTTTTAGATTTTAGACATGAAATATCACAAACAGAAACAACATAAAGTTGAAATAGTATGCCACCTCATTTCGTAAACCAAGAATAATTCCTGCTTTATTTAACCACTTAATTGCAACTCCTACTGCTTCAGTTCTCTCATCTGCAGTTTTCAATTGATGGTGGAGAGTGACAAAGCTATTGATGTGAGTTTCATTTGTAAACATAGCATTCTGGCCTTCAACAGTACTTTGTATTGTGAATACATCTTCAAACTGTTTGAGGTGCTCTACTATTCTGCAGTTGAAGGAACAAGTCAAAAAACAGTTCAATTTGCAAACTGGATATAAAGTTAAAACAAATATCATAATATATAAATTTCTTAAAAGGTAATTATTCAGATTCACTAAACTATGATTGAAGCAAATAACATGCAAGGGATTGCAATGTTCTTCGGTCTGACCATGCAGTTAAAACATAACTTTTGCAATGTTCAGAGAAGGGAAACTTTTTCTAAACGGAAGCATAAAACTGTTCCTGGCGATTTTTTTCACACAACTCAGCGAGTCTATGGCTATGCCATTAACTCAGCGAGTCCCTGCAAAAAAAAAAACATTTTTTTAGAACATTTTTCATGAACAAAAATATGCCAAATACCTAATTTCTCCTTTAAGTGATAAAATTGTAAAAATGGTGTCCGACATGAATTTTTGTGTGGTTTCAAAATCCTTAATTTGGGCTTGGTGGAGGGGGCGCTGCCTCTCAACCACCCCCCACCCCACCCCACCCATATCGCAAGAGGGAATGTGCCAAGGGCAGCAGACCTCAGAAGGGGTGCTACCTCTCGACCACGCCTTGTATTGCAATAGGGAATGTGCCAAGGGCACTGCCCTTCAACCCTGTTGTGACCATTTCTCACATTGCCCCATTGGAAATGGGGACCCCCACTTTTTTTCCACTTTCTAGGTTAGTTGTCTTTGCTTAGTCGTCTAGTAGTGTCTTTTGCTATTAACCTTTTACTTGAGGTAGTGCAGCTCTCAGGTTGTCAAGAGCTGATCAAGTCATGTCTCTCTTTGAGTTGGAGTGAGGTCAGTTTGCTCTCAGGGCTTAGGAGGTGAACGATTTGGGATGATCATTTCATTTGATCATCAACATCATATACCTCCGAAATCAGAGATAAAATTGACTTTAAGAGTGGAGGATTGTCAAGGAATGGTCATGGATGCTTGAGATGGAGATAGTCACAGCATAGGCAATCAGGATAAGAGAGCTTTGATGATGGATGATGATAAGGGACCCTTTGAGTTGGTGATTTGAGTGCTATTATTCACTAAATTGAGCAAGTTGAGTCACTGTTAGTTATCCCCCAAAAACCTGCCTTGCCTCAGCTCACAGTTAGTACCCCCTCAAAAGTCCGACCTCCTTCAGTCAATGGGGTATGAAAAGTCTGACCTACTTCATCCCACTGTCAGTGACCCCCTAAAAGTCCAACCTCATTCAGTTAGTGGGGTATGAAAAGTCTGATCTCCTTCTTGCACAGTCAGTGACCCCCTGAGAGTCCAATCTTTATGAGGAACCCCTTCTGCTCAATAAGTTAAACATTTCTAAGGATGAATGCTCGATGTTTGATGAGAATGAGGTAACTGAGCAAGCATAGCTAACATCTTTTGCTCACAGTCAATGAGGGGTCAAAACCCCGACCTTGCTCAGTTAGTGCTCTATCAAATCCACAACCTCATAGGGTGACTACCAGTGCTAGGTGAAATCCCTGCCCAAGGATAAAAGAAGATGCTTAAGTTCACGATCATGTCAATGGTGAACTGATAATCAATTTAGAGCATTAAGTATGATATGGGAGAGATTAAGGATGACCAACAAGTTTGAAGGCACAGTCGATGCTCCCCAAGAAGTCTGATCTTCTTCAGTCAGTGCCCTCTCCAAATTCCAATCTCCTTTTGATTATTTTCAATGCCTTGTGAAAAGTCCGAACTATCACAGTCAGTGACCCCTTGGATCTCCAACCTCCTTGACATCTCAATCAATGCCCTATTGAAACCCCGAACTTTCTTAGTCAATGCCCTATTGAAACCGCAAACTTTCTCAATCAGTGCCTTATTGGAACCCCGAACTTTCTCAATCAGTGATCATTGAAAAGTCCGAACTTCTTGGGAAGTTACTTCTAATCCACGGCTTGGGAAGCTAATGAGGAAGGGCAGGTCTCGGACCTGAAATCAAGTAAATCAGACAAATTAGACCTTGAAGCAAGTTCAAATCAGAATCAGGCACAAAATCAGAGGATAAAACATTTAGAATGCATTTCAGATTAAGAGACTTGAGAAACATGACTATATCAAGCGTATTTGATACTTCCCTCCTTTGTTTTGCAGGCAGGTCTAATTGGAAGGAGGTTAGGGCAGCATGTTTAAGCTGGCAAAGCATATGAAAAGAAAGCTGGAAACTCATCAGCTCACGTACAATATCAAGATCACACCATTCAAGATGTTGAAGTACTCCAAGTTTCAAGCTCATGCAAGGCAGCGGATAGGAGAACTTCCATTACAAAGAAAGGCAGCACTCATACAAGGGATGATGAGATCAAGGATCCCACTATATGGAGAGGAGTTCAATAAGGGCTCAAGCATCATAACAAGAAAGATCAAATTGTGACAGCAAGTGTTCCAAGCTCCAAGAAGCACAAGATTCACAAGAGCAAGCATGAGAGTGCATTTGCTAAAGGAAGAAAATTTTCACGATCTTGAATTTCCTCCAAAAATCCAAGAATTATTGCCATTACACTAGGGAGATAGTTTCAGAAGAGTTAATCAATGTTAGAAGATGATGCAATTTGAGAATATCTCCTACCTTCATGATTGAGCTTAGAAATGTTGATGATCGAGAAGAATTACAATCACACACTTGTGATGAGTTACAAGGACCAAATAGCTGAGGAGGCACTTAGTCATCACTTATCCAATCACATCATTTCAAGTTGGGGCATCCAAATTCAATACACTTGACTCATCCATCAAGGAGGATAACAACCATATGTGGACACAAAGATCGATGTACCCTCCCTCGCCATCTATTGGTGAATAATTTAATGGAGGACATGTGTCCCACTCAATGTAATTTTATCATTGGACAAGCATTAAATGCTTTGTAATGGGTGTAACAAACCCTAATTAGGGTTTTCATCTTTCAATCTTGACCATTGATGTGTATTTGATCCTAGCCACTCATTGTAATAGGAGCACTATATAAGGCTCTACTTCTTCATTTGTAAAGGGGGAATAGTGATAAGGCTCTACTCATGAATCATGGGTCAATGAGTTTGACTCAAAAAACTACACAATTGATGCATAATAGCAATATCATAAGGGAAAATAGTTCAGTAGCAGGTTAATAGTCAATAGCAGTTAGCAAGTAGAAGTAGAGTAGGAGAAGGCAGAAATTGTTGCCACGCTTGTAAAAAACATCCTTTTCATTGAAGATATGGTGGAATGTGTTGTTTCTTCTACATAATTGCATGGTTTCTTGTTTGATCGTCATGTTAGATGATGATAATTAGATGGATGGAAGATCTTTGTGTATGATTGATGGTGGAATTCTTATGTTCATACTACTAATATTTCATTGATTGTGGAATATCTTGCATAGTCAACTGAACTTATTTATCCAAGTTGAACTTCAATTGCTACTTCTTCAGTGATATGCATTGTCTTGATAGTGCCTACATTCATGGTAGTGATTTGAACATCATATGCTTACCTTAAGAGATCGCACTAAACTTTGTGGAGTTGTTGCTTTGCATGGCAAAGCAAAAGTCTAGTCAAGTTTCACCAAATATTGTCCATCGCTCTTGCATTCCTAGGATTAGATTAGCTTTCTAAACCTTTTATCCTTTTTTTCAATCAAGTTAGATTCCACATTCCAGCGACTTTCAAGCATTCAAGATTCATCGTAAGTCCACATTGTGATTCCAGCAATATCACATCATACACATTGAGCAAGAGCACGTCAAGACCTAGCATTCGCAACCTTGGAGTCACTTCCTATGATGACGAAGTTTAGCATAAGAGGAGATTTTGTTCAAAAGTGTTAGAATAATAATTTCTTATATTGTTAATGGTCAACTTATGTTTTTAGATTTCATTAATGTATCTACAATATTAGGTAGATAGAGGTAGGTAATATCATTATAATTTCTTATATTGTTAATGGTCAACTTAGGTTGTTAGATTTCATTAATGTATCTACAATATTAGGTAGATAGAGATAGGTAATATCATTAATTTCTACAGTGTTTTGTATTTCTACAAATTGTAATATTTACCAGTTAATATGAACAGAAGATATTTTACCAGTGAATCTAATTTTCACATGGTATCAGAGCTAGGGCACGGAACCTTTTTTTTTCAAAAAATCTGCACGTTTTTTAACGACCTAGGGTTTCTGCAAGTTCACCTAGGATTTTGACCCTCTGTTTCAAGGCAAAAAAAATTTCAATCGCAGATTCTTGGTAGGTTTTTTGAAACCTCAAATGGGTCATCGTCAGATTTTTCTGAGTCTGCAGATTTTTTTTCGCCTAGAGTTTTAACCCTCTGTTTCAAGGCGATTTTTTTTTCCGATTGCAAAATCATTGTGGATTTTTCGAGAGCTCAACTGGGTTGTCGTCGGATTTTTCTAGGTAAATCAATTTTCGTGCCTCATTTTTGGAGCCTGCAGATTTGACCCTTCATTTTCAAAAAAATTATTCTGATTGCAGATTCTTTCTAGGTTTTTCGCAAGGATTTATGGGTCTTCATCGGATTTTTTTGGGTCAGTCGAAAATTTTACCTCGAAAACTATGCTAGGGTTTTGAGATTCTCCTTCGTTTCAAGTAAGAAAAAAATTTTATTTGCAGAATCTTTGTGGGTTTTTCGAGATCTAAACTATATTGTCATCAAATTTTTCCGGGTCTTCCGAAAAAAAATTGTCTCGAAAACCATGCCAACGTTTCAGTTTCTGCCTCTAAATCCGACTTGCAGAATTTGTTTCTAAAAACCCTTTGTTTTCATCCTCTGGTTTTCGTGCATTCGTGCCTTCACCACTTCGACCTTGGGGTAAGTGATGGCATCGTTGACGAACATTATGCTCGAAAGCAGCCAGAAGTTCAATGGTTGCAAACTTGCAACTACAACACCTAGAAGCAACGTATGTTGATGATTTTTGAGTATCGATGTCTTGATGCAGTTGTTCTAAGCACGTCTCAACGTCCAGACACTGTCGGAAAAGATGAGCGCAACTGGGAAGTCGTCATGCCCATCAAACTCTCTGTTACCGATGAGCAGCTACCTCAAGTACCGTCCCGCAAAACTGCGAAGGAAATATGGGATCATTTGAAGAGTCTTCATGAATCCTCTGACAAGAGCAGAGCGTTCTTTCTTAAGAATATGCTCTTCACGATCATGATGGATGAGAAAACATCTCTTCAGGAGCATCTGACAAAGATCAAGGATATTCGCGACCAGCTAGAAGCTATTGGTCAAAAAATGGAGGAAGAAGATATGGTGGCCATTACTTTGAAGAGTCTCCCACGCTCGTATGAGCATTTCATCAAAACACTCAATATCACTTCCACTGACATCAATTTGAAGTTTTCCGATCTTTGTAAAAAGCTTTTACAGCAAGATCGGTGGCGACAACAGTTTGGAAGCAGTACCAATTCTCCCTCCACCGAGCAAGCGTTCTCTGCCAAATCTTCTGCTAAGAACAAAGGGAAGGCTCAATCTTCTCAGCTGAAAGGCTCTGGTTCTTCCTAGGACAGCAAGAAGAAGAAGAACGTTTGGTGCAATTATTGTCACAAGTTTGGTCACATGAAGGTCAAGTGTCGAATTCGATTGGCTTCTGAACAAAAGAAGTAGGGAGGGTCTCAACAAAAAGCAAATGTTGCCAAACACACTGAGCAAAAAGAATCTGCTTTCTATGCTTTTATGACCAGGAGAACAGCAGATCCAGTACACTCTTCTGCTTGGTATATTGATTCAAAAGCTTCATGGCATTTTACTCATCGTTGGGATTGGTTCACAAAATTTGAACCATTTTCGGATTCAGTAATCTTCAGAGGAGAAGAGTACACAGTTGCTGGTAAGGACACTATCTAGATTCACTCAGGAGGTAGAAATTTAATTTTTCTTGATGTCTACTATGTTCCAGGCATGGAACATAATCTCCTCTCCATCAATCAGATCATGAGGCATTCTCCTCAATTAGATGTTGTCTTCAATTCGTCCATCTGCAGCATCGTTGATAGGGAGATTCGCACTACAATCGCTGTGGGACTTGAGGATAATAGTTTGTATAGACTTGTTGATTCCAGTGATTCTCAAGAGCATGGTTTGGTTGCTAGGAGTACATCCATCAGAACACTTTGGCATCAGCGTTATGGACACTTAAACGTGCACTATCTCTCTCAATTATATCGGGAGAGTTTGGTTACTGGTCTACCTAAGATCCAACCCGAAAATCAATAGAGTTTGTGGAGCCTGTCAAGCTGGGAAGCAACATCGGACACCATTCTCAGATGTTGATTCTTGGCGAGCCTCCAAGGTCCTTCAACTGGTTCAAGTTGATGTATGTGGGCCAATGAACACTCCATCTGTTACTGGTTGCAGGTACTTCTTGTTATTTGTTGACAATTTCAGTCATAAAATGTAGGTGTATTTTCTGAAAAATAAATCAAATGTTTAAGTACATTTCAGCAATTTAAGGCCTTAGTTGAGAGAGAATCCGGTTCTCAGATTGTCACTCTAAGGTCAGATAATGGAGGGGAGTTTTGTTCCTATGACTTCTCTACATTTTGTGCTACACATGGCATTAAACGCCAACTCACCACACCATACACCCCTCAGAAGAATGGTGTAGTTGAACATAGAAATCGCACCATTACTAAAATGGTTCGTTCTATGATAGAACATAGAAGTGTTCCTAAGAAATACTAGGCTGAAGCAGTTTACACTGTAGTTTATCTGCTAAATCAGTCACCTACACATGTCATTAAGAAGATGACTCCTGAAGAAGCCTGGTCAAGATGCAAGCCTAAAGTGGGGCATTTGAAAGCCTTCGATTCTAGGGCTCATGTAAGGATTCCAGATGCTAAGCGTGCTAAGCTGGATTCAAAGAGCCAAACACTTATGTTTACTGGTTACAGTGACAACCACAAGGCCTACAGGTTGATTGATGTAGAGACAGATCGTCTCATTTTCAGTCGCGATGTTGTGGTTGATGAGACTACTGGTCCATTTATGCCTTCTACTACTCTTAGTCCTACGACTCCATCTATGCAGACTCCTGATGTTGGTGTTCGTCTTCCTCTTGGTTCCCATGATGGGAGGGCTTCAGAGCATTCTAACTCTGAAGATGAGGAATCTACTGATCCAGCACCACCTGATTTTTCACAAGATTTGCATTCAGATGACTTTGTTCTCGAAACTCCAAGGGATGTTGTTCCTCCAATGCCAAATGTTGGTACTTCTACCCTCAGGCCTAAGTGGTGGGCCAAGACTATCGGAGATCTTCATGATGATGAGCTTATTGAGGGCAGATCTGCTCGCAGAAAGAGAAAGCAACAGAATATAGTCAACTTTGCACTTATGGCCAACATTCACAGCATCCATGAGCCCCAGACATATTCCGAGGCTAAAGGCATTCCTGAGTGGGAAAAAGCTATGGAGACCGAATACCATAGTCTTCTGAAGAATCACACTTGGGTTCTTTCCGATTTGCCTCTTGGGAAGAAACCTATCAGCTGTAAATGGGTTTACAAAGTCAAGTATCATGCAGATGGTACTTTGGATAAGTACAAGGCCAGATTGGAGGGCATTAACTACGAGGAGACTTTTGCTCCTATTGCCAAGATGTGTACCATTCGTCTTCTTCTCGCCATTGCAACTCATTTTGGATGGAAACTTCACCAAATGGATGTTAAGAGTGCATTCCTCAACGGTGAGTTGTGGGAAGAAGTTTATATGACTCAACCCCCTGGCTTCAAGGTTCCTGGTAAGGAACATCAGGTTTGCAAATTGGTAAGAGCCCTCTATGGCTTGAAGAAAGCCCCTCAGGCTTGGTACTTCAAGATTGATCAGTATTTGGTTGGACATGGTTTCAACGCAGTCTATTAGGCCATAATTAGGAATAAAACTTTTAAGTTATTGTTACATCATTTTGTTATGTTTTGGAGTCGACCGTGTGGGTTCCCGTGTCAATTACGACATTTGGTACCTCGGCCAACCACCAGATAGTATATATTGCCATGTAAGGAAACCCCGGCAATAATGTTGATGTACTGGTCATTTTGGGAATGCAATAAAAGAACATCTTTCTACCATCTGATTGTTACTTCCATGCTCTGTAGATAATTAAACTGTTATAATATGTTCTGTGCTTATTTCTTGCTTATTCAGGAAACTTGAATAACTCATGGTAGGGAGTAAATATTTTGGCGTCGTTGCTGATTCGAATTCCGGAGATCAATATGGCGGCAGGCGGTAACCACTAATGGGCCGACCATTTCAACAACAGTTAATAGTCACTCAAGGTGATACACACGAAGAGCCCACACAAGCGAAAGCTAGGGAGGATCAACTGACCGAGGCTTTGGTGGAACTGTGGGATGTTTCCGTGGTGGAACTGTGGGACGTTTCCGTCACCCAATACGTGCAGAGGGAAGCTCAGGAGAGAGTGGTCCCCGAGGGAGCAATACATGAGGAACTTTCAGTAAATTCTGTCATGTTTGATCTTCTGGGGAGCCTTCCTAGACTGCTAGCACGGAACCTCATCGAACGGCAAGAACAAGGGAAGAAATCAGTTGGGAACGTCATCTGCAGCAAATCCTGCAGTAGCACGAAGAAAGGAGTTGTACGGAAGAGGAAGAGAGGGATACGAGCAGACGTCGTACTCCTTGCAATTAATGCCCCTACATCCCAACAAAGTCCGATGGCGTGACACCAACGAAGGAGTAAGCAAGGGGTCGATACGAAGATCCCTAAGTATCAGAAAACAAAACGAGCGGAGACGTCAGCTAAGGGAGATTGTTGAAGGCTTAGAGAGACCGGAAAGGCAGAGCAAGAGTCAAAGCATGAGTAGGAGCCACAGTCAGGAGAGGCAGAAGCCACGTACGTGGAACCAGTTGGTAGAGGTTGCGAGCAACCTACCACTGACAGACGTAGCGAAGGACGATCTCGCAGACCACGCTGCTCACTCGACATTCAGTAAAGAGCCCGGAACACAATCTGAGAGCGATCCATCAGAGCACTTTGACTGTGATGAAGGGGTTGTATGGGACCTGCAAGGTGAGGTCGCGAACTCTTTGAGAATAACTTGTACCAAATTGGAAATCTGTCCCACGGGGAATATTCAAAAATAGGAGAGTCAGACCTGTTGTGCTCTGCACAACACACCCCATCCTTGACGAAGACCCCCGGTTTGCCCAAGTAGGAGAGAGAGGCTCCTCCAATGGTCTAGCATCTAAAACCCTTTAGAATGAATCACACAAAAGTCTTCATTTGCCCGAAAACTTTTCCAGAGTCCAAATCACGCATTTTGCTTCAGCATCCCGAAAATGGCTAATAAAGGTGAGATCGTGCAAAATCCTCTTACAAGCTAACAATCTCAGAAACACACAAAATCTCCTTATGGCCCGAAAAACTTAAGAATGACTCAAAATCGCGTAAACTGCCAGAAATGGCCGAAAATCATTCAAGAATCAATATCACGCAATATCCTTTGAAACGCCAAAAATCATAAAGTGAAAGGGGGGAATACAGATTAAAATCAAGCATTTCAAGGCACAGGTTAAACCCTAAGTCGCGAAGTCTATCTCCAAGCCAAAGGGTAAAACATCAAACTCTCAAAATCATCAGTTAGCCCGAAGTCGCATGAAGGGCATTCAAAAATCACTAAAGTTCACGATTTCAGCCCATAAGCCGAAGATAAACGAAGGAGAACAATCTCGGAAAAGAGGTCTATAGGCCGAAAATAATAAGCAAGTCTAAATCGCACAAAGCTACCTCAAAGGGCCAAAAATAATAAGCAAGTTTGCGCCTTTTGCTAGTAAGGCCAAAAATCCAAAAATAGATCAAGTCGCGCCAAACCAACTAACAAGCCGAAAAAGAAGAAATGAACAAAAAGGTTCTAAGTTTGCAAAGTGACCATAATAGGCCGAAATGACTAAAAGGGCCAAAATAGGCTCATAAGGCCAAAATATAAGAAAAGGAGAAATTGTGCAATAAGTCCAAATAGGCCGAAAATTTCAAATCGCATTACACCCAAATCGTCCGAGGTTCATCAAAAAAGGTCGAAAGAAAGATGTTCATTTTCCCTTAAGGCCCGACTTGGCAGTTCAAAATCGCACATTCAAGCCTGAGGCCAAATTTCATCATTTGAAAGGAGGACGTTAAAACCAAAATTCGCACAAAACTCTTAACTTGGCCGAAGTTGCGATTAGGGAGATATCATGGCAAGTTAAAATAAAATCTTATATTTTAGCCAAATAGGCCGAAATTCAAAAGGAGTGGCTTTACCTTTAAATTCGAAATCTCTCAAATTTGCCAAAGGGTACGAATTTCATCTAAACGATCCAAAAATTGAAACAGAGGCTTTCTAGCTAGAAGTAAACATCTCACATTTTAGGTGAAGAGTTCGAAATTGAACTTAACATCTCACAGTTCACCTCTCAAACCTGAATTTCGTCTAATTTCGAGAGTGAATCAAGACAAAGGATTGGATTTCACGTTTGAAGAGAGGCATTTAAAAGATACATTTCACAAAGAGCTTCTCAATCCCGAACTCCATTGAGACGAAGCCAGACGTTAAATAAAATTTAACATTTGTCAAGTTAATTTGTTTAATTTTTCAAATTGATTGATTAATCCGGAATCAAAATTGACTGTTCGTAGGTCGAAGGCATCGTCGAAAAGAACTAGGAGAAAGCCTAAAACGTCAAGGAGCCTTGATCGCGATCGACACCAAGGAGCAAAGATGCAGAACGCGTTGCAGAGCACAAGGTCGAAGCAATGAAGTACGGAGATGCGCGCCACCACCTAAACCACAGAGTTGAAGTCCACCACCAAGACCAAAGAACATTCGAAATGCAGCAAGTATGCATTCTCGAGGATGCACTGCTGGATTTAATTCCAAAAATTTAGTTTTAAAAACTGAAATTGTTTAATGTAAAACTACCTATGGGTCCCGCTCAAGATATTTTGAAACAAAGTGGAACACAGGTCAATTGTGGTAAGTTATGTTCAACCACCAGGAGGACAGAATTAATGCTAAACAGTGATAGGTAGTTGAGATAGTGGTTGGGTAGATAACTGAAAATTGAGTAAGCATGGGTTAAAGCTGCCAGCTTCTGCAAGGCAAATTGCAGTCCTTGGATGCAGTTTATCCTAGCCACCATTTCGAATTGTAAATTCTATTAAAGGCTGAGGCCTTCCTTTTGTAAAGGGTTAGACTCTAGTTAGATTATTGTTAGTGTTTTAGGTAGTTAGACTGTTAGATTTCAGTTTTCAGATTAGGAGTAGAGTAGAACTGTTGCAGAAATTGTTGTAATGGCAACTGAAGCAAATATATGAACATTGAAATATAGTGTTTACTGTCTTTGCTTTGTTCTGTTTGTATGGTTTCTTTCAGCTAGTTAGAATTAGAGTGCAGAGATTTTAATGGTGAAGTGTGGAAGGGTATTTGATGCATTTTCGGTTCATACCATTGGGGGCTTGTTGATTGTAGGCCACTGTGTATGGTTAGTCTCAACCTTAGTGTGCTTAGTTCAACTGCAGGGGTTCGTCTTAGGCTGCGCCAGAATTGGGTACCTAAATGAATGTCTCCGATCTGAAAATCCTTCATCCCTTGGAGATTGCATTGTTCTTGTCTAGTTGTGAGGGTGTCTCTGGCAAAACAAGAATCTGTTAATGGAAATCTGTCTACCCACTACACTAGTCATTTTTATTGGTGTCCTTAGATTTCCTATCCCTTCTCTTTTGCTTTTATTTCGCAGCTTAAGAATCACAGCATCATAGGATGCAGACCAGCTTGTTGCAAAACGTAAGACCCCTTGTGCTCCTAGCAAAACACATCGACCGTTGAGTTATCCCGCATTCAAGAACTCACATTCAAAACCTTGAGGTTGTCCCCACATGATCAAACCAAACAGCATTAGGGCTTCCTTATACAAGAGAGGATAGGATACTCAGCGAGATCATTCTATTATGCGTTGGCCAGATAGAGTTGCAACAATGTGACTTTAGACACGTCAACAAGACCCAGAAACCCCAGGAAGGAGGGAGTATAGGAGTGAGGGTGACCAAAGCACAAAGGATGCGGGTGGACGCGTAGAAGGCTCGTGGACGGAGCAATACGGTTTGATCCGGTCGAACGCGTACGGTACCTTCCAAGCATTTAATACCTTCTAGGCGGGACATAAAACCTTCCAGACAAAGACAAAGGCACACACCCCATAGAAACAGAAGCTTCCTAGATTCATGGGAGACGGGTCGAAGGACCCCGCACAACATTGCAAGACATGCATAACCATCTAGGAGGCAAACAGCCAAGACGACAAGGATTACTGGTTAAAGGCATTCACGGCCTCCCTTCGAGGGATAGCAATTGACTGGTACACGGACCTTGATGCCCAACATAAAACATCATGGAACAATTTGAAGAAGGCCTTCCAGGAGGAGTTCAAACTCCTATGTGACGACAATGAAGTTGTGGCAGAGATTTACAATACCAAACAGGGAAAAAGTGAAAGTGTTCGGGCTTATAACCAAAGGTTGAAGGAGCTACTAAACAAAATGGAGAACCAACCAGCAGATGGGCTGAAGAAGAGATGGTTTGTGGAAGGGATGGAACCGTCCCTCAGGCGGAAGATAAAGGTGGTCCCTCCGTCGTCATACAATGAAGCTTACAACCGAGCGATGGATATTGAAAGCGAGAGTAAAACATCAAAGGGAAAACGGAGGGCAAGTGAGGATGATAGTACGAACGAAAGTAGCGACGGTGAGTCCAAAACCGTACAAGCTCTTCGAAAGGACATGTTGCGAATGATGACGGAGTTGAAGGCTGATAAAGAAAGTGGCAGAGACGGCAAGGAACTTTGGTGCACCAACTGCAAGGCAGAAGGGCATACGAAGGGAACATGTTCAAAGAAAGCTTTTTGTGACATCTGTCAAGTACTGGGTCATTCCACCAAGGAATGCCCGTACAATTTAAAAACACGGAGCACACAAGTGCTCTATACTCAAGGTGAGCAAGCTACTCCACCAGCCACACTACCAAAACAATCAGCAAACTCAGAGGCTTCACCAAGAGGATACCGCAATAATCGATGCAGGAACAACCGTTCCAATAATAACATGCCAAGGAGCAAAATTCAATACGATGCAAAAGGGCAGCCCATGATCCAGTGTCGGAAATGAAATGAGTGGAGCCACTTTACTCGAGAATGTCAGAACGAGAACAATGGTTGAGGTTTGTTGTGCAAATGGTGTGGTCCTAGAAACCATGAGGACACTAACTACCCCAAGCAGAAGGAAGTAAACATGTTGGACGTGAAGGAGCCAGACGAGGAGGTATTGGCAATCACAAGATTGCAAAGTAAGAAGGCGGCATACCCCGATCCCCATACGGAGAAGGAGACACTCTGGAAAGCAAAGGCTGATGTGGAACGAGCAATGGCAGAGGAGCGTAGGGCCTCACACAATACTGCCAATACCCCACTCCAATTAGACTCCGAGAAAACTATCATCAAACAAATGTTGCAAACCACCGTACCTGTACGCGTGTTTGACCTTCTGCAAACAATGCCACAATTGAAGATGGCTATTACAAACATAGTCGATGACAACACTACCAACCAGAAACACCGTCAAATGGCAGCAAAACCATCTGGCACAGACCCCATGGCGGCAACAAAACTAACTAGTACGTCTGCTACAGACCCCATGTTGCTCACTGTAAGCATTGGTCGGAAGCCGATCGTGGTTGAAATGGAGATAATGAGACAGAAATTGACGAACACCATTGTTGACAGCGGCTCCGGAGTGAACGTGTTATCGAAGGAGACATGGAGGGTTCTGGGCAAGCCAACTCTCTGGCCACCAACATTCCCCCTAGTCGGTGCCGACCAACATGGAATCAAGCCCCTAGGGACACTCATGGCACAAAAAGTTGTTGTCGGTACCCAGCACTTTTTGCTTGACTTCGTGGTCATACCGTTAGAGAAGAAGGCCTATGACGCCCTTCTAGGGAGGGGTTGGTTGATTACGGCGAAGGCGAACCACAACTAGAAGAAAAACACACTCTCCATCGAAAGTGAAGGCCGCAAGTATGTGATCGACTTGAGGAATCAAGTCGTGAGCGAGGAATTGGCGTCCTCCGATTCAGACTCAGATGACTCACATAATTGGGAATGGGGCTCACAAAACAGCCAGAAAAGGATGGAACCTGATGATGAGGGCATTTTGGAACCAAAGGGATGCTCAAAGGATGAAACAAGTTCCCTCGCTGGACTCTTCCATTGGCAGATGGAAGACTATGAAGTATTTCACCCCGATTGCCACATGTTGCAAATCTGCAAGATCAGGGAATCAAGTGCAAGTACGGAAGATGCAACTTTTCCTCCAGAGTATGGAGAATACCATGAACGGGTAGCACGGGTGGATGATACACATGCACACCAGTTCAAACAGGACAGTCATCAAGTACGAGTCCAACGTGAAGAAAGTGAATTTGGGAAATGATGTCGATCCGAAGGTATTTCTGGCCGAGGACGATTGGAACCCTGTGCTGAAAGCAGCGGCATTTAAAATTTTCCTGGAGTACAAGGATGTGTTCGCGTGGACGTACAAGGACCTGAAAGAGATACCCTCGGAATTGTGCGTACATAGAATACCTCTCGTACCGGGTGCCCAACCCGTACGAAGGAGGTTGTATAGAATGAACAAAAACTATGCAGCAAAGGTGAATGAAGAAATTGAAAAGATGCTAGAGGTCGGCATCATCTTTAAGGTAGAAACCAGCGAGTGGGTATCGCCAATTGTCATCTCCCTAAAGAAGGAGGCAAATCACATTAGAATACGTGTGGACTTCCAATGCTTGACTATCGTGACTATCAAGGATCCGTTCTCAATTTCGTTCACTGATAGCATTTTGGAGGTAGCAGGCCATGAGATTTACTCCTTCCTGGACAGATATTCTGGATACAACCAGATCAGCATTGCTGAAGAGGATAAACTGAAAACAACATTTATAGTGGAGGATGGAGTATATGCATACAATCGTATGTCGTTCAGACTGTGTAATGCTCCAACCACCTTCCAGCTGATTATATTGCACATCTTTGATGAGATGTCAGTCGGAAGCTTCATGGCATTTCTGGATGATTGGTCTATTTACAGCAAGCAGGAAACTCATTTGAACGCGCTCGGGGAGTGCATGGAGAGGTGTAGGCGGGCCCGGCTAGCCCTGAACCCCAAGAACTGTTGATTTATGGTAACGCAAGGTAAGTTGTCCCAGGGGCACATTGTGTGTGCAAGGAAGGGCTAAAGACGGACCCCAACAAGGTAGGGGTAATTGTAAATATGGAGAGTCTGACAGATGTCAAAGGGGTAAAATCCTTCCTAGGGCATGTCGGCTATGACAGGAGATTTATGAAAAGTTTTGCACAGGTGTCATGCCCTTTGGATAAGTTGACGAGAAAAGGTGAACCATTCACATGGCAAGCAAAACAGGAGGAAGCATTCAAGGAATTGAAATCTTGATTGGTGAGTGCACCAGTCTTGGCGTACCAGGATTGGGACAAGGAGTTCCATGTCCACATGGGCATCTCCAACTTTGCCATTGGCGCCACTATGGCACAAGTAGGCGAACAAGGGCTGGACCACCCTATTTTCTTTGCCAGCGACCTGCTCTCCAAGGCCGCACGGAACTATAGTACGACAGAGAGGGAGGCACTTGGGATGGTGTACTCAGTAAAGAAGTTCTGCCATTACCTCTTGGCAACACCATTCACCTACTACATAGACCACCAAGCCTTGATGTACCTAGTAAACAAACCGCTTATCTAGGAACGAGTAAACCGATGGTTGCTACTGCTCCAAGAATTCACCTTTACAATCATCGTACGCCCTAGGAAGACTCATGGAATAGCATAAGCTAGCACTGAAAAGTAAAACCTTTCAACTGATCAATGGCCTACTGTACAAGATGGGACCAGACCAAATCTTGCGAAGATACATGATGCAGGAAGAAATTCCAAGTGTACTGAAGGAAGCTCGTGATGGATCAGTCAAGGGCCCCATAGGGCCCGATGCTACCGCACGTAAGGTTTTGTTGGCAAGACTGTGGTGGCCGACCTTGCACACTGATGCACGCAAATGGGTGGTTGGATGTGATACATGCCAGCGTACCAGGAAGCCTCTTAAACGGGACTTCATGCCCCTATTCCCCTCCCAACCGCAAGAACTGTTTGAAAGATGGGGATTGGATTTCGTAGGACCTCTCAAGGTGAGCAATATGCATAGATGTTGGTATATTGTGGTAGCCACGAAATACTTGACAAAGTGGGTTGAGGCTCGAGCTCTACCGGACAACACTTCCATAAGTACGGCGAGGTTCCTATACAAACAGATTGTGACCAGGGTCGAGATCCCAATTCAGATCACAAGTGATAGAGGGGTTCACTTTGTTAACTAGGTCATCTGGACAATGATAGCCGAGTTTAAAAATTTTCACAACCTTTCAAGCCCCTACTACCCTCGAGTGAATGGCTAAGAGAAAGCCACAAATAAGGTGCTCGTGTCTATCATTTATAAATCCTGTGGAGTGGAACGGGAGGACTGGGAAGAACATCTGCCAGTGGTACTATGGGCGTACCGTACCACGTACAAGGTGACCACGAGCCATACACCGTTCCAGCTCATGTACGGCCAAGAGGCATACCAGCAGAATACACCGTACCAAGCCTACGGATCGCTATTGATAACCAGTTGGGAGATGCGGAGAGTTTACATGCTCGACTTATGAACCTCATCAAGCTAGATGAACATCGGATGATAGCACAATGGGCGACAGAAGTGGCCCAATGTCAGCAAAAGTACTAGCACGACAAACATCTCCGACGGACAAACTTCCGTCTCGGACAGTTGGTCCTCAAGTATAACAATCGCAACGAACTTCGTCCTGGGAAGTTCAAAGTTCGTTGGCTAGGGCCCTATAAGACCAGGGAAGTGGGGAAGAATGGAGCAGTGAAACTGTCTACCCTGGATGATAACCCAATTCGCGACCCTGTCAATGGCTTGAAGTTGAAATTGTATCGAGAGTGTGATAAACCGGTCCTATCAATCAACATGTTGGGATATGCCACAAAAGGAGACTGGACTATTGGAAGAAGCAAAGAAATAGAGGAGGACCTCGAGGTCGCTGCAGTACCTTATAGACACGACCAAGATTGGGCTAAGCCGCTTACGTTCATCGAAAAGCGACTTGTACCGAAGCAAGTTGAAGGCATCGTTGTGCCTAGAATTCACAAGCACCTGACAAACGCCTATTTTGGTGATCCGGCAACATGGATAAGGATCACGGGACACTCGAGAAAGAGGGGCCCATATGAAGGACTCCGCGAAGGCTATATTGCATACGACATTGACGAAGAAGCAAAGGCCAAACGGAAGGCGGAACTTGCCGAAAAGGGAGAGGAGACAGTGGACCTGGAGGAGGTGGACTTGGAAGAGTACGGTGCAACCTTGGGACCGTGCCTGAAAATTGTACTAAAAGTCGAAGATATGTTTGTGGTAGCCGGCCCCAATGCACTCTACCGGGTGATCCCCAACCCCTCGGATCCACCACAGGTGGATGGCGAAAAAGTAACATGGTACCAACAGTATGGAGGTCGATACATAGATGGAAGGTATAAAGGGATGGGACCGGCACCATTGGTAGATAAAATATGGGACCTGGAAAATGTGGACACGTGTTGTCCCGAGGAATGTTATAGGAGACTACCGCACGTGTGTGCATGGCTCCACGACTCGGAGATTAAAGTCCGACCTAAGGAGGATCCGAGCGGGGTAAAGAGGAAAATGGAGGATTCTGATGACGAAACTGATGCTAAAGGACCCAGCAAAAAGACGAAGAAAGGACAAGTAAACAATTGGGTAAAACCAAGAAGAAGAGCCAAACATCCAGCAAGAAAAGCCAAATTACACAAGCTAAGGAAGAAAGTAAAGGCACTGGAAAAAGAGGTAGGGCCCACAAGGGTACAGAAAAGAAAAAAAAGTAAGCAGTAGGGGATCCAGTACCATGGCCACTTATGTTGACATAGTAGCTAGCTCGGATACCTATTGTATTTTAATGTTGTCAATGACAATTAAAATACACTTGTATTATCTTTTATGTAAATGTGTTATTGAGCTAGACCCAAAATGTAACGTGGAAGGCAACTGAATGTGTTATTGGGTTGGACCCAAATGTAACGTGGAAAGGCAATTAAATGTGTTCTGGGTTGGGCCCAAAATGTAATGTAATAAGGCAATTCAATAACTATTGGGCTGGACCCAAATGTCTAACGTGGGAAATGTACAATAACAATATAACATTATTCATGCAAGCCGACTTGAGGATGATTAGCGCCAAAAGGTTGATATATAAACACTCCAAGATGAAGTCATTTGAACACAATCATTATCAAATGCTATCTGCTCTCCTAGTAGCGATCCTTCCTCATGCGAACTTGTATAAGGCAATTGTGCAAACTCTTCAAAGTTGATTGTGGCAAAGTTGTCAAAGTTCTTCATAAGGTCTCTTGTGCGAATCTGATCTAGACATTTGCTGCTCCTCCTAATCATCTGTTGTTAATGAAGGGCTACATTCATCACCGATATCTTGAACAGCAATCTGAGATAAATCATTGCCTTGTAAACTGTCTACATTTGAGATAATACATATCACATTTAAAGGCTGGGTTTTTCACCTCCAAGAGGGAGGTTTTCCCAGGGTATTGCTGTCTTGTGTCTTGTGTTTTATTGTTGTTACTGTTTATTCACAGTTTGATTATAATCTAATTCGTTAAATTAACATCTGATTGCTTAAAATTAACAGCTCTCACCGATATCTTGAACAGCAATCTGAGATAAGTCATTGCCTTGTAAATTGTCTACATTTGAGATAATACATATCACGTTCAAAGATTGGGTTTTTCACCTCCAAGAGGGAGGTTTTCCCAGGGTATTGGTGTCTTGTGTCTTGTGTTTTATTACTGTTACTGTTTATTCACAGTCTGATTATAATCTAATTGGTTAAATTAACATCTAATTGCTTAAAATTAACATGGTATCAGAGCTTTAGGTTCATTCAAATAATCAGATTATTAGTTGCCCTTCACTTTCAGTTTGTTGTTTTAGTTTTGCAAGATGGTTACAGGTCTGAAAGTAGAGGATAGACTTGAAGGTGCCCTCAATTTCACATCATGGAAGGTTTGTGTCCTCCTTGCTCTTGAAGAATTAGAGCTTTTCCAGTTTGTGGAAGATATGGATCTGACTAAACCTTCGGATCCGAAAGAGCTAAAGCAATTCAAGAAGAATGCTCTCAAAGCAAAGAAGTTCCTTATTGATTCCATAAAGGATCATCTTGTTCCAGTCATCTCCAAATTGAAGACAACTCGAGAGATGTTTAAACATCTAGAAGAGATATATGAGATCAACAACATCAACCGGACACTTACATTGAGGCAGCAACTTCTTCAAGTCAAAATGAGCAGACGAGATTCAGTCATGTCCTTCTTCATGAAGATTTCAGAATTGAAGGACCAACTCAGCGCCATTGGAAGCGAGGTTGTGGACAAGGATATTGTCATGATTGCTTTGAATGGTCTTCTTGACTCTTGGGATCTTTTTATTCAAAGCATAAGTGGAAGAGCTGAATTCCCTTCCTTTGATCGCCTCCAGTCAGATTGCATTCAAGAGGAGTCACGCCTTGCTGCCAGAGAAATGCATAAAGGCTCTCATGGAGGAGATCAACATGTGCTTGCATCTCAACATGTTAGAAGAAAGGGAGGTCAATGGAAGAAGAACAACTTCAAAAGAGATAGAGACTTCAGACCTCCTACTTACGATTCAAGGAGGAAGTCAAGGGATCTTTCACGTGTCCGTTGCTTCAGATGCGACAAGTTTGGACATTATGCTAAAGAATGTCAGAACCCACCCATGCAAGGAGAGGCCAACCTGAATGAAGTTGCAAACTCAGAAGACAATGAAGACTACCTCTTCATTTCTGCCTTGTCCAGCAATGTGTCAACCGATAGCAACACTTGGTTGATCGACAGTGGTGCATCTAAATTCTAGACACATCACAGGATATCAAGAGCATCTATCAGACTTGATGGAGAAAGAGTCCAACCTTCATGTGGTAAGTGGTGATGATGCTCAGTATTCGGTAAGAGGTTTTGGTAGCACTTCTTTAAATTTAGAATCTGGCATGTCTTTGCATCTTAGTGATATCTTATTTGTCACTGGAATTAAGAGGAATTTAATTTCTATTTCTACTCTAGAAGATAAAGGTTATCAAATAGCATTTTCTGAGGGTAAAGTACTTGCATGGCCTAAGAAATCTAGTATTAAATCTGCTCGTGTTATTGGGAATAGATATGATAGTTTGTCTAAGCTTTCAGCTTACCCCATTCGAGCACTCATTCATGAAGCTTCTGAATCTAGCGAGCTATGGCATAGAAGGCTCGGTCATCTTCACTATTAGGCACTTCCTACACTTGAAAACATGGTTAAAGGTATGCCTAAACTTAATCAATCTCATGATGATGCTTGCAAAGGTTGTGCATTAGGTAAGAACACTGAAAGTCCATTTCATAAAAGTCAAAATAGAGCTAAGGAAAAGTTAGCACTTGTTCATTCTGATCTATGTGGACCCTGTTGACGTGTTTTTTATGACAGCGTCCAACACAGAATAAAGTTGCCCAACGGTCACTTCACTCTCTCTTGATCAAAGTACGATTGCATGCTGATATAGTAGGAGAATCAGACAACCGACTCCAAGGTTCCTTTTATGCTGCGGATGTGACTCAGTTGGCTGATGTGATTGCTGGTAATCCAAGGGGCCTTACGTATGTCGAAGAAATTTATGCAAGCTCAAGAATTTACTGACGCGGATGATTTGCAATGAAGCTCTAAGTTTTAGATTTTAGATTTTGAAATATGCAGAAGGTAAATATGATAGGGCAGAGGGAAACTAAACTAAAGGTAATCTAACCCTAGGAACAAGGAGACGGGATAAACTTGTGCAAAATCCAACCGCGCTTCGCTTCGCTAGCAAAGCACAACTTACACAAAGGCGGTGCAATCTTCAGGGGGAGTGCTAAGGATTTTCAAATCGTCAAAAGAAACCATCAGATAGACTTCTAACAATCGAAGTTGAACATACACATATAACGAGGCTCAGACTAACTTTGCACGATATGTAACAATCACTGCACACCAAAAGTATGAGTGCGAATTTGGCAACAAGCGATCCTATCAAATCCAGTTCATCTAATTGCATGAAAACAAATCTAATCTATGAAGAGAACGAGACCATGCGAGTTCCAAAACAACACAAGAACACACCAACCATTGAACAATGTATAAGTGTTTGCTTCAAAAACTCTTAGCAACAATCTCTGACGATAGTCTCTCCTCCTTACAAATGAGGGGGTCACCCCCTTATATAGGCCTCAAAGCCCAGATTACATGCAAAACCTAATTAGGGTTTGCCCTAAAGATTCCCCACTCAAGGTGCAACAAGGTGGGAATCTGCATCAAATAACCCATTATGCCCACTTACAATAAATTTTAAAAGGGGTTAAAATAGCGCCCGTGATGATGATCATGCCCGGAATATAATTGACGTCGTCATAAATGCCCATTACTCTCCAAGCGACGGCGACATGCAAGAAGAATCCGTCATAACCATAATGAGAGGACGACATGCAAGAAGATTCCTCATCCTGTGGTGGCATGCGTTGACCGGTCCCATGCCTAGTCAATGTTCCTTCAGCCATAAATACGCCATCACTATTCAGTCAAAAGACTTTCGTCCAAAAATGGACGACCATTATCTCGTTCATTAATGGCGTATGCGATGAACCTACCGACGATGGCCTCCAATTCTCCGATGGAGACACTTGGCACATTCTCGATGTTGAATTCCATCAAGGCAATCTCCTCTTCGCTTCTGGAAAAGAAACTTTCCCAATCTGCCATGGCTTCCTGTGTTTTCTTCATCATACCGGAGAATGAAGAAACATTTGCAAAATGTTCCTTAGGAAACGAACCAACGAAGAAGAAATCATGCAACTGGGATTTCAAGGAATTCACTGTTATTCCCCCGTCGTTGAGTTTCCTTGAGAATAAAGCTTCCATGGCACTGAGGATTTCTTCCTGTATCCCTCTAAGAGATTCCTTCAAGGTGACGGAATCAATGCTGAATTTATCAAGGGTGTTCTTCCCTGAATAGATGGCGTAAAACCATCGGGGAAAGTCATAGGCTTCATTCTCCTGGATTACTTTCCCGTCTACCAGTGTTTGCCTTGGGGTCCTCATCAGAGCCCTGAGTCGGGAAATGGTTAAGTCTTGGTAGACATCAACATCTTCCCATAGTCCTTCCGCAGTTTCCAACCTACTTAGGAGGGCCACGAACCTCGAATGGAGTTGAGTTAGATCTTCTACAAATTTCCCTGCCTCAGCATAAACATCCTCTACGTACTCTCGGGAATTCTGTGCCATTGCCTTTGTAAGTTCTGCATCATCAATTACTTCCTTGGGAAGGAAGGGAGGGGGAGTGGATGAAGGACCTGCTTCCCTGAGGGGTTTCTTGAAACTCCTGACATACTCGCATAGAAGTCCGTTTTCCTCCTTCAACCGCTTACATTTTGCTTTTGACTTCAGCAATTTCTCCTTCATGGCAAACGAAGAATCGTCGAAATCTCCCATTACTTGACCAATGGAAGCATGGCCAAGATCCACCTATCTGATGACATAATCTTCCTGCCTAATCTCACTCCTATCCTTATCCACCGCAGGTTCAGCAATGTGCAAGGTCCGGGCTCCGAATTCTAACCTGACTACCTTGGAAAACTTCCGGGGGGCCTTTCTTTCCGGTGGCTGATCCATCCTCTTCAATAATTCTTCTAATTCCTAAGCTGGATTGGGCTCCCCTCCTGCTTCATTTCCCAGTCTGCCTACCAACCAATCTGGCACGGGGATGGAATGGTTGTAGTCCTTTGCATGCTCCCGTTCTTGAGATTCCTCTTCCATTTCGCCAAAGATAGTCTCTATGAAATTATCCCGGCGAACTTCTTCCAGGTGCGGGGAAACTTCTTGCCTCTGACTTCTTGGCTGATGACGGCCCTGTGAAGCATTGATGCTAAGTATATCAGGTGCTGGAACGTTTCCTGGAAGTGGGCCTGCGGGATGTGGGAACATTTCTACTTCTTGTACGCTCGCGGAGCTGACTAGTGAATGTTCCCTTCCTGTCCTCGTTCTCTTTTGTGGAGGCTCCTCCTGCTGGGCTTCCTGCTGAACCTCGTGCAGGATTTCCTGTTGGGCATCCTTCGTCTTTGTTATCCTTGGCCTCTTTGGGGCAATTTTCTCTCTATCCATCTGGGCCTCTCTTCCTGCCTGACCCTGTGAAGAGCCTTCAGTTGCCTCACTGTGGGAATCCAGATTCCCCATCAGTTGGTATGTCAAATGGACATGGTTCTCTACCAACTTTCTTGTCTGCTTGTCAATCCAGTGCTTAGTGAATTTTAGCACTGGTTTGGCCAAAGTGTTCAAATCATCTACATCAGGCTCCAACCAATCTGGCAATAGGATAGGTTGATCCTTAATCTTCTCGAATTCGGGTTGCATCAAATCTGAGTCTTCCTTCACCTGGTCTGGTACCTGATGAACCTCACCTATCCTGATGGTGTCGGGGGGCAGTCTGGAGTGCATTCTTCTCCTGACCTCAAGGTCATCCTCGGCCCCTGCCCAGTAAACCTCCAAGTGAAATCTATGTATGAATTTGACACCGGCAACCTTCCTAATCTGGCTATAAGGATCATATTGGGCCCTGGAAGTGTAAAATGGTAGGCGGTAGAATGCCAATTCGCTTGCTGCACTTTCAACGGCCTCCAATCCTGGGCATATCTCCATGAAATCCCCCAAGACAATTGGAAATTCAATAGATTGCTTCTTCTTCTTCTTCTGCAGCTGATCGTAGGCAATCAATTGCCTCATGAGCTCGAGCATATAAGCTTATCCGACGGATATCTAGGCAATTTGTAAGACTGGAAGGAGAAGCCCTGCATCCTGATGTAGGTGAACTTGGGGAACTGCAGGAATGCGGCGCCATACTTTTGGACCAAAGCACTTGCCTGCGGAGACAACCTCATGTGCAGCTTATTTTGCATAAGTCGTGTCAGGTACATGGTGAAGGTGTCATTCGCCAATTTGTAAGAATTCACGTTGTGGAGATGTAGCTGAGGATAACATTCATGCACCTTCAGCTGAGCTGGCCCATAGCCCATGATTCCTCTTGTTGGCAGCCCATCGAATCCACCCCTTCATGCCAGCATATAGAATAGGTAGGAACTCATGGAAAAGGACTGAGACCTTTTCTCCTGCAGGTTCTTCAATTGTTCGTGCAGGTAGTGGCTGATCAATCTAGCCCAGTCGATCAGTGTATTAGAATTCATGATCTCGCCAATGTAAAAGAACATCCAAGGCTCGAAGTTCACCGAGTGTGAGCATCCCATTACTCTGCTCAGCATCTTTATCATGTCCACATATTCTTGCTTGAACTCGAAGATTGTGAGAGTTTTGGGCATCTTGGAAACGTGTACTCTAGGCTTCAGCAACCATTGCTTGTTGATCAAATCAGCACATCTGGTGGGGCCTGCTTCATAGACTACTTGAGCTCCGCTGCTGGTCCTGTACGTCATGGAGTAATGTGAAGGGATTTTGAAGGCTTCGCCAATTGCTTCTGGAGTCAAAGTTGTCAATAACTGGCCGTCTGGCGTTGAGATTGTCTTCCGCTCCAGATTGTAATGTGCTGCACATTCTAGGACTAGATCTGGGCATTGAATGGCGGGAGGAAAGCCAGCTGCTGCAACTATTCCACTTCTCACAATTTTGACAGCTATCGGAGATGGATTGTGCCCTGCAGTTCCGAACATTCTTATCTTGAATGCAGCCCAGTTGAACATGTCGAAGTTGGTATCACTGATCTCTTCCCATCTTGAATTCAACCGAGAATGGGGAAGGAAACCCTTCATCTCTGCTTTGATCATTGCTTGCCTGGAGATAGTAGCTGTCCTGCTAGGTTCTGCCATCTTGGGAATACTTCGAAATGATGAAATAGAGACTAAGTATAATAAACTTTTCACTTCTTTACTCTTCCTTTCCTGAATCTTGCACATGAAAAATGAAATGTTTTTCCAAACTTATATAGAATTCTCAAGAGGCATCAAATTAGAAATTGCATTTATGGCGCATCATACTTTCCTTAATCACTACGACATGCAAGGCAGTTTCCCATGCGTGTGAGTTCAAATTTAGAACCTTCCTTAAATGCTCCTAGTCATGCGTCATACCTGGAAGATTCCTCCTACCAACTCGTTGATTTCATACTTTCCAATTTTGGAGGGAGATTGCAGGATCTTTCTCGGGATTTGCTCAATTCCACTCCGACTTGTCATCTTGCTCTATCGAAGGAACTTTCCTGGCTTTTCTCCATATCCCTTTTTTTAGGGATCTTCCTAAATTTTAGGAGTCAGGTTCATTGGATGGGGAATTTCGTCCTGATTTGGAATCTATAAAAATTTCTATATTTGGCCGAGGTTTGATGTCTAAAAATAGCATATTTGAAAATTCGCCCGAGGGGAATTTCTGTTTTTATCCTTCCTTGACTCCTTGGATTCCGTGCCTTAGGCAAAATTTCAAATTCTCTGCTTGGGTGAAATTTTACCACGCCAAGGATTCATGAATTTTCCACTTGTGAATGCCCTCATGGATTCAACGCCCCAGACTAGACCTGGGCGCATTTTTGCTTTGTCCATGGAGAGGCGGAAAATTGCACTTGTGAATCCATCCTTGGTTTCAACGCCCCAGACCAGACCTGGGCGCATTTTTGCTCTGTCCATGGAGAGGCGGAAAATTGCACTTGTGAATCCATCCTTGGTTTCAGTGCCCCAGACCAGACCTGGGAGCATTTTTGCTCTGTCCATGGAGAGGCGGAAAATTGCACTTGTGAATTCATCCTTGGTTTCAACGCCCCAAAACAAACCTGGGCACATTTTTGCTCTGTCCATGGAGAGGCGGAAAATTGCACTTGTGAATCCATCCTTGGTTTTAGCGCCCCAGACCAGACCTAGGCACATTTTTGCTCTGTCCATGGAGAGGGGGAAAATTGCACTTGTGAATTCATCCTTGGTTTCAGCGCCCCAGAATAGACCTGGGCACATTTTTGCTCTGTCCATGGAGAGGCGGAAAATTGCACTTGTGAATCCATCCTTGGTTTCAACGCCCCAGACAAGACCTGGGCGCATTTTTGCTCTGTCCATGGAGAGGCGGAAAATTGCACTTGTGAATCCATCCTTGGTTTCAGCGCCCAAGACCAGACCTGGGCTCATTTTTGCTCTGTCCATGGAGAGGCGGAAAATTGCACTTGTGAATCCATCCTTGGTTTCAGCGCCCCAACCCTGATTTGGGCGCATTTTGCACATGTCCATGGAGAGTCGGAAAATTGCACTTGTGAATCCATCCTTGGTTTCAGTGCCCCAGACTAGACTTGGGCGCATTTCTGCTCTGTCCATGGAGAGGCGGAAAATTCCACTTGTGAATCCATTCTTGGTTTCAACGCCCTAGACCAGACCTGGGCGCATTTTTGCTCTGTCCACGGAGAGGCGGCAAATTGCACTTATGATTCCATCCTTGGTTTCAGCGCCCTAGACCAGACCTGGGCGCATTTTTGCTCTATCCATGGAGAGGCGGAAAATTGCACTTGTGAATCCATCCTTGGTTTCAGCGCCCCAGCCCTGATTTGGGCGCATTTTGCACATGTCCATGGAGAGTCGAAAAAATGCACTTGTGAACCATCCTGACTTAGAATATTTTGACCTTCCACTTCAAGGATGATTCTCACATTTAGCCATTTTAGACCCCTGCCTGTCTGCTTTCAACTTTCTAGATTTAGAAGTGATTGTGCATGTTGATTCTCCGCTGTCTGCTACCCTGATCTTGCCATAAATAGACTTTCCCGAAATAGAAAATTTCCAAAATGTCAGAGTTAGAGCCCAAGACAGGATGTCGGATGACTTACTAAAAATAGAAATTTACTAAAAATAGAAATTACTAAAAATAGTAAGTTTGATTTTTGGCAAAATGGCGACATTCTGGGACTCGGAAAAATCCCTAAAAAATAGGGACTTTCTAAAAATAGAAAGTTGCTCCGTTTGGGCTCAAATTTCACCGGGAGGTCCCTTGAAGGGTCCTGATTCCAGTCGTATGCTTAGTTTTCCCGAAACCCTAACAGGAACCCCTAAAATCTAGGACAAAAGGCAAAAACCCTAGAAAGAGGACAAAACAGGCCCTAGACCTCACAGAATTTGCTTGACAGAGAAGCAGATCAACCCTAACAGACTCCCAAACACCCATAACGCGGAGAGATTGAAGAGATTGCCACTAACACACACAAAAACGAAAGCCAAACGACCAGAAGGGCCTAAAAGCTAAGGGGGTCCCTATCTGGGATGGGGTGATGTATGATTAGGTCACAACAGACCCATGTTTGTTCCTTCACCTAGCGGATTTCTATACTATGTTACATTTATAGATGATTTTTCTAGAAAAACTTGGATTTATTTTGTAAAATCTAAAGAATCTGATGAGGTGTTAAGTAGGTTTAAAGAATTTAAAGCTCTAGCTGAAAATATGTCTGGTAAAAGGATTAAAGTGTTGAGATTTGACAATGGAGGTGAATACACCTCAAGTAACTTCAATGACTTTTGTGTAGAAACAGGAATTAAGAGGGAGTTTTGCGTTCCCTACAATCCTCAGCAAAATGGTGTAGCTGAACGAAAGAATAGAGCCATTGTTGAATCTGCCAAAGCTATGATTCACGATCAAGACTTGCAGACCTTCTTATGGGCTGAAGCATCCAAGACTGTTGTGTACATTCAGAATAGATGTCCTCACCGTGCCCTGAAGAACATAACTCCAAAGGAAGCCTTCACAGGAATCAAACCAGATATCAGCGACCTAAGGATCTTTGGAAGTCTTGTCTATGTTCATGTGCCAAAGGAAAAGAGAACTAAGTTAGAGCCTTCAGGGAAGAAGGGTATCCTTGTTGGATATAGTGAACCTTCCAAGGCATTTCGCATCTACATTCCTGGTCAAAGGTACATTGAGGTAAGTAGGGATGTCACATTTGAAGAAAATATTGCTTTCAAGAAATCTAAAGGTTCTCTTATTGATATTGATAAAGAAGTCAATGATATGGATATTGATACTAACCCTGAGATTCAGAGAGAGTCTATTGAAACTCCTGAACCTATTGAGCATGATGATCCTTCTGAGCCTCTGGTTCCAACTGATGGACCTAGAGACATTGTAGTTAGCAAGAAAAGACCACTTTGGGTTAGAAGCACAATTCAAGATGCAGAAAAGTTTGCAACTCCTAGTGGCACTTTCAGAGAGAATAAGAGACCTCAGAAGCTCTCCAACTATGCTGCAATGATGTGCAACATCATTGAGGCTAAACCATCCAGCATAGAAGAAGCTATGTACCAGCAAGCATGGAAGTTAGCTATGGACGAAGAGTATCAATCCATCATCAAGAATGATGTCTGGGATATTGTGCCTAGACCTAAAGGTAAGTCTATTGTTTCTTCCAAATGGTTTTTTAAAATTAAACATGCTACTGATGGTAGTATAGAGAAATATAAAGCTAGATTTGTAGCTCATGTTTTTTTCTCAAAAGGAAGGCATAGATTATAAAGAAACATATGCTCCTCTTGCTAGATATACTTCCATTAGAACTATTATAGCTATTGTTGCAGCAAAAGGTTGGAAATTACATCAGATGGATGTAAAGACTACCCTCCTTAATGGTGTTATTGAAGAAGAAGTCTATATTGAACAACCTGAAGGTTATGAGATTCATAATAGAGAATCTCATGTGCAGATTGAAGAAAGCTCTCTACGGCCTCAAGCAAGCTCCTAGAGCTTGGTATGAAAGAATTGATAAGTACTTAGTCAATCTACGATTTTATAAGAATGATGCCGACCCTAACATTTACTTTAAAGTATTTAATGGTGAAATGCTAATTCCGGTTCTATATGTTGATGATTTATTTCTAACTGGTGAAGATAGTCTCATCATTAGGTGTAAGAAATAATTAGCTACTAAATTTGAAATGAAGGATCTACGTCTAATGCATTACTTTAGAAGTGTGGCAAAGACCTAATGAAATTATTCTAAGTCAAGGTAAATATACTATTGATATATTGAAAAGATTTGGTATGATGGATTGTAGTAAACCTATGTCTACTCCTATTGAAACTAACTTGAAAAAGTTGAGTATTTCTGCAGCTAACTCTAATTTTGCAGATCCTTCCGAGTACAGGCAGTTGATTGGATCCTTGATGTATCAAGTCAACACTAGACCAAATATTTGCTATGTAGTGAGTGCACTTAGCCAATTCATGAACCAGCCAAAGCATGTTGACTTGGTGGCAGCCAGGCACATCCTGAGATACTTGCGTGGAACAATTGGCTATGGGTTGAAGTATCCAATCAACACAGTAATCAATTTGGAAGGCTACTCTGATTTTAATTGGGCTGCAAGTGTTACTGACAGAAAAAGCACTTCAGGAATCTGTTTCAGCTTGGGTTCCGCTATGATCTCTTGGGCCAGTAGGAAGCAGTCCTCAATTGCATTAAGTACTGCAGAAGCTTTATACATTTCTTCAAGTGTGGCAACTAGAGAATCAGTTTGGCTTCCCAAGCTTCTTGTTGGGTTGTTTGGACAACCTTGAGAATCCACTGTTATTTATTGTGATAATCAAAGTTTTATTAAAATGTCTAATAATCTCGTGTTTCATGACAGGTCAAAACATGTGGAAACTCATTATCACTATATTCGTGATAGGGCACAAAGAGGTGCCATCCAACTGAAATATATCAGCACTGATGAACAAGTTTCTGATGTTCTCACCAAGCCTCTAGCTCGGGTGAAGTTTGAGTACTTCAAAGAGAAGCTTGGAACGGTGGAGAACACAACATTGATTGAGAGGGAGTCTAATCTTAGTGATACAATTCAGTTTGCATCTTCCACCCTCTGCGGGCAATGCAAGGAGACAGTGTGCCCTTCTCTGAAAGAAGGCTGAGGTGTAAGACCTCTTCCACCCTCTGCGAGCAATGCAAGGTGGGTCCATCCTTTGCGGGTAATGCAAGATGGACATCATGAAATGAGTTCATGATATTTATGTGTTTTACTACAGGTATACTCTATAAAGCTTATACATTCACTCTTGTGAGCAATGCAAGATGAAAGTCATGAACGGATCATGAAATGTGGCAGTTATCCTCCCTGGCTAAGAGGGAGTGTTGAAATAGTAGCTAGCTTGGATACCTATTATATTTTAATGTTGTCAATGACAATTAAAATACACTTGTATTGTCTTTTATGTAAATGTGTTATTGGGCTGGACCCAAAATGTAACGTGGAAGGCAGCTCAATGTGTTATTGAGTTGGACCCAAATGTAACGTGGAAAGGCAATTCAATGTGTTATAGGGCTGGGCCCAAAATGTAACGTGGAAAGGCAATTCAATAACTATTGGGTTGGACCCAAATGTCTAACGTGGGAAATGTACAATAACAATATAACATTATTCATGCAAGCCGACTTGAGGATGATTGGCGCCAAAAGGTTGATATATAACCACTCCAAGATGAAGTCATTTGAACACAATCATTATCAAATGCTATCTGCTCTCCTAGCAGCGATCCTTCCTCATGCGAACTTGTATAAGGCGATTGTGCAAACTCTTCAAGGTTGATTGTGGCGAAGTTGTTAAAGTTCTTCATAAGGTCTGTTGTGCGAATCTGATCTAGACATCTGCTGCTCCTCCTAATCATTTGTTGTTAATGAAGGGCTACATTCATCACCGATATCTTGAACAGCAATCTCAGATAAGTCATTGCCTTGTAAACTGTCTACATTTGAGATAATACATATCACATTTAAAGGCTGGGTTTTTCACTTCCAAGAGCTAGGTTTTCCCAGGGTATTGGTGTCTTGTGTCTTGTGTTTTATTGCTGTTACTGTTTATTCACAGTCTGATTATAATCTAATTGGTTAAATTAACATCTAATTGCTTAAAATTAACAACTTAAAGGTACGAGGATTGGAATTTAAATATATTTGCCAAGATAAAAAATTAAAAAGGTATTTTAAAAGGGGAAAGCTAAAAATAGAAAAAGTTAAGGCATGACTTGAAAATAAAAAAGAAGGGGTTAGGAAAAATTCAAAAATTAAAACAAAGGACAATTATTATAAAGTTACAAAAAGAAAAGGTGTATGAAGTGGAAAACAATTTATTTTATAAAAATTTGACAAAGTATGCCCTAACCCTAAAAATCAAAAAGTTGTATAAGAATCTCTACCCAGCCATTCCAAGCACATTGCGCAGGAAAGAAGCAGGAGGAATTGGGAGGCAAGACGATTTTGGGCACACAGCTTTGTATGGATCCGTATGACCTGAATCAGCACGAGGGGAGCAACCGTATGGAAGAAACAGCAGCGGAAGAATAGCTGTATGACAAATTTTGTACAGACTTTGGCACACAGGGACATTCGTACGGATTCCGTACGACTTGCCTTGCAGAGGGAGAAAATCAAGACTCGTACGGTGATCATACAGGGAGGACAGAGGAGGAAAATTGCATGCAAAAAAAATGAACACTTTCGTACAATTTCCGTGCAGCCACTACCAAAGGCGGAAATTTGTACAGTGTCCGTACGACAGTGCAGGAGACAAAGATCGAGGGAATTCATATGGTTGTTGTACGGAAAACGCAAAGGAAGGACAGTTTGATCCTAAGAAATCTGTACAAATTCCATACGGAGATAGCTGAAGTTCGTACGACCATCCAGATCGAACACGAGGAGGTAAGGAGACACGTTGAAAAGATTCGTACGGAACTTGGTAAAATTCGTACGTGGTTGGCCGAAGAAGGAAGACCGTACACTGGAAATCCATATATGCAACATCTGTACGGTTGGAGACAAGAAAAAAATTCGTACGCCAAAAACAGCTGGCAGAATTCAGTTGGTTGCGAAAACAGTTGGACTAACGGCTTTGATAGTGACAGCGTAGATTCGACAGAAGAATTGAATAAGGAATTGTAACTTATAAAAATTGATCCAGGCATGCCGAGGCTGAGTTTTGGAAACCCCAACGACAAAGGCACAGTCATTTTTGTAAGAAACATGGCCACACCAAGAAGAAGCAAAGGGAAGAACGTGCGGGCGCGTGTGCAAAGAGATGAACCCATGACTGTGCAATCTTTGACATGGGAGGGGTTGAATGGCAGCGACTGCAGGACATGGTTGGAGGAGACGGACGACACCAATATTATTAAAATGAATTTGAAGAGGGCAGGGGTCAACCACATTCTGACCATGCCAGTCTTCAACATTAAGGAATTTGAACCTGTACTGAAGGGAATGGTGGCAGGATATGATCGGCATACACACAGGTCTATGACACAGTATGGGGGATGTCATCTCACCATTTCTTATTCTGCCCCTGAGTTTGCCAGGATTTTTGGGATTCCCAACCAAGGCAGCCCTGTCTTTAAAAGAAAGATAACATTAGAACAAAAGCAGCAATTGGTCCGACTGGTTTGCCGAGGGGACCTGACACAAGGCGAACAGGACAGTATATGGAAATCTGGCAATAGCCGCGGTGTGAAGCGAACATTTCTAGCGAATGCAGAGTGGCGATGTATAATGGACATCATCAAAAGCTGACACACGGGAGCCAATCAGGGGTCAGACATCGCTATGTGGATGTTGTATTTGATGAACAGGTTGCGGAATGGCACGGTCTTCAATTGGACGTCATTCCTTTCTGAGCGCATCCGTGAATGCCTAGGGCTACAGCACAAGGTTTTTTATAGGTCGCATCATGCCATTGCCATGTTTCTGGATGTTGTTTGTATAGGAGTGCCACCTGAGAAGAGGGGTGACTTGCAACTATTAGCCAGACTAGAGCCATACAAACATCCCATTTTTTACGAGACATCATGACAGTCGGCGGGGAACCACAGAGGAAGAGACGATGGCAAGATGTGGGGCAATCTCCCAGTGCAGGCAGCAAGGATAGTGAGGAAGATGGTGTGGAGGCATCCTCGTCGAATGATGAGAGTGGAGATGATGACACTTTTCGCTTGGCTCCATCCCTAGGCCGACTACCAGACGAGGTTGGAATAGAGGGTGGTGAGAATCCAGTGGCCGAGGAGGTGACAGAAGGGGTAGGTGACAGTAGCATGGCCATGGAAGTGATGGTGGCCGAGAACCCTCTTGACAGACCATATGTGGTTGAGCAGACGAAGGATGTACCAACCCAGGTGATTAATGTAGTGGACGTGGAGGCATCACTGCCACCGCCATCTAGGGTGACCTCTGGACAGGAGGAGATCGTTCCACAATTGAGTCCCACACGTGCTGATGACGACCAAGAGCAGACCATCGACTCTTGGTTGCTAGAGACCCTTGGGGTACGAGTGGAGAAATTGCCAGAACTACCGCCATCACCTGGCAGGGATGGAGGACTTGATACCAGCAATCTACAGATGGGCGGTGTGGAATTTGACGGAGGGAGGGATCTCCAGACTCATAGGACTATTGGAGAGCTTACATTGTGCAGGGAAGTTCAGGAAGGGAGGGGGGAATCTTCCTCTCCTCACACAGAAGAACTGATACTTCGGCTGGAGAAGCCCGACCCTGCAGACCCATTTGGCACCTTGCAGCGTTGTGCGTTCCGATTGGAGGGAATGGCGAAGTTCCTGAGTGACGTCGGCCATGTTGTGAAGGGTGTGGAAGTTGGACAGGATCCGAGGATAGCTCAGGTGGCTAAGCACCTGTTGTCCTTTGTCAAGGAGAACTACAAGGAGGAATTCTTCTGATGCTTCACGGCTAAAGGATGGCCAAAGTCAAAGACCTCGAAGATGACGGATGCCTAGATGAGGAACATGATTGTGACAGAAGAGACTAGGATTTATGGTTCCATGCGTGGAATGGAAACGGCCTTTCGGGACCTAGTCTTGAAGTATCAAAGGACAGCAGTGGTAAGGATGGAAGCCATGAAGGCCTAGTGGGATCAGGCAATGCGGGAAGCAGAGGGTGTCGGGAAAATATTGGCCCACCACATTCACCAGAGTCAGTCGCAGTTGGCTCAGGAGCACTCTTGCACTACCGTGTTGGAGGAGACAATTGCCAGGCATGTGCAGGAGTTGGAAGCGAGTGGCAAGGTCAGGGATGAGTTGACGACGAAGGTGGCAGGCTTGAAGGCTAGACTAGCCAAGAAAGAGCAGCAGTTGCAAGTGCAGGGACAGGAGCTGCAGAAAGCCCGCAACAAAATTGTTGAGGTTACTCATATGGTTAAGTTGGCACGAGAGCGAGAATCAGTAGCTACATAGCAACTCCAGTGAGCGGACACATCTCAGTCATCTGTACTTCCAGGGACGCCCTCTCATCCCTCTTCACATTAATTTCAGTTGCTTCCATCAGCTTCCATTTGTTTGTCATCTGGAAGATGACTTCTTTTTGGGGGGGGCTGATGTTAGGTCGCAATTGGGAATAAAACTTTTAAGTTATTGTTATGTCATTTTGTTATGTTTTGGAGTCGGTCGTGTGGGTTCCCGTGTTAGTTACAACAGTTGGTACCTCGGCCAATCGCCAGATAGTATATATTGTCGTGTAAGGGAAGCCCGACAATAAAAGAACGTCTTTCTGCCATCTGATTGTTACTTCCATGCTCTATAGATAATTAAACTGTTATCATATGTTCTGTGCTTATTTCTTGCTTATTCGGGAAACTTGAATAGCTTACGGTAGGGAGCAAACACAGTCCCTCTAACACTAATCTGTACGTCAAACTTTCCAATGATGAGATCCTTTTTCTTGTTGTCTACGTGGATGACTTGATCATTACTGGAAATTCAACACATTTGATTGCCACAATCAAACAGGACTTGTGCCAAGCTTTTGACATGACAGATTTGGGGCTTCTCCATTATTGCTTAGGTGTCAAAGTGTGGCAGACTGATGACAGTATCTTTATTTCAGAGTTCAAGTATGCCCGCAGTTTGCTGGATAAGTTTCGAATGCAGGATTGCAAACCTGCTTCCACACCTATGGAGAAAGGGCTGAAGTTATCAGCCAAGTCTGATTCACCTGCAGTAGATGAAACAAAATTCAGACAGCTAGTAGGTAGCCTCATCTATCTCACTGCCACTAGACCTGACATCAATTTTGTTGTCAGCTACATCACTCACTTCATGACAGCTCCAAAAGTTGATCATTGGATTGCAGCGAAGCGAGTGTTACGATATGTGAAAGGAACTTCAAACTATGGCATTTTGTATACCAGGTGCAACGATCCAAAGCTGATTGGTTATACTGACTCAGATTCGGCAGGATCGGTGGATGACAGAAAATCCACTTCTAGGTACGTATTCAGTTTGGGTACTGGTGTCGTCACTTGGAGCAGCAAGAAGCAACAAGTCGTGGCTCTTTCCTTGACCGAAGCTGAATATCGGGGAACAGTCAAGGCCGCATGTGAGGCTGTTTGGCTCTGAAGGATGCTCTCTGACATGCAAATGCCACAGACAGGTCCTTCTCCCTTGTATACTGATAATCAAGGGGTGCTCAAACTGGCCAAAAATCTAGTCTTCCATGAATGTACCAAGCATGTCGAACTTCATTGTCACTACATCTGCAAGCTGGTAGAAGACGGATCAGTTCAGTTGCAATATGTTCTGATAGCGGATCAGACTGCGGATATTCTCACCAAGTCTCTGAATCCAAATAAATTTGTAAAATTCAGGGGGGCAACTTGGTGTTTTTGATAGATTGACCATTAAGGGAGGGTGTTAGAATAATAATTTCTTATATTGTTAAACTTAGGTTGTTAGATTTCATTAATGTATCTACGGTATTAGGTAGATAGAGGTAGGTAATATCATTATAATTTCTCATATTGTTAATGGTCAACTTAGGTTGTTAGATTTCATTAATGTATCTACAGTATTAGATAGATAGAGGTAGGTAATATCATTAATTTCTACAGTGTTTTGTATTTCTATAAATTGTAATCTTTACCAATTAATATGAACAAAAGATATTTTACCAGTGAATCTGATTTTCACAAAAAGAGCATAGAATACTTAGTATTTTATTGTGTTGCATAGTGCATAAAAAACACATCAACAAACCCCTCGAGGGAAATTACCCCTCAACCCTGCTAGGCGCATTGCCCTCAGTCTCCCATGAGGGATGCTACCCCTCAACCACGTTGGGGGAGTTGCCCCCAACCCCCCACAAGGGGCACTAACCCTCAACCCTACTAGGAGCATCGCCCCCAAACCCCCATGAGAGGCATTGCCCCTCAACCCCATTGGAGTCTCTACTCTTAGACCCCCACTAGTTATTAAGATCTCTTCTCATATTTGATTACGATGAGGGGATTAGGGAGTGGAGACCAAAATCAACAACTTAGACAATTATATATATCACTGTTGTAATATCATTGATCAATTATAGCACCATACTATCATGATCAAAGATTCAAATACCATTATTACTATAAAATACAACCTTCAACTTCCACAAGAAAGGTGAGACAACAAATCAAAGGTCACTAAATTGGTAAATTCAAAGCTACAAACACATCCTTCAATGTTGAACAAGGAGCTACAATGGAGTGCAAGGATTAGAACCTCTCCTCAAGTTTTCACTAGACTAGGGAAGAGAAAAATGTAAAATGTCGCAACAGGCAAATTATGAATTATGATGATGATTTTCAAAGGCAATCGTCAAAGATTCATAATAGTTGCCAGCTAACTATTGTAAATTGCTTAACTTATGAAAGTGCTTCTCTTGGTACAAGTGAGGCATTGGAAATTGCTACCAACTAGCAAGAAATTTATGGATTCTTCAAGGTGAGATGCATCCAAAAACCCAACCTATCAGTCATCACTGTACCTTCAATCTTGATTAAATATTTCCTTGAATTGTTCCTATTCTTAGGGAGATGTTCAAACAATAATATTTTATATTACTCTATCCAAATCTAGCTTGAAGCATTCCAAGAATGAAAGAAATTATATTAGTGTCCACAAATGATCAAAATTAGGTCAATTGGACTCAAGACTATAGATGTTTACAATAGAAAGTTATGGGAAGAGAAACCTAGAAAGGCCCCACAAAGGGAAAGAATAAAAGCAAATAAATACAAAGCAAGATGGAACCACCCAAAAAAGTGGTCAAGAAACTAGTACAATAGCCACCAAGGGAAAATGGGAACCCCAAAAGGCAAACACTAAGGAAACCAGCAACTTGTTTACTTGTGTAATGTCCCCTCATGTAAATTCTCGGGATTCACAGTTGATACCACTTGTCAACGAATAATGTCTTATCATGGTAATCTTAATCATGTTATATTAATCAAGTTTATGGGATGCAATGAATATATTTGATATTCACATCTACAATTTATATTTCTTGTTGATAAGATAGAGTATCTTTGCTTTCCCTGATGTCGATGAGGATTATGCAATTATGACCTCTGCTATACTCCAATCTGCAAATGATAGGAGTAAACCTTGCTATTTCTGATATGGCAATGTAACTTGTGCCGTAAGTCTCCTCTCAATTTTTTATAGCTGTTCTTGATATGGCAATATGAGGTATGCTGTAAGTCTGCTCTCTATCACTTATAGCGATGATGTAATTTGCTGTTTCTGATTTAGACTTTAGAAGTATGCAAGGATGGTGGTGCTGTTCCTGATTGCTATCCTTAAATATATGCAATTGAATTAGCCAAAAGGCAACTGCTCAAATGAGTGATCCAATTACGAATGAATAGAATAAAGAAAACAATCTGATGATGATTATGAATTGATGTTTCAACCTCCTTTAATATATCATGATGGGGTGGGATCTCGGGTTGCCATCTTTCCTCAAGTAAATTGCACCTCTTGATGAATGTCTAATCCTTGTAATTGTTTAGGCTAACTAATGACTTAATCTTTTGATATGTGATCCCTTGAGACTAATTAATCATTCTTTCAAAGTGATGATTATGATGATCGCTCTTAATATACAGTCTGCCTAGTGAAATTCCCTTTGCTTAATGTAACCCGGAATATCTGATACAATATATATATGTCTGTATGGCATCAACGTTGTCATCTCTGATTATCAATAGATCAAAGTAATCTGTGTCATACTTCCTTGGAAGCAATTTTGTTTGTTTACTTGCCAAGTATATTATACTTGATCGATTGATTCATGGGTTGTGATATTCAATTGTTCTTATATGCTTTATTGCTGAATGAAGACATTTCCTTTACTTCTTAACATTCCTGTTTGCATTACAGATTGTGGCTTGGATTATGGTTTAATGTGATTGTGGACTGTGTGCTAGTTGATCCTATAAATTAATGCCACTTTATATATCATCGCTGCTCTATTAATAGATCGTTGTTTTATGCCAAGTGCCATTTTCTTTACCAATGATTATAGCTTCTAATTCTGACTTTTATATCTCTTGTTTGCTGACCTTTTGACTTGCTTTCCTCTATGAAGTCATATCAAGTGAACTTCATTATTATCTTCAGCGATTGTGATAACAATAATCATTCATTTGTCAATCAAATAAATGTGTTTTTTATATGAACATTGCTTGTGTATTACAAGAAGTCTTTATTGAATTTGATGAGGACATCACAACTTGCCCCTCTTATATGAACATATTCGACATAAGAGCATGATTAAATTAGAGCTGGAACATGTTGTGCATTCTGCACCCCATCCCCGTCTTTGACAAGGGACCACCGTGCTTGAAGTCTTCGTATGAGAGAAAGCCCGAGGCAAAATCCAATCCTTTCGTTGCCTCCAATTCTTCCCAAGTTCGCCATTTCACCCCATAGGCCAAAAGCTGAAGACCAAGAAAAATCGGCCTAAATGGTCGAAATGATAGAAAGTTCAAAAATCGGCCTTGAGACCCGAAATTCAACCATAGAGGCCCAAAATCAGCTTCTTAATACCAAAATGCGAGCTCGAATGGGCAAAGTCGGCCTTTGGGGCCGAAATTTGAAATAGAGCTCGCAAAGCGACCAATATAGCTGAACTTTTATGTTGAATGATTAAAACGTGAGGTTCACATTTTTTTAAAAGATCTCTCAAAACTCGCCATTTAGCCCGAAATTCAGAGAAAATTTGGAAAATCAGCCTCCCAGGCCAAAGTGGGAGATAAAGTTCGCAAAAGAGCTTTGTGGGCCGAAATGTAAAAGAAAACCTCTCAAAATGGCCAAAAGACCCGAATTTGCAAGGTGGTCAAAACTCGCATTTTAATCATTTCGCCCGAATTTCTTGCAAAGGGCGTTCCAAGTAATGATGCACCTTTTTGGTTATTTAGCCCGAAGTTGCAAATGAAGGGCGTCTTAATAAGATCGCACACTTCGGCCAAATAACCCGAGATTTTGAAGGAGGCCGGCATTTTAACGCATTTTGAGAGAAGTCGCCCAATGTAAAGAGTCGTGCAAATCATTCAAAATGCCCAAAGTTTGGCATTCAAACAAAATCCCGTGAACGTTTTAAAATGATAAGTTCACATTTTAGCCTTGCCAAAACCGAAAGTTTCCCCTTCAAAAGCAAAGTGAAAGTGAAAACAAAGGGGTGCATTAAGTATAAATCATTCAAATTGCACAGATGAACCAACAGGCCAAAATGTTAAGTTCGCCAATTTTTGCCTAAAGCCAAAAAAAAAAATTCAAAACCTCTAATCCTCACAAAAGTCTCATAGGGCCGAAAATGAGAAAGAAAGACAAAATTGCACGTTTAACCTTAGAATGCCGAAAACTTTCAAATTCGCACATTTTCACTAATGAAGCCGAAATCACTAGCAATTGGGTAAAAATATTCGAATTTTTATAACTATGTGAATTGGCCAAACTTTTCAACGCGTGACAAAGGAAAACGTTTAAAACTAAGAGCAAGATCGCCCTTTCACATCAAATTGGCCAAATTTAAACAAAGGGATTCAGATTGTTTTAAAATGCAAAAATCTTTCATCTTTAACAAGACGAAGCCAGATGTTAAAGTTAAATTTAATATTTGTCAAATTAATTTAATTAATTTTTCAAATTGATTGATTAAAGGTGAAATTGATTGTTCGCAGGAAAACGTCGTCGAGAAGAACCAGGAGAAAGCCTGAAACGTCAAGGAGACTTGATCACGACCAACGCCTGAAGAGGAAATGCAGGACAGCACCATAGAGCGCAAGATGAAGCACAGAGAAATGCACCACAACCGGACAACAAGCTGAAGTTCACCAACGAGATTGAAGACAAAGAATACTTTGAATGCTACAAGTGTATGCATTCTCAGAAATGCACAACTAGATTTAATTCCAAAAGTTCAATTCCTAAAAACTGAAATTGTTTAATGTAAAGGCTGCCTGTGGGTCCAGCTCAAGATATTTTGAAACAAAGTGGAACACACGTCAGTTCTGGACTGTTATGTCTAACTGCCAAATTGACTAAATTAAAGCCAAATAGTGGTAGGTAATTGAGATAGTGGTTGGGTAGATAACTGAAAATTGAGTGGGCATGGGTTAAAGCTGCCAACTTCTAGAAGGCATACCAGGGCCCTTGGATGCAATCCATCCTGGCCACCGGTTCAGTATGTAAATTCTATAAAAGGCAGAGGCCTTTCTATTGTAAAGGGTTAGATTATTGTTAGATTTTTAGGCAGTTAGAATAGGCTAGATTGTAGAAGGTTAAATTTTAGTAGTAGCATAGAGATGCTGCAGAAATTGTTGTAATGGTAGCTGAAGCAAATATATGAACATTGAAATATGGTGTTTACTGTCTTTGTTTTCTTCTGTTTGCATGGTTTCTTTCACCAATTTAGATAGATCTTTCTTTTGGGTGTGCAGGTATTTGATGGATTCAGGCTCATACCATTGAGGATGTACTGATTGTATGTTCTTGTGTATGGTTAACATGAGCCTTTAATTGTGTTTAGTTCAATTGCAGGTGTTCGTCTAACCTGCGCCAGAATTGGGTGCTTAGCCATGCATTTGCAGTTTGAAAATCTTCCATGTCCCCTTGAAGATTGCACCATTCCTGCGAGGTTGTAAGCCATTTTGGCCAAGCAGGGATTGGTTATGTTGAATCCGTCTACCCGCTTGTTGCAAAACGTAAGGCCCCTTGTGCTCCCAGCAAAACACATCGACCGTTGAGTTATCCCGCAGTCAAGAACTGACATTTGGAACCTTGAGGTTGTCCCCACTGTTGGCGCCTTGGCGGCAATATTATACACGGAAATAAAACTAGTTAATTAAGTTGTAATTGTGTTGGTTAGTTGGCAATCGAGGGGTGGTAGTTGCGGTGCAACGGTTAGCGCTCGCACCCCCTCGGCATCTTTATATACTTCGGAATGTAACTTGTAAAGGGAACGATTATGACTGGAATAACATCTCTTATATTACATCTGATATCTATGGCATTATTATTTTGCATTACGTGTTTTATCTGTATGTTTTAAGTCATTCACCCGAGAGGGCAAACATTTGGCATCGTTGCCTAGACGTACTCGGGAACGGAAGCCGCAGATGGCGCACGGACACGATGGGCCTACCCGTCGGTGAGATTAACCCAGAGGCCAACGACGCGCAAATGGAACAATCGTCGTGGGACGCATAGCGTGATGGCAAGAGGCGAAGGGGAAATTGAACCCTGTAATAATCCCGACACAATGTTGACATAAATTGTGGCCGAAAGGAAAAATAATCAAAGTTTTTTTTGTACATGGCGAGTGCTTGCTACGTACGGAAGTGATTTATGCCCAATATATTAAATAAAGATAGAAATAAAAAAGCAGAAACGAACGAGTGGGAGGCCGCGCAAAGGGCCTTGATTCTGGAGCAGCAAGTAGAATGTAGACGGAGGCTGAGGCAACTTGCCGAAGGACGACCTGCCGAAGGGTGGCCCGAGGGGAACCAAGGAGGTGTCACGGAGGGTGCAGAAGCCAACGGAAATTTCTACGCGTCCCCAGAACACTGTAGGGTGCGGAGCCACGAAGAGTTTCTGGAGGAAACAAGGTTAAGGAGAGATCTAGTCGAAGAGACCTGGGATCGTTTTAGAAACTTATCCCTTACACCACAAAGGGAGGATCGCCAAAGGGAGCCCGGAGTGGGCGCGGGTGACAACGAAGGGGAGGATAACCGTACGGTAGGTGCCACACTCGGCAGGCAAAACACCGTACCTCCAGTCACCCACGCAGGACACACCACCGACACCAGAGGGACCGGAGGGAGCGGCGCAGGGGCCCAAACACAACCACAGCCACCTCAAGGAAGACGACCCCCATCGATGGGGAGTAAACAGAAACTGCCGAAGTTCAATGGCAACGGGAAGGAAGATCCTGTCCGCCATTGTCGAACGTGCGAAACCATATGGTCAGCGAACGGTGTTACCGACCAAGACGAATGGGTAACACAATTCCCAGCAACCTTGAGAGGAGTGGCCATAGACTGGTACTCAGATATGGACAAGGCCAAAGTCGGCACATGGCCCGACCTGAAGAAGGAGTTTGGGATAGAGTTCTACCTCCTGAGAGATGACAACGAAATAATCACTGAGATCTACGGAACGAAGCAAAACAAGAACGAGACTGTCCGAGCCTATAGTCGGCGGCTAAAGGAACTATTGGGGAAAATGGAGAGTCAACCAGCAGATGGGTTGAAAAAGCGATGGTCCGTGGAGGGATTAAAGCATTCCCTCCGAAAGAAGATGAAAATTGTTCCACCTACATCATACGAAGACGCATACAACAGAGCGATGGATCTCGAGAGCGAGACCAAGACATCGAAGAAAAAGGAGGATAGCTCGTCCGAGGAGGATGACTCGTCACAGGAAAGCAACAGCGACAGCGAGGCTAGCAAACGGGTGCAAGCGCTCCGGAAAGACATGGAGCGAATGAGGAGGGAATTCAAAACAATGAGAAGCACCAATCGGACCGAAGGGGATATATGGTGCACTGAGTGCAAAGAGGAGGGGCACACAAAGGGTACTTGCCCAAAGAAGGCATTCTGCGAGATTTGCCAAGTGATGGGACACTCCACCAAGGAGTGCCCATACAACATGAAAACCCGGAATACGCAAATGAACCAAGTGTTGTTCACGGAGCAGGCCACAACATCCGCACCAGCGGGTACGGCCCAACAAACCAACACAACGGCATCATCTAGAGGTTACCAGGACAACAAACGCGGCGACGGAAGGAATAGCAACAATAACAATAACGGAAGCCGTATCCAGTATGACGCCAAGGGCCGGCCAATTATCCAATGTAGGGCCTATAATCAGTAGGGGCACTTCGCCCGTGATTGCACGAAGGAAGCCACCCCTCAGCACCTTTGCCGATGGTGTGGGCCAGGCGACCATGAGGATGCAAATTGCCCACAGGCAGGGGTTAATCTCCTCAACATTGAGAAGGCTGAGAAGACTGGTGAGAAAGAGGTATTGGCGATCACCCGCGCCCAGACGAAAAAAACCACTTATCCCGACCCCCGTACGAAGAAGGAGAGATTACCGAAGGCAAAGGCCAATATTGAATGTGAGATGACGGTCGAACGACGAGACAACGAGGTGGCGAGTACATCATCCCGTACGAAAGCAGAAAATAACATCATTGGGCAAGTACTGCAGATGGAAGTACCTATAAGGGTAAAGGACCTTCTAGAAACAATGCCACAGTTAAGAACCGCCATTTTTAGTTCCATACAAACCACTACGCAGGCACCTTTGCGTGCCACACGGGCAGAAGTTTCGGCCAAACCCTCGGCTAACCCAATGTTGTTGGCCTTAAATAGTGGTCGGCATCCTGCTGTAGTAGAGATGGGAATTCTCGGGGCTATCCTCAAAGACACCATCGTGGACGGAGGTTCGGGGGTGAATGTACTACCAGAGGATACGTGGAAGAAGCTGGGGAAGCCAACACTATGGCCACCCACATTCAACTTGGTAGGTGCAGACCAGCACGGCATCAAGCCACTCGGCACCCTGATGGCCCAGCCGGTCACCATCGGCACGCAACCTTTCATACTAGATTTTGTGGTAATCCCACTCAAGAAGTAGGGGTACGACGCCATCTTAGGCAGAGGGTGGCTGGTTACAGCAAAGGTGAACCACGACTGGAAAAAGAACACCCTTTCTATGGAGAAAGGGGGGCGGAAGTAAACCATTGATCTGAGGACCCAGGTTGTTGACAAGGAACTGGCATCATCTTCGGAATCGGAGGATGACGGAAAAGGCAACCCGAGGGACGAAGGACGAGGCTGTAGGGAGCCCAACAACAAAGGGATTCTCAAACTAGGAGAGTGCTCCGAGGATGAGACAGGGTCATTGAACGGGCTCTTCCATTGGTAGATGGAGGATTATGAAATGTTCCAAAGCTACAGGCTCGAAGTAGAGGAACCAGAGCAAGTAACAGAGGAGGTGTACCTGCCAGAATACATAGAATATTGGAAGGGAGACGCCCCAAACCTCGGTGACGTAGATAATCCAAAGATCAATTGTGTCGGCAACGATTGGAACCCTGTGTGGAAGGCTGCAACCTTCAAAATATTTATTATTCTTCTTTTTCTTATGTACGGGAAGGAGACCGTGGTCCCTGTAGAATTTGTGGTTCCAGGTCTTCGGATGGCCATTGAAAATAGACTTGCCACCAACGGGTCCAAATTGAAACCCTACCACGCGAAGCACGCAGGGGACCCGAGAGGCCGAAAGGGCACCCGAGAGCCCAAAGGGGGACCCGTGAGGGTGGAAGGGGACTCGAGAGGCCGAGCAGGTGACTTGAGAGGCACAGGACCACAACGGGAGACCCTTGAGCGAGGCAAACCGAGAAAAGGCAATCCTGGAGGCACGAAACCCGAGCCGAATCTGGACAATTAAAAAAAAAAACTCGTACGCTAGGTGACCGTACAGCTTGCAAAAAAAAAAACTCGTACGCCAGGTGACCGTACGGCTTTAAAAAAAGGGGGGGCAAAGTGCACCGTACGGTGGGGCCACGCATCCACCGTGCGGTGGCACCGCGCCGCGTGGTCACCGTACAGTGGCACTGCGGGTCCATCGTGCGGTGGCACCGCGGGTCCACCGTGCGGTGGCCGTGCGGTGGCACCGCGGGTGCACCATGCGGTGGTACCATGTGCCCACCATACGGTGGCACCGTGTGTCCACCGCACGGTGGCACCGCGGGGTCACCGTGCGGTGGCTATTTTAACCCGCACAATCCACACAAACAAAGTGCAAAACACAAAAACGCACGCAAAGGAAAAATACGCAACCCACGCACACGAAAAAAAAAAAAAGACGCAGCTGCACAAACACACACGCAACCGCTTCGTCGTCAGTGGTCACTATACGGTTGAACTACGTTGGGCGTGCAGAAGGAGGACAATACGGTGTGCACAGTTGAGCATGTTGTCCGTACGCTAGAAGTGTGTCCGTACGGTAAGGAGGGTGTCGACCGCACGGGAAGGTGGTCGCACGATTGGAGGTGTCAGTGCTGTTGTTCACCGTATGGGGAGGTTGTATGGTCGGGGTGCCATCGGGGACATTACAAGGAAAAAAAAACGACGAGGACCAGATTGAAAAATCATTCAATGACATATGGAGCCAGGACGCTGAAAATATTAGAGTGGGGAAGAAGGGTTTTGACACCTTAAAATATCACAAAAATGATTACTAAAGCATTCCCTCCCCCTGCAACCCCGCGAGGGGCGCTGCCCCCAGACCCCAGTTTATTTTTGAGCTACAGTACACTTGTTGGAGTTGGACGAAGGGCATTGGAGATATCACGATAAGTGTTGTGGTTGTCCGTACTGTGAGAAAGAAGCCTGCAGGTAAGCATTGGCAGGGAAGCCATAAGCCGTAGAGGAAAACGGATTGGGAGGTTGCGAACAAACAGAGTTTGAGGGAAGGCATTGCAGGTCCGCGCAGTTGTATGACACCAGGGAGTTATTCAATTCAGTTATTAGCCTTTGGGGAGTGTGATGGAGGATTTGAGGTGTCTCCTAGCCTTTGTGCCAGTGGGTTGTGGCCACCTCCAGGTAGGAATGGTATGCTTTGAGGAACTTGGAGTATGTCTCGGCTGGACGTGAGGTTGCCTTGGTGGATGCAGAGAGGGCTCGGGAGGAGTTGACCACCAAGTTGGAGGCAGTACTAGCGTGAGACATAGCCCAGCGTACCCAGGAGTTGGATGCCGAGAGGGCAGTGCGGGTGGCTATCGAGGACAAATTGGCTAGGGAGACAATATCATTTGAGTAGCAGTTGGTGGAGGCTGAGACCGAAAAGCATGTTTTGCAGACAAGTTTGGTTTAGGCACAAGAGGATTGTGATGTCAAAGAAAGCACTAATGGTGAAATCCGCACTTGAGCATAGGATGGTAGCAGAAAAGGGTTTTTAAGCGAGGACGCAGCAGGTGTATAAGTTTCAGGCTCGACTAGCGTCAGCAGTTCTGTTTAATGTCATCTCTATTTTGTATTAAGTCGTCCGAAGACGACTTCTTTTCTTTTGGGGGGATGATGTTGGCGGCAATATTATACACGGAAATAAAACTAGTTAATTAAGTTGTAATTGTGTTGGTTAGTTGGCAGTCGAGAGGTGGTAGTTGCGGTGTGACGATTGGCGCTCGCACCCCCTCGGCATCTTTATATACTTCGGAATGGAACTTGTAAAGGGAACGATTATGACTGGAATAACATCTCTTATATTACATCTGATATCTATGGCATTATTATTCTGCATTACGTGTTTTATCTGTATGTTTTAAGTTATTCACCCGAGAGGGCAAACACCCACATGATCAAACCGAACAGCATTAGGACTTCCTTATACAAGAGAGGATAGGATACTCGGCGGGATCATCCTATTCTGCGTTGGCCGAATAGAGTTGCAGTGGTGCGACTTTAGCCATGTCAACAAAACATTCATGTTCATTAGTGATTATAATAGGGGAGTTTTTGTTGGCTAGAATAGAAACAAAACCTATTATTATTTCACTATCAACATCAAGAATGATATTTTTAATGTTAATCTCTTTAGTGATGTTTAAACTGTAATGTCCCCTTCTCGATGATGTGCTTTTCAGTGGTCCATTGGCCTATTCCTGAGACCCGTAGGCTATGCGGAATGAAGAATTAGGTTTCAAACATTTGTGAAGCGAGAACTTACTATTTTTAGTGAGTTAGGGGTTGGTTGTTTGGATGATGCCGTCCTACTGAGCTTTCCATGCTCTGTCACAAGGTGTGAAGATCATGTTTTTTGGAGTAGTAATTCATGACTTACTATTTTTAGTAAGTGGCAGTATGGAGTATTTCTATTTTTGGCAGTGGACAGGGTCCTGGTCTTGCAGCAGTTCTATGGTCTTCTTTACTCTGCTTCATCCTGGTTTCTGTTAATGATCAGCATGGGAGTCATAAGTAATTTAATTAAATATTATTTCCTTGTCAAAGGTTTAATATTTAAATATTTGCATTTACTGATTAAATGTTGAGGATGGCTTAGGGAAAAAATAATTAATTGATATCCATATGTTATTTTCCTAAGTCAAAAGGCGAATTTGTTGGTGGCAATTTAGAGGGATTAAACATCTCTAGTTTAATGTTTTAATATTGCAAAAAAACGCCACCATAAGGCAAAGTTCGAACTTGCTTAGGAAAAGGAAAGTGGGCACCATGTTGGTGGAGACACGAGGCAAAATGAAAGTGAATTTGAATTGAGTTTGGGCGCCATTTGCATTTGCATTTGGGGAGGTGTGAAGTTATAAATGGGCCTTGGGCTCTCATTTTGGCATCTTGAAAATTTGCATCGTTATGCTACCGGATTGGCGTATGAACTTTGAAGCTTCGGAGTGCGGCTCCCTAGTGTTTCCAGTTACGTACTTGAGATATAGTACCTAGCTGCGTGTTGTAATCTATGATATTTTCATTGCATATTTCAGTGTTTTTGGAGTTTGGAGTGATTTCTGGAGTTTTTGGTTTCCCTGTGGCTGAAGCACGTTTTTGTTCATACCTCTCTGCCTGATCGACTGATCATTCTAGGTACTGGTTCAATCTTCCTTCTTGCTGTTGGCGATACATCTTGTAAGTTTGTGGCACTTTTCTCTGAGTCTTGAATTTAATAATGCAAATTGAAATATCTAGCTAGGCGTGGGTTTTAGAGGGTGCATTGGGATGCATGCAAAGTATTTTGAGGTGTTTATGTAGCTCCCTTTTGATTTGTCTTAGTTGTTGCTTGTCTAGTGTTGGTTTGGGAGTGATTTGGGGTGAATTGAGTCAGATTGGAGTGAGATATGAGTAATTTAGTGAGTCTATGGGTTGCTGGTTATGCATTTCCAGCCCGCTGTTTTTGATGTTGAATGAGTTCATGATCATTATCTCTTATGTTCAGCAACATTCTTCTACTCTCACTTTCCTCTTTATTGTAAGGTTAAGTAGTAGTACTACTAACCCATTCTGGATTGTAATCTCATATCCCACTGAAAAGTGGAAGAGGCTGGCTTGCCCCCTATATCTGATAATTTGTAATTCAATCATCCCGCTGCATAAGCGGTCAAGTGATGTTGGTTGTAATGGTCCTCCTGCTGCATAAGTGGTTGAGTTGAGTAATTTGTAATGTAATCCTCCCACTGAAATATTACGGTAGAGTGATTTGTGTCTGCATTATTCTTCTCTTGGCGGGTTCACCGCCAAGTTCCTTGCTTTCCCGCTGGATAAGCGGAAGGGGCTGGCTTGCCGCCCAGTATTGTATTTGCTTTATCATTTCCAGCAAATTAGTGAGCTAACAAACCCGTTATCACCATATGCTCTCACCTTCCCACATTGGGCACTTGGTGATCAAAAAGTGGAAGGGTTGCAATTTCAGCAAGTTTTGAGATTAGATTTTCTAACCTTAACGGGTTATGTGTTTTTTGGTAATTCTTATTGCACTTAAAAAACAAAAAAAAATTATCCAGGATATTACATAAACCTAGGACTAATGTGATGACCTCCATCGTATTATTGATGATAACACCTAGGAAAGAAAGATTAGCCTTGATTAATTTCCCTTGATGGTTCCTAATGAAGCCTACTGCTATTGTGCATCCCATGTGCTTCCTTCTGGCCCAGTTATAAAGCTTTTGTAAGGACACCAATTTGACTTTGGCAAAGTGTTAGATCTTGGGATGAAACTTTTTAAGTGTAAAGCCAAAACTTATAAATAAATTGATCCTTCATATTCGTAATAGCGGGGAGCTTTTCATGTATACCACGACGGTCAACCTTTTTAAGTACTAGTAATATTTTCTCTATTGGGAGTTGGGTGCCTTCAATTAGGTGGCAATTATGATCAAGCCAAATTGTCCATAATGTATAGGCAGTGATTACATTATCTGCTTTCTATATCTAATCTGACTCTGAACTCGAAATTGGGCATGTGTTTAAGAAGTTGAATATATCATTTGTTGCCATCCAATTAAGCTGCAAACAGCTGATGACTTTAGTCCATACTGCTTGTACAGGTTCACATTGCAGGAAGAGATGAATGATTGTTTCTGATTCCTTTTTGCAGTTTGGAAAAATGCTTGGTCCAATCCATCATTTGAGGGACATGCGATTTGGTCTGATATAAAAAGGAAAGACATGTACACACAAAATACAGTTCACAAAGGGTTGAAGACAAGGAGTTGATGAAACTACCTCCTAGTTTCAAAACCCTTATATTACTAATGACATCCATGGTTCATCTCATGAAGCTAGTGAAAAAACTTGCCATCATGTCCCTAATCAATATAATCCACAAACACTATGTGATTGGTAAGACAACCAAAAGAATACCACTATCAACCAAATTACAGAGAACTGATGTTCATAGAAAATGGAAATTGTCAACTCATGCAATATGTCAAAGAATGTTATGCTCAATAAGATAAATAGGTGTAAAAAAATTAATAGTAGCCTTATCCATCCAATAAATCATGAAAATCATTTTACTAAAGCAGAAGAGACACTGTTTGAGAAGAATTACTTAATGATGATTACTTGCAAGAGAAAATTCATCAATTAGAAGTTTTTAACATGCCAGCTCAATCTTGTTATAAACAGTGACATGAATCTGGTTTGCAGCTGGAAATTCTAAGGAATAAAACAAGGAATTCAAAGTAAATAACTACAAATTTCAGGCCAAAATAGATCAGTGTATTGACAACTACTGCAGGCCAGTGAACCTAACAAGGAATAAAGAAACACCTCAAAAATGTTTGATACTTGATTTTGAGAAAGAGAGGAAGGAAATCCTGCAATGGGCCACAGATTTTCAGGTATGTTATCATAAAGTAATAATGATTTGGCCAGGCAAATGACAAATTGGTAAAGTAATAGGGGGTATCACAGCATCCTGAATCTGATATGCAAAAATTCAATAACTTGGATCTCTTGCAGAGCTCAAATCATTCATAGAAGTGAATTCCATAGTATTGCAAGGTGCGCCCTTGGTCCTGTGCAGCACAAGCGGTGGGTTTGCAACATGGCTTAACCGCCTACTGTGGATTCTATGTGTCTGGTGATTGTAGCAGGCATTGACAGGTCGACCTTTTGGTGCAACGGCGACCGTACCCAACAAATGGTATCAGAGTTGGGTCGCAGGTTCAAACCCCGCTTGCGCTGAGGGGGGGATTGTTGCAAGGTGCGTTCTTGGTCCTGTGCAACACAAGCAGTGGGTTTGCGACATGGATTAACCACCTCCCATGGATTCTATGTGTCTAGTGGTTGTAGCGGGCATTGACAGGTCAACCTTTTGGTGCAATGGCAACCGTAACCAACACATAGTTTAAGCAACTGCTTGTCATGCAGGACAACCCATTAGATGGGTGCAAAATTGAAAATCCAGTGTCCATTTCTTCTAGCTTGTCATTTTTATACTCATTTTGTAAACCATTTTCCTTAATCAATTTTGCATTATCCACTTGATCATATGTATATGTCCATGGCCTAGCTGTGGATGCGAATTTTCCTTTATTGTTCTAAAGCTGATTAACTTAATAGAGGAATGTCCTTTCTCATGCAAGAAGTTAAAAACCCAGAAACATGCTAACAATTCTCAGTGATTCCAAAGATTAAAAATCGACATCTACTTTTCATGTGCTTTCATGTTTAGGGATGCAGCAGAACAAACATAAAACTAAAACCATACATGACAAGACAATGATATAATGTAAATAAGATATCCTAAACATAGCACAAAAATATTCAAACCAAAAGATATTAGATATGATTTTCATCACTCACCAATATTGCTCACAGTTGAATTGAATATTTGATATGAACAACGCTACTTATTTTCTCCTGTTATCTTCTAGGGTTAGTAGTGATGTGGAGTTAGAATTGCCACAGATAAGGATAGGCCTTTAATTTTAAGTCAATGCATTTATTTAGGGGTTCCACAAGATTTAATATGATTTTTCAGTTAATCCCTTCATGGTTTGTCTTGATCAACATTAAGAATCCAGTTTGGGCTTACTGAAACATAAACATAAACTACAATGCCAAAATCGCTGTGCATAACTTTAAAAACTGATATCCAAAGTTCTAGCTTGCAAATAATTACAATTAAATGGACCATTGGTAAATCCACATTCCAATTTTTCATGAACATGTTTAACTATTATTTTCTCATTTTTTGGTTGCTAGGTTCTGGCATTGAGACTATAGGTCAAATCAATGTGGTGTCGACCTGAAGCCTATGGACTGCCTTTACAGAAATGGGGTTGAACCTATGTCACATACTAATGCACCCTATTTATTTAAAGAAAACATTTAAGGCCATTTTCAGAACTCCAGAACTTACATTCAAACCTAGGTCACTCTCAATTGTTATATTTGTGTCTCTTTAGTAATCATAAAATTGCTTTTACAATTTACTTGTCTGTTTTTCTAATGAATATCAAATACCAAAATGCATGCAACCATATATACATCACTTTGAAACACTCCATATACCTCAGTCGATCCATTGTAAAGATTGGTACTATTGTCAGCATTGGAAAATTCAATAGATCTTTATGTCAGATAGAAGACGATCAGGTTGATATTCCATATGTATTGGCTTTCATTCCACTTTTGTATTGAAGCAATGAAGACTTCATATAATACCTCCAGTACTTTGTTTAAAAGAATAAGGCAAAACTATTCCAATATGTCATATAGAAAGGTGTTAGTAATTCTCTAAAATTATACAAAAATTGTATTCAAGTGATCAAGTAAATGGTTAAATGGTCTAGAATTGATTAGGAAATAAAAATGAAAGATGCAAATGAAGCAAATGATCTTTTATAGAAACCTTTATGAGGGGATGAGCTCAAGTGAAATTATAAAAGCACTGTCATGCAGAGCAAGTTTGAGGATTTGATGCCTTACGATGGATGGATATAGCCAACAATATTCTTCTCAACAACAAAAGGTAGAAACTCTGATTTTTTTTCCTGCATCCAAGGTTTACAAAGTGGAAACTGTTATCTACAATGAAGAAACCCAACAAACAGCCAAAATTCTTACAAGAATTTTTCCAATTATATAGTAAACCTTTGCAATTACATGATAGTCAAGGTCTAACATATGTCTAAACTTAAATTGAAAATTGAACCAAGCAATACAAGGCGGCCTCACACATCACTAGTGAATTGACTACAGAGATGTACATCATCCCATATTTCCCCCCACAAACATAAAACCTTAGCCACCTTATTGCATAGACCTCTATCTCAAAACAGATTCATAAAAGCAGAGCAGGTCAACAACACCAGTGTTTCTCCCATACTGAATAATTTTTTTAAACGTAACTCACTATCTGCAAAAGAATTAAAAATGAAAATAGGACGATGGAACTAGAATAATCAATAATTTGATATGCATAGCATTATACAACCTGGAGCTTGTCAATGGCCAAAATTGGCATCCAGTGGGTCTTTCTACGAGATCAAAATCACTTGATTCTTTCTTGGACTTCTCATTCTAAATCCAATATTTTCTCCAACATTTGTAAAGTTGTTCATGCTCTCATCAGCTTAGATAATGTAAGGAATGCAACAATAAAATATTCAGCAATGTTTATCTAAGTTTCTAGTATAGGTGCATAGGGACACAATTTCAGGGAAAATAAAAATATTCCCAAAATTGTGGGACGACAAGAGGACTGTGACAAAACTACTATTAAAACAATTTAAAAGCAGCTGAAAACATAGAAGGTGAATAGTGTTAGCATTTTAATTCACACCTATTAGTGCAACACAAAATGGAACACGCATAAAATAAATCTGGTCTTCAAAGTTGAAGGAGAACCCCCCTTGACATAAAACAATGCAATATTCCTTATGAAAATGCTCAAATAACAAACACAAAAGAAGATGATATTGTTGTAATGACCCTTACAAAAAGCATAAATTAGACACAGAAAATGCTCCATAAATAATTATAATTTTTCTTTTTTTTCTGACAACATACTTTCAAATGGATATCTAACAAAGTAATACAACTTACTAGATATTCTAGTATTGGAACTATGCACCACTGAAGATCCCATGATAGAACTCATACTGCACCCTGAGAATTTTCCTCTTCACGATGATTTATAATATAATATCCATGCCTAAAAGGTTTTGTCTCCAAATCATACCTATTGAAACACCACATCCAGCCTAGGAAAAAAAGACAATTTGTCTGCAATATTCAAAAAAATTATCTCCTTTCTTCTTTCCTAACACTACTTTATAATCTACAAACTCCCCATTCGTTGGTAGCTAATTGACTAAACTATCCCTCAACATAGGCTAAACTATCCCTCAACGTAGGCTAGTCAATAGGTACGTTAACTAGGTAGTGAACTGAGAATTGTGACACCAACTCAACTTCTTATTACACAATTCAAATATCCTAACTAAAACTTAATCCTACCCAACTATTGACAAACTCAATGTTGAGGATAAAGACAAAAAAGGCACATTACAAGACTCCCCTTCCCAAAATTGCTTGTCATCAAGCAATATAGTGCTAGATGTTCAAAAAAAAAAATGGCCCCTCCCAAGTAGCATCCTCATTGGGTAAGTTTTCCAACAAACCAAGTATTTTGTGACAATCTTGTCCCTCAACTTCTTTTCATGTATGTCTATGATGGACTTTGGAACCAATAAGAGTTCTCCCTACTCATCCAATGGTAAAAAATCAACAGATGACATAAGATGTTGACCTAGTGCCTTTTTGAGACAAGACAAATGGAAAACATTGTGAATCCGACTACCTATTAACAATTCCAACTCATAGGCTACTTCCATTCTTCTAATGATCCTATAAGGCCCATAAAAGTGAGTCTTGAGCTTTTCAACTCCACTCCACTTGATGGAAATCTACCTATAAGGCTCCAAGCACAAAAAGGCCATGTCCACAACCTCAAATGTTCTCTCTATGGAACATCAACGTGCACAAAACTTTTGATGATTTTGAGCCCAGAGCAAGTGATCTTTGAGTGCCCTCAAAATGTCTTGACTATTATAAACCAAGTCACCTATTGTTAGTAGCCTACTATTAATACACACCAAATCCATAAAAGTTGGAGCATCATATACATATAAAGCCATAAATGATAAAAGAGGTCATAGAGATGGACATGTGATGGGTGGTGTCGTAGCAATGCTCTCTAAGGTGTAACTATTTGACCCATGTTGCTTGTAGTTAAGGATACAGTTCCTCAAGTACTCTTCAACCCACTTATTTACAATTTGTCTACCCATCCATTTTGTGGGTGCTAACTAATACTAGGATGAGCTCAGTACCTATCAAATGAAATAGCTCCTTCCAAAATGAGCTGAAAAATCAATCATCCCTGTCACTAACAATATTCTTAGGTGGTTCATGCAGCCTAAATATATCCTTAAAAAATAATCAGCTACCTAATGTACACTGAATTTTGCAAGAATAACAAAGCAGCGTGCATACTTAGTTGATCTATCTACTATATAAATATCATTAATGCCGTTTACCTTTGGAAGGCTTGTGAATAAGTTCATGGATATGCTCTCCTACTTTTGATTGGGAATAAGTAATGGTTGTAATGGTCCAGCAGTAAAAACATGTTTTGCCTTTCCTATTGACAAGTCGTACAGTCCTTGATCTTTCTAAGTACATCATCTTTAAGGCCCTCCCAAGAGAACATTTTCCTTGTTTCCTTGTATGTTTTATGGAATCCAAGATGTCCTACCATCAGTGCATCATGTGAGGCCTTCAAGATTTTCTCTTTCATCTTAGTCTCAAGCACTAGAAAGACTTTGTCCTTGTATAATATTAAAACATCTACTTATACCTATCATCCTTCATGCTTCCTTCTAAGATGGTAGTAGCAAATGTGATTTTAGCATACTTTAGGCATTCTGAAAAGAGCATCAACTACTACATTCACTTTACCTTTCACATATTCAATATCAAAATTATAGGCTTGGAACTTACCTACCCATTTATCTTGCCTATTTGTGATGTCCCTACTTTGAAATATAATTTAATAATAATAAAAATAATAATAATAAAATTAAAATACAAAAGAACAAAAATAAAAAAAATTAAATTAAAATATAAAAGAACGTAATTGAATATAATTAAATAAATTTAATTAAGTTAATGAATGGTCAAAAGACATGGAAGGAAAAGTTGTGACTCCCTCAACAATGAGATATAAAAGGGAGAATAGAACCTCGTTTGAGAGGGGGACAATTTGAAAATCAGAAGTGCAGATCTGATTTAAATAAGAAGTACAGATCTGACTGTGAAAGGTTGTGTCCCTTCCAAAGGGTAGAAATAATGAAGAGCTGCACTCTTTCAAGGGTGCTAATGGTGAAAGGGTATGTCTCTTGCCAAAGGGCATACATGATGAAGAGGTGTAACCACTCTCTCACATTGAGAGATATAAAGGAAAGGAATTAAAGCCTCCAGTGGCATCACCACAGATCAGATCAGATCAGAACTGTTATTAAGTTACAGGTAGTAACATCTTTGTTCTTGGTGGTATGCATGGGGATGTGTTTAATATGTATGCTTAAAATATGAAGGTTGATAATGTTCTTATGCAGAATTTAATAGTAATATTAATATAGACTGCAATATGTATGGCAGTCATACTTAATATATATATATATATATATATATATAGAGAGAGAGAGAGAGAGATAATGTTTGATCAGACAAATAACAATATTAGAATGTAAATCAGAAAGAACCCTTAAGTTAATAACAGTACGAAGAATATGTTTATATATGATACTTGTTACTACTGTCACATTTATGAAGTTGGGGATTGAGATGTTCCAAAGAGGGGCAGTCTAAATCCAAGCAATAGGTTAAGTCCCAAGATAGGGTGGGGATCAGCGACCCATAAGCCTTGACGGTATAGACCCAAGATAGGTAAGGGCTTGGATCTGTAAACTTTGAGGGGACCTATTGTCTCTAAGCACTTTGTTAATAACATGCATAGACCCTTCTCCCTTAAAACGGAAGTAGTAGCAGGATCTGATATCTAGATTAAGAACTATGAATAATGAAATTAATCTTCTAATGAGGAAAATAAATAAGCATTTGTTAAATAACTAATTGAAAAATATCAATCAATTTTAGTATATTGAAATAGATCGGGTAGGGGACATCACACTATTATTCAAGTCTCATTGCCAAGAAAAAACTTCAAGCTACTGTGGTTTATTTTAACCACAAATCTACCACAAACAATATATTGTCTTAACTTTGCCAAAGCATACATAACGACTAGCATCTCTTTGTCATAAATGAAAAATCCCCTTTCTAGAGCCTTCAACTCCTAGCTTTTAAATGTTATGGGGTGCCCATTTTGCATTGAGAATTTTCCAACTCCCTTTCTTGAATCATCACACTCTACAACAAAGGGTTCTAAGAAATCGAGAATGGCAAGAATAGGGAATGAACTAACTACCTCCTTGAGCTTATCAAAAGCTTCTTCTATTGCAATAATCCATGCGAAGGCTCATTTATTTGTCATGTCTGTTAGGGATGCTCCTAGCTATGGAAACCCCTGCAAACCTCCTATAGAAGTTGCATAGGCCAAAGAAACCTCTCAACTATGTAAGTGTGATAAGGGATGGCCAATCCAAAATGCCTTGAATCTGTTGTTGGTCCACCTACACATATTGAGTAATAATGACATGGCTCAAGTACAAAATATCTATGAACCCAACTCACACTTTGATTCTTTTGGAAATAGAGCCTAATGTAGAATTCAAGGACCATATCTAGGTGTTTCATATGATCCGCTCATGTTTTGTTGTATATTAGAATATCATCAAAAAATACTAGAAGAAACTTCCTCAATTGACCACTAAATACTTGGTTCATTGTGGATACGAAAGTGGTCAATGCATTAAACAAGCTAAATGGAATAGCTAGAAACTCAAAGTGTCCAAAATGGTATCTAAATGTTGTCTTGTGTAAGTTCTCCTTGCGAACACAAGTTTGATAATAAAATGCCTAATCTCAAATCAATCTTCAAGACAGACTTGGAATATCTATTTTTTATTGTCTTTTTGTTCAAGGTTCTATAGTCTATATGCATCTTCATGGTCCCATTCTTCTTTTTCATAAGTATTACTGAAGAAGTAAAAGGGCTAGAGTTGGGTCTAACGAGGCATGTTTTCAACAATTACTTAATAGCCTTCTCTATCTCCTTAAATTTCCTTGAGTGGCAATAAGGAGTGATCATGACAAGCTTTAAGCTTGATTCCAACACTATGATGTTTAAACATCTATTTGGTGGCAAACTTAGAGGCATATCACTAAACACCAAACCATATTCTCCAAAAGAATGTGAATATCAATATAATAATATGTTGCTTACCAATAGATGATGCAATGTGCATGCCCTTCATCACCAAGCAACTTGTCTCTTTCAGAATGTGCTTTCCATATTTTTTGTGTTGTTATCACCTATGGCGACCCCCCAAGCATAGCTCTAAGAGTAACATCCTTTCCTTGTGATTTAAACTTTAACTCTATGAATCAATATTTCTAAGAAAACTCACAAAGAGAATGCAACCATTGCAGTCCTAAAACCATATTTGTTTCACCTAATCCCACAACATAAAAATCATCACATACATCATTGTTACCAAAGGTTAGTTTCATCTATTGCATGATTTTTGTGCATGGAATGTGAATCCATCTACAACAATAACATTGAAACCTGCAAAATCCTTTGCCTTCAATCCCCTCTTGGTTACCAATCCCTCATCAATGAAATTGTGATCGGCCCCACTATATATTAACACATTAATCAACTACCCATTTAACACTCGATGAACTTTGTATGTAATAACCCCCACAAGGAGTTAGCTAAAGTCCACATAAAATTCCTGTAATCACTCAAATTTTAACTCTTTCCTATCACCAAGTTTCCAATGTAGGCTAGATGAGAGCATATAGAGATTAGAACAACAGCAGCAAATATTATAGGAAAGATATTGGTAGCTAGCCACTTAATTTACAATGAAAGCAATTCATAGAATTGATCTAGCCAAACTGGCTGAATGCCAACAGAATAACGTCAATGCCAAAATGGCAAACTAATTCACTCAATTCCAATAAATGCCATTCATGTTTGAAAGTGTTCTAAAAATGAAAGAAGGATTCAAAAGATGAACTAGCCAAAATCTTTTGCAATTAAGAATAAGGATCCAACAGTATACCATCCAAAATCTTCAACAATATAAAATAAAACTACTGTGGGTAGAAAACCTGTGAATATCCAACAACACTAAACTAAGAATGATATCAGAGAATACCAAGCAATAATAAACAAATAATGATACCAGAGTATAACCAGCAAGAATAACCTAAGAATGATTAATCACCTTTTTATCATCGCTGCATCAGGAATATGTTATCCTCAATACTAAAATAAAAAAATAATTGGACAAAGTCTAAAGCTAATTGAAGTCAAAAATAAATTTGAAAATCATAGGGAAATAGCTGGCAAGCAAGGTTGTGCTTGTACAGCTGATTAACTTACTGATTGTCTGCTTGTTCTTTTTGTAAGGTGTTCAAATTAAAGCTAGCATTGCATTCAAAATAGATTATTCTTCTTTCAGGTCTAAGCGCAACTTGCTGCAGTTTCTAGGTTCATTTCCAGAGTACCTGCAATGTAGCCTTGAGCTTGGAATAATGCCAAGACAGAACATTAATGAATGTCTGGGGACACAAGGTGTGCTCAAGTCAATACTTATTTTAGTTCCCCAATATGTCATCAAAGAAAGACTTAGTCCAGAAGTATGTAAACCATCACCCTAAAGTGGCAAACGATTTCAAGTATTGAAATACAAAGGAGGACACGTTGCACCTCCTCAAGAACTATGAATCAGTGTTCAGCATCACCATTTCTTGTCTTTTTGATAAGATGTGAAAGAAAAGAAATACATAATATAGAAGCTTAATTAACAGAAATTCTTAGTGTTAGCAATTATCATAAAGGAACAACTTCTTCAACATGACTCACAACATCCCTTCAATTTTTCCAAAATAGATCTCTCAAAAGACGGATTTTATTCTATATTAGTTGCTTGGTGTTGGTAATGCACTAGTCATATTGTTGCATCATTACCTTGATATTTAACCTTTTAAAAGTCCATTTAAATAGATTAAGGAATTCTACATCATGTCTAAGAATACCAGAAGCTTTTGTAGTATTCTCAAACTTTTTTTAATATTTTAATTGTGATTTTAATTTTTGTGAATATCCCCTTATATATTTTTTCTTTTAGTCAAAGATGTCACTTTCAATCTAAAATTTTGGGGCATGCAAACATGTGATGCATAGCATATTCTGAATCATTTTTTACTCAAAACCCAAACCTCGGGATCACATGAATATGCAAATTGCTAACTTAACACTAAACTTTGAGGTCCATCAGGTTTTGAACTTCCAAATCTATTTTACAATTGTTGAAGATCCTTTTTTTGAACCTCGAACTCATTTAGCTGTCATTCTAATACTAACAATATAAGCATATTGACATTCCAATCATCGTATATATTGAGCAAGACCCATGTGCCACCTTCTCAATTGCATGGGCTCCATTTAAGCATATTTAACATATAAATATATTATTTTTATCACAATATGAATTTATGTTGCTATGCTGCACCTTCATGGCAAATGACTATGATTATGTTGGATGCACAAGAATATGAAATCAGTTACAATCTAAGTCACAAGGTTCGAATTCGAATTCGACAGCCATGAAATTCGGATGAAATTCGACAAGGGAAAAATTCGAAAAAAAATTCGGATAAAATTCGCCTTCTATAATTTTGTTTATTTTTAAATATATGTATACTTGTAATAAATTATCATAATAACGACCCTTGTTGGAGAAAATCCGAGGGCGACCCAACAGTTGCAGACACCCATGACCCAATAGATACAAAGCATATACAAAGAATACTTACGACCAGCTGAGTTGTGTTTAGAGACGGATAGCAGTGCTTTATAGAGGAAATTTGATTAAATTCGATTTTTTTTATAGAAGTTTGAAATTCGATTAAATTCGAACCTCATCCATGAAAATCGCCGTATCCTGTGACTTAGGTTACAATCATGATCCATGAGTAACGGGAAATGTTGCCTAAGGCAAATCTAGAGAATGTAGGCATGCAAAATGTCCTCTTACACCAAAGTAACTGGACTTGACATTGATGCCATCATGTTTTAGGAAATGGTTCATATATTTATGTAGCATCTAGATAAGTATACGGAGGGGAAGAAACTTTGAAACAATTGAAAATCCTTTTTCTCAAACTTCTACACTAAAGGGACTCTTTCAAATTCAAGAGAGTTGGAACCATTCTCTTTGTATTTTCTCACATGGTTTCTCTAGATTATAGCGTATGTGATGAAAGTGATGTGTCTATGACAAATGACAAGGGTAACATGGAAAGAATTTTAGCTCAAAGATGGCAATGCTTTGGGTACAAGTGTATCATCAATCCACATTCCAAAAAGTTTTATTCTTTGTTTCTAAATCTCAGATACCGGTTCTCCCCTATTTTGGCTGGGTCCTGGTCCTGGTCCGTGCCCGGTCCTGGTCCTGGTCCGGTTCGCTCTGGGTCCCACCCGGGTCCTGCCCAAGCGGCTGGGTTCCCTGTGGGTCCTGCCATGCAGGACCCACAGGGAACCCAGCCGCCTGGGCAGGACCTGGGTGGGGGCAGGACCCACAGGGAACCCAGCCGCCTGGGCAGGACCCGGGTGGGACCTAGGGCGAACCCAGGAGGACCCGGGTGAACCCAAGCCCGTGGGTTCCCAAAAACGGGGCCCACGGGTTAGCAAGCATTTAAAAACAATAAAAAAACAATATTTTTAATCTTCTAATTACATCTAAACCCTAATCCGCCCCTCTATGATGCATTTCATGCAATTATGGATTTATGATTTATTGATTTATGATTTATCTGTTATCATCTATGTATCATTGTATGGGAAAGTTACATTGTATGTTTGATGTTTCATATTTGTATGTTTGAACTGTGAACATATATAATTTTGATGTTTGAAGTTTGAACATATATATATATATATATATTAAAAAAAATTAAAATATATATATATATATGTACGGACGAACCCGTACCCGTACCCAAAAAAAAAATTTTTTTGCCGAATCCGCGAACCCGTACCCGAATCCGAACCCGAATCCGAACCAGAACCGGTAACTTAGTTTCTAAACAAACATAACTATAGAGGAGGAAAATCGAACCACTACGAAGGATGGTTAGACCCCTTGAAGATTCAAAATCCAGCTCTCCACTCTGGGCAAACCTTCTGGACACTACAACCTCCAAGTTTCCCACTAGAAGGGAAATGAGTGTGTGACTTAAGTATACTAGGAGATAAAAATACTTAGTCCATAGAAGACGAAAATACGGGTTACAAGGACCTTTTGGACAACTTTGTAAGCTCTCTGCCTAGGACACACATGTGAGTTTAGGACGACAGTGTGGCGCGCAAGCATCCTTTATAAAAATCACGCCAAGATTTGTATCAGAAAGTATTAGGTAACAAGTATAGTGTTTTGTAGACTAATTACTATAAAAGATGCTAAAATTTAAAGTGTAGGGCAAAAAGGAAATAATAGAACTGACAAGAGAAAATGAAGAGATACTCACAGAGCGCCCACAATATGAAGCTCCTCGTCCGAACAACACTCTCCTACACTAATGCCAGACACATAAGACCAAGGACGAAATGTTGGGGGTAGATATGTTTAGAGGTTTGCCACGCTCAAACCCTTGTTTTGGTGTTTCCACCTCCATAGACAGCCTAAGAACGTGATTGTGATAAAATGATAAAAGAGATATAAGCGAGAACAATGAAGTAAAGAGATATGCTTAAACTAAAAACAATGGAATGTGCAAAAAACCCTAAAAGAGTTACCCTCCTTTCAACACCAGAAGTTTTGTAGCTCACTGGAATGAGGAATGGCAATGTCTCCCAAGTTGACAAAGCTTTGATAGGTGATAATGGTGATCTAATAACTGTAAAAATGGTGTAGAGAGTGCACGAAAGCTTGAAATGTGAGCGAGAGAATCCAATGAGCTAGGGGGATGAAATGAGGCCCAAATTAGGTGTAGGGGATTGGCCACCGTCCCAACATCGATGCATGCCCAAAGAGACGTTACACTGCCAAAAAATCAGGGAGTGTAATGCTCCAACAGCCAACTCAATTGTGGATATTCACAGAATGCTAACGTGGCACGCGGATGTCTCTGATGTGTGCCTGCATGCATGCACAATTTGGACCTAACGATCGGAAAAACAAACATGGTGTTGGAATCATTTTTCGTTGCACCAAAAGATTGAACTATCAAGACCCGATACAAATGCCAAATTTAACCCAACCCACAAGAGGCAATTACGCCATGTCACAACTCCCCAAGGAGGTGCTGACCACCAAGTCAACAATCTCCCCCTCAGCACCGACTAAGCCTTCAGCACCCACTGAAGGAAGACTCAAACATGTGACCCAAGGCTCTGATACTAATTGTTGGAATCAATGCCCAATACAAATGCCAGATTTAACCCGACCCACGGGAGGCAATTAAGCCATGTCACGAGTCCCCAAGGAGGTGCTAACCAAAAGGATATATGTAATGTCCCCATTGATAGGCTCTCTAGCACTGCAATTGTCACTGATTTTCTAGGGTTGTGTCAACATGTTCAAAGGGGTACTTTGATGGTACCAATGAGTTCGGATGGTTTAGAGGAGTCATATAATCTTTCAAATGTTATTTCCGACTTGAGGTTTGGGCTCTAACATTATTGGAGGGAGCATCTATTTTTAGTAAGTTACCCAATCAAGTTTGTTTATCATCTTCCATCATCAGCATCACTCTTATATAGTCAATTTTCGATTTTGATGCTTTCAACCATTGTTGCTAATGGGATGTATTATTGAGCTATATTTAATTAATTTTACTAATATTGTCATTTTAATTAAAATAAGTTATTGGGCACCTCAATATTATAGCTCGTTGGAAAGAGAACGAAAAGATTTAAATAATGAAACACTAAAAAGTGACTTTTAGTGTCGAAAATATTCTAATAGTAAAATAAATCAGTTTTTGGAGTTAAAAGGCTAAATAAATTAATAAAATGATTTTTAAAAGGAGTTTCTAGAAAGTTTCTTAAAAACTTACAAAAAGGGGGATTGAGTGCTCATTTGGTGTATTGAAGTTTATTATTGTTAACTTGGTGGTCAGCACCTCCTTAGGGACTTGTGACATGGCTTAACTGCTGCCCGTGGGTCGGATTAAATCTGGCATTTGTATTGAGCGTTGATAGTTCGAGCTTTTGGCGCAACGGCAAACGATTCCAACAATTGGTATCAAAGCCTTGGGTCATGGGTTTGAGTCTCCCTTCAGTGGGTGTTGAAGGCTCAATAGGTTTTGAAGGGGAGATTGTTGACTCGGTGGTCAACACCTCCTTGGGGACTCGTGACATGGCTTAATCGCCCCCCGTGGGTCGGGTTAAATCTGGAGTTTGTATCGGGCGTTGATTGTTCGAGCTTTTGCGCAACGGCAAACGATTCCAACAATTATCTCTTTGTTTGAAAACCTTTGTGGTTCTAGAGATTGGACTTGGTTCATCTCAGCCTTCCTGAGGACAAAAACCCTCTTGAATGAGATTGGCTTCAGTGGTGAAAGATCTATCCTGGCTAATATTTGTTGGAGATATCTATAATGTCCCCTGTTTGAGATTGCCCTAAATCTTGCCTTAAAATTACAGGTTTAACGCAACTCACTGATAGAATTTAGTGTAAATCCTACAATAGTGTTAGCCAACATGGGAAATGTAATTCATAAGACTAATTTATTCTATCAGGCTCGGTTTAATAACAATGATTGCATCTATCAACAATTGCATCAATAATCATTAGTGATATTATTAAATTATATTGAACTTAATAAATAGGCAACACACTTAAATATAGTACTCAACCATATCGGAGGGTTGAATGAGAAAACACAATAGGGCGCCTAGAACATTCCTCATCTAAGCCCAAGAGCATGACTTTGCACTCCTTGGCCCCAAGTAGCAAGCACTTTGGACATCTAGCATGGGGTGGTCAACTTAGTGGGGGAGCCCATTTATGCCTTCCCTATTCGTGCTACTTCATTAACCCACATACAAGTATCTCCACAATCAATAGGTTGCAAAGAAAGTCACAATAGAGCGCCTAAAACATCTCATTTAAGCCCAAGAGCATGACTTTGCACCCCTTGGCCCCAAATGACATGCACTTTGGACATCCAACATGGGGTGGTTTACTTCGTAGGGGAGCCCATTTCTACTCTCCCTCTTTGCACTCCCTTACTCACCTTGCCATGATTGATTGCAGCAATAGAATAGATATTACATATTATTGCCTATATCTAATATATGAGAGATTATGTAATAAATACATTAATATGTTGCAAAAATATTATTGGGTATATTGGTATGTGATAATTATGTATAAAAACATTGTCATTGCTGCATACCACAAAGAGGGTTAGGATATTGGATTGCTCTATGGGATTGATGCTTTTATCTAACTTGTTTCCTTTCAGATGAGTGCAGATCTCAAATAAGGTTGCTCTTATTTGTAATGTCCCTTCCTTAGGCATCTTAGACTTCAGTGGAGGTTGGCCTACTATTAGGGTCTCGTAGGTCAACAATGTGGTTTGGGGACCCAACCGAGGGTTGTGGAGCTCAGCAGGGAGCTTTACGAGCCTTTCAAATTGGAGTCCTAGGGTTGAATCCATGATTAGAATTGAAATATTAAAGTTGGCCTTAAGGGAATAGTAAAAAGTGAATAGTAACAGAGAAGCATAAGAGGAATAGTGAAAAGTTCCCCCCATCCTAGTAACTTCAGTTGTTTTTAAAAGGGGGCCAAGTTCACAATGAGGAATTAGACCCTCAATGTTATTTTATGATTTTTAGGCCGAATAGTAACCCCACAATGGATCAAACTTTCTTGGAGAGGATAGAAAAGCATTTTGTCTATCATTTGAATTCATTCTTATGACTTCATTTGGGAAAGCAGCAGCAAACTTAAGGGTTTGAACAGCTTGGAGCTTCGAGGAATGCAAATTTCTGGGAGAATTTGGAGATTTGGACGAAGACCCATCTCTCTTGGTGATAGTTGGCAGCATTATTTGGGGTTCTAATTGCAGATTTATTAGCTTGAGGGTTGATCCTCTTCAACTAATTGCAGATCAGACCTTCTAGAGGTCACTACAACTCATTTCTAGCATTATCTTAGCCAGTTGTTCCATCTTGGAAATAAGGGCATCAAACCCTAGGTTGTATTTGGGGTTTTAGCTAATATTGGAGCTGATCTTCATATTCAATCAACTGGAAATTGTATCAGACCTATATGCTTAGTGAATTGTATGTACATCGACCATTTAAGTGAAAGAAAGTCATCTTATTTGTTCTTTTTTGTGTGTTATGCATTATTCTATTTTGTATCAGCAGTTTCTTTCATTTAGCATTCAAAAACCATTAAAAAACACTAAAAAACCAAACAAAAACAACAAAATCAGTCAAAACCCTTTTCATCATACGTTGGCCATAGACTTTATCAGCAAACAAACAATTGCAAAAAAAAAAAAAGCTTCACAATTTGGATCAGATTTGGTAAAGATTGGGTTGGGGAGACCTTAAGGGAATAGTAAAAAGTGAATAGTAACAAAGAAATATAAGAGGAATAGTGAAAAGCTCCCCCATCCTAGTAACTTAAATTGTTTTTAAAAAGGTGCCAAGTTCACAATAAGGAATTAGATCCTCAATGTTATTTTATGATTTTTAGGCCAAATAGTAACCCCAAAATGGATCGAACTTTCTTGGAGAGAATAAAAAGGCATTTTGTCTATCATTTGGATTCATTCTTATGACTTCATTTTGGAGAGCAGCAACAAACTTGAGGGTTTGAACAGCTTGGAGTTTTCGGGAATGCAAACTTCTAGGAGAATTTGGAGATTTGGACAAAGACCCATCTCTCCTGGTGATAGGTTTCAACATTATCAAGCTTCAATGTGTAGTTGGTAGCATTATTTGGGGTTCTAATTGCAGATTTATCAACTTGAGAGCAGATCCTCTTCAACTAGTTGCAGATCAGACTACAACTCATTTCCAACATTATCTTAGCCAGTCGTTCCATCTTGGAATTAAGGGCATCAAACCCTAGGTTGTATTTGGGGTTTTTAGCTAATATTGGAGCTGATCTTCATATTCAATCAACTGGAAATTTGTATCAGACCTATATGCTCAACTAATGGTATGTAAATCGGCCATTTAAGTGAAAGAAAGTCATCATAGTTGTTCTTCTTTGAGTGTTATGCATTATTCTATTTTGTATCAGCAGTTTCTTTCATTTAGCATTCAAAAACACTCAAAAAACCAAACAAAAACAAGAAAATCGGTCAAAACCTTTTCATCATACACTGGCCAAAGAATTTATCAGCAAACAAACAATTGCAAAAAATAAATTAAACATTAGAGTTTGGATCAGATTTGGTAAAGATTGGGTTGGGGATCTTTCATTATTCAATTTCTTTGCTTGTTCTCCTTCGATCAGCATATCCTACCTTTCAAATCTGCTCACTAATATATTCATGTCTGTTGTAATAATATATTTATGTCTGCTGTAATGATATATTTATGTCTACTCTGATTCATATGATCTTTCCATTGCTAGGCTTGTTTCATATACCATTTCAATTGTCCAAAACTAAAAGAGGTGACTAATCAAAGATCAATGCTCCTCTTAAAGGGTCAGCCTTAACAATAAGAAGATAACTTTAACATGTCCTTTCAAAGATGTGCCTATGTAGCATTAATAACAAGTCGGCCAGCAACCAAAATTCAACCAAATATTTCTCTCATAGTCGATCATTTTGATTATAATATTTATTCTCCAATAGCAGGTTGGTCAACATTTACCAGCATTTATATAATATATGGTGTTCATTAAAACTAGCACTGCCATATTTAGCCTAAAGTCAGCCATCCTTGGATAAAAGTCAATTTACAGTTGTTTTGCTTTGTATTTGATGCTGCGAGTTGTTATGAAGCCCTAATTTCAGGCGGGGCAGGAAAATATCATTCAAGTATTTCACAATGCATTCAAAGATTGAGGTTTTCTTACTTGTGCGCTATTTATTCTCTTGAAGAAATTTCAGGCCTATGGATTTGATTGGAGATTTGCTTGGTAAACTTATGGACACCATTCATGGAGAAAAATATATTCTTCTAGTCACCTAGCTATTGAAGGATTTGTGGAGCCAATTTAAATATTCTTTATTTTGATGTAGTAATTGCTGCAGAGGTTTTGGGCGCTTGTTTATCTCTCTTCTTCATTGTTGGGCTGATTTGTTGTTGAGGGATTTTCTCATGTTTATGCTGGCTGCTTCATGCATCAGTTGGATGTGGAATTTCAAAAGGAGAAAACTGAGGTCCTGAAAATATACTTTAGCATGAGCATTCCAGTTAGTGTGGGCAGCGCCTACATATTTTCCTTTGCTGGGCGTATGACAGTTTGAGGACAGATTTTATGATCAGACAAGGCAGCGATTCAATCTTTGTTTGGGACAAGCAGTGATAGGAGGGAAAACGTGGATTCTATTGTAGGTCTCCTTGGACATGGGCACCAATCCTTGACTTGGGTTCCACATTCTTGGCGTGGAGAACTTCTTTCTAGCATAGGATCATTGTATTAGCATGTAACTATTTATAGGCATGGAGATTCTTGTTTCCTTCGATATATTGTGGTTGTTTACCGCTACAACTGGTAAATTAAATACAGAAAATAATAATGTACATGACAATGCATACCAGACCCGGCAGTAAAATATATCTTTATTCGCACATGCAATAATTACAGAGAAGAAGACCAGAGATGGTTGGCCAAGGATTACAACAGATCCGACAATACCATACTACTTTACTTAGCGGTACACAACATATTTAAAAGGACCCGACGGTTGCCAAGAGGTACACAACCATCAACCAACCGACACTTAACTACCTGAGAGTGACAACCCGTTTAATACAATTAATTAATACATTGCCAGATGCCAAATATTATCAAATATAACCATAGGCATTTTATGCCAACTACAGTGATCTGCTGTAATGTATTTCAGATTATTATCCATTTTAGACTGAGTATTGCAGCAATAAAGTTCAGAGGCTAATCATTTAAAAATCTGTTCTTTGCTGGTTATATTATGCTTTAAGATGTTCTATTTCTTGGTGTAAGTTTGCTTTCTCTATCATGCATCTATACATTGAGCACAAGCATTATTCCAAACATATTGCAAATCTGAAAACTAAATGCAAGTCGGAAACAAACATTAAAATTTAAAACCATTAAGCAAACTGTTAAAATGACTTGGTAAAGAATGCAATCAGTAAGGGTGCCAATTGTTTGACAAAATAACTACATGACTGAGTGGGTGAAAGAAGTTCAAAAAAAATTAGGTTGCAATTCGGGGTAGCTTACCACAATATATGCATTCCAGAAAGGTTTCATTGGTGACCCTGACGAAGCAAGGACTGGCTGAGGAGGGACCAATCCCAATATAAGGAAAAGCCTGAGAAAGGACCAGAAAGGATATGGGTATATATCTAATGGTTTTGGGCTTTGCTTGATCTGGGTGGCTATTTAAAGCAAAATTTTGCTCCCAATGATTTACTACAGCTTTGATGTAGTTTTCTTCTCCCTAGAATATTCTATGAATTAGGTAAGTCGGTGTTTTTGAGGCTTTTGCACAACCTATTGATTAACCATTGAAATTTTCAGTGCGGATCAAGCTCAAGTTGCATGAATATTCTGCAACGAAATCTGTTGGTATTGGAAGAGAAAACCAGTTCAGTTACAAGAACACAACTTTTCTAATGCAAATAACATTTCATAAAAAACTAGTAGATTTTGAACCAAGCAATTGACACCATATTAAATTACTTGCTGCAACAATCAAAACTATTTGATTTATTAAACAATCTAAAATAATTTGGTAACTTGTACATAAATTACAATTCTATCAAAATATTTTCTACTTTATAATAATGCTGGTCAAAAAGACATTAGCATCCAGAAATCAAACACCAATCTAAGTACATATCCAAAAGTAAACAAAAAAAGATACACCATGTCTACATTATAATATAATATATCAATATCCCAACCAACATTGCAGAAACATCACTCAGAAATCCAAACAAAACACAGACAGGAGAGGAAAAAATGGCATCAGCAGCTCTAAAAAGATGAATTTTTTTTGGCAATGTTTGTTGAAATGTTTTAAGATCTGAAATGCTGCCAGTGCAGGATAGTTTATGCAGCAACATGTACAAGGAAAAGGTGCTTTAAAAGACAAATGTCAATCTGTTTTCAAACAGTTGTCAAAAGGTGAAAAACAATTAAAAATTTATTTTCAACACCTTGCACATTGCGTATTACATGGCACTGTTACCTGTGATAAAACCTTAACTGCAAGGTTTGGTTGGTAATGAAATCCATGAAAAATGGCAATAACATTAGCTTCCATAATTTGCAAACTTCTTCTCAGATGCCTCGTTCAACTACCACTTATCACAGCTATGGAAAAAGTACTATGCCCTTGATATCTGATTGTTCTCTTTGTATCATGGAGGTCCTCAGTAGGTCCCAAACAAAAGATAAGGAATGTGTAGCCAAGATAGTCAGTTTTTGTTTGAGCCACTTGCTAATAGGAGTTATAGATGAAAGCTTTAAATCAGTTTTGTTTGAGCCACTTGCTAATAAGAGTTATAGATGAAAGCTTTAAGTCAGTTTTATTGGCATTATGCATTATTAAAAAATACTTTTTTTTGGTTTTGTTTGGTACTGTAGATTGGACTGATTTGAAGCCACCTGAACTGCAAGCAGCCTTCAATCAATAAAATATGATGGACAAAAGGCTTTCAAGAGTAGAAGCTATGCAATATGACATTACTCAAACTATTTGATTATATTTTCTACTTAAGTTTGTGATAAGCTAGATGTTGAAAAAAGAATAAAACACAGAAAAAAACAGCTCCAGCCAAATACAAATTCCAAAACATTAAACTCCCTAAAAGCATGACAAGTGACTTACCTCAAGATTCAGAACAAATTGTGTTGAGTTGTCGTTAATGCCAATGAGAAAAAATGGGCAGAGTTTGCAGGAAAAATTTACAAAGCGCTACCATAGCATAATTTTTTTTAAATGAGATGAACCAAAACCAATCTCCCTATAGTTGCTGCATCAATCTATTCACAGTAAATGAAAAGTCAATCTAAGAAAATAAGCTTATAGGACTGCTAGACTCTTAAGCTGATGACAAGATTTTGCAGCCTTTAAACTAAAATATTGGTTGCAAGTTAAAATTTATTTTAAGGCAGGGGGTGAGGAATGTTTCAACTGCTTGAAAGTTGTTTTCCCGACATGAGACAACTTCACAAAAAATGCCTTCGTTTTAACAGATAACAACAGAGCTGTTTTAGAATGAAATAAAACACAACAAAAAAATGATCTTGCCACATAAATATTCCAAAGAATAAAAATCACAAAACCAAGGCAAGTGACTTACCTCAAGATTCTGCATAAATTGTGCCGTCAAGGATGCTGATGAGAAAAAATGGGCAGAGTTTGCAGGAAAAGTTTATGAAACCCTAAGACAGCAGAACTTTTTTAAATGAGACAAAGCAAAACCAATCTCCCTAATCTCTCTATTCACAGTCAACAAAAAGTTGATCTGAAAATATCAGGGTTATAGGGCTACTAGACTCTTGAGCTTGAGACAAGATTTTTGCAGTCTTTTAAATGAAAAATATTTGTTGTGAGTTAAAATTTGTTTTCAGGCAAGCGACAAAGAATGCTTCAACTGCCTGAAAATTGTTTTTCCAGCATGAAACAACTTTACAGTAGCATCAATTCCACTTAGCGGAGTGAGACAGGTTTGCCGACATTTTGTGGACTTGCAAGTCCACTTAAAAAGCCTATCAGCTAATTAGAAAGTTTATGTTATCATAGTTACTTTATCTGAGTAATGTTCTACATCAAGTTAAATCTCAATGTATCATACCCTTATTAGTAACCCTTGATTCACATGCTAGCCCTTTAATTCAGAAAATGGCTTTTCCATGTCACCTCTAGCATTGAGATCATTTCTCCTCAATTGAAAGTAATGAAAAATCCTGAAATTTCAAGACAATCCCTTTAGCTTCATCTCCGCCAACTGCGCCTTTTTCTAGGGGGGTATATCATGCTTGTACTAGAAATCAGCCCTTATAAATGAGACATCCATTTATCTAGCAAAAAATGCAGTCAAGATTCAGCTTGAAAAGGTATCATTTCTATGTTCTCTAGCAACCAAAACTTCAAGTGTCAAAACAACTACTGAAGTCCAATCACAACCCTTGAACATGATAATTAACAACATTTTCTTAGGATGTATAATTGTAATAAGAAATAGATGCAGCCCTAATCATATCAAAATTGGAATATTTCAGTTTTGCCTATATAAAACATAAAAATCCTGCAAACACCATTCCAGCCAACAACATTTATATTTGGGGCTCACTACACCCTTGAACAAACATGCATAATTGTAAAAAGTAACCATAAAAGACTTTGTGACATCTTATTGTCAGTTCTTAAGGTGTAGGGAGATATATACAATTGGCATCACTACAGAAAGTAAAAAAATCCTGTAAATGCTGTTCCGATCAATAAAATATATATTTGGGGCCAACATCACCATCTACTGGCATGCAAAATTACAAACAATCATTTTACACAAATTACAGGTGGAAATGAAAAAATTCAAATAGTCTTACCTCCATGCACCTAGCAAGATAGTTTTCCCTACAGAATTACTCATCAGCTTGAAAAGAAATTAAGGATGTAGAGGACGTTCAAAGATAAACCCAAATAATCAATTGCCTTCATAGTATTATAAATGTCCTTGAAACTCATGTTCCGAGGAATTCCCCTACAATGGGACAGATGGGGTATAATAAGACAGGAGAGCTGCATCTGCGGGACCTTAAACTTTAAAGTCGTTACACACATTACATTATCAAGCACATCGTCAAAGGACACATTCCAGTTGGGTTTTACAACAAGCATACCATAGCTTATATTTCGCATTTTCTATTCAAAACCAGCACCCACAATCTTAATCACCATAAACAAATCAGAGACCTGTTTCCTCAAAGTCTGCTATCCAAGGAATTAAAGTTGCAGGTAAACCCAGAAAGTTGAAAAATAAGAAGTTGCCGGTAAACCTCTCTACTAAAAAAAAGAGAGGTTGCAGATAATCCTATTATTAAAAATAGGTGGAGATGTTTACAATTCCCCGATTGCATAGAGAAACTTTGTCCATGAAGCCTTCTAAATCTACGGGAGGCTGGTCCTGCAATTGCCCAATGCTCAGCATTTCTTCTATACTTATTCCACTAGCTCGTACACTGCAATTTCTTCTGCTGGTTTTTCGTGAAATAATATTTAACATTGCGAAAGGCCGTTCCACATTGCACCCACTGTGTCCCGCTTGGAATTGCAGATGAGGCATTAGACGACTGTGTAGATATGTGATTTTTGGACTAAAAAGTTTAGTCCCCATTGTTAACCGTCGGATACAGAGACCAAGCTTTTTTTCTCAGAATTCGTAATCTTATCCTGATATATTCATGTAGTCCATAGTATTCAAATCAACAGCCACATCTGAACTACCCGTTTGACTCGTCTGATATACCTTGTTTTTTGTCCATTACATGGTCGGTTTCAAACAATAAAAGAACTCGCATTTTATGAACCGACGACATGAATTTATTCCGCAAGAGGCATTCTACAGCTGAGACATAAAAACCAAAAAACAGAGGATCTATATTTTTTTTAAATTGGAAAAAAAATTAACTAGGGAAAGGACCCAGTAGTTGTGCACCCTAACTTCGCGCTTCTCAAAATCCTACTTGGAAATTTCAAATCACTCCAATTTTTTTACAGCAGCTTACTTGGCAAGTCCCTTGCTTATAACTAAGGTTTCAGGGCCACATCATCAAATATGATGCCACATCAGCATGCTTTTTGCCAAGGTGTCCAAAACAGCCCCAAAAAAAAGTGAGACCAATAGACGTGCAAAAGAGACCCCAATAGTTGTGAAGCTGACATGGCATCACTTGATTGGTTACTTTTTATAATATTAGTACATTTCTTAACAACCATTGGTACGTTTCCTAACAACTGTTGGTACATTTCCTAACAAAAATTGATATTTTTTGTTTCAAAAAATAGGTTTTATTTGTTCAATTTTTGGAATAAAAGGTATCAACAACCCTCACAACAATTGGAACATGCTCAACTATTGGGTCTTTTCCCCTATATATATAAATATATCATATATGCTACTTTGAAGGTAAAAAAAATTTAAAACAAAGTAAATAATAAATATTTTTTTCTGCCAAATGGCTATTTAAAATTAAATTTTGATAGAGCATCAAGGGGTAACCTTGACCGTCTGGTGCAAGGAATGATAAAGGATATCTACTTTGGGGGAATAATTAAGCTCCCTAATGGTACCAATTATGATATTGAGTATGCGGCTCTTTTTGGCAACCTTACGTTGTTTATGGAGAAAAAACTTCGATCAATAGTTCCCTTAATGTAATTAGAGCAGTTACTTCTAATCAAACCCACAATTGGACATCAACCATGTGGTTGACTCAAATTCAAGAATTGCTAAAAGGAATGGGCTTTTCAACCAAACACATATATCGTGAGGCGAATAGACATCTTGACTATCTATCGAATCACGTGATAGATCAAAGTTGACAATCAATATTCTCAAGCGTTGTTTTAGCATGTTCCAGGTTGAGTCTACAAGGCAATGGACATTAGAGGGAGGATGCCTCCATGGGCATTGGATGACATGGAGATGATGGTCTGCACAGGGGGAAGATGCTTCAGGAGGTAATTGAAGTTTGAACTTATATCCATAATCTGCTTCAGGAGGTAATTGAAGTTTGAACTTATATCCATAATCTTTGTAACTGAACAATGTAAATTCTCTAAGATTAATGAAAGGGAGCTACCCCCTGAAGTAGCAATTTGCCTAAAAAAAGGTAAATAATAAATAATGATTATATTTTGTCTAGGTTTAGATCTATATGTGCACATCTAAACTTGTGTATGGATGTGAACCTGTGATTTAAGGAGACGATTTGGTATATGTTTTAGTTTGTAACTTATTTTTCCTTATTATTTGATATTTGAATTTAGTAAGGATGAGTAGTCTTTACAAACATTTTTTAAGAATATGTTGAACTATGAGAATCATATTTTACTCAAGTCTTTAATAGAATGGCTTTGTGGATTTAAGAGAAAATATTGTAGACAACAACCAATCACATAATAGTCTTAGGATGATGTGATGATGCAAATTTTCCTTTTGTTCTTTTGCAAATCAAATCTAGATGTAATATTCAATTAGTCTTTACAATTCTAGATGACTCATTCCATCACAATTAGTCTCTAAATACACCCCCTTAGTTTGTAATTCAGCACAATTCACACTTTAGTCAACTCATAAGGATTAGTGGAAAAGATGACAAAAAATTAAAATTGAATTTGACATTAGTAATGAAAGGTTCAAATTTATAAGCATGAAGGTGATATAGATCACTTTCACACTTGCATGTCTAAATTGGATCAATAGATGGTAGGTTTAGGCCATTAGATGAATACAAGGGGTGAATGATATTGGGATCAAAGTGGATAAGTTATCAACTTCAACGCTAAATTTGTCATAATTTACACATTAGTATATGCATTTGAGGATAACCTAGTTATCATGCAAGGGTGTCAATCTTCATTTACATTCATATCTTATGCCTTTAAGGTATTGATGTAGTGGTTAGAATTCATATTTGGACTTGTTAATTTCTTTGTAATTTTAATAGTTATGGGAAAAAATATTTTAATAATTAAATAGTTAAATAGTTAAGCTATCAAAAAAGTGAAAAATTAAAATATAACTTATATTTAATTATTTAAAAAGATAATTAATTGAATTTGGAGGGAAAAAATGAATATTTATTTAAAAGAAATGTTAAGTTCTACTTCTAGAGTTTGGATGGAAAGTGATAAAAATGAATTATTAGGAAAAGGAAATGCATTCCATTTTATCAAAGCTCTAGAATCCTTTTTTGCAAAGTTTGGTTCAACTTTTATCTTAAGAATTAAAACAATCTTAGTTTATTCAAGAATTGGAAGAGAAAAACCTTTAGGTTCTCATTGTTAGCTTCATATAGTGGTCAAATTTTTGCATGTAGAAAATTACATCTAATTTTTATTCTAGTATCAAGTTAAAGGATTTATGAATTATTTTAAATTTGTGATTAAATTTATTCTTATTGGTTTTTATGCTTACTTTATATGCTAGCTAATAAACTAATATTGAGGGAAACGGTAATTTTGGTCACCACTTCTAAATAAATCAAAATTCATGATGAAATGTATTCGTACCTTTCAGAAGGAGTTCAAAAATTTGCATATAGAATTACAACTTGTGAGAGTCATGGTACCCTCCAAGCTCTACCATCTCATTACAAAGACCATCACAACATTAAGATAATACGAAACATAAAATACGAGTCTTGGAATTTAAATAATGAGCTACTCCAACCTTTACACATGGTCATCCTCACTTAAAGGAATAATTTAAAAACAAAAAAGGTGAAGTGGAAGAAATTCAATAGGTATGAGGAACACAGGGCCAATTTAAAGTTGATTTCCATAGTTTGGAACTATAGACAACCAAAAAAGGAGATCATTGCTATGCATAAGATCACAATTTAAAACTGCCCACCTTGTGAAGCAATCTTTGGTCAAATTGAATTTTAGTGAATATTTATTTAAATTTTGTTATTGGAAAAATAATAAAAAACTAGAATAATTTTTAAAAATTAAAAATTTTAATAGAATTTTAAAAAATTAAAAATTTTAATAGAATTTCTAGAAATTAAAAGAAAAGGATTATCTTAGTGGTATCAAAATCATTATATATATATATATATATATATATATATATATATATATATATATATATATATATATATACGTGACTTCATGTACAAGAGTCATAGGGAACTAAAATATTACAATAGGGAAAGAGGAAAAGATCTTAGAGCAATCAAAATTTATCGTAGAGAAATAGGACACAAAAAAAATTAAAAAGACAAAGAAGCAATAAATCACAATAACAAGGATGGAGATGGTTCTTGGTTTTAGCGACTTGATCAAGGATAAGAATGGTTATCTCACATGATGACACAAGTTGTCTCTACCATTCAAAATAATAATAAAGTAAGGCCACATAATAGTGAAGTTAGTTCATCAAGCATAAATATTCACCAAAACAATTAGAGGATAGTCTTTGGTTCTACTAAAAAACCTTTCTAGTGCAATTTTATTCATATCTTGAAGAAGCAGTTGTTGAGCTAGAATTTCAAACATCCATGACAGATGACATAACAATCAATTATGATTAGAATATGTTCCTACCAACTTAAATTAGGGAGGCAATATCACTCACTGATTTTGTAGGTTTCAAGAAAACATGTGTAGCCAAAGAGTTGAAACAAGGCCACAAATAGATCCAAGGGATCTCCAACGTGCATTGGAGAAATTGGCACTTCCTATGTATGATGAATCTAATAAGTGTATAGAACATTCTTAAATGCAAAAATCAGACACATTTTTATCATTGAGACCTATGATGGACGATGAATCCATCAAATTTAATAGACTTCACCTCAAAGGTGTGTGCATGAGTAGTGGTATCATAGGTTGATCACTCAAGGACACAATCATGTACACAAATGTGTTAATTTATTAACAAGTTGATTGAGAGATTTGATAAAGTTGATGTGAAAATTTATTTTAAGGAATTATCTTAACTTGAGTAAACCCATACAATTAAGGTCTATGTTATTATTTTTCAAAACCTTTCGGTCATGGTGTTGAATGAGTAGTTTTATTAATAAAAACATTAATTGAACATCTTAGAGGCTTAGTGGAGGATTTCAAACTCACCTCTCTATAGGAAACCAATAAAAAGACTTTATATCTTGAAACTTAAACCACTACAAGAAGATTTTCACCTTCAAGATAGCAAAGGTCAGCACCTTATAGCTAGTCAAAATCAATTACATACAAAAAAATAATATTAGATATTATGGGTAGCCAAAAACCACTAATTTTGGGTAGCAAACTAAGCCATTTAAGAAAGGTTATCAAAATAAAGGATCACCTCAAACCATCCAAGGAAATTGAGACAAAAAACAAGCTCTAAAGAAATAAACTTTTGTTAAAAAAATTCTAAACATAAATGACAATTTCTACATACCCGGATAGAGAAAACTATGCAAACAAGTATTTAGAATCCACATGCAAAATAACATGCAGCATATCATCAAATATGACACAAGATGTACCCTAGGAAAACCCTCAAAGTGGGGAAAAATAAACCTCCAAGAGCATCCATCACTCATGTATTATTCAATAATGAAATCACTACAATGCATCTTTAAAGTTCTCCATGAAAACCTTTGAAACATAAGCTCTCTACAAGCACTCCATTTGAACAATCGTGTCACCACACATCCTATGCCATTCTTTTAACCCTTCCGAATGCAAGAAATATATTCTCACAACCCCTTATCCAAATTAGCCAACCTTAGACAACTACCCATGTGCTTGCTTTTATAGATTCAAGCTCCGACAAAACCTCCAAGTGCTTTTACATAAAACCATGTGACTAATACATGATATTACAAAACCATTAACCCCTCGTTTACTTTTTGGTACTAAGTTTTCCCGATATTCAATATTTTCCCAATGTGCAACCCCACATTAAGTATTTAATCCAATTTTACATACAACACATAAAGTGACCCAAGAATGTTAGCCCCATGTGATGCACACATCCCTAGGTCCCCTACTTGCACCACAAATAATATTAAATTAAAAATTTATAGTATTATGCAAGGTGTATAATGCACCTTTTCCTAACATATTTTCTTCACATGAAAAGAGTTTTGGGAACTAGGCCACAAATGTCTTCAAAAAGGACAAGTACATTATATTGAGGTATTTTTTGAGGACAAGGAATAAGTGGAAGGACGTGAATAATTAAGAGAAGAAACAAAATCAAAAGTTACTAAAGGGAAAAATATTTTTCGTAGTGCCCATGCTAAACTTTTAGGTGCATTTTGGTATCACCACTTAGAGTCCATGGATGTTCAAAGGAAATGATGTGATTGTATTTATGGATAGTGGGACAACCCACAACTTCATTGATGAGAGCTTGATAACACAAAGAGGTCTCCAATTGAGAATCTTAAGGGATTTAATATTACTATGGTAGATGGATTTACTATACCATAAACCAAGAGGGTCAAAGGATTGGACATTACTCTTGGTAAACACAAAAATATTGATGATTTCTATGTAGTAGGAATGGGCAAAGAAAATAAGGCTTTAGGAGTATGATGATTCCATTCCCTTGAGCAATTCAAACCAAAATACAAAACCATGAATTTGAAATTCCAAGATGAAAGTAAATAGGTTATGCTTCATGGTATGACTAATGGATTTCCTACTTCAATTACAACTAATGGCACAAAGAAAGTTGCTTCATGAGGGAAAAGTATAGTAGGAAGCCCATTGCTTTATGAGAGATACATCTACGTCCAATTTGATAAGGTACCTTATCATGTCTATATATTCACTTTATTTTGAACAGGCAATTAATTGATGAATCAATTGTTTAGCTCCAAGACAATTTTGTATTAGAATGTCTTCTTAAGAAAAACAAAAATTGCTTGTATAGAGTTGGATCAACAAGAAAATTGGTTAAAACAAGAGGATATAACTAATTTGCAATTATTTTCGATAACCAATTGTTGTGTTGGATACAAAGATATATTATGATAACTCAATTTTTTAAGAGGACCTTTAAGATGACCATATTAAGAGGCATGCACAAGAGAAAGTTGTCTCACTAGATAGTAATGATGATTTTGAACTGGCTAAAAAAATTAGACCAATAGTTGAAAGTAAACCATTTGATTATTTTTTAGATTATAGTTCAAGGCATAAAAGAAATGATGTTTATATAATATTGAGATCATTGTAAAATCCTTCAATTCTATGCAAATTTATCATCAAAAGGAGGGTAAAATAATTAAAAAAATGTCTAGATAGAAGGATATGTGACTCATATGTTTCATTGGAGTATTTATTTCCAAGAACAAAGTTGTCCTCCATTTAGGGATTGTAATTTTCTAGATAGGGCAACCACATTTTTCTCTTTTTGCATTGATTTTGATCCATTCTAATCTCTTAATATTGGTGTTTGTAAGGATTTGAATCTATAAGCATATAGTAATATATTTTGGAGAAGATTGTTTGACATATTTACAACTCTTGTTGTACCAGATTGGTGTAGTGAAAATATGGTGAAGAATTCTTGAGATTGATTTGGGATACTATATTTGTGGAAGGGTTTAGTTGGAAAGAGTTGTTGGATTGAATTTGTAGCTCATGGACAAGAAATTTTGGAAAGAGGAGACTTCTAATGTCCCTTTTTTTAGTCCATTTCAATATTTTTTTAAACTCCAACTTTCTTGGAGAGTACCAACTTTATTCAAAGACTATTTTAACATTGGCAAAGTGTTCTTGGAACTAAGATGCGTATAATGGTACTTTTCATGTGTAGGTTTTACATTTGGAGAACACATCATAGTTTTTGGAGAAGTTTGTCATCATGGGAGAGCACCAATCTTCATTTAATTTGATATCATATATACTGAAAGCATTGTTGGAGTATTCAAAATTCATATTTGGTATTGTTAATATTTTATATAACTTTGGTGGTTGTGCAAAAAAAATTAAATAGTTAAATATTTAAATTGTCAAAAAGTGGAAAATTAAAAGACATCTTATATTTCATTATTTAAAAAAGTAATTACTTGAGTTTTGGAGGATAAAATAAATATTTAACTTTAAGAAATATTAATCACCTCTAGGATTTGGATGGAAAGTGATAAATATATTTTTTTAGGAAAAGGAATGGCATTCTATTCTATCAATCTCCAAAAAACGTTGCTTAGGTACCTTGGTTTAGCTTTTAGTCCGAGGACAAAACCCCTCTTGGTTTATTCAAACAATTAGAATATGGAAACCTTTAGGTTCTCATTGTTAGCTTCATATTGGGGTCAAATTTATGCTTATAGAGGATGATAAGTTATTTCAATATCTAGTTGCAGGTTTTAAGATTTTTTATCATAATAAATTATTCTCAAGTTATGATTGGAACTTATGCTTATTTTTTTGATAGCTAAATAATTTTATATTAAGAAAAATAATAATCTTTTAGTACCACTTCCAAATAACTTAGAATTCATGATGAAATATATTTTAGATTTTAAAAGGCATTAGTTTATTATTTTGAATTGCTTGGGGGTTTTTGTACCTCTAAGAGGGAGTGTAGAAATTTTTAAATAGAAGCATACCTTGTGAGGAGTCATGGGACCCTCCAGTTCTTTTTGTCTCATGAGACATCAATTAAAATGATTTATTTTCAAAGGTGTTTAACCCTTCTAGATATACCTATTAGAAAGTAACTTTATGTTGTTTTCCAAAATAGAATATTTATACTTATATTTTATTTTAAATATAAGGTAATCCTTTTGTATACATAATAATGTAGACCAAAAAAAAGAAGTCAAATTGACTTATCAAACCCTTTAATCTACATTAAATGCAATCTCAGTTAGAGCAAAGAAATCAACAATAAATGAATAAAAAAACTTTTTTTTTCTCATATTTATTTTTGTTGCGCCATGAAGGTGGGTGAGCTCATGGACAACTGGGATGTGGTATTTGCATGTGAAACATCACGATAAATTAAATTCAAGATTGATTAGAAATTTAGCTAAGAATGGAGATTTTTGTAGGTTTACCGAAAGTATGGTCAATGGTGGAGATCTAGTAAGAGACAAATGGCTTAAATTAAGTTGGTTGAGAGATTATAAAATGAAGAGAGGGGAATAAAAGTAAATTTAAAATTTGTTTTTTTGGGATATAGTTATGAGATGTGTGGTAGGAAATAAAAGAAATATTTAATATTATTTAGTTATTTTAGGAGTTATTTGTGAAAAATTAAAATAATGTGGAAGGCGAACTAGCATTAGAAACTAGAAATTAGTAGAAAATGTATTAGGTATTAGAAATAATTAGGGGAATATTAGGATAAAGTGTGATGAAATATCAATAATAAATTTTTTCTATTTTATGCGATATTAGGAATATTAGGATACAATAATTTAGGATTTGGAGATAAAAGTATGTGTCAGCATTTTCTCCCTCTTTGAAATTATTATGATTAGAAGAAGCAATATTTTTTCAAAGAGGTAAGAAAGTATAGATGTGGGACAAGATGGAAAAAGGGATGGGGCTTATTAAAAAAAAAGTGGTTAAGATGATCCACCTTGAGAGACTATGGGGGATTGAGAAGGACTCATGTAGGCTATTGAAAAGATAAGGGAAGGAGAACATGTTATACAAAATAATGCGGGTAACCTAATTTTTGATATAGCAACTAATGCTACATACTAAGTTATAAAGACTGTGATGACAATGTGTCAAATTCATAAGGGATTGAAGGTCATAAGAAAATATATTTTGATGGCACCATGATATGAGAGACCATGATGTCGTGCATTAGTTATGTTGCAAGGACTACTATGAATGCAATCTAGAACGATAACACACACACAAAAAGAAACCCAAACAAATATGCATAAACGATACACACAAAAATGATGTTGCCCCTGGTCAAGCTAAAAGTTGATAGTGATTGATGATGATGATAGCATTTTTTATGTGGGAATGATATGTCATGACAATATGAGGATGGAGGATGATAAAACATAAGATCTAAAATAAAACATTCAAAACCATTAATCTACATCATTTGTGACTTCGAATTAAACAAAAAGACTCAAAATGCACACATGAAAACAATGAAATGTTACCAACAAATGGAATATTTTATATGCTCTGAAATGTTGAAAATGTGGTACTCGCATAGGAAAAAAGAGAAGTTTCTTCTACCCTCTGAGCTTGACCATTGGTGCGGTGGTGCCTCCTACAATGTAGCGCTCTTCTTTTAGGGACATCATTGATCATGGGCTCCCGAGCTTTGGGGTGAGGAGTGTAGCATGGGATGCACAACCAAAAAGGAGTGGTTTGGCCTTTGATTCACAAATTCTCTATAAGGCCTACTCAAAAACCCCTCTCAACTGCGTTGCATCTCCCCCAGTTTTGTTTTTATCTGAAAACTTAGAGAAGGATGTCTTTGATGGAGAGTAGTTTTACATCACTAATATATTGAGTGGCCATTTCAATTGATTTTGGATAAAAAAATTTAGACTTACACAATTGGATCACAGTTGCTTGACAAGCGATGCTCAAAGATAATGTGGAAGTTTACCCTTGTGCTCAAGGATTTTTTATTGCAAACAGGATTAGGACACTATCCTCCATGAACAATGGTGTTGGGTCAAAATCTAATCCTCCTCAAACCCTGGTATGTCCAAAATTAAACCCCTTCTCTAAATCCTTTTTTATGAAGCCAGTTTAGGTTCGTCTTCCAAATGTTTCGCTATAGTTCTAGTTTGAGGATTGTTTGAAGCTTTTGGAAATTCTTTGAGTGGCTTTTTGGCTATAGACACTAATGCCTCCAATTTCACTCACACAACAATTGCTCACATTCTTGTGGACTTTGACATTTTAAGAGGTCTCTATGGAAATTACTTTTAAGATTTATGATTGCAGTTTGCCACAACCTTTGGACTACGAAGGCTTTCCCTTTTGGTGTAGAAGATGCTTTGAAACTAGACACATGGCCAACAATTGGTCCAGACCTAGAAAAATGTTGAGCACCAATCTTGGTGGACTAATGCTCTTCCACATCATATTTTTTGTTAATGCTCCTTCAAACAATGTTGAGAAGGAACCTAAATCTCCTCAAGAAGTGCAAGTTCTTCCTTTATAGAAGAAAAATGTGTAGATTAAGAGTAACATGCAAACAATTTCTAATGTAGTACCTTTTCAAACTTGAGCTACTATAAGATCTCCTTAGTAGTTCTAGTTTGAGGACTAGTTTGGAGCTATTGGTAATTCTTTGGGTGATTTTTTGTTTGTAGACACTGACAAATCCAGTTCCACACATAACATTTGTTCACATTCTTCTGGAATTGGACATTTCAATAGATTTTCTCAGAGATTACTTTTAAGATTGATGATCGTGATTGGCCATAGCCTTTGGACTACAATGACTTGGCATTCTGGTGTAAAAGATGCTTTGAAACTGGACACATGCCCAACAATTGGCGTAGACCTAGAAATAATGCTAAGCACCAATATTGGTGGATTGATGCTCTTCCGCACCATTATTATATTAATGCTCATTCAAAAAATCTTGTGAAGGAACCTGGATCTCCTTGAGTAGCGCAAGCTCTTCCTTTGCAAGACTTAGATGTACAAATTTGGAAAATCATGTAAAGAATTTTTCATGTAGTACATTTTCAAACTTCAACTACTAAAAGATCTCCTTAACAGTTCTAGTTTGAAGCTATTGGATATTCTTTGGGTGATTTTTAGGCTATAGGCAATAACACCTCCAATTTCACTCACCCAACATTTGCTCATATTTTTGTGGACTTGGACATTTCAAGAAATCTCCCTATGAATATTACTTTTAAGATTGATGATTGTAGTTGGCCACAAACTTTGGACTATAAAGGTTTTCCCTTCCAGTGCAAAAGATGTTGTAAAACTGGAAAAATGGCCAATAATTGGTCCAAACCCAAAAATAATGTTGAGCACCAATCTTGTGGGTTGATGATATCCCAAATAATTATGTTGTTAATGATCCTTTAAAGAATATTATGAAATAACTCGAATCTCCTAGAGCGGTGTAGGCTCTTCCTTCATAGGAGATAAATGTGTAAATTAGGAGTAACATGCAACCAATTCTTGATGTAGTACCTGAACCAAGGGAAAAGCAAAAGAAGGTGGCAATGGTTAGTATCAATTCAAGTAAACACATAAACTACATAAACATGTATGAAAAATACCATTATACCATCCAAAGTCTTCTCTTGCTCCTCTAATAGAGCCTTTGGTGAAGCAGAGAATGTGCCCCTTCCTTGTTTGATTGGATTGGCTCTTGATTTGGATGTGGATTGCTCTCCACAACAACAACAACAACAACAAAGGGATTGGATATGAAAGGGATGGATTAATAGGCTAAATTTGGGATGATTTGGGCATTACGAGGACATGGTAGATGATTTGAGCTCTCAAAAGTCTAACATAATATTACTTGGGTGATGGATATCAAATGTGAGGGAGGAGAGTCCAATTTATAGACTGGAGGAGGCCAAAATGCAGGGCTAAGATTGATTTGAAATGGAGGGTGGAGATTGAAGGAAAATGATGGGAAGGATTGATAGGACAAGGTGTGGAGATCAAGAGATTTCCTATAAAGGCATTTCTTGTCTCAACACTCTTCAAGGTGCATGGGGAAGAGATCCCTAGCCACATTGGAGAAATAAAAAAGGAATTAAAAATTCCAAATAGAAGATTGCATAGAAAGAATAAAGGAGAAAAGGAATTAAAAAGTCCCTGGGAAGAGAGGGCATGGGAATGTGCAAAGGATTTGAAATCCTTTGACAGGACCAAAGTAGGTGCATTTAAGGTTTGGAGGATGAAGGGGGACAAACCATTTATGGTAATTGGTTGACTTGTTCCTAATCTTAAGGATTATGATTGTGCAAATGATTAAGAAGGATGATTAGATGGGTTAGTGAGGGATTAGAGTGCAAGTGGGAAAGTTAGGAGGATGTGACATGAGAATAGAGAATTAATGGAGGAATATAAAATTGAGGGATAATACTAATCATGGTTCTAAAAGAACTAATTAGGCTAAGTGGAGATTAGGGAAAGTGATTTGTAGGAATCACTTTAGGTTAAGGTAATTAATTAAAATTAATTAAGTGGGATTTAGAAGAACAAGAAAATAATTAATTTATTTGATAAATTAATTATTAGACTATAGTGATGGGTATGTGCAAGATCATGGTGTGCCAAAACAGGCCCTTGAGTGGCAATGAAATTTCAAAAAATCAGAGTTATGCAACTTGACATTAAAAATTGAATAAGTTACGAACATTATTTTTAAAATATGTAAGCAGAGAATCTATAGAAAATTGAATGCAATTTCTAAGCTACTAGTTGTTTTTTAAATTAAAAAAAATCCTATTTGAAGAAAATTTCAAATTTCAATGTAGTGGTACAAAAATTTCAAGAAAAAGATAAGAAGTAGGTGTATGTCTGACCACCCTAATCACAATCAAATCATAATATTTGTTATAAGATTTATAATATAAGTATTAGACTCATGTCCGGATGTGACACATTTTTTTTTTATAATTTTTTATAGAGTAAATAATTATTTATGAATTTTTTACTACAACTTTTCAGAAATTCAGAAACTCCTATGTCTGACCACCTTAACTTGGTCAAAACCTTATGAAATTCATTTTAAATTTTTTTTTTCCCTATATTAGATGAATCATAGGATGTGACACATGTTTTAGATTCAAAAAATCTTATGTCGTTTGAAAGTTATGAGTATTTTTCAATCAGTCTATCAATTGGGGCTTTTCTCATAATTCAATTAGAAAATAAATAATAATTATTTATTAAAGTCGAAATAAGACAAGAATTATATTGTTGGAAAGCTGAGAACGTCCTTAAAAAACCCTTTTCATTTTATCAATTTTGGCTATAAAAAAAGTCGTCCACCACCAGTGTAAAGTCTGGAAAATCAAGGAATACTGAAAAACACGTTTTTTCAGTTGACTTTCCAGGCTTGTCACTTCCAAGCCAAATCCCAAAGCAAACCCAAACCAAAAGATGGAGGGAAAAATTTGTGTTTTAAAATCGGATATCCATTTTTGAAAAAATAAAAAAATATATTTTAGTAAATTGGGCATAACTTTTGCGTTTTATATCGAAATTTTGATTTTTTACAGGCGTTGGAAAGGTAATTAAGAGCTCTATGATATGGAATAGGTATATTTTAAATTATTTGTTTTAAAAAATAATTATAATTAATTTAAATTCATCCTTCATTTTTAAAACATAAAAAACTCATGACTTTTTCATATGATTTCCCTATTGCATGAATTTTTGTAACAATCATCTCAAAATAAACTAAATAAGTAATTAATTAATAATAGAAAATTTATGAATTTTATTGAGTTCGATAAATTTTGATAAACCATGTTATCTATGTTTGTTCATTTCTCCACCTCTCTCTCCTAAACCTATCACTTCACCTATTTGTTTCTCCCTCCCTCTCTTTTGTCCATATTTATACATCTCTCTCTAGACCTATATCTCTAACTATCAATGAATACCTCATTCAATCTCTCAAGCTCTACAAGGTGCTTATAGTTCTACCTCTTCATAATTTCCTCCTCTATGTCACTCTCTCTTCCCTAAGATCTAGACTAGTCTCTCTGCATTTCCTTCTCATCTCTAGCAACAAAATTCAGAGGGGATAAGGAGAGGCGTAGGGAAGTATCAAAAAAAGGATAGGGGGAGAGAGGTGAGAAGGAGATATTAATTGGGGGAAGAAAGAGTGTGAGAGAGAGATATATAAGTAATTAGGTGGAAGGCAAAGAGAGAGAGGGAGGGGGTGATTGGGGTGAAGAGAGAATGAGAGGGAGAGTTTGAGATTATTAGGGGGTAGGAGGAGAGGGGGAGAGGGGAAAGTATCACCAAAGAGAGAAGAAATACGGGGAAAAAGGTGAAGAAAGACATAGACCCCTTAGGACACCATATGACACCTTAGGTATTGTTAGGGGTCATATTGTGTTCGAACGGATCATATGGTGTCCTATGACCCCTTAGGGCACCATATCATGTCGTTGGGGGTTGTATGGTGTGCTAAGGGGCCATATTGTGTCCTAAGGGGTCACAAGACATCGTACGACCCCTTAGACACCATATGATCCATTAGGTTTTTTAGGGCTCATACTATATCCTAAGAGGTCATATGGTGTCCCATGACCCTTTAGGACACCATATGACCTCTTAGGACATCATATGGTGTCGTTATGGGTCTTATAGTGTCCTAAGGGGTCATATGGTGTTCTATAACCCCTTAGGACACCATATGACCCCTTAGGCTACCATACGACCCCTTGGGACACCATATGGTGTCGCAAGGAGTCGTATGGTGTCCTATGAACCCTTAGGACACTATATGACCCATTAGGTGTCATCAGGGGTCTTATTGTGTCCTAATGGGTCATATGGTGTCGTATGACCCCTTAGGACACCATATGCTTGATAGTTTTGATACTTAATATAAGTATAGATCCAATAGCCAACAAGATGAGAGGGGGGGGTGAATCATACAAACTTAATTATCCGTAAAAACATCAGATTCAACCTCGGTAACATATATATCAGTAATATAACCAAAACTATTAAACATGCAAACTCAAAAGCATATGAACAATATAAACCTCATAACACCAGATTTAACGTGGAAACCCAAATAGGAAAAAACCACTATGGGATTTCAGACCCACTAAGGAATATACTCTTCTAGAGTATGCTCGGTTAAAAGCAAATCCTGTTAAAGATTACAAACACATTGCTAGATGTGACCCGGTTAAGGGATTTCCCTCAAATCTGTTAGGATCTTCACTTTGTTAGAAGTGACCTTGTTAAAGGATTTCAAACACTCAATCAGAATGTCACCTTGCTAGAGGGTTTACATATAAGACTGTTAAGTCCACTCGGTTAAGAGACTTTCTGTCACTTTCACAAAATAACAGTAATAAAAATCTATCTGCAACTTCACATCTAAAATGCTAAAGCAGATTCTTATTTGTTCAATACAATCTAGACATAGAACTAATCTTGTCTATCTGTTGGGCTTCTATACTCTGTTATTCAAATAGGTCTTCAAGCTTCTATGCTCGGTAATCACTATGTAGTATCCCTATGCATACACTTGCCCGCATGCATTGTTTATCAACAATTTCCTATTTATAAACAATTAGATAACCACTTAATCTCCTTGATCACATTTCCCATGATCAATCATAGCCATCAGATCTTCAATCTTGTCTAGGTTTAATGCATCTTTCAATCTGAAAACATTTTACCTCGCCTTGGAACTTGCATATTAGTCTTGGAACTTGTGCCAGGGTATTGCAGTTCAATCTTTTCATTGCCTTAGATTCATTAACAAACTTCATTCATGGCTTATCAATCATTTAATCCGCTCCATCTCATCAGCTTCCTTCATTAAATATCGCATGTAAACATTTAATGCATTCTGTTATAGTTCGGTTACAACTCGATAACAACTCAGTGAATACTAAACTTCACTCGGTAGACATTCCGCCTTCATTAACCGATAGCGATAACCTTAGGGTTTATCGACTAGGTTCTTTGGTTGATAACATAATATAGTATTAACCTTTACAATTTACAACATATGTATGATGTTAAAACAATATAAAACATCATGATCTCATCATTGTCTGACTCGGTAGTAGTTGCCCATTAAATACCTTATTCATCCCCTTATTCATCATATTCTTTCTTGTGTCTTTTACTGACATCTTTATAATCTTCATATCATACTTCTCAAGATATGGGAACATCATACTGAATTAGAAAATCAATTTCTTGACATTAATGACAAAATAATAATATCAAGACAATTAAACATCTTTAATCAGTTATATCCATAATCATCAACAACCTTCTCAATATCCTTATGAGATGCCAACAATCTTTCATTGTTTGTTATAATGCAATATTGCCAACAATGCTTAGGAGACTATATGGTGCTATGGGTCATATGGTGTCCTAAGGGGTCATATGGTGTCCTATGACGCCTTAGGACACCATATGACCCCTTAGGATGCCATTTGGTGTTGTTATGTGTCGTATGGTGTCCTATGATCCCTTAGGTGTCATTAGGGTTTATTTTATGTCTTAAGGGGTTGTATTGTGTCCTAAGGGATCATATGACCCCTTAGGACACTATATTACATCGTTAGGGACCATACTATGTCTTAAGGGGTCATATTGTGTGTTATGACCCCTCAGAACACCACATGGTGTCGTTATGGGTCGTAAGGTTTTCTATGACCCCTTAGGACACCATTTTTATATTGTTATGGGTCGTATAGTCTCCTGAGGGGTCATATGGTGTCCTATGACCCCTTAGGACACCATATGGTTTCATTATGCATCGTATGGTGTCCTAAGGGGCCATATGGTGTTCTATGACCCTTTAGAAAACCATATGACCCCTTACGAAACCATATGGTGTCATTAAGGGTTATATGGTGTGATAAGGGGTCATATGGTGTCCTATGACCCTTTAGAACACTATAAGACCCCTTAGGTATCATTAGGTTTCATTTTATGTCGTTAGGGGTCATATGGTGTCCTATGAACCCTTAGGACACAATATGACCCCTTAGGTATTGTTAGGGATCATATTGTGTCCTAACAGGTCATATAGTGTCCTACGACCCCTTAGGCCACCATATGGTGTCGTTTGGGATTGTATGGTGTGTTAGGGGGTCATATTGTGTTCTAAAGATTCCTAAGACATCATATAACCTCTCAGGATACCATATGACCACTTAGATATCGTTAGGGGTTATATTGTATCCTAAGGGATCATATGACCCCTTAGGACACCATATGACCCCTTAGGACACCATATGACCCCTTAGGACACCATATCATGTCGTTATGGGTCTTCTTGTGTTCTAAGGGGTCATATTGTTTTATATGACCCCTTAGGATACCATATGACCCCTTAGGACACCATATGGTGTCGTAAAGGGTCGTATGGTGTTCTAAGGGGTCTATGGTGTTCTATGCGGTCATATGGTTTTGTATGACCCCTTAGGACACTATATGACGTTGTTAGGGGTCATATTATGTCCTAAGGGGTCATATTGTGTCATATGACCCCTTAGGACACCACATGGTGTCATTATGGGTCGTATGGTGTTAGGTCTCGAAGACAACTGAGAGGGGGGGGGTGAATCAGTTGTCAAATAAATTCAAACCAAAACAACTTAACCAACTTATTGCTTAATACCTGTAAACCAGTCTTTTATACCGGTGGACAGTTTTATCAGATAATTGCAATACCGGTAAATATTAATGCATGAAACAAAAAGACAAAGTCATCCACAATACTTAACACCAATATTTGTACGTGGAAACCTTGTAAGGGGAAAAACCATAGTGGGAAACCTTACCCACAATCAAATGATACTACTGCAGATAGTAAGTGTATACAAATGGGGTCTGCACATGCAGAAAGGCCAAGCGCCTAGAGGTCACTGCTCAAACACAAAATAGGAGTCACACTGACTACAATTGGATGGTTAAATCCAATAAGAATGTACTGCTCAAAATAGCATATTCATATGCTAGATTTAGTACCGGTGTAGTTCTGATATGCTTTCACAAAAACCTTGCTTCACCTTCAAATGATGTCTGTGTGTATAGCTCTGCTTATTCTCGCATATACCTTCTCACAATTCTTCTTCGCATTCCACACACGATCTTAAAAATAAGATCTTACATTTATACCATAACCTAGGACCAATTTTAGTAGGTCGGCTCTAAAGGATATTACAATAAAATCAATTTACAAATAAATTAATGCTCGATACAATAAACGATTCAACATGTCGGCTTAATGCATTTACAACAACAATAAATCATCTCCATAGCATGCCATGTTAATCTGGAAAAGATAAACCTGTCGGTGTATAACCTGGACCTATTTTTCGGTAACAAAAAATATGCAAATATGAATATACCAATAATCAAATCTCCAAGACAAAGTGTCCAAATGACATCTTCGACATAACCAAGTGTTTTCCATGCCATTCTAAGTGTCGGTGATCATTATATCATGTCGGTGTACCAGATACCGGTGACTGTGCATGAGTCATTTGCTTGCCAGTGAATGTTGCTGATTCTCCAAAGTGATTCTCCAAAGTGCCAGAGTTGATAAGTGTTAGTAGGTGTTGACATCAATGACAAAACCATACCAAAATACCAACAATCTCCCCCTTTGGCATTGATGGCAACACAAGATGGAAAAACCATCAAAGTGCCAAAACAGAAATGCCAAATACCAAAATACCAAAATATAAGTAATCTCTCCCAAAGTAACAATCTCTCCCCCTAAGAGTGACGTGTTTCCTTGTGTTTTTCCATACCAATCTCTCCCCCTTTGACATCAAATGCCAAAGTTACTATAAAACCAAGTTCATATACAAAATACCAACCAATTTAGTATACCAACTACTCCCCCTGAGAAGTAGCTTCCTCATCAAAGCCAAAGTAAAAGATTTCTCTGTTAATTCTGTCGGTTGATGACAAACATCAACTCTTTAAGTATCTACCAGTGGGGTTATGATCCCAAGCCGATCTCTAAGATATTCAAAAGCCTCCTTAGGCAGAGGTTTAGTGAAAATATTTGCAATCTGCTCTTTAGTATTCACATAAATGAGTTTTATTTCTTTTGTTTCAACATTTTTCCTTAGAAAATTCAGTTTGATAGAAACATGTTTGGTTTTAGAATGTAGTACTGGATTCTTAGATATATCAATTGTTGCAGTCTTATCACAATAGATAGTTATAGGTTCCTTGCATTTTACCTTTATGTCTTTCAACATTTGCTTAAGCCATAGTACTTGTGTACAGTTAGTTGCTACTGCAACATATTCTGATTCTGCTGTTGATAAGGATGTACAACTTTGTTTCTTACTCAACCAAGAGACTAGTCTATTTCCAAGAAAAAATGCTCCGCTGATGGTGCTTTTTCTATCATCCACATCTCCTGCCCAATTTGCATCTATGCATGCACATAATTCAAAGTTTTCATCTCTAGGATACCATAATCCAAGATTTGTAGTGCCTTGTAAGTACCGGAAAATCCTTTTTACTGTTGATTCATGATTTTCTCTAGGATTACTCTGAAATCTTGAAACAATACATACTGCATTCATGATATCAAATCTGGTTTGTGTCAAATACAGTAAACCTCCTATCATAGATTTGTACCTAGTTGGATTAATAGGTGTAGATTCATCCCTTAGTGATAGTTTGCCACTTATAGTCATAGGTGTGCTTACTGGTTTAGAGTTCTCCATCCCAACATTCTTTAGTAACTCCTTTAAGTAATTGGATTGACTCAAGAATATACCTTTGTCAGTCTATGAAATCTGCAATCCTAAAAAGAATTTTATTTCTCCAATCATCAACATTTCAGATTCTTGCTGCATTTTAATAGAAAATTCTTTACATAATCCATCTTCTCCTCCAAAGATTATATCATCAACAAAAACTTCTATAACCAAGATGTCATCATTAGTCAATTTATAATATAAGTTGTTGTCAGCATTACCTTTAGAAAAACCAATCTTCAAAAGATACTTATCCAATCTTGCATACCAAGCTCTTGGAGCTTGCTTCAATCCATACAAAGCTTTCCTTAACCTACAAACCATATCTTTGTTATCTGTCAAAGAAAATCCATCAGGTTGTTCAATGTAAACTTCTTCTTCAAGATATCCATTTAGAAATGCACATTTAATATCCATTGATATACTTTGCAGTTCTTATGTGCTACAAAAGCCAAAAATAATCTGACTACCTCAATTCTGGCTACTGGTGCAATGATCTCATTATAATCAATTCCTTCTTTCTTAGAATATCCCTTACACACTAGTCTTGCTTTATTTATGATAACCTTAACATCTTCATTAAGTTTGTTTCTGAATACCCATTTGGTTCCAATTACATTTTTATGTTTAGGCCGGGGTACTAATGTCCAAGTGTTATTCTTCTCAATTTGTTCTAATTCTTCTTCCATAGCTTTAGTCCAATGTTTATCTTCACATGCCTCATTAACTGATGATGGTTCAATTTGAGAAATAAGACATACCTCTTCATTTTCCAATCTTCCTCTTGTCATAACTCCTTTATACTTGTTTCCAATTATCTGATCTTCAGAATGATTCAATCTTACATACCGGGCTGTCTTTGTTTGCTGTTGTTCCTCAGTTACTGTGGAATTTTCAGATGATACCGGTGTAACTGGATCTTCATTTTGTACTGGTGGATTCAGTGTAGGTTCATTTGTTAGAATTTCTGTTGCCGGTTCAGAGTCTATATACCTTGAAGTTCCTCTGAATTGTTCATCAATCTTCGCATTTGTACTCTCAACAATTTTCTACAATCTTTTGTTAAAACATCTATATGCTTTACTCTTAGATGAATAATCAAGAAATATTCCTTCATCACTTCTAGGATCAAGTTTCCCAATATACTCATATCTTCTAATGTAGCATTTACTTCCAAATATTCTGAAATATTTAAGAGTAGGATTAATACCAAACCATAGTTCATGAGGAGTCTTACCGGTTTCACCTTTGATGTGAGCTTTGTTGAATGTATAGACAGTTGTACTTATTGCCTCTCTCCAATATACATGTGGTAGGTTTGCTTCTGATAACATACTTCTAGCTGCATCCAAGACAGTTCTTTTTTTTATTTCAACAACTCCGTTTTGCTACGGTGTCCGAGGTGTTGATAGTTGTCTTCTAATTCCATTCACTTCATAGAATGCATTAAATTCCTTAGATGTAAATTCTCCTCCTTGATTTGATCTTAGACATTTGATTTTCTTAGTGGTTTCATTTTCTACCATTGCTTTGAACAATTTGAACTTCCCAAGTGCTTCTGATTTTTCTCTGATAAAAGTAACCCAACACATTCTAGAATAGTCATCAATGATTAGTATGAAATATCTATCACCTTGTAAACTTTTAGTTCTAGCTGGACCACATAAATAAGTGTGAATTAAGTCAAGAGCATTATTGGATTTTTCTGAAATACTTTTGAAGGTGGCTCTAACTTGTTTTCCAAATTGACATTCCTTACATACTGTATTGTGAGGTTTGATGATTTTAGGTAAATCTCTAACTGCCTTAGTAGTACTGATTTTTACCATGCAATCAAAGTTTACATGACAAAGTCTCTTATGCCATAGCCAACTTTCATCAATATGTGCAATCAAGCATGTATTTTCACTATTATTCAAATGAAAGATATTACCTCTAGTTTGATTACCGGTTGCAATTTTCTAAACCAGTTCTATTCATGATTTTGCATTTTCCATTTTTGAACTGAAATCCTTTCTCAACTAATTGACCAACACTCAGAAGATTATGCTTTAAACCTTCAACATAGTAAACATTGTCAGTATTATGCTTTCCATCAAGAGATATTTTACCTTTACCTTTGATCAGACAAGCTTTATCATCTCCAAATCTCACTAGACCTCCATCATATTCTTGAAAGTTCAAGAATTTACCTTTATCTCCTGTCATATGATGTGAGCATCTTGAATCAATGATCCATTCATCCTTTACTTCAACTTTAGTTGCTAAGGCCTGCTCTACCGGTTGAATGGTAGGTGTCGATTGGTCTTCTATTATAGCAACAAAAACCAATCCATTGTCTGTCGGATCTTCATCAGAATCATCTGTCAGTCCTTCATCAACAAGATAACAAGATTTGTCTTTATTATTCTTAAATTTGTATCTCTGATATTCAGGGTTAGGCTTGTATGTTCTTCTAGCTTCTTCTCTTCGTCTAACATGTCTATCAGGGCATCTTGAAGCCATATGACCAATCTTATTACAATTAAAACATTTAAAGGGTGCTTTACCTTCATACTTACTTCCAATTGGACCTTTAAGCATTTTCCTTGCAAATAGTGCTTCAAGTTCTTCAAGTTCTTCATTTTCTTTCCTGCTTTCTTCAAGTTCTCTTGCATAAAAGGCTTTCCAATCAGATTTGTCAAATGATGATCCAGATGATGTTGATGCTTTAAAGGTTAAATCTATCTTTATAGTAGCAACAAGACCAAATTCCTCAATTTCAAAGGCTGAAAGTTTTCCAATCAATATATCTCTAGTTACTGATGTATTAGGCATTGTTCTTAACTCATTTATAGCAGTGACTTTCATTTTATATGCCGGTGGCAATCCTCTTAAAATTTTTGAAACAACTTCATCTTCACTTAAGGTTCCTCCACAATATTTAATACCAAAAACTATTTCATTAACTCTTTCCATAAAAGCAAAAATCCTTTCATCTTCTTCCATTTTCAAATTTTCATACTTGACCCGGAAGCTTTCAAGCTTTACAATTTTGACTGTGGAATCTCCTTCATTCACTGTTTCCAAATAATCCCAAATAGATTTAGCAGTAGAACTATCTAATAATCCCATGATTTGTTGATCTGATAATGCGCTCGAAAGTGCTTCTCTTGCTTTACAATCATTTTCCTCATCTTTAGTCAAGTTAGGTGGATTAGGCTGGTTCTGAGTAGGAGCAGTATAGCCATTCTTTGTAACATCCCAGATGTCCTTTCCAATGCAATTTAGATGTGTCTCCATTTTGATCTTCCATATGCCATAGTTGGTTCCATCAAGTTTAGGATTGTCCTTCCTGAAATAGTTAGCAGACATTGGATCTCCTCAAGCTGTTAAACTTCTGCAAAAGAGGACTAGGCTTTGATACCAATTGTTAGGTCCCATAGGCAACTGAGAGGGGGGGGGAGGGGGTGAATCAGTTGTCAAATAAATTCAAACCAAAACAACTTAACCAACTTATTGCTTAATACTGGTGGACAATTTTATGAGATAATTGCAATACCAGTAAACATTAATGCATGAAACAAAAAGACAAAGTCATCCACAACACTTAACACCAATATTTGTACCTGGAAACCCTGTAAGGGGAAAAACCACGGTGGGAAACCTTACCTGAATCAGATGATACTACTGCAGATAGTAAGTGTATACAAATGGGGTCTGCACATGCAGAAAGGCCAAGCGCCTAGAGCTCACTGCTCAAACACAAAATAGGAGTCACATTGACTACAATTGGATGGTTAAATCCAATAAGAATGTACTACTCAAAATAACATCTTCATATGCTGGATTCAGTACCGGTGTAGTTCTGATATGCTTTCACAAAAACCTTGCTTCACCTTCAAATGATGTCTACGTGTATAGCTCTGCTTATTCTCTCATATACCTTCTCACAATTCTTCTTCGCGTTCCACACACGATCTTACAAATAGGATCTTACATTTATACCATAACCTAGGACCAATTTTAGTAGGTCTACTCTAAAGGATATTACAATAAAATCAATTTACAAATAAATTAATGCCCGATGCAATAACTAATTCAACATGTCGGCTTAATGCATTTACAACAATAATAAATCATCTCCATAGCGTGCCATGCTGATCTAGAAAAGATAAACCTATCGGTGTATAACCTAGACCTATTTGCCGGTAACAACAAATATGCAAATACGAATATACCAATAATCAAATCTCCAAGACAAAGTGTCCAAATGATGTCTTCGACATAACTAAGTGTTTTCCATGCCATTCCAAGTCTCAATGATCATTATATCCTGCTGGTGTACCAGATACCGATGACTGTGCATGAGTCATTTGCTTGCCGGTGAATGTTGTTGATTCTCCAAAGTGATTCTCCAAAGTGCTAGAGTTGATAAGTGCTAGTAGGTGTTGAAATCAATGATAAAACCATACCAAAATACCAACATATGGTATTCTAAGGGGTCGTATGGTGTTCTATGACCCTCTAGGACACCATATTATGTTGTTATGGTCTGTATGGTCTCCTAAGGGGTCATATGGTGTCCTATGACCCCTTAGGACACCATATGGTGTAATTATGTGTTGTATGGTGTCCTAAGGGGTCATATGGTGTTATATGACCCCTTAGGACACCGTATGGTGTTGTTAGGGGTTGTATGGTGTGCTAAGGGGTCATATGGTGTCCTAAGACCCCTTAGGACACAATATGACCCCTAGTACACCATACAATGTCCTTAGGGGTTATATGGTGTCCTATGACCCCTTAGGTGTTGTTAGGGGTAATATTGTGTTCTAACGGGTTATATGGTGTCCTACGACCCCTTAGGACACCATATGGTGTCGTTAGGGGTTGTATGGTGTGCTAAGGGGTTATATTGTGTTCTGAAGGTTCCTAGGACATCATATAACCCCTTAGGACACTGTATGACCCCTTAGGTATCGTTAGGGGTCATATTGTGTCCTAAGGAGTATGACACCATATGACCCCTTAGGACACCATATCATGTCGTTATGTGTCTTCTTGTGTTCTAAGGGGTCATATAGTGTTATATGACCCCTTAGGATACCATATGACCCCTTAAGAAACCATATTATGTCGTAAAGGGTGGTATGGTTTCGTGAAGGGTCGTATGGTGTCCTAAGGGGTCATATGGTGTCCTATGACCCCTTAGGATATTATATGACATTGTTAGGGGTCATATTATGTCCTAAGGGGTAATATTGTGTTTTATGACCCCTTAAGACACCACATGGTGTCATTATGGGTCGTATGGTGTTCTATGACCCTCTAAAACACCATATTATGTTGTTATGGGTTGTATTGTCCTCTAAGGGGTCATATGGTGTCCTATGACCCCTTAGGATACCATATACTGTTATTATGCATTATATGGTGTCCTAAGGGGTCATATGGTGTTCTATGACCCCTTAGGACACCATGTAGTGTCACTAGGGGTCATATGGTGTGCTAAGGGGTCAAATGGTGTCCTATGACCCCTTAGGTATCGTTAGGTGTCATTTTGTGTCGTTAGGGGGCATATGGTGTCCTATGACCCCTTAGGACACACTATGACCCCTCAAGACACCATATAGAGAGAGTAAGACAAATGGAGGGAGAGATGGAGTCAATAAGTGAGATTAAGAGATAATGAGATATAAATATACATGAAGACAAATTTGTAGGGATATAGAGATAGAGGGGATAAGATAGGGAGAGAAAGGAGGTGATAGAGACAAGTAATATATAAGTATAGGTAGGATAATGTAGAGGAGGGAGATAAATAGAGAGAAGAGATATTATTAGAGAGAAATATAGAAATAAGGAGTGACAATGATGGAGTGGGAGAGGGAGAGATAGGAATAGAAAGATTGAGATATATGCAGAGATGCATGTAACTTCAAAATTTATTTATCTAGATGGGATGACCCCTTATGACACCATATGGTGTCATAAAGGATTGTATGATGTTCTAAGGGGTCATATGGTGTTCTATGGGGTCATATGGTTTTTAATGACCCTTTAAGACACTATATGACATCGTGGGTCAAATTATGTCCTAAGGGGTCATATTGTGTCTTATGACCCCTTAGAACACCACATGGTGTCGTTATGGGCCATATAGTGTTCTAAGGGGTCATATGGTGTTCTATGACTCTCTAGGACACCATATTATGTTGTTATGGGTTGTATGGTCTCCTAAGAGGTCATATGGCGTCCTATGACCCCTTAGGACACCATATGGTGTCATTATGTGTCGTATGGTGTCCTAAGGGGTCATATGGTGTTATATGACCCCTTAGGACACCATTTTGTGTCATTAGGGGTCATATGGTGTGCTAAGGGGTCATATGGTGTCCTATGATCCCTTAGGACACAATATTACCCCTTAGTACACCATACAATGTCCTCAGGGGTCATATGGTGTCTTATGACCCCTTAGGACATAATATGACCCCTTAGGTGTTGTTAGGGGTCATATTGTGTCCTAATGGGTTATATGGTGTCCGACAACCCCTTAAGACACCATATGGTGTCATTAGGGGTTGTATGGTGTGCTAAGGGGTCATATTATATCCTAAAGGTTCCTAGGACATCATATAATCCTTTAGGACACCATATGACCCCTTGGGTATTGTTAGGGGTCATATTATTTCCTAAGGGGTCATATGGTGTCTCATGACACCATATGACCCCTTAGGACACCATATCACGTCATTATTGGTCTTCTTGTGTTCTAAGGGGTCATATGGTGTTATATGACCCCCTAGGATACCATATGACCCCTTACCATATGGTGTCGTAAAGAGTGGTATGATGTCGTATGGTGTCCTATGACCCATTGAGACACTATATGACGTCGTTAGGGGTCATATTATGTCCTAAGGGGTAATATTGTGTCTTATGACCCCTTAAGACACTAGATGGTGTTGTTATGGGTCGTATGGTGTTCTAAGGGGTCATATGGTGTTCTATGACCCTCTAGGACACCATATTATGTTGTTATGGGTCATATGGTCTCGTAAGGGGTCATATGATGTCCTATGACCCCTTAGGACACCATATAGTATCAGTATGCATCATATGGTGTCCTAAGGAGTCATATGGTGTTCTATGACCCCTTAGGACACCATATGGTGTCATTAGGGGCCGTATGGTCCCCTTAGGAAACAATATGACCCCTAACAATACCTAAGGGGTCATATGGTGTCCTAAAGGATTATATGATGTCCTAGGAACCTTTAGGATACAATATGACCCCTTAACACACCATACAACCCCTAATGACACCATATGGTGTCTTAAGGGGTCGTCGGACACCATATAACCCGTCAGGACACAATATGACCCCTAAAAACACCTAAGGGGTCATATTATGTCCTAAGGGGTCATAAGACACCATATGACCCCTGAGGACATTGTATGGTGTACTAAGGGGTCAGATTGTGTCCTAAGGGATTATAGGACACCATATGGCCCCTTGGCACACCATTGATAACTTAAAGAGGAATGATGAGTACCAAACCGGTACTGAGAGGGGGGGGTGAATTAGTACAAGAAAAAAATCACTTTCCTAAAACCGGTTAGTCAGCAGACACTATGCTTTGGCAAACAAACAGTAATATCGATCTTAAACAGAGAACAACCGACTAAACTCAGAATAGTTGAGATAAGCATAAACTGGTTAACACTTATCTTTTCATACAATCCTAGAGCTACACTTCCATTTTACCCTTATGCATGAACATGTAGTCAATCATCAGAAATACAATAACTAGTTCAACATGATTTACTATCAGACACAGATCACTCAAACCATCACATGAAAATTACTACACATAACACAGATTTTTCACGTGGAAACCCAACTGGGAAAAACCACGGTGGGGATGAATACCCACAAGCTATTTTATGAACTCTTTAGAAGTCCGCTCTATTAGGAGCCTTGTCTGGTTAAAGACTGATACAATAGGTTCTGTTAGGAACTGATCCTATTAGGGATCACCTGGTTAAGGGATGGCTAGAATACCCGGTTAAGGGTTAAACCCTATTAAAGGTTACCTTATTAGAGGATTTCAAGTACTCAATGGTTTTGAGTCACCCTGCCAAAGGATTTAATGTAAGCCGGTTAAAGCTACCTTGTTAAGGGATTTCTCAACTATTGAAGTGGTTAGAGATCAACAGGTATTACAATGATCTGGTAACAACACTTAATGCCAATGCAGATCCGCTTTAGCTCCTCTTCAACTTCTGCACTTGCACTCTGCAGATATCACTTCTTTCCTCTGGTCTAGCAAGAATCGCGTATCTCTTCACTTGGATACATACACACAACTTTTGCCAATAACTTCATAAAGAAACACAACAACGACCTTGTAGAAAATAGATAGGTTAGTAGCAAAAACCTAAACCCTAAACCTATTAGGTTAAGCAATTCAAATGGTTAAATCCCGATCGTTGAACATATTGCATTAAATGCAACAGTCTTGGACTGATCTCAAGACATTCACCATCGTTCATTTTCCACCGCTTTCTTGGCGGCTGATAACCCATCACGCGTTTGCACTGCTTCCAAACTTCGCACATTCCTAAGGTAGAAGAGAAAAATCTCCTTCATGCAAGATCCTTCACGCGCACAAGGCTAACGTGGCAACACAATCTGTTCTTCGTTGCAATGCTAACTCATCACACAAAGTCATCATTTGAGTCACATAGGCTTGAAACTCATCAACCGAAAACCTTGAGACTACCAACCGGAAACCCTGAGATTGCCAACCGGTAATCATACAAAGCTTCCATGTACCGGTTCTCATATCAACATGTCAGTTCACCTTGAATAGACACACCGCTTCACTTTGGCACACATACCGGTTCACAATGTTATACTGGTTCTCACATATACCGATTCTTGGTAACATGTCGGTTCTCTCTTCTTTAGCATATTGACATCAATGACAACATACAATGTCATCATGTCCTCATACTGGTTCACACAATGCCAACAATCTCCCCCTTTGGCATTGATGGAAATATACAAAGATATCTCGCCGCTTCACATCTTATCCCCCAAATTCTGTAGATATCTTCTCTGCTTCACTTCTTCTCCCCCTTTGACAATAATGCCAAAGTGGAGGCACAAGATTTTCCTGTTCCATTATGCTACTCCCCCTGAGGAGTAGCATCTGTCAACACATCAATCCTGAAGAGAATTTTGACTATGCAATACTTGACTGATGTGGAGTATATACCTTTAGTTTACCTCTTGAAGGGGCAACACCCCTAACTCACCTCTTAAGTACATAAATGTAGCCTTTGGGAGAGGCTTGGTGAATATATCTGCTAACTGCTCCTTACTGGTAACATGTTCCAGTGTAATCTCTTTGTTTTGAACCTTTTCCCTCAAGAAATGATACTTAATCTCAAAGTGTTTGGTTCTAGAATGTAAAACCGGATTCTTGGAGATGTTAATTGCACTAGTATTGTCACAAAATATACTTACCGGTTCAGATACAATAACTTTGAAGCCATTTAATACATGCTTCATCCAAATTGTCTGAGTGCAGTTCATGAAAGCTGCAACATACTCTGCTTCCGTTGTAGACTGAGAGATACAACTCAGCCTCTTGCTCATCCATGAGACCAGTCTACCTTCCAGAAAGAATGTACCACCGGTTGTGCTCTTTTGGTCATCCACTTTACCTACCCAATCAACATCTATGAGTACTTTCAAGTTGAAGTCCTTGCCATATGGATACCACAATCCATTATCAATAGTTCCCTTCAGATACCTAAGAATCTACTTGACTACAACCAGGTGGGATTCTCTTGGACTTTTCTGAAACCTTGCAGTGATGCCAACTGCATGTGCAATATCTGGTCTGCTATGCACTACATAATGCAACTTACCAAGCATTGATCGGTATTCCTTCTCATCAACCAATGCCGAGTCATCCTCTTTGGATAGTTTACATCCGGTCACCATCAGTGTACCAACCGGTTTGCTATCTTCCATGCCAAAGGTCTTCAACACCTCTTTGACATATTTGGACTGAGTGATAAAGATTCCATCTCTCATCTGCCGAATCTGTAGTCCAATGAAGAGCTTAATTTCCCCTACGAGTGACATCTCAAACTCTTTCTTCATCTCATCTGCAAACTCATGACTCATCTTATCATTTCCACCAAAGATAATGTCATCAACAAATACCTCACAGATCAGGATCTGATTTCCTTCAGATTTCAAGTAGATATTGTTGTCATTGCTTGTTCTTTCAAATACAATCTTTAGTAGATGGGAGTGCAGACATTCATACCATGCTCTAGTTGCCTGCTTTAGACCATATAAGGCTTTATGTAGCCTACATACCATGTCATTGTCTTCAGATAGGGCAAACCCTTCTGGTTGCTCTATATACACCTCTTCTTCAAGTACTCCATTTAGAAATGTAGATTTTACATCCATTTGATATACTTTGAATCCTTTAAAAGTTGCATATGCAAGAAGCATATGAACTCCTTCCAATCTAGCTACTGGAGCAAAGGTTTCTCCATAGTCTTCTCCTTCTTCTTGAGCATATCCTTTACATACTAGTCTAGCTTTGATCCTTACCACTGTGCCATCCTCATTTAGCTTGTTTCTGAAAACCCATTTGGTTCCAATGACATTTTTATGCTTCGGTCTGGGTACCAAAGACCATGTACCATTCTTCTCTATCTGGTAAAGTTCCTCCTCCATTGCCTTGATCCAATCCTCATTTTTATGTGCCTCTTTAAATGATTTAGGCTCAAATTCAGAGATCATACAAGAATTTTCTCTGACCTTTCTTCTTGTAAGGATTCCTGCATCCTTATCTCCTATGATCTGCTTAGGATCATGATTCAGCTTGACATCCCGAGGAATGGTCTTGACTGATTCCTCATGTTTTTCTTCTTCATCCTCATCTTCATCAGCATCAGCATTCACTAGTGAAAGAACACTATTACTGGTACTTGGCTGATTAGCAACCGATTTCTAGAAGGTTACTACCGGTTCATCTCTTATTTGCTTACTATCAGTTTCCTCAGGTTTACCAAAGTTTTCATCAACTCTAACATTGATGCTTTCCACAATTCTTTGAGTCCTATTATTGAAACATTTGAGAGCTTTGCTCTTGGTGGAATATCCTAGGAATATTCCTTCATCACATTTTGCATCAAACTTGCTCTGATGTTCACTCCTCTTGATATAACATTTGCTACCAAACATTCTAAAGTAGCTTACTACGGGAGTCTTACTTGTCCAATACTCATAAGGAGTCTTGTCTTTTCCTTTCTTGATAGGTATCCAGTTCATTGTGTATACTGCAGTGCTCACCACTTCTCTCCAAAAGGTGTGAGCAACTTTTGCTTGGATCAACATAGTTCTAGCTGCTTCAACCACAGTCCGGTTGTTTCTCTCTGCTAAGCCATTTTGCTATGGAGTCCGGGGGGCAGACAACTACCTCTTGATGCCATGTTCCTCATAGTACTTGTTGAATTCATTGGAAGTGAATTCCCTCCTTGATTAGTTCTTAGGCACTTGATCCTTTTACCGCTTTCCTTCTCCACTAATGCTCTGAAAGCTTTGAACTTTCCAAAAGATTCAGACTTATCTTTCAAGAATGTGACCCACATCATTCTTGAGTAGTCATCAATGAAAATCATGAAGTACCTATCACCCTGTACACTCCTAGTTTTCATAGGACTGCACAAATCTGTATGCACAAGATCAAGTAAATTGTCTACTGAGAAAGATTTACCTTTAAAGTTGAGGAAGACATTTTCCCTAGTTGACACTCTCTGCACAAGGTATTTTCTGGTTTGCTCAGCACCAACAACCCTCTAACTACCTTGATCTGACTGGCCTTCACAATGTTATCAAAGTTTACATGGCAGAGTCTCGTATGCCATATCCAGCTATCATTGAACTTGGCCATGAGACATGTACTGATATTTGCATTCAACTGAAATAGGTTACCTTTGGTCTGCATGCCGGTGGCCACCACTTCACCATTCTTTCCTTTGATTCTGCACACTCCATTCCTGAACTCCAGAGTGAGACCACTATCATTCAGCTGGGCAACACTTAGAAGGTTGTGTCTGAGACCATCAACCCAATACACATTGTCAGCACTACTCTTTCCATTTAGAGAGATGGACCCTCTTCCTTTAACCATACATGGTGCATCATTACCAAAATGAACCACACCACCATCATATTCTTCCAAAGATAGAAACTTGCTCTGGTCACCAGTCATATGGTGAGAACAACCACTGTCAATAATTCACTCATTGGAATTATCAAAGAGGGAGACAAGAGCCTTCTTGTCTGACACATCTTCCTTTACTACAACAAACACAATGTCTTCATTCTCTTTGTCTTTGATTCCTCATCTGTGACACCTTCATCAACTGCAACAAAGCAGTTTCGTCGGTTTCCTCCTTTGAATTTCTTGAACCTCTCTGATTTATCCTTGTTGTCACCATTAGGACAATTTATAGCAATATGTCCTATCCGGTTACAAGAAAAACATTTCAAAGGGAGCTTACCTCTATATTTATCAGTTCCTTTTGGAAGTTTCTTGGCAAGAAGAGCTTCAAATTCCATCAGGATCTCCTCATCATCCATTTCTCTGCTCTATCTTGGTTCACCACTGGTGCATGCTTCCTTTCCTTTTCTTGATGATACAACAGAGGCTTTAAAAGCTAATTCAGTCTTTTGAACACTGCCATCAAAACTATTTAGCTCATAGGATGTCAACTTTGCAATGATGGAGTCAAGGGATACCTTAGTCTTGTCTATTGATCTCAACTCCTGAATAGCAGCAACCCTTATTGCATAGACCGGTAATAAGGATCTCAAAACTTTGCTTAACACAATGGAATCTTCCATTTTACCACCCGCACTCTTGATATCTCTGACAACAATTTTGATTCTTATTCCATACTATTGAATGGTCTCACCTTCAACCATCCACATGTCTTCAAACTTTCCTCTAAGGCTTTCCTCCTTAGCTTGTTTTACATGCTCATCACTGCCATAGATATTTTAAAGAGTATCTCATACTTCTTTGGGATTTACTTTATCTTGGACATCAATAAACTCAATGTTAGATAAACTACTAATTAGGGCTTCCATGACTTTCCCATTCTCCTATATTTCTCTCTTTTGATAATCGGTGAGAGTACCGGTAGGAGAAACATAAGCATTCTCAACATAGCTCCAGCATTGAGCACCCATGCTTTTTATGTATATCTTCATTTTGACTTTCCATATATTGAAATTCTCTCTGTTGAACTTTGGACCTTCCCTCTTCATCATTACAATAGGATCTTTCCCTCAAGCGGTTAAGCTTACAACACAGAGGACCTGGAGGACGCTTTGATACCAATTGATAACTTAAAGAGGAATGATGAGTACCAAACCAGTACTGAGAGGGGGGGGGTGAATTAGTACAAGCAAAAAATCACTTTCCTGAAACTGGTTAGTTAGCAGACACTATGCTTTGGCAGACAAACAATAATATCGGTCTTAAACAGAGAACAACCAGCTAAACTCAGAATAGTTGAGATAAGCATAAACCGGTTAACACTTATCTTTTCATACAATCCTAGAGCTACACTTCCATTTTACCCTTATGCATGAACATGTAGTCAATCATTAGAAATACAATAACTAGTTCAACATGATTTACTATCAGACATAGATCACTCAAACCATCACATGAAAATTACTACACATAACACACAAATTTTTCACGTGGAAACCCAACTGGGAAAAACCACGGTGGGGATGAATACCCACAAGCTATTTTATGAACTCTTTAGAAGTTCGCTCTGTTAGGAGCCTTGTCTGGTTAAAGACTGATACAATAGGTTCTGTTAGGAACTGATCTTGTTAGGGATCACCCGGTTAAGGGATGGCTAGAATATCCAGTTAAGGGTTAAACCCTGTTAAAGGTTACCTTGTTAGAGGATTTCAAGAACTCAATGGTTTTGAGTCACCCTGTCAAAGGATTTACTATAAGTCGGTTAAAGCTACCCTGTTAAGGGATTTCTCAACTATTGAAGTGGTTAGAGATCAACAGGTATTACAATGATCTGGTAACATCACTTAGTGCCAATGCAGATCTGCTTTAGCTCCTCTTCAACTTTTGCACTTACACTCTGTAGATATCACTTCTTTCCTCTGGTCTGGCAAGAATCACGTATCTCTTCACTTGGATACATACACACAACTGGTGCCAAAAACTTTAGAAAGAAACACAACAATGACCTTATAGGAAACAGATAGGTCAGTAGCATAAACCCTAAACCCTAAACCTATTAGGTTAAACAATTCATATGGTTCAATCTTGACCGTTGAACATATTGCATTAAATGCAACAGTCTTGGACTGATCTCAAGACATTCACCATCGTTCATTTTCCACCGCTTTCCTGGCGGCTGATAACCCATCACGCATTTGCACTGCTTCCAGACTTCACACATTTTCGAGGTAGAAGAGAACAATCTCCTTCATGCAAGATCCTTCATGTGCACAAGGCTGACATGGCAACATAATCTATTCTTCATTGCAATGCTAACTCATCACACAAAGTCACCAGTTGAGTCACACAGGCTTGAAACTCATCAACCGGAAACCCTGAGACTACCAACCGGAAACCCTGAGACTACCAACTAGAAACCCTGAGACTTCCAACTGGTAGTCATACAAAGCTTCCATGTACCGGTTCTCATATCAACATGCCGGTTCACCTTGAACAGACACACCGCTTCACTTTGGCACACATACTGGTTCACAATGTTATACTGGTTCTCACATATATTGGTTCTTGGTAACATGTTGATTCTCTCTTCTTTAGCATATTGACATCAATGACAACATACAATGTCATCATGTCCTTATACTGGTTCACATAATGCCAACAGTGCTAAGGGGTCATATTGTATCCTAAAGGTTCCTAGGACATCATATAATCCTTTAGGACACCATATGACCCCTTAGGTATTGTTAGGGGTCATATTGTTTCCTAAGGGGTCATATGGTGTCTCATGACACCATATGACCCCTTAGGACACCATATCATGTCGTTATTGGTCTTCTTGTGTTCTAAGGGGTTATATGGTTTTATATGACCCCCTCGGATACCATATGACCCCTTAGGACACCATATGGTGTCGTAAAGAGTGGTATGATGTCGTATGGTGTACTAAGGGGTCATATGGTGTCCTATGACCCATTGGGACACTATATGACGTTGTTAGGGGTCATATTATGTCCTAAGGGGTAATATTGTGTCTTATGACCCCTTAAGACACTAGATGGTGTCATTATGGGTCGTATGGTGTTCTAAGGGGTCATATGGTGTTCTATGACCCTCTAGGACACTATATTATATTGTTATGGGTTATATGGTCTCGTAAGGGGTCATATGATGTCCTATGACCCCTTAGGACACCATATAGTATTAGTATTAGTATGCATCGTATGGTGTCCTAAGGGGTCATATGGTGTTCTATGACCCCTTAGGACACCATATGGTGTCATTAGGGGCCGTATGGTGTACTAAGGGGTCATATGGTGTCCTATGACCCCTTAGAACACCATATGACCCCTTAGGTATCATTAGGTGTCATTTTCTATCGTTACGGGTTATATGGTGTCCTATGAACCCTTAAGACACAATATGACCCCTTAAGACGCCATATAGTGTCATTAGGGGTCATATGGTGTCCTATAACCCCTTAGGTGTTGTTAGGGGTCATATTATGTCCTAGTAGGTCATATGGTGTCCTATGATCCCTTAGGACAACATATGGTGCCATTAAGGGTTGTATGGTGTGTTAAAGGGTCATATTATGTCCTAAAGGTTCCTAGGACATCATATAACCTCTTAGGACACCATATGACCCCTTAGGTATCGTTAGGGGTCATATTGTCTCCTAAGGGGTCATATGGTGTCTCTTGACACCATATGACCCCTAAGGACACCATATCATGTTGTTATGGGTCTTCTTGTGTTATAAGGGGTCATATGGTTTTATATGACCCCCTAGGATACCATATGACCCCTTAGGACACCATATGGTGTCGTAAGGGATTGTATGGTGTTATAAGGGGTCATATGGTGTCCTATGACCCCTTATGACACTATATGACCCCTTAGGTCTTGTCATGGATCGTATTGTATCCTAATGGATCATATGATGTTCTTTGACCCCTTAAGACACCATATGATGGGCTTTGGGATACTATATGGTGCTATGAGTCATATGGTGTCCTAAGGGGTCATATGGTGTCCTATGACCCCTTAGGACACCATATGACCCTTTAGGATGCTACATTGTGTCATTAGGGGTTGTATGGTGTCCTAAGGGGTCATTTGGTGTCTTATGACCCCTTAGGACACCATATGGTGTCATTAGGGGTCTTATTGTGTCTTAAGGGGTCATATGGTGTTTTATGACACCTTATGACACCTTAGGAGACCATATGGTGTTGTTAGGGGTCATATTGTGTCCTAAGGGGTCATATGATGTTCTATGACCCCTTAGGACATGATATAACCCCTTAGGAGACCATATATACTAAGTTTCAAATAAGGAGAGACATAAGGTTTAAGAGAGATGAAGAACTAAAGAGAGGGAAAAGAACTAAAGGACAAGGACATAAATATAGATATAGATATTAAGGAGTAGAGAGGGAGAAAAACTAAAGGACAAGGATGGATAGAAAGAGGTAGACATATCTAGATATTGAAAAGGAGAGAGGAAGATAGAGATAAAAAATGAAGATAAAGGGAGAGGGAGGTGAATAGATATAGAGAAAGAGAGAGGTAAAGACATAGATAAATATATGAAGAGATGGAGAAAAATGGATAGAGAGGGGTAAAGAGAGATAAAAAAAGGAAGAGATAGAGAGATATAAAGGAAGAGAAATATCGATAGATAGAGATATATAGATAGTGCAAGAGAGTGAGAAAGAGAGATAGAGATTATAGGTAGGGATAGATAGAGAGGGAGAGAGAGAAAGAGGAAGATATAGAGATATGTAAAGGCACTATAGAGAAGGATGTGGGGAGAGAGAAAAAGATATATAGAGATGGAGTAAATAAAGAGATAAAAGTAGAGAAAAGGAAAGATACTTCAAGAGGGTGATAGAGGAAGAGATAGAGAAGTATATTAATCATGTATAGAGGAAGATATATAAAGATAGAGGAACATATAAAAATAGAGATTGATACGGAAAGAGATGGAGATGTGAAGATGGAGATAGAGATAGATATGGATAGAAAGTGATAGAGAGAGTAAGACAAATGGAGGGAGAGATGGAGTGAATAAGTGAGATTTAGAGATAATGAGATATAGAGATAATGAGATATAAATATACATGAAGATAGATCTATAGGGATATAGAGAGAGAGGGGACAAGATAGGGAGAGAAAGGAGGTGATAGAGACAAGTAATATATAAGTATAGGTAGGATAAGGTATAGGAGGGAGAGAAATAGAGAGAAGAGAGATTATTAGAGAGAAATATAGAAATAAAGAGTGACAATGATGGAGTGGGAGAGGGAGAGATATGAATAGAAAGATGGAGATATATGCAGAGATGCATGTAACTTGGGAATTTATTTATCTACATGGAATGAGAAAATAAGTGACATAAGAAGAGAATAAAGAGATATATAAAATATATTATATAAGTATATATAGACAAGTGATAGATAAAGGAGGTGATAGGAAAGAAATGAGACTTTGTATACAAAATTTGTGAGTATTTAAAGTTTTAAAATTGAAGGACTAACTTAAAATGATTATAATTAATTTTTGGTCTATAATATCATCAAATTACCTCATCCATTTGATAGGTATCTGAATTACCTTTCCAACGCTTGTAAAAAATCAAAATTTCGATAAAAAACGCAAAAGTTATGCCCATTTTACTAAACTATACTTTTTATGTTGAGAAAAATCGCATATCCGATTTGAAAAGTATGATATCACAATAGGGAGACAATGGTGACATCACAAATCGGATTATCCGATTTGGTTTGGTATTACCAAACCAAATTCAAATTTTGCCCGACGCAAACAAAAAGTCAAAGCGGATTTTGGCATGTTTGGAAAGGTTGAAAACACATTTTTTTCTCCATTGCCACTTTTTGGCCCCCCATGATCTTGCACATACCTTGATAAAATTAATTAAATAAGATTTAATTAATATTAAGAAGAATAAGGGGGAACATAATTAAATTAATTAATTATGTAGAAAGGCTCAAATTAATTAAATATTTAATTTAATTAATTTTAGATGTCTATATTTTGCCCCTCTTTTACGCAATGACAAAATTGGCGGTGGGTAAAAGACAAAAAGAAGACGTCCTTGTGTGAAGACGCGGGTGGTACATGCATAATTGAGAATTTAACCAAAAAAAAAATTAATTTTTTGGGGAAAATTCTTGAAAAAAGATGGAAAACAATGGAAAGAAGGGAAAAAATAAAGAAGAAAGAAGGAGAAAGTGAAAAATAAATTTGGAGGAAGAAAGGATGAGGGATGGGGAAAGGGCGAAAAAGGGGCAAAGGGAGGCCCTATATAAGCCATATAGGATCCAAGGAGGGGTCATTGTCATACACACAGTTCATAGAACCTAGGGAGAGCAAAGCAAAGGAGATCAATGGACCACATTCCATGCCACCAACACCATGCAGAGAAGGTTTGCAAATACCAGCGAACGATCGAGTATGGCCCATTAGTAAGTACCTTGATCTTGGCCTTGTGAATTAGTAGGTTAGCATTTAATTTTATAATTAAATGAGGGAAATAAGTGAGCGAGGAGTAAACATTGATCATTATTTCATATCTACGAGGGCGATCATTGTCTGCATAAACGATCATCGTCCACCTAGACGAATAGTTTTTCTGCAAACATAGGTCCACGGACTAACGTCTCCGCTACAACAAGGAGGGAAGAAAAGGAAAAAGACTAGCAAACGACATCTCTACACTATGGATCAACTCCTAGGTCGCGATTTTGGCATCTTTGCTTGGAGAACGTCATATCCACGGTGGGAGAGGGGGAAGGACTAGGGAACTTCATCTCCACACCGCAGAATGGCGCAAGAGCCACGATTTCAACTTCTTTGCCTAAGGAGAAATGTCATCTCCATGTAGAGTAAAATAGGGAAATAATGGGAGATTAAGGTTAGACTACGAGGTGTCAACAAGATGCCCCAATGGTAGAATGGGTCAAATAGGATAGAATAGAAGGTTGATGAAGTGGTGTGATTGGATGTAGGAGGATCCAGATATTATAGTCATGAGAGCATTGGCCGCCCACTATGAAACTATTTAAACAATTAGGAGGGACAGAGAGGACACTACTATCCTGGTGCAGATTGGGGCTTGTAGGGTAGTGGCCTCAAATTCGATGCCACGTGGCCACGATGATCGCCTTGGATGAGCGTTGGAACAATGAGACATGCACATTCCACACCAATAGATGAGGCCACCATCACTCTCCTTGATGTGCGGTGGAACTTGAAGGTCCTTATTAGGGGCGTTATTCCTGAGTATTGATTAGAGAACGAGGAGGATTACCTTTAGAGGGTATATTACATAAAGGATCTCCCTATGGATCACACGCAGATGGTTTTGAGGAGGGCGATGGAGCGACACCGGCGAATTTCTCACCTAGTTTTGTTCATATGTGGATTAATCAATGGTAGGATGATGCTTGATCTCAACAGGCATGGATTTTATATTGGATGGCATAGATGTGTATACTACATGCTCAAGGACAGGGTTCAGTATGCTTGGAGAGCTACAATGCTAGGGCAGCTGTATCATGATATGCACATGTGCATTTACCGAGGTTATAGGAACCTTGAGACCAGTGTCACACTTCTACATATCCGGGCATGGGAGCACATAGCGGTGGCACGACCAATAGGGGCACAACCATGGAGGTTCTAGTATCTGTATATTGATAGATACATAGGACTATTACATTACACACGATTCAACACCATATGGTTCTGAATACGCATATTCGATGAGATGATGGAGTTCACATGGTACCCCTATAGGGATTGTGAGCATTGGTGGTGACATTATATGCTTGCATGGGTATAGAGCGAGTGCTGGTTATTTGGTCGCATAATTCACATGATTGACCAGTATCTGCCGCATCAGGTTATGCAATAGTTCAACCACAATACAAGATATAGTGAGGATGAGCGCACCCACCCATGTATCTCCAGGGAGATAGTCACCTGGGGGGACACCGTCAAACCATTCACAATGTGCCTCAGTTGGACAGGGGCGACGATAGTGGTGTGGCAAGAGAGGTCAGAGGATGATGATGTAAGATGTAGAGGAACCTATACTGCTATTGGCATTATAACAGACAAGTGGAGATTGTTGGCACTTCAATAAGGATATTGAGAAGGTTGTTGATGATTATGGATACAACTGATTAAGGATGATTACTGTCTTAATATTATTATTTTGTCATTGGTGTCAATAAATTGATTTTCTAATTCAGTATGATGTTGCCATATCTTAAGAAGTATGATTTGATGAGGATAAAGATGTCGGTAAAAGACACAGAAAGAATATGATGAATGAGGGGAGAAATAAGTTATTCAATGGGCAACTATTACCAAGTTAGACAATGATGAGATCATGATGTTTAGATTGTTTTGATATCATACATATGTTATTGATTGTAAGGTTAATACTATACTATGTTACCGAGCAAAGAACCTAGTCGGTAAACCCTAAGGTTATCGCTATCGGTTAATGAAGGCGAAATGTCTACCGGGTGAAGTTTAGTATTTACTGAGTTGCAACCGAGTAATAACAGAATGCATTAAATGATTACATGCATTATTTAATGAAGGAAGCTAATGAGTTGGCTATGATTAAATGATTGGTATGCCGTGAATGAAGTTTGTTAAAGAATCTATGGCAAAGGAAAATCGGCCGAGTATCTAAGATTGAACCGCAATACCCTAGCACAAGTTCCAAGAAATGTATGCAAGTTCCAAGGCGGGGTAACACATTTTCAGATCGACAAATACATTGAACCTGGACAAAGTTTGAAGATCTGATGGCTATGATTGATCATGGGAAATGTGATCAAGGAGATTAAGCGGTTGGCAAATTGTTTATAAATAAGGAACTGTTGTTAAATAATGCATGCGGGCAAGTGTATGCATAGGGATGCTACATAGTGATTACTGAGCATTGAAGCTTGAAGACCTATTTTGTATAATAGAGTATAAAGCCCAGTAGATGGACAAGATGAGTCCTATATTGTATTGAGCAAATAAGAATCTGCTTTAGCATTTTAGATGTGAAGTTGCAGATAGATTTTATTACTGTTATTTTGTGAAGTGACAGAAAATCTCTTAACTGAGTGGACTTAATAGTCTTATTTGTAAAACCCTCTAGCAAGGTGACATTCTGATTGAGTGTTTGAAATCCTTTAACAAGGTCACTTCTAACAAGGTGAAGATCCTAATAGATCTAAGGGAAATCCCTTAACCCCGTCACATCTAGCAATGTGTTTGTAATCTTTAACAGGATTTGCTTTTAACCGAGCATACTCTAGAAGAGTATATTTCTTAGTGGGTCCAAAATCCCACAGTGGTTTTTCCCTATTTGGGTTTCCACGTTAAATCTGGTGTTATGAGTGCTATGGTGTTTATATGCTTTTGAGTTTGAATGTTTAGCAGTTTTGGATATATTACCGAAATATATGTTACCGAGGTTGAATCTGATGTTTTTATGGAAGATTAAGTTTATCTGATTCACCCCCCCTCTCATCTGATTTGCTTGGCATCTGTACTTACATTAAGTATTAGAACCATCAACTGCATGGTGGGAGGCTCATTGTCCTATTGAGCTTACTATACCAGGAGCCCTTGAGGCAAATGAGATATCACTGACCATGGACGATAAAGTTGGATGGGAGGGGGATATGGTTGAGGAGGGGGGAGCAACATGAGTAGCTAGGGGTCAATGACAGATGCATAGAAGAGGAGGGAGGAGATATGTACCAATAACACAAGTAGAGGTGTCATTATAGGTAAAGTCTCTCGCAGGATAGACTAAGCACCTCGAAAGGAGGAGGAGCCAGTGGGAGGGGGGAAAGTCGATGGCCATAACTGTGGGGGAGGGAGGACAACAAAGGGGAGAGATAACAATAGGATAGGTTTCTTAGGCCCTCTTTGACTAGGCCATTTTGAATTTGATACAGAGAGGGCTCGAGCTAAAAGCTTGGAGGAGCAATTGGCCACCAAGAGACAGAGGGTTGATTAGGAGAGGATCAAGACTGAAAGTCTATAGGCTGAGATTGACTAGGTGAAGAGGGAGGGTGATGCTTTTCGTAGGGACTTAGAGGCCTCTATCTCAAAGAGAGATAGTTATAGGACAAAGGCCGATACCACTTTTGAGTTTCTAGAGGCAGCGAGTTCTAGGGGAGTCAATGGGCAGATGGGGGAGGAGATGTGGAAGATGGATGAGGAGCTTGACACTATAAGGATCAAGCTCAACATAGTAGAGGTAGAGGCAGTGAGGTTACGGTGGGAGAGAGATGTGGCAAGGAGGGCCCTAGATCCTAAGTAGTAGATGACATTGTTCACAGAGTCGATGGATGCACGAAGGGCATCAAAGAGGTCATTGAGGGAGGCTCGGTATTACAAGAGCCTATATTAGCGAGCAGTACAAAAGGACCAAAGAGCTCCCACCTATGTAGAGTACACGTAGTCCGGGTAGACACAGACATAGACACAAACATCAAGAGAGTCCATAGGCATGAAAGCTCCCTAACCACCACCAATAGGGCCTTCGAGAGGGGTGATAGATAGAGAGAGCACAGGCTAGTTCTCTCGTATTTATATGTGTGACATTTTGTCCCTTTGGGGATATCATTGTACTATGATTGGATACATATATATATATATATATATATATATATATATATATATATATATACGAGTCATAGTTTTGGCGACATCGTACATATGTACTTTATTATGGATTGTATGGATTTTATTATGGTTTCTTGATTTATGATGGATGATTGATGATCTTTGATTTATGATTATCTAACATGTTTGTGATGTAGGATGTATGCCTATATAATATGTATGCACGTGTTTCTATATGATGTTTCTAATGTGTTGTGGGTGCAGGACGAATGCATATGAATTATGTGATGTGTATTATTATATGATATGTTATGATTATGTCTAACTCTATGATGTATGTAGGAGGGATTATGACATGGTGACTTGATGTTTGATGCTATATGATATGCAATGCTAAAGTGTAACAATGAGATGTTTATTTTTATTATGTCATGTAATGAGGATATACGCAATTCTTGTAATGTAATGGATAAACCTAACAGCATGTATCGTTAACGATCTCAAAATGAATTGGATGTACAATTATCTTTATGTCAAATCATGTCTTTATTACATTTCAAATCATAGCTCGTATTTCATTTTAGATCAGTTTAATTGCCTTTATTATATGTGAGATATTTGTTACTGATCTTGATGTAGATCTAATTTGTAATGAGAGTGCATTATGGTAATATTTATCATGCCTATAATGAATGCAACTATGCAATATGATGTGTACATGATAAGATGTAACTGAATGATAATGAATGCAATTTATTTATAATGACAATGATAGTGAGATAATAATAATGATAATGATCACTAGATGCTAATGATAACTAAATGATAATAAATTTAATGAATACAATTTTTAATGATAATGCAACTAAATGGTAAGGATAATGAATGATAATGACAAGATGCATCAAGAAATGCAACAACCTAAGATAATGATAATGCAAAAAATGAATGCAATGATGGAAATGTGCAATTTTTTTGTAGTGATCCAACCAAAACACAATGATATAGGACTAAGCGGAAGAAAAAAGTTGGGGGAAGGAATAAATTGGATTCTCCAAGACAGGGTAATGGAATGAATGGGTGATGAGTGATTTGTTGTTGTAGAGAGCAAACCTAGTTTAATATTGCCAAGGATAATCTACATTACTGATTATAGGAATCAAAATGTTGTGAAAATCTGAGGTGCGGACTAGAATCTCAAAAAAATGTATCTCTATGGACATAGGCTCACAAACATCGTTATGATGTAGGTGTGGGATTGCAAGTTCATATCCAGGACATACCATGATATAAAGTGATCAAGGCAACCCTAGATAGGAGTAATCATAGGACACAAAGATGCAAATTAAAGCAAAAGGACCAAATCATGCTAACGATATACACATGACCAATTTATATCTTTCCAAGAGTAGGACTAGGATTGTGATAATGTGCCAAACATAGGAAGGATGCATGTCGATGGGCAAGGGTAATTAACAGGAGTGAATATGCAATAGAGCAAATGGCATGTGCAAGTGAATGTAAATGTCAAATTGATTCTTGAGATTTATTATGTTCATGCAAATGGATGTTTGGATGAAACACAAGTCAAGAAGAAGCTCAACTTGCCAGGATAAGCTCAAAAAATAAGGGAAAGCTTAGTGTGATGGGAGAAAAAGATTAGTTTACTTGGATGATTGTTATTCATAATTTTAGAAAAAGCTCACCATCTCATTGGGGGAGGAGGAGAGTGCAAGGGATATAGGAAATCTATGGTAATGATAAAGACATAAGCAACTTGCACAAATGAGGTGGGTGTGTTGATGGGCTAGATGTCGAATTAATGGCTTACATGACTAAAGAAATAAGGATACTAGGTAGGTGGGTGGGGAAAGAAAAGGACGAACTAGATGGCGAATCAATTCCTGACATCACTAATGGAATATGGATACAATATAGAGTGTGTAAAGGGAAAAATTAGGTGACTTCACAATTTGCAAGATAGAAGGAGAAATCACCAAATCAGCCATTTTGCTTGCATGGGGAGATGCCTTTACATTCAAAAGGGGGGGAAAATCCACTAGATTTAGTCACTAACCAGATTAGGATTGAATACTAAGTATATTGATTGAGATGGAATGTGTTTGACCCTCTTTTGTAAGTTGACTAGTTGAATTAAGATAAAGTACAAGAAATGAAGACAAATCTGACAAAACAAAGTTAAAAATTTGGGATTTTGTCGTGCACTTGGATCTAAGAAGTATGGGATGTTTCTAAGGTACTCTGCAAAAACTGTCAAAAATAGCAGGGACTAGGACGCTTCCTCTTGGTCCTCCAAGATTTTTGATTGTTGAAAAAGATTTTTCCGTCTTTGTGTTTGAAGCTTATCCCAAGAGTTATAGCTCCACACCTATTTTTCTGCACACAAAAGGAAGGGGAAATATGTTAGGGATAGGGGCTTTCCTTTAGGTCAAATCCCCATTTTGGAATTAACCAAGTGGTTTAAATAATGTAATTAAAAATGTCTGAAAGTAGAAATCCCCCTCTTTGAGGGGATGTTGAATTGACTGAAAATGAAATGCTTATACCTCCTTGTGAAGTTTTTCTTGCCTCCACATGGAATTAGGACTTCATGAATTAGGATGATGATCTCCTCTTCAATGCTTGAAATCTTAACTCTATTGTTGCTCTAAAGATTGAAGTAAGACTGAAAATGCTCAATTTCTCTTGAATGCTTGAATGCTTTATCTCCTGAATGCTCAATTCTTGTTGATGAATGTTGTCTAATCTCATCTAATAGTCAAATGAGAGGGAAAATCCTCTTATATACTTGCCTGAAGGGAAAATGAATTAATTTTTTGACATGAGCCAACATGGAAGGGGTTTTTCCTGCTCAAATTTGAGATGGGACAGGGGGTTCAAAATAGGTCCCCATTAGGGAGGACCAGGGCGTGTCGCCCTAGTCCTAGTGAGGACCAAGGTGCCATGCCTTGGTCCTACCCTATTTTGGGGTAGGATCAAGGTGGCATGTGAAGTGCACTTTGAGCTATATGTTGTTTTTGTCATGTATGAGCATAATCAGGTCTCTGATTAGGCCAAGGGGTGCAAACACTAAGGTGAAGATCCAAATGTAATAAAAATTGCAAAGGTTAGGATGCTACATTTAGCCCCCACTTTAGTGGGATATGAGCTTACATAAATACTCGCAATAACGTACAAGGAGTTCAGATTGAAAGAATTTCACCACATCAAGGAGGCAAGATACACCATGCCCCCAGTGGACTTTAGGATCTTATGAATTCAATGATAAGGTAAAAGCGAATATTATGAGAGAGAAAGAGAGAGCCATGACTACAACTAGTAAGGCTCTCTTACTATGAGTCATGGAAAGAAAAATACCAAAAATTACAAAGCAAAGACAAAATTCGCTAAGTTACTTTAAGTATCAAGAGAGAGAATCATGAGCGGAGTGTATGCCCCTATGTTAAAGAGATTGCACACACCTTTCCAGGAGCAATTTATTTAAGGTAGGATACACCTAGAAAGACAAGCATATTATTGCAATAATTTAACCCCAAGAGAGGGCAAATCAAAGGATAATTAACACAAAACACAATGAACAAGGTGGCTTCACTTAATTTTGGGGTCAATATTCTTTTTATGATAACTCATGTATATCATGTATATATATGTGCATAGAATTGTCCCCATCCCCCAAATAAAGGAAACCGCCATGGAAGAAGGGAACACATGTGTCTTTTGAGTCAACAGGAAGAGACCAAAAGAGATCTCAATGCTTTGCATCATCCTCAAGTAGGTAACACTAGGGACAACAAATAGAGGAATAGGTAAACAAATAGAAGAATGATCATGAACAAGCAAGAGATGAGAGATAAAGAGAATCTATGGTGCTAATGAGGCTAATGAAGCACATCATCCTCCCCCCGGTCTTTTTGATCATTATTTCGGGAAGGTGGACAACACGCAAGAGGAGCCACAACAAGCACAGTAGATGGAGCAATCACAAGTTCCAAACAAGTACCATGCTCTAATGATGAGTCACTTTGTTCGTTACTAGGAGCTAGGATTAATGCTTTTGAAAATTTTATAGACAAATCATTCTCAACATCAACATATTAATACTCATCATCAGAAATATTAGGATCAACATTTTCATCATTAACAACATTTTCATCATCAACAACACTTTCACCTATTCCTTCATCAAGGTTAATAAAAATAGGAGCTATAACATGAATAAAACTTAAACCATCATTTGTCTTAAGCATTTTACGTCTTGGAGAATTAGGTTGAACATCTTGTTTAAGAGAAAATGGAATCATGTCAACAGTTGGTGTTTTAAGAGAAGAAATGGTTTGAGAAGCAACTTCACAAGATCTAGCGCGTCTTTATCGACGTTCTCTCGCACAACGATTTCATCTAGTTTTGGCTGAAAGTTTAGGAGGTTTAGGTTCATTAGGTATAGGACCTTCTTGTCTTATTTTGGGGAAAGATGAATGCGTTGAGGTCTTTTAGGTTGGACAATAGGAGAGGTCAATCGCTTCTCTTTGTAAGATGAAGGAGGAGGAACCACACCATATAAAGGTGGAATAGGAGATGTAGGAAGGAGACCGGGTCCATCATGAGGAGGATGAATAGATCTACCCTTAGGAGGAATAGATTGACTCTTCGGAGGAAGAGTGTTTTTATCCTTGGGAGGAAAAATGGACTCATCTTTAGGAGAAGAAACATATTTTTTCTCAGGAAGAATAATATTTCTTTCCTTTGGAGAAAGGATACTCTTCTCTTTAGGAGAAGAAATAGGCGCCTCTTTGGGAAGAAGATTATTTATTTCTTTAGGAGGAAGAATAATCTTATCCTCAAGAAGAGGTATATGATCATCAAGAGGAATGCTAAGTGTTGGACTTGTAGGTTTACTTAATGACAAAATCATCTCATTTTTCCATTTTTGATATGATCTAAAGAGAGCATCACTTCTAGGTTGAAGAGGTTAGAATTGTTTGGCACACAAGTAATCAAGACAAACATCTCCACGCCTCACTACATGTTGATATATACTATGATTAAAAGTTATGATTTTATCATTATGAGGAAATTTCAAACAATTATGAACAATAGAAGCGACCACTTTCATGGAAGAGAGCCAAGGATGTCCCAATTTCACACTAAATTGATCGGATGTAGGAATGATAGCAAATTTAACATCTAAACATTTAGTGTTATCATCAATAGGAAGTCTAATAGAACCAATAATAGGAGAAGAGAAGCCATCCAAAACTTTAACTACCACAACAGTATCATCATATATCACTTAAAGCAATTGCAAAGTATAAACAAATTCTTCAATTATCACATTAACCATGCAAGCAAGATCAGTAAGCACTCCTCTAGAAGGTATACCTTTGATTTTTGCACTTATGTATAATGGGCCATCAGGTGCTTTAATAGTCTCACTAGGATCAAATGTGATGCACAAGTCCTTAGGAGGTTCTTGTTGATCTACAAGGTTCACCACATTATTAGATTCAAGGCCAACATCATTGGGAGAGAGCAAGATGATCAATCTTAATCACATTAGTGGAATGGGTGTGAGGTCCTGGAGACAACTGAGAGCGGGGGGGGGGGTGAATCAGTTGTCTAATAATATTAAACCAAAAACAACTTAATCAAATTACTGCTTAATACCGGTGAAACAGTCTGTTATACCGATGGACAGATTTAACAGATAAATGCAATACCGGTAAAGATTAATGCATGAAACTAAAAGACAAAGTCATCCACAACACATAACACCAATGTTTGTACATGGAAACCCTGTAAGGGGAAAAACCACGGTGGGAAACCTTACCCACAATAAGATGATACTACTGCAGATAGTAAGTGTACATAAATGGGGTCTGCACATGCAGAAAGGCCAAGTGCTTAGAGCTCACTACTCAATCACAAATGGGAGTCACACTGACTACAGTTGGATGGTTAAATCCAATAAGAATGTACTGCACAAAATAGCATCTTCATATGCTGGATTCAGTACCGGTGTAGTTATGATATGCTATCACAAAACCTAGCTTCACCTTCAAATGATGTCTACGTGTATAGATATGCTTAATCTCACATATACCTTCACACAAATCCTTTTTCACATTCCACTGTCGATCTTATAATTAAGATCTTACATTTATACCATAACCTAAGACCAATTTTAGTAGGTCGGCTCTACAAGATATTTCAATAAAATCATTTTACAAATAATACAATATCCGATGCAATAACCGATTCAACATGTCGGCTTAATGCATTTACAACAATAATTAATCATCTCCATAGTGTGCCATGCTGATCTGGAAAAGATAATCCTGCCGGTGTAACCCTAGACCTATTTGCCAGTACTAGCAAATATGCAAATACGAATATGCCAATAAACAATTCCCCAAGATAAGATGTCCAAAAAATGTCTTCGATATTACCAAGTGTTTTCCAAGTCATTCCAAGTGCCGATGATCATTATTTCTTGCCGGTGTGCCATATACCAGTGACTGTGCAAAAGTCACTTGCTTGCCGGTGAATGTTGCTGGATCTCCAAAGTGCTAGAGTTTTAGTAGGTGTTGACATCAATGACAAAACCATACCAAAATACCAACAATCTCCCCCTTTGGCATTAATGGCAACACAAGATGGAAAAAACATCAAAGTGCCAAAACAGAAATGCCAATAAAAACCAACAATCTCCGCAAAGTAACAATCTCTCCCCCTGAGAGTAACATGTGTTTCCTTATGTTTTTCTGTACCAATCTCTTCCCAAAGGATAATGTGTTTTTCCACAGATATCTCTCCCCCTTTGACATCAAATGCCAAAGTTACAACAAAATGAGGTCCATATACAAAATACCAACTACTCCCCCTAAGAAGTAGCTTCCTCATCAAAGCCGGAGTAAAAATATATCTCTGTTAATTCTGCCAGTTGATGATAGACATCAACTCTCTAAGTGTCTACCGGAGGGGGTATGACCCCAAGCTGTTCTCTAAGATATTCAAAGGTCTCCTTAGGCAAAGGTTTAGTGAAAATATCTGCAAGTTGTTCTTTAGTATTCACATAAACTAGTTTTATTTCTTTTGCTTCAACTTTTTCCCTTAGAAAATTCAGTTTGATTGAAACATGTTTTGTTTTAGAATGTAATATTGGATTCTTAGATATATCAATTGCTGTTGTATTATCACAATAGATAGTTATAGGTTCCTTGCATTTTACCTTTAAATCTTTCAACATTTGTTTAAGCCATAATACCTGTGTACAGTTAGTTGCTGTTGCAACATATTCTGATTCTGCTGTTGATAAAGATGCACAACTCTGTTTCTTACTCAACCAAGAAACTAATCTGCTTCCAAGAAAAAATGCTCCGCCGGTGGTGCTTTTTCTGTCATCAATATCTCCTGCCCAATTTGCATCTGTGTATGCACATAGGTCAAAGTTTTCATCTCTAGGATACCATAATCCAAGATTTGTAGTGCCTTGTAAGTACCGGAAATCCTTTTTACTGCTGATTCATGATTTTCTCTAGGATTAATCTAAAATCTTGAAACAATACATACTGCATTCATGATATCAGGTTTGGTTTGTGTCAAATATTGTAAACCTCCTATCATAGATTTGCACCTTGTTGGATTAACAGGTGTAGATTCATCTCTTAAAGATAGTTTGTCATTTGTAGTCATAGGTGTTCTTACCGGTTTAGAGTTCTCCATCCCAAATTTCTTAAGTAACTCTTTTAAGTATTTTGATTGACTTAAGAATATACCTTTATCAGTCTGAGATATCTGCAATCCTAAAAAGAATCTTATTTCACCAATCATAGACATTTCAAATTCTTACTGCATTTTAATAGAAAAGTCTTTACACAATCCATCTTCTCCTCCAAATACTATATCATCAACAAAAACTTCTATAGCCAAGATGTCATCATTAGTCACTTTATAGTATAAGTTACTGTCAACATTACCATTTGAAAAACCAATTTTTAAAAGATACTTATCCAATCTTGCATACCAAGTTCTTGGAGCTTGCTTTAATCCATACAAAGCTTTCCTTAACCTGCAAACCATATCTTTGTCATCTGTCAAAGAAAATCCATCAGGTTGTTCAATGTAAACTTCCTCTTCAAGATCTCCATTTAGAAATACACATTTAATATCCATTTGATATACTTTGTAGTTCTTGTGTGCTGCAAAGGCCAAAAATAATCTAACTGCCTCAATTCTAGCTACCGGTGCAAAGGTTTCATTATAGTCAACTCCTTCTTTTTGAGAATATCCCTTACACACTAGTCTTGCTTTATTTCTGATAACCTTACCATCTTCATTAAGTTTGTTTTTGAATATCCATTTTGCTCCAATTACATTTTTTTCTTTAGGTCAGGGAACTAGTGTCCAAGTGTTATTTTTCTCAATTTGTTTTAATTCTTCTTCCATAGCTTTAGTCCAATATTTATCTTCACATGCCTCATTAATTGATGATGGTTCAATTTGAGAAATAAGACATACCTCTTCATTTTCCAATCTTCCTCTTGTCATAACTCCTTTGTATTTGTTTCCAATTATCTGATCTTCAGAATGATTCAATCTTACATACCAGGGTGTCTTTGTTTGTTGTAGTTCTTCAGTCACAGTGGAATTTTTAGATGATACCAGTGTAATTGGATCTTCACTCTGTACCGGTGGATTTGGTGTAGGTTCATTTGTTAGAATTTCTGTTGCCGGTTCAGAATCTATATACCTTGAAGTTCCTCTGAATTATTCATCAAGTTTTACATTTGTACTCTCAACAATTTTCTGCAATCTCTTGTTAAAACATCTATATGCTTTACTCTTAGATGAATAACCTAAAAATATTCCTTCATCACTTCTAGGATAAAATTTCCCAATGTACTCATCTCTTCTGATGTAACATTTGCTTCCAAATATTTTGAAATATTTAAGAGTAGGAGTAATACTAAACCATAGTTCATGAGGAGTCTTACCAGTTTCACCTTTGATGTGAACTTTGTTGAATGTATAGACCGTTGTGCTTACTACCTCTCTCCAATATACATGTCGCAAGTTTTCTTCTGATAACATACTTCTGGCTGCACCCAAGATAGTTCTGTTTTTCCTTTCAACAACTCCATTCTGCTGTGGTGTCTGAGGTGCTGATAGTTGTCTTCTGACTCCATTCACTTCACATAATACATTAAACTCCTTAGATGAAAATTCTCCTCCTTGATATGATCTTAAACATTTTATTTTCTTACCGGTTTCATTTTCAACCATTGCTTTGAATAATTTAAACTTTCCAAGTGCTTCTGATTTTTCTCTGAGAAAAGTAACCCAACACATTCTAGAACAGTCATCAATGATTGGCATGAAATATCTATCACCTTGTAAGCTTTTAGATCTAGCTGGACCACATAAATCAGTATGAATTAAATCAAGAGCATTATTGGATTTTTCTGGAATACTTTTGAAACTAGCTCTAACCTGTTTTCCAAATTGACATTCCTTACATACTGTGTTGTGAGGTTTGACAATTTTAGGTAAATCTTTAACTGCCTTAGTAGTACTAATTTTTACCATACAATCAAAGTTTACATGACAGAGTCTCTTATGCCATAGCCAACTTTCATCTATGTGTGCAATCAAGCATGTCTTTTCATTGTTATTCAAATGAAAGATATTACCTCTAGTCTGATTACTGGTTGCAATTTCTAAACCAGTTCTATTCATGATTTTATATTTTCCATTCTTAAATTGTAACTGAAATCCTTTCTCAACTAATTGACCAACACTCAAAAGATTATGCTTTAGACCTTCAACATAGTAAACATTGTCAGTGTTATGCTTCCCATCAAGAGATATTGAACCCTTACCTTTGATCTGACAAGCTTTGTCATCTCCAAATCTTACAAAGCTGCCACTATATTCTTGAAAGTTCAAGAATTCACCTTTATCTCCTGTCATATGATGTGAGCATCCAGAATCAATGATCCATTCATCCTTCACTTCAATTTTAGCTGCCAAGGCCTGGTCTACTGGTTGGACTGCAGGTGCCGGTTGATCTTCTTTTATAGCAACAAAAACCCATCCATTGTCTGCCGGATCTTCATCAGAATCATCAGTCACTCCTTCATCAACAACATAACAAGATTTGTCCTTATTCTTCTTAAATCTGTATCTCTGATATTCAGGATTAGGCTTGTATGTCCTTTTAGGTTCTTCTCTTAGTCTAGCATGTCTATCAAGGCATCTTGAAGCCATATGACCAATCTTATTACAATTAAAACATTTAAAGGGTGCTTTACCTTCATACTTACTTCCAACTGGACCTTTAGGCATTTTTCTTGCAAATAGTGCTTCAAGTTCTTCATTTTCTTTCCTGCTTTCTTCAAGTTCTCTTGCATAAAAGGCTTTCCAATTAGATTTGTCAAATGATGGAGTAGATGATGTTGATGCTTTAAAGGCTAATTCTGTCTTTATAGTAGCAACATGACCAAATTCCTCAATTTCAAAGGCTGAAAGTTTTCCAATCAATGTTACCCTAGTTACTGATGTATTAGGCATTGTTCTTAGCTCATTTATAGCAGTAACCTTCATTTTATATGCCGGTGGCAATCCTCTTAAAGCTTTTGAAACAATTTCATCTTCACTTAAGGTTCCTCCACAACATTTTATACCCAAAACAATTTCATTAACTCTTTCCATAAAAGCAGAAATTCTTTCATCTTCTTCCATTTTCAGATTTTCATACTTGACCCGAAAGCTTTCAAGTTTTGCAATTTTGACTGTGGAATCTCCTTCATTTAGTGTTTCCAAATGATCCCAAATAGCTTTAGTAGTTGATCTATTTGATAATCCCATGATTTGCTGCTCTGTTAATGCACTCAAAAGTGCTTCCCTTGCCTTGTAATCATTTTCCTCATCTTTAGTCAAGTTAGGTGGGTTAGGTTGACCGGAAGTAGCAACAGTATAACCATTCTTTGTAACTTCCTAGATGCTTTGCAATGCAATTTAGATGTGTCTCCATTCTAATCTTCCATATGCCATAATTGGTTCCATCAAGTTTAGGATTGTCCTTCTTGAAATAGTTAGTAGACATTGGATCTCCTCAAGCTGTTAAACTTCTGCAAAAAGAGGACTAGGCTCTGATACCAATTGTTAGGTCCCAAAGACAACTGAGAGGGGGGGGGGGGGGTGAATCAGTTGTCTAATAATATTAAACCAAAAACAACTTAATCAAATTACTGCTTAATACCGGTGAAACAGTTTGTTATACCGGTGGACAAATTTAACAGATAAATGCAATGCCGGTAAAGATTAATGCATGAAACTAAAAGACAAAGTCATCCACAACACATAACACCAATGTTTGTACGTGGAGACCCTATAAGGGGAAAAACCACGATGGGAAACCTTACCCACAATCAGATGATACTACTGCAGATAGTAAGTGTACATAAATGGGGTCTGCACATGCAGAAAGGCCAAGCGCCTAGAGCTCACTGCTCAATCACAAATGGGAGTCACATTGACTACAGTTAGATGGTTAAATCCACTAAGAATGTATTGCACAAAATAGAATCTTCATATGCTAGATTCAGTACCGGTGTAGTTCTGATATGATATCACAAAACCTAGCTTCACCTTCAAATGATGTCTGTATGTATAGCTCTGCTTAATCTCGCATATACCTTCGCACAAATCCTTTTTCACATTCCACTGTCGATCTTATAATTAAGATCTTACATTTATACCATAACCTAAGACCAATTTTAGTAGCTGGACTCTACAAGATATTTCAATAAAATCATTTTACAAATAATACAATAACCGATGCAATAACCGATTCAACATGTCGGCTTAATGTATTTACAACAATAATTAATCATCTCCATAGCGTGCCATGCTGATCTGGAAAAGATAATCCTGCCGGTGTAACCCTGGACCTATTTGCCGGTAATAGCAAATATGCAAATACAAATATGCCAATAAACAATTCTCCAAGACAAGATGTCCAAACAATGTCTTCGACATTACCAAGTGTTTTCCAAGTCATTCCAAGTGCCGGTGATCATTATTTCCTGCCGGTGTGCCATATACCAATGACTGTGCAAAAGTCACTTGCTTGCCGGTGAATGTTGCTGGATCTCCAAAGTGCTAGAGTTTTAGTAGGTGTTGACATCAATGACAAAACCATACCAAAATACCAACAATGGGATGGTAAAGGATCAGTGAAAATCTAAAGGTTTTGATTAGGAGGAGCTATGGATTTGTTTCTTTTATCATTCATGCCTACCATAGATATGGTATTGTTATCAATCAAATCTTGAATCTTACTTCTCAATCAAAAACACTTTTCAATAGCATGACTAGGTTAACGATGATATTAACAAAAGGATTTAGAATCAAAGTAAACAGTTTTGCTAACAATCTTTGATCATGAGCAAAGCCACTACACAAAGTTTGGAATGTTTTAACATGAGTTAAGGATAACCTTTTCCATTATAAAGTTCCAATTGAGGTACTTCTACATGTTTGGGAGAGACAACTCTAACAATGTCATTGGATAATGGTCTCGCTACATCAAATTTGGGCTTATTATACTTAGATTGATTCATAGAAGCTGTTTGTTCTTGTAAGGAGGACACTGTTTGAGCTAAATTATTGATGGTAGCTTCGGTAGAAGGATTGAAACTAGACATGTTTGATTGAGAAGGAGGAGTAACATTGTTGAATGAAGGAAATGTTTGAGAATAAGGAGGTGGGATACTATGGTAGGTAGGTATTGGAGAGGATTGGGTAACAAATGGAAGACTCATAGGAGGAATGAAGGAATTGTGATTGAAGGAGTTGCCCCCTTGACTAACATTTATAGGTGGTGAAGGTGACTAGGTAACAAGGGGAACACTCATAGTAGGAGGAATAAAAGAAGAGGTATTTCCCCCATGACTAACACTTGTAGGTATGAAATTTTGTATAGAGGTAGCCATGATGTTTGATGTAAAGGTGCGAACACTAGGCATAGGAGTTGTCAAAGCAATGGAATGATTAACTTGACTAGGAGGTTGTGTATAACCTAGGGCTTCAACATAACTCTTGAAAAATATAATATTAGAATATAAAATATGAGCAATACCACACAAGATATCAACACCATGCTTATCACTTTGAATCATTCTTTTTAATCCTTCAATCAATGGGAGAGCTTGACTTTCTGGGTATTCTTGACTCATCCATTATTGAAGATTATCAAATTGATTGCCTATTTTTGCCAATTGGTCAACATATACCCTAGTTAATGATTCATCCTCATCATGAGAATTATCAAGAGGATGAATAGGGATATCTATAGGATTGGAAGAACCACCAATATCCTCATTGAAAAATCCAACAACATTAGGCTCCATCTCCTCGGTAATTAAACCTTGGGCAACCTTAATTCTACAACTTCTTACGGGGATACTATAGGTAGGACTAGGTAGGACTAATAGTAGTTAAAATCATGCACTAAGGGAGGGAAATTGGAAATTTGAATTTAAAATTAGGGTTTTCGAAAACTAATCTCTTAATTTTTAAAATTCAAAATTTTGAAATGCTGAAATGCTAAAGAAATCAATTTAATATTTAAAATTAGGGTTTGTGTAATTAACCACTTAATTTTAAAATTTAAATTGAAAATTGAAATGTTGAAATTTAGATTTTCTTTTGACCTTAGGGTGACCTAAAATCAATAAAATTTCACAAACCTTTGAAATTGAACAACAAAATACAATCAAAATAGGCTCCCAAAATTTGGGGAGAAAAAGTCGGGACCAAGTAGTGGTCTGACCAACTTTTTACCAAATTTGAAGGGAAGCAAGATATTATGATTTTAAGGCAAATTCCATAAGGATATGGAAATTGGAGATGTCTAGATATGTGAAATCAAGCTGTGAAGGTCAAAATAGGACACATTTAGGCGTGTGCAATAAATGATTAATCGAAAGAATGAAATTAAAAAAAGGGCAAGCTTAAGGTTAAGGGCCAACTTTTATGATGTTTAGAAGGACAAAATAAGCTTTAGATTTAACTAAATTGATTAAATGCTTAAAGGAAAATTAGAAATTGCACAAGATTAATTTAAGTTTAAAAATTAAGGTTTGTTGCATTAACCGCTTAATTTTAAAAATTTAAATTTGAAAATTCAAATGTATAAGGTGGGAATGTGAATTTTGAAATTGAAGCAAGAACTCAAATATGAAAAATTAGTTCAAGATCTACACAATCCACAAGTTCAATTTTAAAATTAAAAAGTAGGGTTTATTTTTTATTTTAATCACTAAACTTTAAATTTTTTGTTGAAAATTGAACATGTAAATGAAAACTTGAATTTGAAGAGTTCTCAGACCTAAAATAATTAATCTAATTTAGACAAATCACAAGATTGATTTTTAATCTAAAAATTAGGGTTTTTGTGAATTTAACCTCTAAATTTTTGAAAATTGCAAGAAAATTAAACTTGTAATTGAAAATTTGAATTGCAAATTGCATAACACTCAGATCTGAAAATGAAAATCAGAAGTAAGGATAATTCACAGCAGGTTCATAAAAAATTAAAAAGGGAAAATTAGGTGACTTGGCAATTTGCAAGATAGAAGGAGAAATCACCAAATCACCTAGTTTCGCTTGGATGGAGAGATGCCTTTACATTCAAAAGAGGGGAAAAATCTACTAGATTCAGTCACTAACTAGAGTAAGACTAAATACTAAGTAGATTGATCGAGATGGAATGTGTTTAACCCTCTTTTGTAAGTTGACTAGTTGAATTAAGACTAAGTGCAAGAAATTAAGACAAATATGAGAAAACAGTGAGTTGTAAATTTGGGATTTTGTCGTGCACTTGGATTTGAGAAGTATGAGATGATTCGAAGCTGCTATGCGAAAACTACCAAAAATAGTAGGGACCATGTGTAGGGACCAGGATGCCCCCTCTTGGTCCTCTAAGATTTTCGATCGTTGAAAAAGGTTTTTTTGTTCCTTTTTTTTAAGCTTATCCTGAGAGTTATAGTTGCGCAACCATTTTTCTGCACACAAAAGGAAGGGGAAATATGTTGGGGATAGGGGCTTGCCTTTAGGTCAAACCCTAGTTTTGGAATTAACCAAGTTGTTGAAATAATGTAATTGAAAATGGCTGAAAGTAGAAATCCTCCTCTTTGAGGGGATGTTGAATTGACTAAAAATGAAATGCTTATACCTCCTTGTGAATTTTTTCTTGCCTCCACATGGAATTAGGACTTCATGAATTCGGATGATGATCTCCTCTTCAATGCTTGAATCTTAACTCTTTTGCTGCTCCAAAGCTTGAAGGAAGACTGAAAATGCTCAATTTCTCTTGAATGCTTGAATGTTTGATATCTTGAATGCTCAATGCTTGCTCATGAATGTCTCATCTAATAATCAAATGAGAGGGGGAATCCTCTTATATACTTTCCTGAAGAGAAAATGAATTAATTTTATGACATGAGCTGACATGGAGGGTTTTTGCCACTCAAATTTGAGATGGGATATGGGGTTAGAAATAGGTCCCCATTAGGGAGGACCAAGGTTCCACGCCCTAGTCTCGCCCTATTTTCGGGTAGGATCAAGGTGGCCTATGAAGTGAACTTTGAGCTAAATATTGTTTTTGTCATGTATAAGCATAATTAGGTCTCTAATCAAGCCAAGGGGCGCAAACACTAAGGCGAAGACCCAAATGCGATAAAAAATTGCAATGGGTGCAATTTTAGGATGCTACAGAGTGTTGCAAGGGGGAGGTGATAGTGCCAAAGTCTAAATGATTGATGAACAATCCCATCCATGGCCAACTATCTTATCAATGATATCACTAAAATAATAGGTATCTTAAGCGGATGAGGTTGGGAGCACATGCTAAGGGAGATTAATTACTAGATTACATTACAAGAATGGATAGTAGACTACAGGGTGGGAAAGCAATTCCAACATGAGGGATAAGTGTCCAAAGATACAATGGATCTAACTTATTTACCTTGAAACCTGGAACTAGGTTTTCACCAAGTTACTTACCCATAGCTACAAAGTGGTTTTCACTGATGGATGAATTTATTTTTCTTTACTTTTTTTGCTTTTTTCATTTTTTTTAATGATTTTTTGATTTATTTGGCCTTTTTTTGATTTTTGAAAACTAGCAACCTTTGAAGATTAAGTATAGAATCTATTTAGATGCATGATATTCATGGGCTCATCCAAAGGATCTCCTTCAGCTGTAGCCAACTGATAGGCTTTTGATCCATACTTTGCAGTGATAACATAAGGTCTAAGCCAATTAGGCTAAAACTTGCCTTTCTTCTCATGATCTTGGAGATTCCTCTGATTTTTCATAAGAAATAGGTCACCGATGTCAAATTCTCAGGTTCTGACTTTCTTGTTGTAGCTTAATCATAGGTAATTCTCATCTACCCGAAGATGATTCAAGGCCTTGAGATGTCTTTCATCCAACAGTTCTAGCTCTTGCAGTCTGGCCACTCTTTATTCCTCATTAGGGAGGATGTTTTGCAGCGATACCTAAAGTGAAGGGATCTCGATCTCAAGGGGGAGGAAAAATTTGGAACCGAAGACTAGGGAGTATCGAGTGGCTCCTATGGGGGTGCAAATGCTTGTGCGGTAGGGCCAAAGGGTGAGATGGAGTTGCAAGTGCCAATCACAACTATCTTCATTGACTGTATTCTTGAGGATCATGATAAGAGTTTTATTTGAAGCCTCATCTTTACCATTACCTTGTGGGTAGTAGGGGGTGAAAAAATGGTGTTGGATGGCAAAATTTTGGCATGATTATTTGACATCCTGATTTTTGAAGGGTCTACCATTATCTGTGATGATAACTTTGGGGATTCCATAATGACAGATTAAGTAATTTAGGATAAACTTGGAAAATTGTTTTCTAGTGGTAAAAGTGAGGAGTATGGCTTCCACCCACTTGGTGAAGTATTATGTGGTGGTTATTATGAATTTATGGCCATTGGATGAGGCAGGGTGGATTTTCCCTATGAGATCGAGTCCCCACTGAGAGAAGGGGCAAGGTGTGATAAATGACTACAAATCCTGAGAAGGTGCATGAATCTTATCACCATGCTTCTTACAAGGAATTCATTTCTTCATATAGTGATGAGCATCTTCTTCCATTGTTGGCTAGTAGTATCCAGTGCACAAGAGCTTCTTAGCCAAAATAAGGCCACTTGAGTGTGCTCCACAAATACCTTTGTGCACTTCACGTAGTTATTTTTCAACCTCCTCTTTATCTAAATACCTTAGGGGGGTTCCATCAAAGTGCCTTAGAAATAGGGTATCATTGAGGATAGTGTAGCGAGGGGATCGACAGATGAATGTTTGTTGTTAGGTTTTAGTGAGGTGAGAGGGGATGCTGTTATCTCGAAGGTAGGTGATTTAGTTTCTTGGTACTGTGGAGAATCAGAAACAATGAGGACACACACCATTTCCAAGTCAGGGACATCATATGCCAGTTATAGAAGTTGCTCAACCAAGAACTCACACTTTTGTCTATTTGTAGCCATCTATAGGAGGGAACCAATTATAGCCATGGCATCGACAACTTTGTTGTTTGTCCTAGGAACTTGTTCAAACTAAAGGAAGGTGAAGTGTTGCTTGATTTACTCCACCATGAACCTATAAGGGATTAACATGTCATCCTTTGTCTGATACTCGTCATTTACTTATTTTATGACAAGTTGGGAATCTTCATATACTTGTAGTTCTATGATCTTCTATTGGACATCTAGACCGAGCCCAGTGATTAAAGCTTCATACTCCACTATGTTGTTTGTGCATGCAAAGGCTATCTTGTAGGACTTAGGGATGCAATCTCCTTGAGGTGTGATCAACAATATACCTACCCTTGATCCATTTTGTGTGCAAGAACCATCAAAGTATAACTGCCATTGTGTTGATGTGGTGACAATTATGATAGCATCATCAGGAAACTCTTCTATAAGGGGGTGATCACCTTGAAGGGGAGTGTCATCCAATTGACCAGCTATTATTTTCTCTTTCATTTATTTTCTATCTATGTACTTAATGTCAAATTCAATTAGGAGCATGACCCATTTTGTTGTGCGTCCTATGAGAGCATCCTTAGAAAACAAATACCTGAGAGGATCAATCTTTGCTACGAGTTTGGTCTTGTTCTTAAGCATGCAGTGACATAGTTTCTAAGTGTTAAAGACCACTGCAAGGCAAGATCTTTCTATGAGAGTATAGTTGAGTTTGTATCCCACAAGGGTGTGATTGATATAGTATATTGCATTCTCTTTACCTTTGTCATTTGTTTGTGCTAATAATTCCCCCAGTGCCACTATGGTTGCTGATATGTATAAGAGGAGGGGTGGTCTTGGAATAGGTGGCATCAAGACTATAGGGGAGGCCGAATATTATTTTAGTTTATCAAAGACCTTTTGGCATAGGAAGTTCCACTTGAACTTGGGGTCTTTGCGTAGGAGGTGTGCAAATGGATGTCACTTTTCTGTGAGTTATGCAATGAATCTGCAGGTAGATTGAAGCTTTCCCTAAGACTGTGAAGTTGTCTAAGTGTCCTAATAGGAGGTATTTCCATTATTTTTTTAACTTTAGTTGGGTCAACTTCTATTCCTTTGCAAGAGACTACAAATCCCAACAACTTTCTTGATGTGACCTCCAAGACACATTTCTTAGGGTTAAGGCACAAATTATATTTCTCAAGTCTCTAAAATATTTTTCTTAGGAAAGGAATGTGCTCTTCTCATCTTTTGGAGTTGCCTAGGTGATCATCCACATAATATTCCATGATATTGTATAGAAGGTCATGGAAGATGGTTGGCATTGGTCTTTGATATGTTTATCCTACGTTCTTTAAACCAAAGGGCATGACTTTATACCAAAAGGTATTTGGCAACAATGCAACAAACTAAGGGGGGGTGAATAACTCACATAACACCAATATTTTTCACGTGGAAAATCCGATTAAGGAAAAAACCACGATGGGAACTTACCCACAATGAGATAATACCCTATTAGGAGTAAGTAAAATATTACAATGGGGAATGCACATGCATTCAGGTACACTGCCTAGAGCTCACTGCTCAAATCACAAAACAAGAAGGGCTACAACCCTTAGGAAGGCTCACTGCTTTACAAGAAAATTTAGATTATATTTGGAGAATCATGAACTAATGGAATAACATCTCCTAATGCCAGGTTACAGTTCCGGTTAAACACATATACTCAAACTCTACTCTTTCACACTTCTGCACACTCTTTCGCACTTCTTTGCTTTTCTCCTCTTCCACTGAAAGATCAAAACAATGTTCACACACACAAATACATCTCTCAAATGAATATTACATGTATTTATACAATTCATCAACCTATATTTCAACGTCGGCTAAACCCTCAACACAAATTACAAAATAATAACCTCAAATACTACAACAACACATGCAGACCAAAACAATGTCGCCTAGGACATAGTCTGGACCAAAAATGACTCCTCGAACATGCAACACCAACAAGAAGTATGCCTCGATCATTCACAACACGCTACAATTACTGAAAAATGTTGCATAACATGAAGAACACCACCGAATCAAGAAAATGATCAATATCATGCACAATGATCAATGCGGACCAACAACACGTATAGATAACAATCTATAAACATCCACAAGCAATGTGAATCACCACTGAAACAATGACAACATCACCACTTACTAGAATCTTTATCATCATTATACCGAACTTCAAGAACATCAACTCAACTAATTGTCAAACTGAAAGATTCGCTTGCGGACCTCCAAATCATGAACTATGTGAATTGAGGACACACCTAAACATCCCAAAGACATTGCCAAATTCACAAACCAAGATATTGCAATTCTGGAGCAATGTAGAGTACAATCCAGAATATCAAATAACACGAGCAACTGAATATCAACCATAATATTGGATCACACAACTCGATCAAAATAACACACAGATCACTAAAACTTCTGCTGAATCAACTAGAAATAAGCATCTCAAAACCCATTAAATCACAACAACTCATTTGCAACACATTGACCAAACGAACTCATTTAATATGACCGCAACACTAGAACACATAGAAGAATATGTTGGCATCAATAACAAAAAATCATTCCAACAAACTTCTCAACAACATCCAACAAAGTTTCCCCAAGGAGTGGTCAATTCCATCTTATGTTGGTCTTCTTCTACGATCCCGATCTGATTATATCTTGAAAATTCGTCCATTAGAGAGAGCATCTCATGTCTAGTTGTGAGGCCTACAATCATATCTATGTTTGGTAAGGGGAAATCATCCTTTAGACATGCTTTGCTTAGGTCTCTAAAATATGTGCAAATTATTATGCCCCCAGTGGGCTTACCAATAGGTAAAATATTTTGAAATCCATTCAGAATAGTCCATGGGTTTGATGAACCAACATCTATCATTTTCTAAAGTTCTACTTTTATGAGGAGGGAAAGTTATGGATGCATCTTGATGAGCTTTTGTTTGACTGGTTTAGCATCTGGTCTAACGACAAGATTATGTACTACCAACTATGGGTCAAGGCTTGACATGTCAGCATATGACCAAGCAAAGTTGATTTGTGTCTCTTGTATAAAACTTATAAAGTTTTGTTTCTCGTGACCTATAAGAGACTTGGCAATGAGCACATTCTTAGGATTATCAAATGTACCCATGTTGATAGTGTTTGTTTCCTCAATGAGCAAGGGTGACTTATACTGATATGGGGGAACCATGGTAGGCAAGTCAAGACCCTCATCCTCTAGTGCTTGATCCAGGTTTTCACTAGAAGAAACTTCCTTTATTTTTTACTTTTTCCAAGTCCAAAGGCACCTCAGAGAGGTTTTCACCAGGGGACTTATGATTTTTCTTTTTATTTTCATTTTTGTGACTAAGGGAGTTGACTTGACTACCAAAGTACGCATCCCCGTTGAGCTAGATTCCATTTATAGATGTTTGGTTCTCAAGGTCTCGCATAGAAAGTAATTCCAAGAGGGCATTGTCATCGACACAAATGTCAAGAATAGGTTGTCCTCGTTCTTCCCAATCAATAAGCTTAGGGTGGACAAGTTGAAGGTCAGAATAAGGTGGAAGGGGTGATGGGGGTGATAGTATTGACATAGGCATCATCAAATATATAGTCACGGTACTCAAAAGGAACTTCGCGGAATTTCTTTTCATCAAAGTCTTTGATTTCAGTAGGAGGGTCTATCGGAGCACCAATGATAGTGATCTTAGGCACAAGTGAGTAACCCAAGCCTCTATTATGCTTGTAGGAGATTGGAGAGATGGGTTCTTTGATTTCTTGTTCTTGTGGTCTGAGACCATGACCTTTGTAGCCCATCTTGTCTACCATAGAAGATACCTTAGGGTACATTTGTTTTGGGATATCTGCAAGTGCTTCATTTTCTTCTGGGTACAACAAAGAAGTGACATCAGTTTCCACACTCACTTCATTAAGTGGGCCCCATTGCTGAAAGGTGGTCTTGTTGCATTTCATGGTGGGTTTATTTTGAACCTTGATTTCATTAGGTTTACCATATGACTTAGGAGAGGGTGGGAGTTGACCCACATAGAGGGCATTTTGAAGGGTGTACTCTCCACAACCATTGTCGATTATCTTGAACTTAATCTCGGGTTGGGATGAAGTGGATGCGACGTTTGATGGATTAGATGAAGGTGGTAGAGAGGGTGTATTGAGTAGGCAATGTTGAGGCATTTCCCTTCCAGGAGCTTGCAATATTGGAAGGGTTGTAGATTAGTTGAGATAGTAATCTCTCTACCATTGTAAGGGAATTTCAGGCATTGATGGTAAGTGGAGAGAACTAATTGAATGGAGTGAATCCATGGGCAGCCGAGGAGAATGTTGTATGGGGATCAAGATCCAAGACTTGACATGTTGTTGCCACTGTTGCAGGGCCCACTTGAAGAGGTAGTGTCATGGTGCCTTTTGAGACCCTTTTTGCATTGTCATAAGCATTTATTGTGATCTTACCAAATGTGTCAACCAAGTCTTCAAACATACCTAGTTGTTTAATCAATTTGTATGTACAAAGATTTAGGCCAGATCCACCGTCTATAAGGACCCTCTTGATCTTATGCTTTTGAACAATAGCCTCAATATGATGGGGTTTGTTGTGGGATGGATCATTAGATGGGGCATCTTTGGATGTGAAAATGAGGTGGTGTTGCGTAGTAAGGTTACCAATGAGGGCTTGGTATTGGGTTGCGTAAATGTTATCTGGGACATGGGATTCCAAAAGGGCTTGCTCAAGGATCTCTTTGTGGAGGAGTGAAGCCTTGAGGAGTTCCAGGATAGAGATCTGTGTAGATTTCTTAACAAGATGATCAAGGTTATCATAGTATTGGGTGGATGAAATGGGGGCTTGCAGAGGAGGTGGAGGAGCTCCTTGAACGATGACTCTTCCTCTATGAGTAGTGACATTGCAATCATTTTGGGAATAAGAAATGGAAGGTGAGGAAACTTGAATGACTATCTTTTCTTGGGAGGGTCTACTTGATGATTATGGGGAGGGGAACCTTGGATGGTTACTCGAGGCCTATGAGAAGTGGGAGAAGGATCAGATCATTGGATTGTGATGGTGTTGGACATGAGTATCAACAAGGTTTGATGCAGCCTACTAAGGAGTCAAAGCTGGAGACGTAATTGGTATAATCATAGTGAACTTCATTAGATGATGAGGCTTTGTCCTTACCATGTTTAGGAAAAGGGTCCCAGTACATCTTAAGTTTTTTGTTTGAATTACCAAGCTTAGTCGTTGCAACCTCAATATCACCCTTATCAATTAGGTCTTGGATGTAGTTCTTTAGTTTCATACACTTGTGTTTATCATGACTATTGACATAATGGTAGTCATAGTATTCATTCTCATTATACCACTAGAGTTTAGGTTGATTTGGATCGAAAGGGCGATTCATCAGAAAGACAACGACGCCAATGTTTACAAGCTTCTAGAAGACACCTTAATAGGTTTTTGTGAGCAAAGTGTACTTGCACTGGGACTGATTGTTGGAGCAGGGAGGTTAACCTTGGATGGAGACATTATTGCAAGGTTGGGATTGATTATGGGGGTTGGATTGAGTGTTGAATAGATTGTTGGTGGTAGTGGGTTTGGGAGGGATGGTCATAGTCTCTAGGGTCACCTTTGCCCTTGTACTTCTCAAATTTGGGCATTTCAAAATCTGGAGGGTAAGGTGCAATTGAAACGGAAGGGTCATACGGACAAGGACATATTTCCTCAAAAGTGTAAGGTCTCTTTTTAGTCCCATCATTAAAATTTTTTATAAGGTCCTTCATTCCCTGAATTTATTTTAAGAGGCCATGTTGCTGATTATGAACATTAGGGACATAATGACCCATGTTAGACCCTGGGATTTGGTTTGACGCAAATGGGATACCACCACTACTACCAATATATTGATTGGTAGAAACAGGGGTTTGTGAAGTGATTTGAGGGCATGACCCACAAATGGTGCTAGCGAGAGGTAAGCTAGTGTTGATGTAGTTGGTCGAGTTGTGAAGAGGTATGGATGACCTTGGAGGATTAGCAATGTTAGGGGGAATGGAAATCATAGGTAAAGTGGCCGCAGGTGCGAATGTCGCAGGTGGCAGATGAAGAAGGGGATCAAGAATAGAGTTGTCTACAAGTTCACCTTCTGGCAATTTGTCAAGGATGGATTAGTCAAAATTAGGGGGCAAACGTTCCCTTTGGGTGATGATTTGAGCTACGAGCCCATTTGGATTGTGTTTGAAAAATCTCTCCATAATTTCTTGATTTTAAGGATCCTCTATGAAAGATTGCACATGTAGAGAAAGCTCATGTTGATCAACAAATTGTTCCTCTTCTTGTGGATCTCAGTCAAAGAGGCGACTAGTCTTAGGAATTTCATTGCCCTTGATGAGCATTTTTTCTTTTTGTGAGCAAGTCAAGACCATACATGGGTAACCTCAAAGATGAGAAAAATATTACGGAATAGATTGGATGAAAAAGTGATGAAAAAGGACTTAGCAATTTTTAATTTTATTTTGATTAATGAAGATTAAATTGGATGATATTTTAGCCCTCTGGTCAGGAAATAGATAGGATGGGCCGTAAAGCAAGGAAACAACCAAGCTAGGCCAAGCTCATACCTTGAATTAGGATTCAATTAAGCCTTCTTCTACTAGGGATAAACTTCATTCCTAAGCAAAATGGGGAAAAGGGTTAAGGTTTTGATCAACCCAAATGATTAGGATCAATTAAACAATACACTTGAGGTAGATTCTATCTCAAACACTAAGCTAATTGTGGATTTGATTGATGATAAAGGTCTAAGTCAGATTTTTGCAAAGTGTTGACCTTGGATTGAGAGATGGTTAATTGATTGATTGATTGGAATAAGGATGATGATTGATTATTCTAAGTCCTTAGAAAAGATGACAATGATTATGAAAGGAGATGACAATGATTATGGAAGGAAAAAGAGATAGATTGAAGAAATGTGGGGAAGATGAAAGGTCATTTTGGATGGACGAATGACTCAATAAGTGATTTTGGAGTAGCACAAGTTAGATAAAGGGATACAACCACTCCTATTGATGCATTGGGATAAACCTCATCTCTAATGGAAAACTTGGGTTCTCAAAGGTTCCTCATCAAACTCATTGTTCTAACCATGAAGGTAATTGTGGAAATTATGCAAGAAGACTCTACAGTTCAACAAGAGCTTATGGTTGATATACAAGAATTTGCGACGCTTGAGGATTTGTTTGTATCTAGGCTTCTTCTTCTTGACTTGGCGATAGATGAAATTTTTGGGATGCTTAAATGACTTAGTTTTATGGTGCATGAGTGAGAATTGGTCAAATGTTGAATAAATGAAACTTGGAAATGTTTTGGACTTTATATACTCTTGGCAAGAGAAACCAAAGATGAACAAACACATTGGCCAAGGATAGCGCTTTATAACAAGCGTGAGAGTGAAGGGGGTCTAGATTAGCCCAAACAAAATTTCACTGGTTTTGCACAAATGAAGACACTTTGAAAACATGCAACTTAGGTTGGAAATCGGAAACCATTCAATGGGGCCTCTTGCACAAAACGATACCTCAAACAAGCGGATAGATAGAGATTTTGGTAGCACTGGCTCCACTCCACAACACTCACTTCTCGAGCATAACAAATTCTCTTACCCCAAAGATTCAAAGATATTTTCACCAAGGGATTCCTGTCTCATCTTGAGTGGGTACATGAGAGGTTACTTCGGGGTACAATCCACACTCCCTGCACCATCAAATGTGGGATTTGAGCCACTACAACAAGGTTCTTAGTTATTTTTCGACAAGTCCAGTCCAACAATGAATTCATGAAGGAATCCACTTAAGACTCTAACTGAGCTTATCAGTGCATCAAATTCACTTAGCACTCTGAACGTTTGACCAATTTTTTGCATAGTGGCTCAAAAACACATTGATCAAGATCGCGCTGAGAGAGACGATATCCCCAACGTGTCACAATTCGAAGTACCCTTCTGGGGTGATGAAATCCCCAATCAAATATACCCCTCACTACAAAAAGAAAAAGAGGGTGTTGTCAATCACCTTTCTCATCACCCAAGTTCCGCAAATGTGAGGGGAGAGAATAATAGGCATGATGGTGGATCCACTCTACAGATGTGCAAGCACACAAGACATGGCAAGAAAATGATCTTTTTAATCTCACAAATATATGTTTGCTACTCTAAATGCAAGAAAAACAAACTAAATTAGTGGAAAACAAGTGTCTTTGACAAGCATGCTGCAAAAAATAGAGTTAATATTCTAGCAAAAATGATCTTGGACAGATGAAAAAACCTGCAAAACTCCAAATCTATTAGTAACAAAAGATCCTAGTTACCTTGGCGCAGACGCCAAAGTGCAGTCACGAACATCAACGTTTGCGCAGACGCTAGCGTTTGCGTGGACATCGATGTAAGGGTTGGTTCTAAAAAAGTTAAAAACAAAAATTGAGAAAATTGAAAATTTTTAATTTGACAAGAAATATGGGGGAAATTATATTTGTGGACATGCCGAAGCCTAGCATAGATGGTAACGTCTGCACATATGTCGGAATAGGTGTCCTGCAAAGAATAGTTAGGCATGAAAATTTAAAATTCAAAATTTTAAATAGAGGGGGGAAATACAGAGCGGCAAAGACATTGTTCTGCAGTGCAAATGCCAATGTTTGCACAGACATTGAAGTGCTAATTCCCGAAAATATTTCCTAATTAATCTAAAAAAATATTTTTTTTGCCAAAAGTCTAAATAGTATGAAAGCTAAAACTACTAATCTAACAACTTGTGTGACTTTTTAATGCTATCTTTTAATTTAATTATTTATTTATTTATTTTTAGTTGATAAAAAATGAAATGAGTGTAAAAAAATAAACAAAGGCAATAATAAATGGAGACATTGATATATTAAAACGCAAATGCCGATCGAGAGAACCTACATAAAACAATAAGCGGGAAAATTTAAATTGAAACAAAGACGTTGTTCCTGCAAGACAGAGACGTCAAACTAATATCGCGAAGACGCTGAAATGCAATCTCAGACGTCGATCCAATAGTCCTGTACGGAAATTGCTAAAAAACAACAAAAAAAATTAGTAAAAAGGGATGTGGGTCCTACCAAGCATGCCAAATGAACAAGGGAAAAACTAATGAAGGTGGCAATGGTTAGTATCAATACAAATAAACACATAAGCTACATAAAAATGTATGAAAACACCATTATACCTTTCAAAGTCTTCTCTTGCTCCTCTGATAGAGCCTTTGGTGAAGCAAAGAATGTGCCCCTTCCTTGCATGATTCGATTGGCTCTTGATTTGGACATGGATTGCTCTCCTCAACAACAACAACAAAGAGCTTGAATATGAAAGGGATGGATTAATAGGGTAAGTGTGAGATGATTTGGGCATTATGAGGATATGGTAGATGATTTGAGCTCTCAAAAGGCTAGCATAAGATTACTTGGGTGATGAATATTAAATGTGAGGGATGAGACTCCAATTTATAGAGTGGAGGAGGCCAAAATGAAGGGTCAAGGTTGATTTGAAATGGAGGGTGGAGATTGAAAGAAAAAGATGGGAAGGATTCAGAGGACAAGGTGTGGAGATCAAGAGATTTGCCATAAAGCATTTCTTGTCTCCACACTCCTCAAGGTCCATGAGGAAGAGATCCCTATGCACATTGGGTAAATAAAAAGGAATTAAAAATTCCTTGGGAAGAGACAAGGGAATTAAAAATTCCCAAATAGAAGATTGCATAGAAAGAATAAGGGAGAAAAGGAATTAAAAATTCCTTGGCAAGAGAGGGCATGGGAATGTGCAAACGATTTGAAATCCTTCGACATGACCAAAGTAGGTGCATTTAAGGTTTGGAGGATGAAAGGGGACAAACCATTTATGGCAAATGGTTGACTTGTTCCTAATATTGAGGATTGAGATTATGCAAATGATTAAGAAAGGTGATTAGATGGGTTAATGAGGGATTAGAGTGCAAGTGGGAGAGTTAAGAGGATGTGATATGAGGAGAAAGAATGAGTGGAAGAATATAAAATTAGGGATAATGCTAATCATGGTTCTAAAAGAATTAATTAGGCTAAGTGGAGATTAGGGAAAGTGATTTGTAGGAATCACTTTAGGTTAGGTTAATTAATTAAAATTAATTAACTAAGTGGGATTAAGAAGCAATAATGATTTGAAGGAACTTTAGAAGAACAAGAAAATAATTTATTTATTTGATATATTAATTATTAGACTATAGTGATAAAATTAATTAAATAAGATTTAATTATTTTTAAGAAGAATAAGGGGGGACATAATTAAATAAATTATTTATGTAGAAAGACTCAAATTAATTAAATATTTAATTTAATTAATTTTAGACGTCTATATTATCTTTTCAAACTTTGGTTGCTAAAAGATCTCCTGACCTGTCAAACAACTCCAGTGAGAGAGACAATAGTATAGACTCTTTTGGGCCATTGGTTCATCTAGTGAATGTTGACATGGGGGAGGGACAATAGAACAAATCTCTGAGACACATCTTTCTAACCAAGACTGGACAAAATTTAAAAGGGAGGAAAATAAACCTTATCTTCAAATGACACTAAAATTCGCCAAAAAGGGGAAGAATTCAAAAACTACTTACGAAGAAAAATAAAATTACTTCATAATTTTAATCTAACATTTAGTCAATAAATAACTAATCTTTTTAAGAGTAAGAACCAATATTGTGTTAGAAATATTGCAATAGTTCATTTTCCTTTGGTCCAGGTGAGTTGTTATCTCATATTTTTTTTATCTAAACCATTAAACAAATTTCCATTAGATATCATGTGTGAATAACACCCAAAATCAAGAATCACAAATTACTCTCATTAGCATTTATATTCAAACAAAAAAAAGAACAAATTTTGTTTATCTTCTATAATATATATGCAACTTGTTTATGCCAACATTTTGATTCATAATGATCAAACTTATTACAATGAACACATTAAATATTTCTTTTATCTTTACTATTATCCTTGCCTCATCCTTTTACCTTTAAAATTGCTACTTCTACCTCTGAAATTATTACCTCTTCCTCATAAGGTGCCAATAATTTCTCCTCTAGGTTTATTTTTATGGCAAATGTTTTCATCCTTAGAGTGATACTTAAAAAATGTTTATTTTACCCTAAATACTTGCTTTAAATAAAAATGTTTGTTTCCAACTTTCTCTACTATCATTTTTTGTTTGTAATCAATAAAATGCCACTCAATTCAACAACTTACCTAGTTGTAAGATCATTCAAATTGCAATTGTGAATATTATAAGTTTTTCGTATCTATTCTTTAATGTTTTTTTAATTACATGTCGACTATATATTTGATTAATCAAGCCTTTAATCAAAAAATCATTCACAAATTCATTATGACTCATTTTTTATATTTTCAAAATTCGTTTTCAACGTTTGTAATTTTGCAATTTGATCACTTTGACATGCATTAAAAAGCATACTTTGTTCTTGTTTTGAATCACCATTAATACGAAGAAAATTGTTTGACTTAATGCCATTGAATTGAAAATAATGTCATTTATTTATTTACCTTCATGTTTTCTTTGGTTGGTTATTGTGTAAGATATTGATATCTTGTGGTTGTTCATATCATAAATAGACAATATCTCATAACTTTAGACTTCAATAATGTTTATATTCATTTATTCCAATTCATAAAAATTTCTCTCACGTTGTCTTAGAAAGTGGCTATTTTGAGTATTGGTCTTCATAATAATGTTGATAAATATCACGAGACAAATTATTTTGTTTAATAAATTCAAAAACAAGTGTTTGGATGGGTTCTTCCCATAGTGTGTTGGTTAAGCGGTGGTATTGTTGTTGTTGTAATCACCAAGGTTGAAATCCTCACTGGGCCTTTGTGATCACAGGCTTGTGCCTTCGCTAGCCCAATGTGCTCATGGGTTTTACCCTTTGCATTATTATATGTGGATGAGGTTCCCCATTTGTGACTGTTGTTAGAAAATAATGCTTGAAACCCACATTCTAATAATCTATTTCATACATAACCAATGAGAGAAAAACATGCATACAAGCTTACATAATCACTATAATGCAAAGATCAAATAGACAAGTCACAAGATAAAAATATATATATCTTGGGAAAACTCTCATAAGGGAAAAAAACCCGGCCTCCAATAGAATCCGTACTCCATATTATTAGTCATAGAGCAACATAGAGTTACAATGAATACCTTTGAACCATCAAGCCTTCCAATGCATTCTCATGTGTCCAAGCATGAATCCACACATCCCATGCCATGCTCCACAAATGCAATCCTCCAAAGGACTCAATACAATGACAATCCAACACCACTAGCCAACCTTAACCACTAAACATGTGCTTTCTTTTATGGACCCAAGCTTACACAGATACAATTAGTGGTAAAGTAAAACCATGTGCCACAAAACCATGTCCTCACAACTAACCCTTGACCCCACATTTAATATTAGGTACTAAGTTTTCCTTTCTTAAATATCTTTCCCCAATATTAAATAATTACAATATAATATTAAAATGTTACAATACAACATCACAATGACCTCAAGAATATTCTAAAGGAATCTCTACATGTTACACATCCATGTGTAACATCACATAATAAATAAAATATTATAATTAGAAATATTATTATGCAAGGTGTACAACACCTATTTTCCAACATTCTCCCACCCGTTGTACACATTGAATTAGGGTCAATCAATGAAATACATCATCATAGCCATACATGTAATCACATGAATCTCCAAAATGATCTCATGCTCCATCAAGATACCTACAATAAAACCATGTGGCCACCATCTCAAGCAAGAACTCTTCTCATCCTCCAACATGCCACCTATGGAAGAAAAGGAACAAGCCAAGGTGAAGATGTAGGTCAATCCAAGAACACGAGCATAAAATCTAATATGATAACAAAGGCTCCAAACTGTTGTCATATAGTAAAAACCCACATGATCGGAAATGACATCCACAACACATGCCAATAAATCCATTCATCCATACCTCCTAGGTATAAAGAACATCAGTAAACTCATGTAAATATCATATTAACCCATAAACCACAATCAAGCTCCCTCTATCAAAACCTATCAATGAAGTACATACATATCCAATCCCACTGCATGGGTAATACCAAATCTAAAATGAAGCTCAAAGCATATCAAGTCTACCAATAACCGCTCATATCAAGGTGTGATAAATAAATCAAAACATGTAGTACCAAAGAAAAACTAAATGATCTACACATGCAACCCTCATAGTTGCATACTCTCCCACAATATGTCACCATCCTCCCAAACATGAGAGAAAACATAAAATGAGGAGAGAAAACATGTAAACCATAAATATGAGGGCTTCACTAAATAGGCAATATCATATCACGTGCGTTCATATTGAGGGTTTAATATCCCAAAAATGAAGGTGGAATATATTGCCCATTGGTGAAAATAGGGGGTTTTTTAATTCAGGCTATGAAAAAATGTAATATTTTGTGTAAATAGGGGGGTTTTTAATTCAGGCTGTGTATTGGGAGGGGGTGGAAAAAAAGGAGTTTAGGGCAATATTTTTTAAAATAGCGGGATTCTTTAGTATGCCATGAACGTAGGTGATATAGCCCAGGTTCACTAAGTGAAGCCCCCGTGACCATAACATGTCCTTCTACCAACACCTCAAATAATAAACGATGTGTCAAGTGTGATCTTCTCCAAATACCCCAAAAGAGAAGCCAAAACAACACCCAAAACTTTGTTCAATCTCTTAGATTAAACAAACATAAGTATCACACAATGCTAACATGGATGTAAGCCTCTCATAACCAGGAAGATTGAACTCATAAGTAACAATTACCAATGAAGAAAATCAACCCACCAAACCATCTCCTAACATCCTCATAATGATATCATAGTATCAAAACATATGCACAAAGAGATAACCAATGTCAAACATCTCTCAAAATGAACCCTTCAAAATTAAACATCTTCATAGGTCAAGATCCATATCTATGTAAGATAAGCGTAAACATAATGCACTTGAAAGGAACAATGGGCAATACCTCTCAAGTAGTAAACTATCGAGTAAACCAAGAGTGGGGAATGAGAATGCTCATCAAGCTATCCAAGTCATCATGATTCACACTAAGAACAATCTCCTCTCAAGTCCATACTAGGTGAATGCTCCTCAGGTTTCTTGTTGAAACCATAAATTGTCTCAACACATATCTCTAAATACAAGAGAACACCAACATCACCTATGCCAATATGTATCCATGAGTGCTTGTAATCAATCAATCCATGACAAAATCCAAATGCAACATAACACCATCATGAAGTATCAAGCAAATGATCATACACTCAATAAAAAAAGAACCACTGAGATTGATGTCAAATCTCCAACAGCTAAATCATCCACCATCCAATGGTAAATACACGTCATTGCCAACAACTCCCACTGAACCGTGATACTAAGCTACACATGGCATAGTGATAACCATCTCTTAAATGAAGAACATACAATTCTACACACAGATGTAACTGAAAAGTCAATCAATCAAGTGTAACCATGAACTCCAAGCTAAGAAGATACATACAACCACCAACAAACCACCAGTCGGGAATCAATCATACATCGCCAATACATCATTGTCAAAAGCTTCCTCTGAAAGTGTAAGCAATGAATAACCAAGCTATCATGACATGATAAATCACATGCTACAAGTCCCAACACCAATTATCTAGGCACCAAAAACATCATCCATCCTCTCATCTCAAAACAAACATACCAATTCACTAATGACCACAAACAAGGTCAACTAACAAGTATGCACCACAAGGGGTCAAACTTGGTGGATATAGACAGTCCACATCCAAGTCATCTCACTGCAATCAGTAGGTTGTGTAAGTTACAAATCACATAACTCGTAGATTAAATCATTGAACATGCAAAGTCATCATCACATTAGTAAACTGGAAATTGAGATATCAAAGAGAATAATCTTGTAGACCATATGACTCAAACACCAAATCAACATCTGATTTGATTTGCCAAACATGTCCACAACCAAACACCATAGTCAATGAACTAATCAAGCATCAAGGAGATAATCAACAACCTTTTAACATCCAACCAAATCACCACAAACATGACTATGTTGTGTCAATGTAAAACATGTACCTGGATACCCATGATACCATAATCATCACCAACATCTTCAAGTCTCCAACCATGTCCAACCATGTCCTCAAACCGAGAAGAACCTATATACCTATTATCATCAAAGTCCAACTCTGAAAAACACTTGTATACCTATACCAAGGAGCACCAAATCTGATAATCAACTTAACATCATAAATATCTCATAAAAACATGTACTTCCTCAGGGTTTTGCCTCTTGTCTCGTTTGGGTACACTCAAACTTACACCTCGAATCATAGGAACTTACAAGTGATCAACCAAGTACACACCTCTACATACTCATCAAATTGATAAAATAGCAGCACCGCTGAGAAGTTAACTAAGCATGCTCTCCAATTCCTACTTGAAATCAAAAATCGATTTTGTATGCAAAAATTATGATTAAAACTCTTTAACAAAGAACATATAGATTCTATGCTCTAAAATCATGTCAAAATGACAAAATTAGGGAACCAAACCTATACCACAACCTAGTTCTCAAAATAAACTTTCCAACAAGTATAAGAAGTCTAAAAACGGACATCTTCGGCGAAAGTTATGTCCATTTGAAAAAAATAGCTAGTTTCATTACATTTAGAATACACAGACTTAAAAAAAATCCAATTTGCTTTGAAGTCCAGCTTTCAATTTTATTTTTTTAACATTAATTATATGGGGGTCAGCCAGATCCGAACCCAACCCCACATTTAATTTCCATTAATCGTGGCAATTTAAAACATTCCAAAAATTAAAATTTGTGGCGATTTACCATTTTTAACCACATTGCATGACAAATTAAATTTCTCTTGGAAGGTTGCATTTGTTTTTAATGTGGGGACCCAGATTTACCGATATCCGCCACGGGGTAGGACTTGACAGAGTACCCTACCAACAGTGGTACCCTTGGTACCGTTGTCGCCTCAACTACTAGGAGTGGGTACGAGGGTCGGGGGTGGTGGTCGAGCCCTCACCCATATGTATATGTATATGCCTATAGAATAAGATAACATTGGAGCTATATTAATGGGTGATGGCTTGATGATAAAAGAAGGCAGTTCTATGAGAGCAATAGGAAAAATTGCTTAGATACTAGTAAGTGGTGCTTATTTAGGTTGAGTTGTAATTGCGCTAGCTCGACCTATTGATGGTAAGGGTAGGAATCTCAATTGATCGAATCTCCCACCCTAGGTATGTATATATATATATTCTTTCTCAATAAAATAAACAATGCCCCTGAACATTTTAATAATTTTTTTTACAAATAAATAAATATATTTGCAAGTTTTGAAAATTGAAGTCGATAGGATAAAATCATTTTTTTAATTTTCTGCAGACATTGTGACTAAATTTGACGGTCATCATGACCATCAACCCAAAAAATTTTGCATTTTTTCAAATGTATGCAAAATATGACAAATTATATATCAATTTTTATTTCTCGGTCAACCTGGATCCAATGGCGAGGTTTTTTTTTTCAAGAGGACATTTCTACAAACTTCCCTTGAAAACCCTCATTTAAATGTATATCCAAACGAAACCCTTTTGACCCAAAAAACTCATCACAACAACAAACATAAAGCCCTCGGATTTGCAATAAAATAACCTGCAAGTGTGTTTCATACCTTGTAATGTCTTGATCCTTTCATGCATAGCCATGGCTTCCACTTTGCACCTCTTCCACTCAAACTAGGGTTATAACTCCAAATCAACCATGAAAGCTTTGAATGTCAATTGTTAGAAAATTATTCTTTAAACCCACATTTTAATAATCCATTTCCTACATAACCCATGAGAGAAAAGCATGCATACAAGCTTACAAAATCACCATAATGCAAAGATCAAATAGACAAGCCACAACATAACACAAAATATACCTTGAAAAAACTCTCGTAAAGGAAAAAAAATCAGCCTCCAAAAGCATCCGTACTTCATCATATTATTTGGCCATAAAGCAACAATGTTACAATGAATATCTTCGAACCATCAAGCCCTCCAATTAAGGTCACATGTGTCCAAACATGAATCCACAAATCCCATGCCATGCTCCACAAATCCAATCCTCTAAAGGACTCAATACAGTGACAATCCAATACCACCAACCAACCTTAATACAAATACAAATAGACTCAAACTCACACAAATACAACTAGTGGCAAAATAAAACCATGTACTCACAACTAACCCTTGACCCCACATTTAATATTGGGTACTAAGTTCTATCTTTTTAAATATCTTTCCCCAATATTAAATAACTACAATATAATATTATAATGTTACAATACAACATAACAATGGCCGCAAGAATATTTCAAAAGAATCACTACATGTTACACATCCATGTGCAACATCACATAATAAATAAAATATAACAATTATAAACATTATCATGCAAGTTATACAAGACCTATTTCCCAACAAAATCATCGATTCGTAGCTCCAAGTCAAAAACACTTCATGTGGAGTTGGAGGGCATGTCATGCCAATGTCACCAATCACGTTAAAAATTTTAGTTGACACTTAAAAAAAAAAACAAGTGTTCGACAATATTTTCAAATCATTTTGTTTACTAGGAGGCAAAAATGCTAAAATTAACATACTATTCGAAACTACTTCGCTTTGTTTTCAATTACAAGGGGTCGCTAAAAAGCAATCTTAAATCAACACTCTTTTGAACAAAATTATTAAACTTCAAATTCTCTGAATCCACAAAGAGGACATCATCTACTCTAGTCTTTTTAAATTCAAATTATAGTTTTGCTCCTTAGTTTTATAGGTCTTTCCAATGGACTTTTGACTAATTATAATCCTTGTTCCACTCTCATTGAGAGTTAATCGTTTGGAGGCTTACTATTTAGCTATGGCAGCCTTGTACTCAACTATATTTGCCATCACAAATGCTAAAAAGGTTGTAGCTATTTTGGCTCCAAAAATGCCCTACCATACACTAATAACTTTTGTGTTATACTATAGTGGGGGACAATGGCCGCAACACTTCTACTGAGCCCCATAGCCATTTTGTGCCTATTATGCAATTTTTGTGTCCGCATAACATGAAAGTTATTGGTCGTACAATAGTGGGGTTTTGGAGCTAGATTAGACGCGTCCTACCAAAAAAGGCCTTGGAAGCAAACTTTAAAAAAAATTCTCACAGTTATGAGGAACTTCAAACTCTACGTAGATCTAGGGGAAGGGTACCAATAGTGGACATAGCTAACTTCGGGCATTTTTAAGTCTCAAACGTATATCAGATTTCAAATTTATTTATTTATTTTTGTTGTTTCCGTATACGACTTAACTACTTATAACTAAGGGTCTAGCTTTTGGGTAGTAACGATGCACATTGTGGAGTTCGTTATGTCCGCAAAGGTCAAAAAGTGGTCATTTTAAAATGTCGCCCGATAATAATCACCTTTGTGCCAATAGTAGATAACTCAAAATATATAGTAATAGTGGACAAATGCCACAGTAGTTATGCACAAATGTCCCAGTAGTGGTGCACAAATGGGCTAATTAGGGTAAAAAAAAGCTAAAAAATAATCCACTATTGGTACATGTGATATTCTTTAATGAACTTTTCATTATCAATTTCTTGGGCTCCTTTACAATTAGGGGTTGGCTTGACAAAAAGCAATCCACTATTGAAACTATGTCCACTACTGGTACCCTTCTCCTATTGACCACTAAAAAAATCTGCTAGTAATTAAAATATTCATTTTTCTTTAAAATTTATTCTGAACAAGTAGCCAAATATTTTATCTTGCGAATAGTCCCAGACACTTTGCTATCCTCGAGTTTCTTTTTTATTTATTTATTCTGATGAAGAGCACTCGACAACACAAACTAGGAAGATCTTTCTCCCAGCTCACCTATTCAAATAGGTGACAACTCTTCTCAAACTCTCAAGAGCCCTCACAAGGTTACTAGGTGCTCATAAGACTTCAACGCCCCAAAAGTGAATCCATGTCTCCCAACCCTTGTCCAACCATTGGAATTCATTAGATTAGGTTCAAAAAACTTTCTCAAGGCCAAATTGAGTCTCTCCAACAGTTAGACCACACCAAACCCTCAAAACCCCTCACACAAACTCAACTCCTACCAGGACTCCAAATTGTCCATAGATTCAACTCACTAATGCCAAGTAGGTATACACCAACCCAGGGGATCTCATGAAACCCTTGTAGAGACTCTTCATCATAGGCAAATCACCATTCTCCACCCTCCCATCCACTCTAAAAGCTATAAAGAGAACTTGCTTCTATATCACTAGTTCATTGTGACACTCACAGACCTTAGAACAGTCATAATAATCTGAGTCATATCCTCTCTCTAGGGCTTCCTAACAATTTCAAAGGTCACTAAGGACTCCCACACACCATTTCCAAGTGACCTCCACTCACCAAACCCTTTCATTGCATCATATTCACAAAATCCCAGTTTACTAGTTCATTAGGACAATCGTGTAAAAAGGTTGAATGTTCTAACCAACCAAGGGCCACAAAATCTTGAAAAGGGTCTGCACTAACCCCTCACAACCCTTACTACCTTCCTCCAACCTTCCTAGATCCCTCACACATTTACATTCTCCCAAACAACACCAACTTGCTGCCATTAACAGTCTAAGACAAAAAATTCAATCTTGTGTCATCTTCTTCATGGGACCCTACATTGAAAAGAAAAACAAAATACATATTTACAAGGGTCATTCCATGCTTTGACATGAATTCTTCAACATGGACATGACCCCAAATACATTTTAGACTGTCTCGAGTTACCCTAGACTAAGGTTTTGATAGTTTTACATAAATTATTATATCTTTGCCAAAAATGAATGAAACTGAATGAAACCAAAAGCAATTTACAGAAGATTCCTTCCCTCAAACACATTCAATGGATTTCCAAAGTCAGTGAATAAATTCAAGCAAGGAAAAACTCAATATAGAAGATTGTTACATCTGAAAACATAGTGAATTGTAGGGTAAAACTCCAAAATGTATTGATTGTGCTTCCTCACATCACCTATCCAACCCTCTGGTCGATGAAATAGAGACATTTATAGACTTTCATCCCTCCAACATCCATAACCAACATTTGAATCTTCACTAACATCAAACCACCCTTAATGCACTTTTTGCAATAAAATTGCATTGACAACTTTTACACAACTTGACTCCAAAGCATCATGAATACATCCAAAGAGGCCCAAATATCCTTTATACATGATGAAGCACCCCATGTGATGCCTTTAACACATTTCTACCCTATAATGACAATTTTGACAACATGAGACAACCAAGACTACTTATTGGACTCAAGCATTACAAATTGGTCTCAAGGACCTTATTACATGAAGAATGGTCATTCATGACCTTATTACATCTTGACATAACATTGAAACTTGAAATAGCTCAACATGGCCAAAAAGAAGCATATGCCACCTAGGTGCTCATTCAACATTTTCGCTCCGCCTCGAGGATGTCATTCTAGGATTCTCCTCTACTTACCAAATTACTTCACATCAGTATCCCCCCTTTGTTTTTAGCTTCCTAAATGCTAGAATGCATCAGTCACTACCCGAGCCCTTGGGCCCAGGTGAACCATTTATAAATTTGCATTAACTATTTTGGGTTTTCCACAAACATTACTATTTGATGCACATGAAAGGGGACAGGCAAACAAGAGCCCAAAGAGTTAGCATTGTTAGTCTCAATCGAAAACCAAATAAGCATAACAAACTCTAAACACCTTCTAATGCATATCAAAGGAGATGAAAAGCAAACACAAGAAGCATAAACAAGTGAAAGAAGAGTAAGAAGACTCCCTAAGATGCCCCCATTGTACTTTTGATAGCTCTCCCTTGTTCTTCTCTTCTCCAAGATCCAAATGCTTGCTTGAGTGTAGCTCTTAGTTGTAGCATGTAACCATAAATGAAGGATTGAATGGTTAAAAATGAACTCCTATTGCTATGCAAATGCACAAATGATTTTTTTACGAAAAAACTAAGTAGAAATGTTTATGCAAGTATAATAATAATGCTAAAGATCCTTTCTCCCTTGCTTGAGGATGAGGGTTCATTTTATAGGCAAAACGATTGATTGAAAGGTCGAGATTGTTTTGGCTTATGGAGGGATAGGATTGCATAAGAGAGGCATGATCATCAATCCATGTTTGCAACTTCCGCCAATGCAATGGTGACAAGTGGCACCATGAGAGGGCTTGAAAAGAGAAGGAAGAGGCATTAAATGCTTGAGAGGATGTCAAGGTAACCTTATGTGGTTGGGTTATTAAATAAAGCCTTAATCCAATGGGTAAACTCTTGTGCAAGGTTTACTCATGTTTAGGCCTCGGACAAAGGGACAAAACTCATGTAGGTTTGTGTGTTGAAGAAGGGAAGCATTTAAGACTCTGTAAGAGTCCTAAATGAGAGATAATGGATCGATGATTAATTTGAGATTAGGATTGTGCAAATGATTAGAAGTGGGTTTAAGCTAAAATAGAAGGGTTTAGAAGAAAATTAGTGAGCAAATGGGGTAACATCATGGCAACATCCCGAGTAGCTAACGAGGGAGGGAGAAAGAGCATCGACCATCAATAACAAGGATGCTCGAGAAAATGAACATTCTAAAAGAATGTAAGTGGGTGAGGATAAATAGGATTTTAATTAAAATAAAAATTCATTTAATTTCAATTAAAATGTGCAACTTGTATTTGTAGTAAAAAGCAAGTGGATGAGTATTTTAAATAAATATTTATATATTTAAATAGGTATCATGATTGGGGAATTTAAATAAATGTTGAGAGGAAAGGGGAAAATTAAATAAATTTATCAATTTATTTAATAGTTGGACAATAGTTAGTGATTTTAAATATATTTATTGAACTTCTTTAATTAAAAGCGTAGAATGGATTGAAATGAATTAATTAAATGTATGTTTAATTAATAGAAGAATGTTTTTTTTTTGATTGGTAAGAGGCCAAGGCCAAAAATTTTATTAATTATTTTAAAGTTTACAGTACATTACTCCACTCGTGCGGGCGCCAGTAGGAAAGAGTGGAGGCGAGAAAACCTCCGGCCTTGCCCGGGACCATAGTCCAGCTTAACTTACATAATATACAATAATTCCAAATTTTACTACAACAAAACCAGCAAACCCCGGGCCAGGGTAATCAGGAGGGGTGTCTCTATTTTACCCCTCCCTTACAAGCCCTTATTTGCCACTTTCATAAATAAGAAGTACATGTCACTTAACATCCATCTTTTATAGCTCTGTAGATGATCTTTGATTGTTTAGTATCCATGATTGCTCGGGGCCTACTTGTTTGGCCTGCATGGTTAGTTGCTCAAACACTAGGCAGGTTGTTAGTATCACTCAACCCATTATAATAAATGAAAAATTTTACCATCCAACTAGAAAGATACCTTAATAAACTTATCTTGTGAAACCTATCCTCTAAGAACATTCATACGAGATATAAAACTTAAAACTGAGTTAGGTATCAAATTCGTTAATGCCCCAACATGATCGACCCATGACCCAGCCATATAAGGAATCTCTCACTTACCAACTCTTGTTAATGCTCCTGGATGCGGTCCCTGAGAGAGAAGGGATCCAAGCTACAATAACAAGGGTAGGTAAATGGGATTCAATCAATCTCACCTCCCTTCCTTTGAAATTATAGCAGAGAGGATAATGGGGTATGATTCTACCGGGCTGGATATAAATAGCTGTCCCAACCCTCAATTTGCCTATTAACCACCTTTAAACCATAGTCTATAAGATATGACATGCAAGATAGCTAATTATAGAAATTCAGCAGGTGGTCATCAAAGACTCTCTTGGATTCATATATAAAATTATTCCTTTAGTGAGTGTAAATGCCAATGAATACATACTTTCACATGCGTTCTAAAGTAAAAATTAAGAATTGCTGGGTCTATAGAACATAAAGGTAAAGTATGACTGCCTAGACTATGTCTTAAGGATTCAATACCCCCTATTAATTTGTCCCAGTATTGATAACTGTAATTAGGGTCTTATTTACTCGAAAGAGTCTTCTGCTTTGAATCAAATCAAACAAGAAAATCTTCTGCAAATATGACCCCGATCTACTATCGATAATTATACCCTAATGAGACTGTAGGTATGAAAAAAGATTGCGAGGTGGGATAGGAATGAAGTATACTTCGAGGACTGAAAATTTGGAGGAGGGCATGAACAGGAAAAAAGGACCATGGACAATTTTACCAAATTTTGTATAAGTATTTATATAGGTAAACATCCATAAAATTCTTGAAAGATAACACAAAGTAAATATATATATATATATATATGCATATGAGAGTATGTCTGTATATATATATCAGTATATGTGAGTATATATATTTGAATGTAGGTATCTATAGCTATCTGAGTATATATCTGAAGACGACATTGAGCTCGCCTAGGGCTAGAAATGACTAGTGGAAACTGGGACTACCAATAAAAGGGGATATATCCGAACGAAAACCCTTATAGTCGAAGCACTAAAACATGAATACTTCCCTTCATATTTATCCCTGAAGCTCAAAAGACCCAAGAAATCTACAGGAAAACGGGATTGAGAGACCCGGTTATGCCTTTAAATACTATTAATCACTTGTCTCTATACTACTTATGGGTCTATGGCTGCTGTTTGGATTAAATATACAATTTACTAGATATGCAAAGCACAAAGTTACCTTTTTATTAGGGATGGTAAACACCTTTAGAAAACCACTAGAATCAAGCATTTTAGAGGTGAGAATAATGCCTAAAATACGACGGCTACGCATCTTTAAAAAACCAGTATTATTGAAAGCTAACCGAGAATGTTTATATTCATATATATATATATATATATATATATATATATATATATATATATATATATATATATATATATATATATATATATATATATATATATATATATATATATATATATTACTGAATGAATGTATATTACTGAATTACTTCCCCTTTTTAGCCTAGAAGCATAAGAAAAACTCAGGAAAGTAGACATCTTCAGAAACAAGAACAAGATTGGAATCCATATTTTACCTTTGTGTAAATACTTACCTTATATTCTTCTAGCAAAATAACTCATTGTCTTCGTAATAAAAAACAGCTAAGAAAAACCAACTCAAGACTATCAAGTTTGAGAGATCAACTATGCTACGTCCTTTTTCAAAAAAGGCTATTAAGCGTAATGTTTCAGAGTATTCCTTAACTTCTAAAAACAAAAAGGTTATATCTAATACCGAGACCTTGTCTTTGACGAATGCCCTTCCTGGGCCATTATCCTTTCCTACTCGGCTTTTGAGAAGAGCGAAGTCCAGGGCTCCCTAGGGTCTCTGCAGAGAGGGCATCAGGGGAGCGGGGGATGGGTATGTGATCGGGGATAACCGTAATATTTTCTGCTTCCAAATAATTCTTCAACCACTTCTCCCGTGGGGGTTTCTTTACTAGGAGGATCCAAGAGAGAAATAGGAAGTTCCTGCTCCTTATAGAGCGTAGAGCTTCGAAAGCCATTTGGTCTTCAATAACCAGAATAGGGAAACAAGGAACCGGTTTGTTATTCCTGCTAAAGACATCATAGTCCCGAGGCTTGGGAGCTGTAAGTTCATCATCTATGTTCACCAGAACCCGTTCCAATTCACCAAGAATGTCTTTGATGAAGACTTTCTTACATAATTTCGCCACCACCTCCCTATCCCGCTCGAAATACATTGCCAAGGCCAGAAACATTGCAGCAATATCTGAGTTGGCTCGAGTTCAGTCCTCATTCATTATGAAATCCTTCCCAAGAAATTTCATAACCGCTCCAGAAATCAGAGGGTTCTGTTGAACAAGGATACCTTTCAGTCTCTCATCTTTAATTTCACCCACAAAGGCCATCTGACATTTCAACCCCATAAGTCTGAGCGTTGTATCCATTGTTGCTTAGTGGGAAGATACTCAGCATTCCAAAGAAGGTCTCGCACTCTACCAACTTAATAATGAGCAGTTACTAAATAGTAAATATCAAACAAGGAATGTGCATTTCAAGACGAGGGATCATTAATATTACCTTGCCGCCACCAAGCCTAGGTTAACTCAACTGTCCCATCACTGCGGTAGCATTACTCATCTTTCGCTGTTAACCGTCAAAACAGGCTTTGATCGAGAAAGGAGCTGACGTATGGTATCATCAATAATGATTCATATGGCTACTAGAGTCCTCCAACTAAAGGGTTCGGATAATGGAGAAAAAAGCTGTGGATACCTTGAAAAGCTTGGGTTTTAGCGGAAGGCTATCTATACATTAATAGAGTTAGCTCTATATTCATGCTTCATATACTTTAGCTCAGATATGAACTCATGTTTATAATCCTAAACTTATTTAATGTATGGAATAGTCTTCTTCTAATCCCAAAGCCTATGACATCGCGATTAACTTTAAGTATTACCCGAGAAGAAAGAAGAAAGATACTACTTATATCACAAGGTGTCCCTTTATTTAGAGCCCGTCTAAAAATGTTTAAAGGGGAAAATCCTCAAAGATTAATTAAAAAAGTGAATATTTAACCAATGGCTCTGAAGATTCTAAAGGTAGACTTGCAAGGGCTCGAAGCCTCTCTAAGGCATAAATAAGTTTGAGATATCTGGTTAAATGTATATAGATCTTGATAAATATGATTATATATGTAAAACTTCTACATGAAATGTGTGTGTGTGTGTGTATATATATATATATATATATATATATATATATATATATATATATATATATATATATATATATATATATATATATATATATATATATATATATATATATATATATATATAACAGATGGCTCTGAAGGTAGACTTACAAGGGTTCAGAGCCTTTCTGAGGCATAAATAGGTTTGAAATACATGGTTAAAAGTCTATAGATCTTAATAAATATGATTATATATATAAAACTTCTACATGAAATGTATTTATATATATGAGGATTTGTATTTATAGATATAACTTTCTCACGGATATGTGGATATATGTAAGTATATATATCACATTTGGAAAATATATGTGTGGATATCTATATATACATACATATATGTGCATACATCCATACATCCATACATATATGTGTTTATATATCTATCTATTTGTATTGATGTATGAATGTATGTTTGTAATTGTATCTATGTATATATACCCACATGCATATATAACCAGACTTGTGTATATATACTTAGTATATTCAAATATCCAGCAAATGTATTTTGGAGGAAGTTGAGGACACCCAGAATCTATTCCTAGATCTAAATACGGAGGTGAGAACTAACTATGGATGCTAAGATAAATTTCTGAACACCTCGGTTCTAGGAGTAGATTGAAAATGGATTATAGATCAAGGAGTGAAGATAGAAAGGGCAGAACTTATCTTAGGTAGGCAAGGACAAGAGTTTGATGCCATCAGCCCCCAAGTTAGCCAGCTCATCTGCCCTTTTATTGCCCTCCCTATAGATGTGATTAACTGTAAACCTATCAAACCCTTTGCATAGATCCAGAGCCTTTGATAACAAGGTATTAAGTTTCCAATTGGGGATGCTACCTTTTCTAAGAGCATTGACAATTATAGCCGAATCACCCTTAATATCTAAGCACTTCGCTTCAAGTTTCCTGCATAAGAGCAAACCTTCCACCAGGGCCAACAGTTCTGCCCAATTGTTTGTAATAATGCTAGCTGGAGAAGCAAGGGATGCTACTTCCTTGCCTTCCCAATTGTGCACAACGCATCCTATCCCTGCTTGCCCTGGGTTGCCCCGGGAAGCCCCATCAAAGTTTAACTTCAGCCACCCTTCACCAAGGGGGTGCCATCTGCATGATGCTCTAGATTGAAGGTTGGCCATAGGGCCTACACCTACAAAGGGGGGAAAGGACAAGCCTTTCCAACATTTTTTAATCTTTTCATCCCAGTAAGATATGGAAGCATTTTTAAGTGAACTTGAGGAGAGTCTGTTATTTACAAGCTCTATGACAGCTGACTCTATTTTATTAATGATTCTTAGGACATCTAGTTTTTCATTCTTAAAGATGCGCCTATTTCTTTCTTTCCAAAGTTCCCACATTATGGATGATGGGAGAGCTCTCCACAATCCTTCAAAGAGACAGCCTCTCTTAAGAAGAGGCCAAGCCGTAAGCATCCCTAAGATGGTGTTGGGAAAGGCTGCAGACCATTCAAGTTTATTGGTAAACCATATCCAACATTGATGAGCATAGGGACAGTTAAGGAGAATATGATTGGTGTCCTCTTCCTCTACTTCGCATAGGGGACATCTACTAGGACCCTCATAGCCCATATGCCTAAATTTGTCCGCAGTGAGGAGTTTGCTTTGGATTGCAAGCCAGGAGAAAATGCCTGCCTTAGGCAAACAGTTCCTACCCCAGCAAAGATTTAGTGGAAGTTCTACCTTAGGCCTTAAGACTGCTTTGGATACGTGACAATACCCATCCTTGGCATTGTATTCTCCTTTTAAGGAGCCTTCCCATACAAGCTTGTCCTTATCATGACTTAGGACAAAGTTCCTAGAATTGAGAATGGACAAGAGTTTGTGCTTGTCCCCTATCGGGATGACTTCATCATCCCTTTCGATCCATTGCCAACCAACACCCTCCTTTGAAGGGGATAGGTAACTGTTTAACAGGGGACCTCTTTTTGCTTCAAGAAGGACTCGGGTAGTCCCAAATTCATGGACGTTTTCAATGGCTTTATAACCTCCCATGAATCCGACCAAAAGAGAGCTTTGTCCCTTGAGCCTAAGTTCCAAGTAAGCCTGTCTGTGATGATCTTCCTACATTCAAGCATAAAATTCCAAAGGCAGGAGCCTTTGGGGGGGTTGGGCTCCCTAAATATTTGGGATGGGTCATCTCCATTAAGGTACTTGAGGTTAAGTAATCTTGCCCATTTAAGATGTGGGTATTTGAATAATCTCCATACCAACTTTGCCCCCATTGCTCTTCCTTGGACTCGAAGGTTTTTGATGCCAATACCCTCGTCCTCTTTGGGTGAGCATATCTTGTCCCAGGAGATAAGTGAGATTTTGTGGTTGTTATCAGTTCCCTGCCAGAAGAAAGTTCTAAGATGCTTATTGATTTCAGCAAGTTTGGAAGAGGATAGCCGCTGAAGGGAAAGCTGGAAAATGGGCATAGCTGATAAGACTGATTTAACCAAAGTAGCTCTGCTAGACGAAGATAGCCATTTCCCTTTCCAGGTGCTGATTCTAGATTTGATCTTATCCACTAAGTTATTCCATAAATTAGAGGGTCTCCTACCTCTGTCAAGGGGAATGCCTAAATATTTGCAAGGAAGGGATCCTATACTAATTTCCAGGACTCTGCAAATGTCTTTTTCTAGAGGGGGGTCTATGTTGAACATAAAGATAGCAGATTTAGCTAGATTAACCTCTTGACCTGAGGCTCTCATGTAGGAATTGAGAATATTTTTAAAAGCGCGAGCCTCCCCTATGTCACCTTGTCCAAAGAGCATTGTGTCATCAACAAATTGCTGGTGGGTAAAGGAGGGAAGGCCACTGGTGATGGGAATACCTTGAATCTTCCCTTTCTTTTTGGCCATCATAATAGCTCTTCCTAGGGTTTCAGCCATAATGATAAAAAGAAAGGGAGATATAGGGTCCCCCTGCCTAAGCCCTCTCGAGCTACTAAAGAAGCATACTGGGGAGCCATTAACTAGAACCAAGAATCTAGGGGTGGATATGCATTCGTAGATAAGGTTGATCCAAGTTTTCGAAAAGCCAAAGGCTTTCAAGCATTTGCAGAGGAAGCGCCAGTCAACTTTGTCATAAGCTTTACTAATGTCCAATTTGATTAACATGCTTGGTGATTTGTTAAGCTGAACTGAATGCAAAGCTTCCTGGGCGATAATCACCCCATCATAGATTGATCTTTCCATAACGAAGCCAGTTTGTTCCTCACTGATAATTAAGGGAAGGAGATTTTGGAGTCTAGCTACTAAGGTTTTAGTTAAAAGTTTGTGCAAAGTGTTGCAGAGAGCAATTGGTCTGAAGTTATTGAAGTTCTCCGGGTTTTCTTTTTTTGGAATGAGGGCGGGGAAGGTGTTATTGACTTCTTTAAGAATCTTTCCTGAGTTCCTTACCCCTTCCAAGGCCTTCGTGATTTTTGTTCCCATAAAATCCCAACATTTTTGAAAAAAGCTAGTGGGGAAGCCATCAGGACCCGGAGCTTTGTCTGGATTCATCTTGAAGAGGGCAGATTTAACCTCCTCCACCAAGAATTTCTTTAAAAGGATTTGGTTGTGGTCATTGGTTATGAGTTTCGGGATATTCTTAATGAAATCGAGTTGGCCCTTAAGGTCAGAGCCTTCAAGATTGTTTAGGATATTCTCATAGAACTTAGCTGCTTCAGACGCTACCATATCTGGTTCAGACAGGATGGAACCATGGTTGGTCATAATTTGAGAAATTCGATTGACCCCCCTCCTTTGCTTGGTGCTATTGTGGAAGAACTTAGTATTTTGGTCCCCCTCCTTCAGCCAAGTCTCTCTGGATTTTTGTTTCCAAAAAATCTCTTCGCAGGATAGTATCTTTCCATATTTCGAGGGAAGGGCCTTCTCCTTAAGGAAAAGATGCTCATCCATCCCTTTCTCTAGGACCTCAATATTAACCCTATTGAGATCATTCTCTATTGATGTTTTTTTGTCAAAGATGTTACCAAATTTGGTCCTATTCCACTCAAGAGCTTCCTTTTTTAAGTTTTAGCTTACTTGCAACAATAAACATCTTTGAACCTGAGAAAGTGGAGCTACTCCACCATTTTTCAAGTAAGCTTAGAAAGTTATCATCTCTAAACCACATATTCTCAAATTTGAAGGGACATTTTTTGGGGGTATAGTCTGATAATAAGTTTAATTGGAGTGGGAAATGGTTCGATCCTGATAAAGGAAGAGGCTCTGCCTTCAAGGAGTAATTCAGTTTTGAGAGCCCACCATAGATAAAGAACCTATCAAGTTTCTCTGCTATATTACAAAAACTAGATCTTCTATTGTTCCAGGTAAAGGCATTCTCTGCCGTCTTGATTTCTAGCAGGGAATTCCTGTTGATCCAGAGATTGAAGTCTATAGCTGAAGGAGGAAGCTTGCTGCTTCCTCCTCTTTTATCTGAGGCTTTAGTGATGGCATTAAAATCTCCCCCAATGATACTAAGGTCGTTCGAGAAGCTTTTAAGAAAGATCTCAATATCCTTCCATACTTTCACCTTTTCATTGTTCTGGATGGGGCCATAAACATTAATTAGTTTGAATCTGAGGTTATTTTTGTAGTTTACAACCTCTCCTCCTATCCAGTTCTGCTGGATCTCTAGTGGTGTGAACGAAAGGGTTCTAGGATCCCGAATGATAGCCAAGCCCCCTGAAGCACTAGAGGCTAGGGAATGATTAAGTTGTCTAACCCCTAGTTTTTGCCCAAAGATAGATATCTCAAATGCATTCATTTTTGTTTCTTGAATTAATATAAGTCAGGTTTAGAGTCAGAGATACAACACTTTAAGATGCGTTGTTTGTTAGGGGCATTCAATCCCCTAACATTCCATGTTATGATTTTCATGGCTCTGTGGGGAGGTACTTCCCCTCCCGTACATTAAAAAGAGTAGATATTTTGGATTGACCCCTAGCTTCTCCATCCTTCAATCTCAATTCGGCTAAGGGTCTCCTACCCCATCTGTTACTGAATTTAGCACAATTTGGAGAATCTTTGCTTTTAATAGAGCAAAGAATGCCCAAGGTGTTAGGATGTCGATTTTCCGCGTTCTTTGATGCTATGAAGAGATCCTCTATTTCTAAGTTAACTCTAGTAATATTTACTAGATTATTAACGAGGAGATCCCTTTGTCTTTCCAATTCTTCATTATCACAAATTTCATCAATCAATTGATCCATGAGGTCGTTTACCACTTCTTCCCCTATGAAATTGGCGATGATATCAACTTCCTTGGATACTTGGTCAACCTCAGAAGCTATAGTTGTGTCAGGGTCAGCCTCTAGGTATGAAAGACTAGCCTTTTCCTCTAGAGGGGTTATCAGATTTGAAACTGGGAAGATTTGATGGGATTGCCGTGAAGTCTTTTCTAGATCTTGGGGAGAGTTACCCTTATCTTTTGAAAGTGATAGGGTAGTAAGATCCCACAGAGGGGAAGTTTTTAAGGAGTTCTCTCTGTCTTGTGGGGTAAGAGAGCCTAATGGTGACATAATTGTCATGCCGGATTGTTCAATTTGGGGGAGCCCCTCACAAATTTCCCCTTCTTCCAAATTACCAATCCCGCTATAAGGGTCACCCATAGGAGGGACAAACGATGGAGGTGGTTGGGGCTGAGAACATATGGACTTAATTAGGGATTTCTGATGACATAGAACCGGAGAAGGAAGATTAGTGCTGAAGTTATTAAAGCTTGTGATGGTGAAACCCCCTCCATTCACAAATATAATTGGAGCTATTCTCGATTCGGTGATTAATTTAGGGAAAGCATTTTTGGAGGGGAACTTCCTTGGTCTATCCATTTCGAAAGGACCATTGTAGAAGGGTAATTCAAGAGATAAACTTAAATTATCATACCTTAGTGTTATTGGTTCGACAATTTTAATATTTATATTCATGTTGACAATCAAAAGATTGTTAAAGAAGCTTAAAGCTGATTTTTTAACTTCTACAAATTTGCCTATTTTATTCCCTAAAATTCTTAAAAAGTCATTATTTCTTAATTCAATTGGGATTCTTTCGAGTGATACAGCTCTATTAACCATACATGAATTTAATTGCGAAGGATGAAAGAGGGTATGCCACTCCCAACAGTCAAACCCTAAGCCCATGAACTCAGATAAACCCTTATTTAGTACTGAATTTTTAAAATTTTGATTACCGCATTCAATAGCTAAGAACTGATCAAGGAGGATGTCAATTTTTACCTGATTATTGAGAGAAGACACCACCCAGTTGGCAATTTGTTCAGACGGAATCTCCCAACCTTTCCATCGTGCAAAAAACATTTCAGACGGAATCCCCCAACCTTTCCATCGTGCAAAAAACATTCTTTCGTTGCAATGCATTTGATACATATCCACTATTTGGGAATCAATATCAATGATTATCCCATTGGGGCTATCTTTGGAAGATTTGCTAGCAGACATTTTAGTGGCTGAAGCCGTGGGACTGTTTGTCCGGTTAGGTTTTACAGAACCTTCCTTCCACCCAGGGTTGGGGTGTTGCTTAAAGCGATTTGATTGCCTTTTTGCCTTCTTGTTTCGGCACCTTACCGGCTGCCAATTTCGATCCCTGCCTTGGAGCGAAGGAAGGGGAGCCCTAGCCGAAACAACCAGTGGGTATTTTGTTTTAACAAAGAAAGCTTCCTGCTTGTTGATCCGAGATTTTGCTCTACTCAATTCATTTGCCCTAGCATCATTAGCCAAAACCGCAAAACGGTTCCCATAGCCATGATAAACACCTCGCAGAGGAAGGGGATGGTCGCAGAGAGAAGACTTGATTCTGTCTTTCGCGAGCATAGTCATTTTCATTTTTTTATTTGATATTAATAGAAGAATGTTAATGCATTAAATAATATTTATTTAACTCAGCGGACAGATTTACGTCTACACTACTCAATCCGATTCAGTAAATAAGGCTGACTCCCAACATTGGAGCTTCTCCATAAATGAACAAGTAACATGTAATTGTGGCATGCCCTCATCTATAGACTATAATCAATAGTAATATTGAAAAATTTGGTGTGTTTGTTGTAGCTTGTTGATTTGTTTCTTGAACAACAAACTCTCTTTGGACAGCACAGATAGTTTCTATGCTGCTGGTTAGCTTTTGTTAATTGATCCTTATATTCTTATATTATTTTTCTTAATCCAATAAAAAAGGAAAGAAAGATGTTAACCTAGATACGAATGTAGGAGAAAAGGCCGTGAGCCTACCAAATAGGCTCGATTGGACTTTGAGCTGGTTAATGGAAAATAATAATTAATAGGCTAACTGCATATTAAAATATTGACTATGGCTACTAATATATTGATAAGTTTATAAAGTAACAAATATATGGTCCGACAATGAAACTAGCGCGTATACATTACTGACATAAATTTCACTGTAGAGGGAGTGAATGTTTATTTTAGTGACCAATTACAAGGCCTTGGAGACTAGAGTTTCGAGAACATCTATATGGGCATTAAAACCCAGGCAATAACCACTCTCATATTATATGCTTGATGTTTTTGAGCCTAATGGTAGCAGTAAAAAAGAATTTCCAGTTGAGATATTCAATCTAAATTAAACCTAAGCTTCCAAACCTGATATTGTCCAACCAAGAAACGACATTACAACACTGCAAATATTTCAGTACTTTGATGATCTATAAATTCAGCAGATCTTGAATTCTAAATGTATGTTTCGTAATAAAACCAGATAAACTTCTTACCATCTTTCGCATAAAATTAATGATATAGAATGGCAAGTGTCAATCATTTCAAGCTGATCACAAGATGCCGTGATTTATGAAGGTACCAGATACATTTACAATACAAAAACAAATTAAAATATTATTATAAGAAAGGGTTAAAGAATTTTTAGCATTTAACATTTGCCGTCCATAGATGTCTGACTCTTTTGATTATGGACAAAACTGTGAACTTTATTAAATGCCAATGAGAACTTTGGTGTTTAAACAGAGAAACTATGAGCAACGACTCTCAAATTTTTATTTAATGTCCCTGAGAACTTCGTTGTTTAAATAGAGAAACTACAAGAAAAGATTCTCAAATTTTGCCAACAGAGAATGGCCTATCTGCCAAATTTAGAGTATAGGAGACAATAAATAAACTGATTATCAGAACATTGCAAATTGCAAACCTGGTAGATTACCAATTGAAGTATCATATAGGATGCAAGCAAGAAAATAAACTTATCTGTCACACTTAAGAGAATAAAAGAAAATAAACAAACCAAACAGCAGAACAAGGCAAATTGTAAATAATTACTATGCTACGCATCATATATGATTATTAATCACTAACAAGTTTTATCTACAGTTCATCAAGTATGCAAATTGTAAACTGGTAAATTACCAGCTGAAGCATAATATATAACTCACAAAATACGACAGTTAAATCTAATCCATGACCAATAGCATATGTTGAAGTCATTTAATATTTTGTGAGGATTCCGATAATGTTAGTAATTTTAGCGTTCCTCTTGCATGTCAGATAGTTTCTCCACAGTAAGATGAAACTGATCAGAGACACTTTCTATATAATTTAAATAATATGATATTTAAAGCTGTGTACACTGGAAAGACCATTAAGATTCAAAATTTTCAAAGAACATGGACTTCCATGTTATAATATGAACCTTGTCAGACCACAAACGCTTTAAAAGATTAGACGGCTGAAAAACATGCATATTCTTGGTTCATACTTGAAATTCATCAGCCTCATTTTGCAAAGGCCCTAAAACAGAGTCCACCTCACTTAAATCGACCTCTTCAACAGTTGCTGGATCCCATTTTGGATTCTGCAAAAAACAATAAAAAGATAAAGCACAGAAAGTTGGCATGATTTAAATTTAGAACAAAATCCAATCTTCACAAGCATGAAGTTCACAAACCCTTCCTAGTTGTTATTTAATGCCCACATGAATTTAAAGAAAAACATATTTTCACTCTTAACATCTTGTTCACTTTCTTAAGAAGGCAAAACAATTGTACGCCATTTTACTCCCAGTTATACCATGGTCCCATGTGGCCGCTTAAGTAAATTTTCTGATTAAATTTAAGCACCATTAGTGGTCCCATGCTAATTTTAAATCAAGCATGAATGATAATCAAAGAATATTTTCCAAATATAAGAGGAGCTACATTTTAGGGATTGAAGTTATGCTGCAAAAAAGGGGGGCACTGAAATTATGCAGAAACAACATAATGAAAAAAAAGGCAGATGGCTGGATAAATTTATTTCCCTCCAATTTTTATCTTCAAAATTTTCTTTACAATGCCATTTGTGTAATTTATCTTCTATATACAAGAATTAGTTTTATTTCAAATAATTTCTGCGGCAATTTTAAAATTTATACAGCAAAAAATAAAGCAGAAATATAAAATAGTCATGAGAACACTAGATCCGCAAAAAACTCATTAAAAGATCGGGTGATAGCTGCTAAACAAAATAAGCCAAGCAGCTGGATGAAATTATGATCTTAGAACTTTATTAATTTGCTATAAGTTACATTTGCAAATCCCTCTAAATTGAAACTATCTGAACTGCATCATGTTGGTATCAGTGATTTATGTATTGAACCTTCCACTTAAATTACAAATTCTACTCTAACCCAGGTAGGCTCAAAGACAAATTTTATGTATTGAACCCTTGCTTCATAACATACTCTTCACATAACTCAAGACGACCCTATATTTTTTCCTTCTAACATTTTAATGGCCCACGTTCATACAGCGTAGACCCATCTTTGTTAAGTACCAACTAGCCTATTGGCAAAGTTGAGTTTACTCCCAAGCGTAGTTGCATAACCAAAATGCAGGGATACAAATTTAGAAATATCAATTTTGAACAATATACAAGGTAAAACCATAAATGGCTTCCACATGCAGGGTTTTTGAGCATTACGTTGGAGTCTTCTTAGCCAAAAACCTAAAAACAAATCCTTTAAATTACACTTATTATCTTCTGGCTTTGTTATGCATATTCATATTAATAGTTAGCACCATAGTTACCAGGTTTGAAAATTTTGATTCATTCAGTAGGAAAAAAAGGAAAAGGTAAGAAACTAATCAGAAATCTGGAATTTTCATGGAATTGAAATGTCAAGATCAAATTGAACAACCAGCCAGTCCAAGAAAACTAGATCTGCCTTGGCTTAGTTCAAAAATCAAAATTTTATAACTAGGGCTAGTACAATAGTTAATCGCTAACATTTAGGAGCAAAGAATAAAATTCCCCAATCATAGAAGAAAACCACTGTTGTAAATGACAAGAGTAATATATAATTTCAAACATTGATCAATTTCTATACAGCTAGTTTATCTCTTCCTAAGCTATTTAATGGATTATTCTCTAATTTCTTGTTCATCGCTTGGCTTCTGCCTAGGTTTCCCATTCAAAAAAGCTCCTTTAGTTTTCAAGCATATGGATATATATTATAGGAATAATGGCAAAGGATCAATTGGGCATGGATTTGAATGGAACCTTTTTGTGCCTACAAACTATTGCACACAGGTACCATGCTCCTGTAGAAATCAAGCTTCACGTGTTATGACACTGAGTATGATATTAATCAAGCTAGAGAACTGAAAACAATTATTCTAGTACACAAGTGTGTATAGTGTGAATCTTTACAGTTGAACTATAAAGTTCTTCAATTTACTGTTTCTTATAGTTTGACAACTGCATTAAAGAAATAGACAAATATATTGTATTCTTGATTCAAGATTGATTTCAAGCATTTCAAAATTAACACCTTCAATATGAAATTGATGCATACACCGCGCCATAAATGCCTACAGCTGCTTGAGAAGAAAGTAATGTTCAACAAAAAATTCAATTTCGAGGATAATGCTTTGTATTATGTTACCAAGAATCAAATACAGAAACTCCCAAGACAGCCCATAGTGAAAGCAGATTGGATGGACCAACATGAATGTCAGTCATTTGAAAAGTAATTTTACATAGCAATTAGGAATTGTGAAACATAGGTCTTATGAACAAAATATTTTTGAAGGTAGAAAGGGAGATCTTATTGATGTCCACTGGTAACCAAACTTGTTTGGTGGAACTATAAGCTCATAATGGGTTTGAGAATTACAGTGGCACTGAAGTAGGATTTAGGATTTTTCACTGGCCACAAATTCTCCTAAGAAATTGCAATGACTTGGAATAATTAATTATATGTAAAAGATACAATAATAGAAAAAGATTTCAGTATCGAGACACAATAGATGATTTCCTTTTGAGTGGAGGTCAAATTCCAACCTAATGATAAAGCTAGAGAGAACCAACCTCAGATTCTAAAGAACTTTATAAATATTTACCCAAGAAATGAACCGGACATAAAATCAGAATCGTGCCAGCGTATGCCAAAACATAACACCCTTCTCACAAACAAAGCTCCCACAAAGGAAACTAAAACTATGCACAACTAACACTAACACAAATTAAACTAAATCAAAGCAAACTAAAACCAGCCAATTGACCCAAGGCAGACCAACAACCACGCTAAGCAAAGCAAACTAAGCTATGTACAAAACGCTAGAGCAAACAAGGCATTAGTCATGGTCAGAAGTTTGCAATAGTAACATGGCATTACACGATTTCTCAAAATGTGCAATAGTAATATGGCATTAGTCATGGTCAGAAGTTTGCAAATTTCTCTTTAAAGTCGGAGAAATGACCTTTCACCATGCAACTTTCATATTCAACGAAAAGATCATGCAATATTAACAATCGGGTCATTCATTGGGTCCATGATTTGTCCACACTCAAGTTGTTTTTCCTAAACTTCAATAATCAAATTGATAACCTTGAAAAGTAGTGGAAGGAAATAAACAACCTGGCGTGCTTTGCCCTTGAAAGGACATTCTTGTTTACCATCCACCAATGTATCTTCAGGAGGTCGAACTTGATGATGTATCATTCCTCTTGCACCAACATCATACTCATCAGTGAGCAACGCAAGCTGAAAATTAGATTCAAATTTGAACTCAAGAGCATGGAGTATTTCTCCAATTTGTCTATCCTCATGTTGCATAAACCATGCATCTTTGTGCAGCTATATAAGCATATCCTCAAAAACTAGGGCCGTTTTGATAGGTTGATCTTCAAATATTATCTCTAGTTGTTCCTCAAACACAATCTCCATGGTTGAAAACTGATTATACTCCGAAATTTCTTTATTGTCAACAATTGGTAAATCTTCATTTGAAACTTCCTCTAACTGTTGCACAACTAGATGTCCATCAAGGATTTCTTCCTCTTGACATATATTTAAGCCACTTTCTCCTCCTTTGATTGCTAAGAGTAAGACATCAAATAATGATGAATCTTGACAGTCCGTTGCATCACTTATTCATTTTGCCAAGTTCTCCATTTCAAATTCTTGATGATTTTCGGTCACAGCAAAAAATTGTAGCTCTTCATGCCCTAATGTTTCCAAACATTGATCATCACTTGCCACTATTTTGCTTGCTTGAATATCTTCCCTTGTCTCCTTGGCTTCCACTTCAACGCATTCTTCTTTTGGTGCAATGCAAGAAAAGTTATCTTCTACTACAATACATTGATCATTAGGCTCAGTCGTGCTATCCTCTTGTAACTCATTTCTTTCACTGACGAATGATGCGGCCATAGGCTCTTCTGTTCTTTTAATTTCTGTGACATACTTCTCAGCTGCAAGGTATGTTGTCCAAATTTTGTCTATCATACATTCCTCTATTGTGCTTGACTGCTCTAGTAACCCCAACTGAACTTTAACTTGATTGACTGCCATCTTGCATAATGAACATTTAAACTTGAAGTGGGTTGTGTTGTGAATCCTGCGTCAATTAGGCAGAAGTATTTCTTCCAGACATAACCCATCCTCAACTCTTAATTGATTCTCAATCCACCTTTTGAACCTTGCGAAAGCTTATATCCCAAAAGAAAATCTTTCCTTGTAGTGCCAACTCCACACTTGACAAGAAGGTCAAGCAATGCATCTCATCATGTCCATTTGTATCATGGATTTTGCATTTTCTTGGTAATGCAAATTGAGACAATCTATGTGGATGTAACTGTGCATTCAAAGCCCACCAAAGCTTAAGAATATCAATCGAAGGACTAAACAGTTGCCCATGGTATTATAAGCACCGTGCCTATAATGATAGATGGAATACTCACAGAGTACTTGGTGAGTTTTGAAAAACTCGCGAGTTTGCTCGGCGAGTATTTACGCCATTAACTTGAACAAAAAACTCATCAATTGTTTGGTGAGTTTTTCACAAAAACTCGGCGAGTCTCAGGCAAAAACTCGGCTGCATTGAAAAAAGAGGCCCAAATATGTAAAAAAATCTTCATCAAAATATATACATGAAATATAACATTTGAGTATAAGAAGAAATACTTATACTTTTAAGTTATATTTCATGTATATATTGGTAGGATGTTTGAGAGTGGTTATAGATCTCTAGGAGTTATAATGCAAATTCTAGGTTTTAGAAGATCTTTTAAATTTTCAGACTTGTCAAATTTCAGCCCCTATCTGCATTCTCTTGCTCTCTCTATCTCACTCACTTTATTTGCCTCAAATTTTGGACCTATCTATCCCCCTATCACTCTTCCTCTATCCCTTCTTTCTACCACTCTATCTCATTCTCTCCTCTCTCCCACAAGATCTAGACCTTTCTCTCTACCCCTCACTCTCTCACCCTTAGATTCCCACAAGGGGTGCCACCCTCAGCCTCATTTTGGTGAAGTGGAGGAGCCACATCGGACTCCTAGGACTAGACCCTTTAGTTCTCTCCCCTGTTTTCACTAGTGCTGGGAAGAGGAAGATGTAAAATGTTTTGATGTAGTATTTACTTTTAGTTTTACAAAAGCAATTTGCTATTTCATTTTGTTTAAGTCTATCAACCATCAACATTCCACAAGAGGATGCCATTTTGTACCCAATTTGCATTTGAATCAATCAAATATATCTACACTTAGCTTGTTTCCTTTGTGTACTCGTTTATTGACTCATTGGATGCATCTCCTCATTGAATTTTGCAAAAAAAAAAATGCATTTCTAATTAAATTTAAGCAGTCTTTTAAGTTGTCGAGTTTTTTACCGATTTTTTGCTGAGTTTTTTTTCGAACCTTGGCAATTTTTGCTTTTGGCAAGTAGGTCAACACACATTTTGACTTGATTTTTTTTTTGTATTTTGAGATTTTTTGAATATTTTAGGTTTTCTATTTTTTTTGGATTTTTTAACATAAAAGAGATCTAGCATATTTCAAATTTAACTCTTGAAAGCTCATAGTGGTTCCAACTTGTTGTAGATTTTAACATGAACAACCCTCCTTCTAGCGCCAATTTTGTTGATGGGTGTTTTGTGACACTCTCTAACATAGAATAAAATACTAAGTGTTCTATCCTCTCTTGAATAAGGAAACCTCAAATACTAAACAATGTGATCAATTAAGGTAACCCCAAGGTTCCTATTGTCTAGTTTTGATGTTGCAATGGATAGACTCCGTGAAATAACGTGATTTGTTGTTCTCACAAAGGGACTTATAGGACTTTGAACATCCGATATAGCAATTTTAAGTGATTCTTTCTTCCTCAACTAACTTAAACTTCTACTGAACAAATATCAAAAGGATTAGGGTTAGGGGATCTAATCTAAGACCTATGAACAATGATGATAATGGATAGTGCCTTAGATTAATGGATTCCTTAAATCAAGCTTTGCTTCACTAAAATAACAACTACAAAAAACCGATCTAATCTCCAAAAGTAGTGAAAGATTTTCATATTGTAAACATTCATCCAAATACCCAATGTTGGCACAATCCAAATGAACATCCACAATCGAACTATTGCCAAAATAAGGTTCGGACTAACCATACACTGCAATTTGCAATCAACAAACTACAAATGGTATGAATCCGAAACCCATCAAATCTCATCACATTTCATCATAAGAATCAATGAACTTTAACTAAAATTTGAGAAGTAGAAATCATGCAAAATGTTGAAACTTCATACAAAGATCCACCATATCTTCAATGAAAATTATGTATTGATTTCGACATAGTCTTGGCAACAATTTCTAATCTCCTCTCCTCCTCCTCCTCCTCCTACTACTATTCCTACCACTATTCTTACTTCTATTAACCTTTACAAATGAAAAGGCCAAGCCTTTTGTAGACTTTGACTTACAAAATGAAGAGCTCGGATTGATTCTAAATCAATGGCCAAGATTATTCAATGAAACCCTAAGGTGTGGTTAGTTATAACTACCACCTCATACATTCAATGTCAACCAATAAGAAAATGAGTTGTAATATTTCATTTAATGTCTTTCTACACATCCATCTCTTCTTCTTTGGATGAGTCAAGTTAGATGAATCTAGACATGTTGACCTTGGATTACTTCATTGGTGGAGATGAATAGGTGCCACCCCAGCTCTTACATGCCTGGTAAATTTTCTTCTTTCTTCATCTTTGTTTCAACTCCATTTCTATGCCATCATAAAGAAGTCTACATCTTCACCTCATGAGTTTCTAACTTTGATTAACTCTTTTGAAACTTCCAAATGCTCTCCTTGATCATTTCTTTTGTATTTCATCTTCATCCTAGGCGATCCTTGAAAACACCCTCTTGGATATCCTTGACTTTGATCTCCTTTTGTATCCTCCATATTGTAATGTCCTCCTTTGTCCTATTTTTCGCATGTCCATTCCTTGCATTCAACATCCTTTACAACAATCCTTGACCTTGTCTTCCCTTGCGTTGTTGAATCCTCCTTTGTCATCTTCTTTAAGTGTTCTTCTTCATGTTTCGCCATCCTCCTCTTGAACATGTTGATCTTGTCTTCCATTGTTCTTGTCTCTTGCAATTATCCCCGAAAATAAAGAAAATTCCTTGGATTAAAGTCATCGATAAATTACTCTTATCAATTTTGGATTTTGGAATTCCTAACAAATTAATGAAAAGGCCATGGAATTAAACTTAAACATATGCATTTCACCCCTACTACTCTTGTGGAAGATTTAAAGATATTTCATGCAAAACATTCTTCCAAAGAAATTGTGAAAAGAACTACTCAATTTTGGATTTTCAAAAATTAAGTTTTCACATTCACTTCACAATCAAAATGCACTCACAAAAATGATTTCACCTCTTTTCACAAAATTTCCAGAAAATTGCACTTAAATGAATTCAGATTTTATCTCCAACAATCTGGAAACAACATGGAAATTCTGGAAATGAAGTTTCAGATCCGGAAATCCTGAAATTGGTGAAGATATACACTCATATGTAAAGTTATTTAAATTTCAATTAAAGAACAAGTTATGAACTATGTATGCTATAAATGTATATGAGGAATTATGTTGAAGTCTAATAATTCTGATTTTATCTGCAGGTCTGAAAGAGAGAGATCATTTCCAAATGAATTCAATTGGTATATATATCATTTAGGCAACCGGTCAATTGGTGTATTGACCGGTCATGCCTTTTAGGCATGACCGATCAATGCACCCATTGATCGGTGCCTTTGTAATTATACTATTAACACAAGGCTGTTTATCGGTTCAAAACCTCGATAGCATATTGTAATATAATATAATGATTGATCAAGATAATGAATCGGTTCATGTAAACACCGATAATTCAAAATGCACGATGTATGTAATCCAACCGGTGCAGTTGTTAACCACTGTTAATTCCAAATGAAGCGGTGTATGTATTAAGCCCGATAACAAATATGCCTGATGATTAAGCCCGATAACAGATGTGGATCGGTGCCAATAGTTATGCACCCGATAGCAAGTATGTATCGGCTAATAACCCGATAACTTATAGCATTTAATATGCTAAGCAATGTTTGTAAAATCCGATAATCATATGCAATATAAGTTTAGACATGAAGCATGTAAATAACAGAACAAGGAAGGTTAGAAATATCTTATCTTGCATAAGCTACCATGCATTAACACTCCCTCTTAGCTTTGGAAGACAGATAAGGCAACCTGCATCACATTTCCTTTTCATAACTAAGATAATGTCAATCAACAAAAATCATTTATACATGAGAAGTACCATCAAGACATATGATACAAAATAGAAGAACATCACCTGAGTAAGTGACATAAAGTATTATTTTAACATGTGATAAAAGTAAGAGAATCATCACCTGATCATGTGAGAAATCACCAAAACATGTGATTTGTAAGATTCATCAAGATATCATCTAACACGTGATATTAGTATTGCCTAATACGCAATACTTAAGGATAAGTCTATGAGAAAGGTTAGTTTCTCATCATATCCAAGTTGTGATAAGTGCAATAACATTTGTAAATGTTTATCACAACATAGTCATGGCAAATCCATGACTTACCAGAGATCCAATCATGATCAATGGTTGAGATATCACCTACACGTGATATCAGTATTGCCTAACACGCAATACAAGGATAACCATATGAGAAGTGCTTAATTTCTCATTATATCCAAATTGTGATAATGCAATAACATTTGTGCAAATGTTGTATCACAACATGGTCATGGCACATCCATGACTTACCAGTGATCCAACATGATTACTGGTTTGACTATCATAAGATCGTCACCTTATGATGTCTACATACAAGTGTTCAGTATCTTAGAGATCCTCACCTCTTAGATATGAACACAGGTGGCAAGAAGCCAAGAGATAGTCCAGACATGACAAAGAAGTTTACACATTAAACATCTTAAAAATATGTAAGTATAGATTACAAAGCAGATTACCTTTCTATCATACCTAAACCCTTTCTGAAGTGATCAACCTTCACTCTGGAAAGTGGTTTGGTCAGAATATCTGCAGTCTGATCTCCTGTACACACATATTCTAACTTTATCACATTCCTGTCAACCATATCTCGTACATAGTGATATGGAATCTCAATATGTTTGGACCTGTCATGAAATACTGGATTTACAGAAAGTTTTATACAGATTTGATTATCACACTGAATAACTGTAGGTTTCATAGGTTCTCCAAATAATCCCACGAGCAATTTCCTTAGCCATACTGCTTCTCGGGCAGCCATTGAAGCTGCAATATATTCAGCCTCTGTGGAACTTTGAGCTACTGAAGATTGTTTTCTGCTGATCCAGGATATCATGGCTGACCCTAAACTGAAGCAACACCCTGAAGTGCTCTTTCTGTCAGTCACACTGCCAGCCCAATCTGAATCTGTAAATCCATGTAGATCTATGTCAACCTTTTCATATTTAAGACCAAGCTTTAGGGTACCTTGTAGATATCTCATTATATGCTTTACTGCAACCAGGTGTATCTCCTTAGGTTCACACATGAACTGACTTAAGGCATTAACAGAATAGCAGATATCTGGCCTTGTATTTACTAGATACATCAGGGACCCAATCATCTGCCTGTATTGAGTGGGGTCAGTAGGTCTTGATTCTGTTGCTGCTTCTTTAAGTTTATGGAAGTTGGTTTCCATAGGAGAGGTCATGGGTCTGCAGTTTAGCATTATAAATCTTGTCAATATGTCCAAGGTGTACTTCCCTTGGTTCAGTACAATATTATCAGAATTCTGCCATACTTCCAATCCTAGGAAGTAATGAAGAAGCCCCAAGTCTTTCATATCAAATTCTGTGGATAGATCTTTCTTGCATTGATCTATTAGGTGATTATCTCCTGTAATTAATAAGTCATCAACATATAAAATTAAAATTAACATATCACCTTTATTTCTTTTGAGGTAGAGATTAGGATCTGCATCATTCTTAGAGAAACCCAGCTTTGAGAGGTAGGTGTCAATTCTTTCATACCAAACTCTGGGAGCCTGTTTGAGCCCATAAAGAGCTTTCTTGAGTCTACACACATGAGACTTTGCATCATGAATTTCAAACCCTTCAGGTTGCTCTAAGTAGACTTCTTCCATGATCTCGCCATTTAGGAATGCTGTCTTAACATCCATCTGATGTACCTTCCACCCCTTTGCTGCTGCAATGGCTAGGACAGCTCTTACTGATGTGTACCTGGCAACAGGTGCAAATGTTTCTTCGTAATCTATTCCTTCCTTCTGTGAGAACCCTCTAGCTACAAATCTGGCCTTGTGTTTTTCAATACTACCATCTGCAACATGCTTGATTTTAAACAACCATTTAGAAGACACGATAGACTTCTTGGTTGGCCTAGGAACGATCTCCCAAACATCATTCTTCATAATGGACTGATATTCTTCAGTCATGGCATCTATCCATACTTTATGTTTGAGTGCATCTTAAACATTGTTAGGTTCAGCTTTAGAGAGATCATTCATAAGTGCAACATAGTTGATGAATTTATTAGGCCTCTTGCTTTCTCTGAAGGTTCCTGAAGGAGCAGCGAACTTCTGAGCTTCTGCTATAGTTTTGGTGGCCCATAGTGGTCTTTTCTTGTGATTATCTATAGGTGGGTTTTGTGTTTCACTTATAGTTTCCTCAAGATACTCCCTCTGAAGCTCAGGAGTAGGTTCTTCTTCTAGGTTAGAAGTAGGATTATGAATTTCAGGTTCTATTGTATTTTGAGCCCTTTTGAAGGCTAAATCTTCTTCGAAGATTACATCCCTACTGAGTTCAATATTTCTCTGTCCTTGTACATAGATTCTGTAGGCTTTAGAAGTTTCACTGTATCCTACAGGTATTCCCCTTTTTCGAGAGGGTTCTAGTTTTAGTCTTTTCTCTTTAGGTACATGAATATAGACTGGACACCCAAATATCCTAAGATGGCTGATATCTGGTTTTGTTTTGGTAAAGACTTCCTCAGGAGTTTTATCTTCAAGGTGTGAATGAAGACATCTATTTTGTATGTACACAGCAGTGTTGGTTGCTTCTGCCCAAAGGTTCAAGTTTAGATTTTGATCTAGTATCATGGCTTTGGCAGCTTCTACTATGGTCCTATTTTTCCTTTCAGCTACTCCATTTTGTTGTGGATTATAAGGTATTGATAACTCCCTCTTAATCCCAAAATGTTTACAAAAGTCTTTAAATAGTTCTGATGTGTATTCCCCCCCATTGTCAGTTCTTAAGGTTTTAATTTTGTTTTCAGAGAGATTTTTTGTTAATGTTTTAAACTCTTTGAACCTACTTAGGATCTCTTCTGGTTCTTTACATTTCAGAAAGTAGATCCACGTCTTCCTAGAGTAGTCATCAACAAAAATTACATAGTACAAAAATCCCCCTAGCGAGGGTACGGACATAGGTCCACATACATCAGAATGAATTAACTCCAAAACTTTGCTAGTTTTCCTAGTACTATTCTGAAATGCATTTTTGGTATTTTTACCTAAGGCACACCCTTTGCAAGCCTCTGAATGATATTTCTTCAACTTAGGTAGACCTGTGACAAGGTTTCCCATGGTTGACAAAGCTCTATAATTCAGATGACCTAATCTCCTGTGCCATACTTCATTTGCATTAGTTGCTTCATGGATCAATGCTAGATTGGGCTCTGTACATAGCTCATACAAATAGCCTTGTCTTCGACCAATGACCTTAGCGTCTTTGATGGAGGATCTCTTTGGCCAAGCCAACACCTTGTTTTCCATGAAGGTCACTTTGTATCCTTGATCTTCTAGTGCTGATATGGAGATTAGATTTCTTTTGATGCCTGGAACATATAGTACTTCTTCAAATCGTAGTGACATGCCTGACTTCAGTTTGATGGTGCAGGTTCCAATTCCTCTGACTGGATGTGAAGAATCGTCTCCGATGGTTACTTCCTCATCATCTTTCTCTATCATGGAGTCTAGTATTTCTCTAAAGCCGGTGATGTGTCTGGATGAACCACTATCGATCACCCATGAGTTAGATTTGTTTGAAGTATGGCTTGTAAGTGCTGAGTAGAGGACATAGTTCTCGGAGTCATTTTCTTTTCTAGATTTCTTCACTTTTGCAAATGTGGCTTGCTTCCTTTTCTCCAGACAGTTTGCAACATAGTGTCCGAATTTGTCACACCTATAACATTGAACATGTGATAGGTCTTTCTTAGAAGTGTTCTTGCCTTGTTTGGCTTTTCTTTTCTTGAATTGCTTCTTTTTGTACCTTTTATTGATGTTTGTATTTAGGACTTGCAAGTCTTCATCTATATTCTTCTGTTTTATTCCTATTTTGTTCAATCGGGATTCTTCTTGTAGACAGTCATCTCTTAGTCTTTCAAACTTAGGATATTTGGACCTTGCACTGATGCCTTGGACGAATGTGCTCCATCCACTAGGCAACCCATCTAAAGCAATGAGTGTTAGTTCTTTGCCTCGGATCTCGTAGTCCAAAGTTGCAAGTTCATCTTTTAGAACTGATATCTGCATGAAGTAGGCGTTGATTGTCTCCCCTTTGTTCATGGTGATATGATTTATTTCTCGTTTTAGTGCTAGAGTACGACTTGCATTTGATATCTCAAATGTCTTTTCAAGTGCCTTGAACATTTTATAAGCCGTCTCCTGCTTTCTAATGATGGGCATTATATTATTTCTTACCCCATCCACTATTATTTTAATAGCCTTATCATTTCCCTCGATCCATGTGGATTTCTCGGTTTCATCTTCTGGTTGTGCACTTTCAGTTTGGACATATGAATCAACTTTGTTTTCTCTTAAAATCATTTTGATTCTAAACTTCCAAGCTGAAAAATCTTCGCTACCTCCGAGTCTATCTTCGAATCTGATAGCGTTGGCCATTATGGAAATCCGATGTAGTTTGTAACTTAGTCCTTGAATTTTATCAAAATTGAATAGCCTTAGGTTCGATTACCTTGGCTCTGATACCATGTAAAGTTATTTCAATTTCAATTAAAGAACAAGTTATGAACTATGTATGCTATAAATGTATATGAGGAATTATGTTGAAGTCTAATAATTCTGATTTTATCTGCAGGTCTGAAAGAGAGAGATCATTTCCAAATGAATTCAATTGGTATATATATCATTTAGGCAACCGGTCAATTGGTGTATTGACCGGTCATGCCTTTTAGGCATGACCGATCAATGCACCCATTGATCGGTGCCTTTGTAATTATACTATTAACACAAGGCTGTTTATCGGTTCAAAACCTCGATAGCATATTGTAATATAATATAATGATTGATCAAGATAACGAATCGGTTCATGTAAACACCGATAATTCAAAATGCACGATGTATGTAATCCAACCGGTGCAGTTGTTAACCACTGTTAATTCCAAATGAAGCGGTGTATGTATCAAGCCCGATAACAAATATGCCCGATGATTAAGCCCGATAACAGATGTGGATCGGTGCCAATAGTTATGCACCCGATAGCAAGTATGTATCGGCTAATAACCCGATAACTTATAGCATTTAATATGCTAAGCAATGTTTGTAAAATCCGATAATCATATGCAATATAAGTTTAGACATGAAGCATGTAAATAACAGAACAAGGAAGGTTAGAAATATCTTATCTTGCATAAGCTACCATGCATTAACATCATATCTATATGCAAATCAGTGGTTTTTGTCCAAGAAATTACATCTCTTTAAGGTCTTCAATGACAAATTATTTACTTCCTCTTTCATTCACTTGGTTTCAAACCTGACTTTCTTATTCAAATTCGCCTTCCTCTCTGCTGGAATTCGCTCCTTGATCTGCTATGGAATTGGTTTTGAAATGTTGTGAAAATGATTCTTTTTTATTTCACCTCTATATGTATTCCGTGTAGCAATTGCTCCTTCTTGATAAGGGTCAGCCTACTCATCAGTTTTCTCTTGTTTTTTCAAATTCGCAAATTTGTCTCTACTTCAAGTCAAATTGGCCTCCTTGTTTCATTTCCACAGTGATGTTTCTAGCCTTTACCTGCTTCCCTGTTGGAATTCGCTTCTGCTCTGTTTTTAAATCGCCTTATATTGAATCGAGAATGATTCTCTGATCTTGCCTTTATAGGCTCTCATATAGCCTTGGCAAAGCGGGTCATCCAGGCTATGTATTTTTCTCAGATTGCAAAACCTCTCCACATTTCAGGTCAGCCTCCTCCTTACACATTTGCATTAAACAAAAATGAATTTTTGGAGGGAAACTTCATTATTTTTCAATCAGGTCGGTCCTCATCATACTTTGCATTTCATCTTGTTTTGAATGCCTATAAATGTAAGTTGAGCGCTCATATTTCCATGCAAATTATGCCCTAGCCTAAATTCTTTTAGGTGAAATGTTGATGTCCTCTTGCATTGTTGGGCAGGATTTTGCCTCATGCTTGCAATTTGTGGCAGAAATTTGAGGTGGTCTTGCACTTTTCCAAGCAGAAATTGCATGTTAACCAACAATTTTGGGCGCAATCTTGGTTGTGCATGTACAGAAATGCAAAATGCTGAGCAGGATTTCAGGTAGTAAATGCACAAAGTGGCTGAAATGCAAGGTTGTGTTGCACAATTTCAAGGGATTTTCAAGGTCATTCAACAATTTCAAATGAATTTTGACATAATACTTGCAAATTCAAGCAATAGCTCACTTAGGTTTTACATGTTTTGAACAAAATTGCAAAGTGGAACGACATTTTCAATCAGAATTTGGATGTAGCTGCAATGTCCCCTTCTCAGTGGTGAGAAAGTTCAGTTGGCCATTAGCCTATTTTGGAGACCCGAAGGCTATCTAGAAGCATAAATTAGGGTTTCCAACTTTTGTGGAGGTCTGCGTGAGCCATTTGATGATTGACTAGTTGAAATTCTACGATTCATACTGTGGATTCCTTCTGGCTTTTATGAGAGCTTCACAAAGGTGTGACATGCATTTAGTTCTGGGAAGTTTTCAGAACTTACTATTTTTAGTAAGTTGACGGCAGCCGTCAGGGTTTCTAGGTTTTTCTGGGGATTCTGGGCTCATCCACGAGGTTCGAAGAGCAAACTTTTTGGAGTTGTTTTCAGGACTTACTATTTTTAGTAAGTTCTATTTCAGGCAGTTCTATTTTTAGCAGTTCAGTGCAGAGCTCCAACCCAGTTCAGTCTTGATGGTTTTCAACACTTCAACTTCCGGCTCCATTTGGCATTAATTAGTTTTTGAATTGAAGGTGATTTATTATATATTAATATTGCATCCTAAGGTTTTGATATTTAATTTTTATGGTGGACGACTTAGGAAGGGGAAAAACATATTTTGTTCTTATTATTTCTCCTAAGTCAAGTGGCGCCAAGGATGAAAAGTATTCCATGTTTATAATGTTTTTATGTTGTAACATGTTGACCAAGGAAAAGTTCGACTAGAGGACTTAAGGAGGGGATGCCAAGTCTTGGAGTGCCATGAAATGAAATTAAATGAAAAAACGAGGATTTGGGCGCCATGCGAATTTGAATTTGAGCCTCTTGAGTCTATAAATATGAGTGTTGGGCTTCTCATTTGTCATCCATGAAGAAATTATAACGAAGTGCTGCCGAAATTTGGAATGAAGCTTCGGGGAATGCATATCTCCTAGCTACTGCTTGATTTCTTGCTTGCAATACAGCAACTAGTCGAGCTTGTGACCTCTCTTCATTCAGAGGAGTGGATTGAAGAACAATGTTGCAAATTTATGCATCAATTTCAGATGTTTGGAGTGTTTTTTGAGTGTTCATGTCGCTGGTTTGTGTGTGCTAAACTAGAAATCTGTTTGTGGGTCTCGATGTGTTCACCAAATCATTTTAGGTATTGGCTCTGATTATTTCTACCCCCTAGGCGATGGAGTCTACCAATTTGCAGAACTTAATTTGCACCCTTGAATTTAACAATGCAAATCGAACTTTCTTGCTGGGCCGTACCACTTCATGGCTGCCTCGAGACGTGTTAAAAGTTTTTGGCGTCTATGTTGTAGGTTTGAGATTCTAGTCTTGTCGCCTTTGTCATATATTTCATTTGCTTCAGTTCTTGTGTCATTCGATGGTGTTTGGGCGAGTTATCAGCATTTTAGTGATTTATGTGGTGGTTGTTTTCTGCGTGTTATGCGTACTAGAAATTACTTTTTCAAAATAGAAGTCAGCGGTATGGTATTTTCCTATGGGTGTGTTTGAGTTTGTTAAGTGTGTTAAGCTTGGAAGTATTCATCTGTAGTGGACAGTATCATCTCTCTATTCTAAGATTCATATCTCATCATTGTAAAGCTAGATAGTAGTACTATCAGCCATTTCTGGATTGTGAAGCAAATCTCGCTGAAAAGTGGAAGAGGCTGGCTTGCCGCCTATATTTGGATTTTGTAATACTATCCTCCCATTGCACAAGCGGTAGAGTGATTGTTAATTTCATTCCTATCCTCCCGTTGCACAAGCGGTAGAGTGATTGTTAATTTCATTCTTGTCCTCCTGCTGGATAAGCAGTTGAGTGATGTTTTCAATTTCTTGGCTTTACCTTGGCTAGTTTACCGCCAAGCGATTTTTAGTGTTTTCAATATCCCGTTGTATAAGCAGAAGGGGTTGGCTTGCCGCCCAAGCATTGTAATAATTTTCAGTATTTTGCAACTAACGATCCCCTCAACACTGTATTGCTAACCCTAACAGGTCCTTGTTGTGTTGTAAACTGCAAAACTTCAAAAAAAAAAATTGTGGGGATATTACAGTAGCCTTGCAATTTGAGAGGGAAATGCAAGGTGGGCTTACAATTTAAAGTAGAAATGCATATGATGCTTCCAAGGCGATCTTACAATTTTTATCAGCACTTCACCCTTTCTTGAAAACTTCATCCATTCACACCCACATTTCTTCTATTTCACAATTTCAACCTCAAAACCCCTTAAGGACTTGACAAAACTAACCCCTCTCATTCTACGGTAAAAGAATTTGAAGTTATTGCCAAACTTAAGCAAAACAAAGCTAAACAACTAAGTCGACGGGCTAGAGAAGAGGGGTCCCCATTTGCAATGGGGCGTGTGAGTTTCAACACAACAGGCAGAATAATCTACAAGCTGAAAGTGGAAAGCAATAGATAAGTGTGTGGCCTTTGCTATGGAGATTCATCCCATATTGGCTTAAGCCGTATATCAATAAAAAGGACCACACATGTTTTATCCTCATCAAAACAATCTAGAAAGACAAGAGCAGTTGGTTCCAAACCTTAATGAAGACTGGGCATCTCAAGATAAAACTCAAAACTATCTTTAGCTCTAATTCCTCACAGTAAATGAGCAACTATGCTGGCCTTTGGGAGATGGTTTGTGTATTATATCATGTCAGCGAATGAGCTACAAAAGGGTCGTATGTACTAGATCTTTGAAAAAGTTTACATTTATAAGTTTCTTTAGTTTTGTGTCACAAAAACATATTCAAATATAAATCTAAACATACAAAAAGTTGCCACTATATACAAGAATGATGTGAAAGCTAGTATTACTCTAGATATTGACATAAAGATTCCTAGCACCTACTTAAGTGTATGATTCAAGACAAAATGTTAAAGCATCATCCAGAGAGGTTCTCAAACAAGTCACAGTTCAAGCAACCGAAACTAAATTATTGGCACCAAAAATCCATAAAGCAATCTCTAGGGTAGTTCCCAATATAGAAAGTTGGTTGGGTCCTGTTGGTTCACGTTTTATCATTTACCAAACATTAGAATAAAATATCCAAGGATACTCTACCCTCTCTTGAACAAAATCACTACATGTGCCAAGACTGCGAGAACGACCACACGATGACTCCAAGGTTTATATGTGCAAACGGGCGACTTTGTGCTGGATAGCTACCTTGGTTATGTATGCTGAAATACAAGGGGGACTTACGCTTGGCTTGTTCAATTCACAATGAAGATCCATCGTTTGGGTTTTGAATCATGGACTTTAAGAAAATTGAAAAGGAGATAAGGGTTAAGAGGTTCTAATCTATTCCTAAGAATTCAAGAGACGGTATTGACTAGGTGAACCCAATAACAACACTTTGCTTCACCACACTAGGACAACTACACAAAGTGGGTGCAATCTTCAAGGGGTGTGCTTATGATTTTCATGTACTAACATCAAAATGAACAATATTCATCCAGACAAAAATAAGCATCCACAAAGTAAGCTTAGACTAACTTTACACAATGAACAAAAATCATCTGTTCACCAAAAGTATGAGCGGAAGATTCACCACAAATCAATACTTATCAGATCTTGCATTCGTCTAGCATACATGAAATAAAATCTAAACTATGATGAGGGATAAGAACCATGCAAACTCCAAAATAAGAGAAGTAATCACCATCAATTTGAACAATGCATTACTTATTACTTTGGCAGTCATAAACAACAATTTACTTATCTCAACATGTTTTGCAACATGCTCCCATTATTTACAAATGAGGGGCGAGCTCAATTTATAGGCTCCCCAATTACAATTCAATGGCTAGGATTGATTTCAAATCAACGATCGAGATTACAAAATAAAACCCTAATTAGGGTTTGCTACAACTAGCTACCCCTCGACCAATGAGAAAATTACATTTGAGGACACTTGTCCTTGCTAAATATGAACCAATAATAAAATAGAAGGTAGTTGCATTGTGAAGTGTGCCTTCTACAAGCTTCTGGATAAGTCAGATTCATTGAACTTGGACATGTTGACTTGGAACAATCCGATTGTTGAATGTCCTCCCTGAATTCTCCAATTTGTGTCGAGAAATTATCTAAGTATGGAATACTCTTCTTGCCACCATCTCATTCTGATTAGGAGCTTGTCTTTAATTTTTCAGGAATGATATCCTTCAAGAAGAGGTCTGAATTTGTAAATGAAATCCTCCAAGAAGTCCGGAATTTCTTTCTATATTTTTGCCAATTCTAAAGACTTTCCTTTCTCGATGCCTTGAAATTCTTTCATGTGCCCTGAATTTGGAGAAGAACTCCCCTGTGCCTACGCCACAATGGAGGAAATTGGAACTTTATTTGTGAAGTATTTCCCATACTAAGCCAAATTTTGGCCATTCAATTTCATTTTGTGACACCTTCATGTGAACCTTCCAACACCTAGCCGAAACTTTGGCCATCTCTATGCTCGAATGAACTTTGCCTCTGGATTTGCCCTCAATTCTAAATTTGGCTTGTGCTAAGTAGGACAAACTCCACCCTTAGACAAGGATTTTATTCATTTCCTCTTTACTTTTTCTCTTTATTCTTCTTCTTTCTTCATATTTTCTTTCCAACACTTGTCAAAATTTGATTCTTTTGTTGTGGAAAAATTCCACACTTAGCCATTTTTAAAAATTGTTCCAACACTTGGGTCCGACTTTGGAAATTTCTTTCCTTCCTTGGGTAGGTGAATGTGTTGGCAACGAGTCTTTAGAAATTCATGTGTGTTAAAAAATTCTCAAGTGTTGAATTTATTCTCCCTTTGAAAATAATTCAAGTGTTGAAAAAATATATAAAAATATTCTAAGTGTTGAACTTTATCTTTCCAATCCGTTCAATCTTGATCCTTCATCAATGGCGAATTGTATGTGCTTCATGTCAAATTTATTTGTTTCTCTAGCCATTTCTTCTTTTCTTTTGGCGATCTTGACCATCTTTATGTCTATGCCAGTTATGGTTTGGGTGAATTTCATAGTCTTCAAACTATTTCCTCTTATATGTTATGGCGAACTTCTTAACACCTTGAATATTTTGTCCTTAGCCTTGGGTGGACTTGGAGAGTCCTAGGCCATTCTTCCTTGTGCCATCTTCCTCTCATCATGGGCAGACCTTGGGGCTATGCTTGCACTTGCTTGGGGCGGACTTCAACCTTCACATACCATGCTAGGGCGGACTTTGGATGCCCTCAGACAAAGCAATTTTTCTCTTTTGTTAGGCCAAGGCAGACTTTAAGCCTTATTAGCCATGTCTCTTGAGCAAACTTGAGCTTTGATTGGACGTTCTAATCATGCCTTTGAGCCTTCTCTTGGACATGGCGGACTTTGGATACATTTGAACATACTAACTTTGTGCCATTTTACTTTTCTATCTTCAATTTCTTCTAAGCAAACTTTGAATATGTCATGTCATCCCTTTATTTCTCCTAGGCGGACTTTGATGTTTCCATGCCATAGGCGGACTTTAAGTGTGCTAGGCCAAGGCGGACTTTGCATTACCTTTGCCATCTTTCCTAACTGCGGGTAGACTTTGCTCTTCATTGGACCTCTTCCCTTGTGCTTGATGGATTTGATCCATCATAGGGCAGACTTTGAAGGTTGATTGGTCATGTCTTTAGGCAGAGTGGACTTTGTGAAGTCTTAGCACATGGCGGACTTTAGAGTTGTTTCATGCCACATTCCCCTGCTGAGAAGGCGGACTTGGATCTTCCATTGGCATGGCGGACTTTACTTTGTGTTGGAACTTTTTCACCATGGGCGGAGTTGGAGAGTGCTAGACCAAGGGCGGACTTTGCCAATGTTTAGACCATGCTTACTTTTTTACCTTCATGTGCCATGTATAGGGCGGACTTTGCTAGGCATAAGACATTATTCTCTTTGGTGGACTTTACCCATTGTTTGGCCATGCTTTCCATGCCTTACTTTCTCCTTGAGCGGACTTCAAGCCTGATTGGCCATCTCTTCATAGGGCGGACTTCATGGACGTTTCAACATCCTTCCTTTGAGCTGGGCGGACTTTGCTTCATTTTGGACTATCCTTAACTGCTGATCGAAGTTTGCAGCCCATTGGACATCCTTCCCAAGGCGGACTTGAAAGGAGATTTGACATGTCTTGCTTGAGCGCAACCTTCCAAACTCTCTTCCATTGCCATATTCAAGTATTGATCTGTCATGTTGAAGTTTTCATCTTCTTGAACAAACCCTATCCTAGAGCTTTTTCCTTGCTTTTTATACTTGGAGACAATTTTTCAATTTTGAAGACATGGGCACTAATGCCATGACTTGACGGACCCAACCCTAGGTCTACTTTCAAAAAAGCAGAAAAAAGAAAAAAGCAAGCCAAAAAAGCTTCTTCTTGGATTAGTCCCAAACTACCAAAAATAAAATTAAAAAAGCAGAAAAAATAAAAAAGCAAAAAGGCAAAAATCCTTAAAAATAGGAAGGTGTCAGAATTGACCCAAAGCAATTGCGATCTACGCCCTTCAAGCCTTTTGAGTGCTTTGGTGATGTCTAGACACTAATTAGGGCATGATTTCTCTATTTGACCTTGATGACTTCTCAAAAAAAAACTAACTTTTCATTGCAAAAAGACTAGTGATTAGCAGTTGCGACACCAAGGCAAAACCCTAAAAAGCAAAAAAAAACAGGGTGTCCCCATTTGCAATGGGGTGATGTGTGAAAATGAAAAATAAATCGAATCAATGATTCAATAATCAGAAGATTACATTGAACGATATACACACGTATATATAGAGGTTACAAGACGATGTTCTATAATTAGAACATAACGTTAAAGTAAAAGATTAAAGAGCTAAAGGCTAAATTAAGCTTAAAAGCTAATTAACTAAAAAGAAAAAGCTAAATGCTAAATAAAGCTTAAAAGCTAATTACATAATAAAAAGCTAACTTAACAAGCTAAATAAGTCGACAACTTAAAATAGAAGATGACCATTATAGAAGATATTAATATTATTTTAACACCCTCCCTAATGGTCATCGTACTCAATACCCTACAGAAAACATTGCAGGTGTTATGATCACAGATGCAAAGAACACTCTGCTGCTACGGAGACCCTCCCAGGATCTGCAGAATGTAAATGACCAAGAGTACCAAAAGCCATCCAAGCGAATGTAGCCTTCACACACGAATTAGAGATCTGGCACACACGAATTACTGAAGCCTGAAACAATGATTTTGATGAAAAAATCAGCAAACCCTTTTGTAGAAGAGTACCAACTCCAAAACTGACTGCAAGATACCACGGTTGCAGATGTTCGCCCTGGCAGGTGCTACCCAAACTGACTGCAACAAAACTCGATTTTTGAGGAGAAAAATCAATCAAAACCAGAGAACTTTGTGAATCACAAATCCCACGCGAACTTCGCGTATTACAAATGATTTTTGAGGAAAAAATTGTAAAAACCAACAAACAATTTTTGAAGGAAAAATTATGAAAACCTAGAAATCCCACGTAAGCTTTGCAGATGACAGATAATAATTTTTAAGGAAAAATTTCAAAACCCTCCGAATAATTTTTGAGGAAAAACAAATGTGAAAACCAACCCATGATTTTTTGTGGAAAAAATCAGAAAACCGACATATAATTTTTTAGGAAAAAATCGTGAAAACCCTGGGACCTGTAAGACAAGGTCTGGCTTAAATCAATCTGATAAAGATAACGATATTCAGATATCGTGAACATGCGCTGTTTCCAGGTGTTGTGGTTGAGGCCACTGGACTTCTGACTATGTTCCAACATGATGTTGGTCAAAGATGCCATCACAGAAATCAAGGTTGAACGAGGTCAACTGAGTGAAAGCAAGAGACAGAAGAATCTGATTTTAAAAAAAAATCAGAATAGAAGCAGCTGCTAAAAATACTGAAACTCTGGAGGAAAATTCTGGCACAAATTCAAAGGCGCAAATTTTGAGGTTTGGAAGAAACCCATAAATTAAAATTTTCTGCAAACTTAAAACATCATAATTCTCGACGTCCACAGAATTAGCATAAATTGCTGACTGTTTTTAAATTCCAAGGCAAATTCGCTGGCACAAAATTTGAGGCATGGAAAACGAGGCACCTAGAAAAATCTGAGACCAACCCATAAAATTTCTTGAAAAACCCACCAAGAATCTGAAATCAAAATGCAGATCCGATGACTCAAAAATCGAGACAGAAAACAATGCACCCAGAAAAACTTGACCACGACCTAGTTGAGGTCTCGAAAAACCCACCAAGAATTTGCAACCAAAATAAAAATTCGACTTGAACTGAAGGGTCAAAACCCTAGTCGAAAAACGCAGAAACCCTAGGAAAATTTTCAATATGAAAAAAAAAAACCTCGAAGTTGGAGGCCCGAAAATCTCCAGAACCCTAAAAAACATATGAACTGCTGCCCAACACAAAGAAATTCGCCCATGAACTAGAAACCCTCAAAAAGCCTAAAAAAAAGCAAAATCGTTTTTTTATAAAAAAATACGGAAAATATTCTAGAAAGAAGGCCATGAATTTTTATTAAAAAATTCGCCAAACTTTAAAGAATCCCATCGACCCGCTCTGATACCATGAAAAATAAATTGAATGAATGATTCAATAATCAGATGATTACATTGAATGATACACACACATATATATAGAGGTTACAGGACGATGTTCTATAATTAGAACATAACGTTAAAGAAAAAGATCAAAGAGCTAAAGGCTAAATTAAGCTTAAAAGCTAATTAACTAAAAAGAAAAAGCTAAATGCTAAATGCTAAATAAAGCTTAAAAGCTAATTACATAATAAAAAGCTAACATAACAAGCTAAATAAGTCGACAACTTAAAATAGAAGATGACCACTAAAAATAGAAGATGACCATTATAGAAGATATTAATATTATTTTAACTAAAAAGGTCACAACAGGTCCCTTGCCAAATTTCTCTTTATGGGAATAATTCTAATTTTTAATCATGGGATGTTAGATGTTGGTGTCAATGGGATTATTTACTAATCATTTTCCCTTTTGGGTCCTATTCACATCTAGTCAATTAAGTTTGTTTAGGGCATTTTTTTTTTGTTTGAAGTCTTGAGATCATGACACTATTATAGCATTCTAATTGCTTCTCGTGTGAAGGTTAATTTGGCGTTGCAAATGAATCTTGATCATGTGAAATTTCTTGTTGACTTTAACATGGTATCAAAGCTTTGAATCTACAAGCCACTTCTCGTTTTTGGTAAGATCCTCCCAAGTGTTTTCATATGGTACGTCTCGATCCAGGTCCGACCTCACAATTGTGTTTAAAAGGTCCAAATCTATATGGATTGACAATAAACAATATAGAGTTAGGCAACTCTCAAGATATTTTTTGAGGGCTTCTTAATCCCTATTCATATGGTGTTCATATGATTCATAAGGTTTTCTACACAAGCTTGTATGATCTCTACATCATTGGCATCTTTAAGGCATAATCTTTGGTCTCATCTACAAGATTCTTTGATTGCATCTGAGATACGAGATACGTTACATTATTTAAAAAAATTATCAACTATAGATTTTTCATTGGTTATAGGGTACTGGGAGCCAAAAGGCTAGCACCCTCATCTATAACCCTTTCCACAAGTCTATGTTCGTCCAATGTTTGTTTTGGCATGAAATACATGATTAAAGCCAGATTCAAAGGCCATGTGGAGACCATGTTCCATCCTTGCTCTATTGGTTTGTACATTTTATTATAGGTTGTCTAAGGCTATTGACCAAGTGTCCCATGTGTTGATTCTATTGTAGTTGTGGTTGGAATCCACAGGCCGACATTGATATCACAAAGGTTGTGATTATATTTATATTATTATTATGAGATAATATAATTATATTATAATTGTAATGTATAATTATTATATTATATTAAAATAATGTAATAATTGGTGCCACTTGGAAGAGTGTCAACTCTTGGTGTATAAACACCTCTCACATATATAATGAGATATGTGATCTCATTCAAAAATATATATATATAACAATGGAATACAATTGCAGATGGAACATATAGTGCTCGGGGGAGACAATTGTGAATTGTTTATGGCTGGGAGGGTAAATCAATGCCCATGGTTAAATGAGCACAAAAACAAGAACATAGTATCAGAGTGGGTTCCCTACCAGCCTATGCAGATTCATGAATAAACGAAAGTAAAAATTCACAAAGCAGAAGGAATAAATTCCCTCTTGAAGCGATTAGTCAACTTCGTGAAGTCTCTGAGAGAGACGAAGTTGTAGAAGAGAAAGGCGTAACCCACATTCAAGGGTAAGCAGAGACCCAAAAGAACAAATCACGGATCAACATTTTTGAAAACGTACAAGGCAAACCCGTAGTTCATATCCAAGGAAGCACAGAGGTTGAGGATCGTATAGCCTACCAACAACATTGTGGGATGCAAGCAACTCGTTGATAATCTGAAACAATCAGTTCCAAAAATCATATATAAGTGGCACAATAACTGTGATAAATCCGACTATCTTCAGAGTCAAATTAATCTTCAGATGGGGTTTGCATTGCTTGGTTTCTGATCAGTGGGTCGCATGTACCTTTGAAGACATTCCTGTCAATTATTGTCATGTAATGGTGGAGATCAAGGAATTCCATTACATAGTATTCGTACCCATTAATATTAAGTATAGGCATCTTGGCTGCATTATCGCAGTCAAGTTGAAGAGCAGGGTCACTGCAACCGCTGTTCTTTCTTCTGAAGGGATATTCGAAGAAATAATTCCCACATTGGAAGGGTTCTTCTGGTTTTGGACAAGCTCGTGATGAAGAAGCAAGGCACAATATGAATGCTGTGAAGACGCGAAAGAGGAAGCGGGGGGTGTTAGCCCTTCTTCCATTTCCATTTCCAAAAGTGATAAGGATCAACATAGTGAGCAAGAAGAGCATTAAGTCAATTAGTCTCACTCGGAGAAGAAGCAAAGAAATGACATGAAGACCATTCATTGTATAATTGCAAAGAGATTATGAGCTATCTGCACCTTAGCATGGATCATAAGCTTAGTTTGCTAGTGTCAGGACATCATTGCATATCGATATCAATGGTGACTTACTCATAAGCAACCTTGATAATCATTGTCAAAAGAACGGATCAATTAAGGCCAGTATGAGATAAGATCAGCAACAAATCAACTAGGGAAGAGTTAGTATTAGATACGAAGGGGTCAACTGATCAAATGGTTACTTTAAGAACTTGAAGCATGAAGATCATCGATCTCTATCGAGGAGTAAAGGATGAATGCAGTTGTGCAGTAATTGGCGAGCTGATGTTTGTAATGGGCGGCTGTGAATGGCACAAGATTTGTACCAATTTTCCGGCGACCGAAAAAGTGAGCGTCTTCAATGCCAAAACAAATCTGTGGAGTTGTGTAGAGGGCATGAAAGATGCGCAGGCATATTTTGCATGTGCAGTAGTTAACGGGAAGGTTTATGATGCAGATGGAGAGAGCTTCGTTGATGTGGGTGCCCAGAATTCTGATTACACAGTGTAATTGTCTAAAATCAAGTGAAATTTATGATCCATTGATAAACAAGTTGGAGGGTGTGAGGGAGATGATTCATGCCATGCATTTCGTTAGCGGGCGTGTGGAGTACAACAAATTGTTGGTCTGTGGTTTTGTTTGTGAAGGGGATTTGCAATTCTGTGAAGTGACTAATATTTGCCATCAACAATTATTGGACATGATCATAATTGATCGAATAAACATCAATTAGCATCAATGATAGTTTGACCGATCCAAATACCATTAACGGATGTCAACTATTGATTACAATATCAATTAAGGAAAGAAGACTATCTTTCCTTGAGAGAAGCATGATATTAACTAAGCATTTATTATATTAATCAAGGAAAGAAAGATTTTTAAGGCTGGAGAAATAAAGAATCATAACTTTCTCATCTCGATAAGCAACTGGTGAATCAATGTCAAGAGACAAGAAGAATCTTTATTCATTCTCACTAATTTTAGCCGCAACACTAAAATTCACCACAAAATTGTTTTGATCTAAAACAAGAACAACAAGGATTAGATATCCATATACGCCAAAGTAAATTATTGGTAGCTGCAGTCTTTATTGGAGATTGCAGTGCCTGGATCATGGTGATTCTTGGCTTGCGCTTTGCTTCTGCAGGTCCAGTAATCAAGGAAAGAAAGATTTTTAAGGCTGGAGAAATAAAGAATCATAACTTTCTCATCTCGATAAGCAACTGGTGAATCAATGTCAAGAGACAAGAAGAATCTATATTCATTCTCACTAATTTTAGCCGCAACACTAAAATTCACCACAAAATTGTTTTGATCTACAACAAGAACAACAAGGATTAGATATCCATATACGCCAAAGTAAATTATTGGTAGCTGCAGTCTTTATTGGAGATTGCAGTGCCTGGATCATGGTGATTCTTGGCTTGCGCTTTGCTTCTGCAGGTCCAGTCATTGTAAGAGGAGGAGATTTGAATTGGAGGTGCATTAGTCTCTTATCTAAACATGTGAGATATGTGTTGGCCTACTATCATTGCTTTTTTCCAGCACATATCCTCTATGACTTGCACCTGCGTTATTCCTGGCATATTTGCATCATTGCATCGTAATTTTTTGCGGATTGAGAGGTGTGGACCTGCATATCTAGCACTTGGATACTTGTTCGATGCATTGAAGCTTGCAGTCACACGACTGAGTTGGTGGCACATAATTGAAGACCTTTCTTCGTAGAAGAGGAATTAACATTCAGAGGGAGTCTGACAAACCTACAGAAGCAACCTTGGACAAGAAGGTCAGGAGGTTGAGGTTAGTACTTCAAGCTTCAGAGGGAGCAGCTAGAGGATCTGCTTTATTTGATTTCCAAGGATCTTGATCATATTGATTTAGAGGGAGTAGACCATGCTGAGATGGTTTCTCTAGTGATCAGGAAATTGTAGTAGTTAGAGGAATCTATGATTCATGAGATAGAGTTCCATGTGATATCCCTGGATGGATGGATACTTGGTGGGCTTGGGATTCACCAAGGGTGATACAAACCTTCGAGACAAGCTTGGAGATATGGAAAAGTGAAGCTCTAATTGAGAGGGAGGCTCAACATTAGTGATCTTCTGTGATTTGAGAATACATCTCTCTTTGAGAGAGACTTGAGATGAAAGTCCTTATCTCCACCCTCTGATATGCTTCATTGTGAATGTCATGTGTGTGACTCCATGACTTCATTGATTAAGTGCTTGTTGAACCCCTGTGAACATTATTGAGAGGTGACGATCTCACAATGATGAAAACTTGTACTTTTGATCATTATTGTAAGGTGAGGATCTTGTGATATTGATTGATCACACCATTATGATGGATATCATGGGACGTGATATCTATGGATATGTCATAATGGTTTATATCTCTAGTAGTAATATCTATGGATATGCCATAATGGTGGATATCATGAGACGTGATATCCATGGATAAGCCATAATGGTGGATATTACATAAAGAGATTCATGGTGGATTTCATGTGATGTGAAATCCGTGGACATGCCATGTAGTAATATCTTGAGATATGCCATAATGGTGGATATCATGTGAAGTGATATCCGTGGATAAGCCATAGTGGTTGATATCACGTGAGGTGATATCTATGGATAAATAATAATGGTGGATATCACATGAGGTGATATCCATGGATAAGCCATAATGGTTGATATCACGTGAGGTAATATATTTCCTTTCCACATATGGATGTAGCCATTGTGGTCAATCATTACAAAGAGGTAATGTGACTAATAGATATAAAAAATAAAACAGTGCGAGACATGCAATGGATTTCAAAGAATTGATTTTGTTCAGTTAATCAAGGAGACAAAGCTCCTTTAAATAGAGTTACAAAGACGATCTTTCTAAAAGAAACAATCGTTAACTAGAGGCGAAATTAGAAACAACTTAAATGACCATTAATAACACAAAGAGAAAAATATTATTCTAATACCTTCCCTTAATGGTCATTGTTCTAACTACCAAGAGAAATAACAGAGAAGGTTGCCCCCTTCTTCTCAGAACACGCTGCAACAGAAGACAAGAGCCTGCCACTAACTCTGCCACTTGAGATAAACTTACCACCAAGTCTCCCAGAAACTACAGAACTTCTGGAGATACCCAAAACAACACCAAATGTCCAACCTGATGTTGGAGAACTGTCCCTCCCTATAACCAGAGAGACACACTAAGAACAGTTGTCACGATTTTGAGGAAAAAATCGACAAACCCTCCAGACTATTGCAGATGAGCAATATGCCTGAAAATAGACTGCAAATAAGAGACTAGTGCAGATGTTCGCACAAAAACTCCAGGTGCGACGAAAAATAGACTATAGCAAATTACAATTTTTGAGGAAAAAATCATAAACCCTCCCATGTTTTTTTTTTATAGGGACAAAAAGTATTTAAAAACCCACAAATAATTTTTTAGGACAAAATTATTAAAACCCACAGATTTTTTCAAAGGAAGAAAATATTAAAACCCATAAAAAAAATTTTTTAGGTAAAAAAATATTAAAAACCGAAACAAACATCGATGCCCATAAGCCATCTTCACGCTTTTCGATGCACGAAAAACGAGGTACTTAGAAGATGCTAAGTGCACAAAACCTAACTGCCATCCAACATCAAGTTGGTCAATGACGCCATCTTGCACGTTTCCCAATGCATGGAAAACGAAAAAATTGAGAAGAGGCGCTGGCACGAAATTCAAAAAATCGAATCCCAATGCAAAAACAAAGGCAGATGCAGGTACAGACTTCAAAAATGAAGTACAACAGGCACGAATTTCAAGAAAAAATTTCCGGCTGACCTAAAAAAATCTGAAGACAACCCAAAAATCCTTGCAAAAAACCCAAAACGAATCTGCTGTCGAAATCTAGATCCGCTGGCTCGAAAATCGAGGCACGAAAATCGAAGCACCCAAAAAATTCTGACGACGACTTAGTTGAGCTCTCAAAAAACCTACCAAGAATCTGCAATCGAAAAAAAATTCGACTTGATCTGAAGGGTAAAAACCCTAATCGAAAATGCAGATTTTCGTCCAAAAATGGCAGAAAAAAATTGGCAGGCGGGAAAAAAATTGCATCGCATGGTTGCACAAAATGCAGGAGAGATGGGTCGCGGAGGGCAGAAAATAGCCAAAAAACCCTAGTAGCTGTAGCCAAAACGAACTGCCAAAGCAGCAATTTCGAATAAACAAATAAATTTTTCAAAAAAAATTTGTTAAAAATGACGAAATTTTATTTGAAAAATTATTTCGAAAATAACCAAGGCTCTGATACCATAAAACAGTGCGAGACACACAATGGATTTCAAAGAATTGATTTTGTTCAATTAATCAAGGAGACAAAGCTCCTTTAAATAGAGTTACAAAGACGATCTTTCTAAAAGAAACAATCGTTAACTAGAGGCGAAATTAGAAACAACTTAAATCACCATTAATAACACAAAGAGAAAGATATTATTCTAATAAAAAAGGATTCCTCCCTAGCTAAGAGGGAGTGTTGATTCTATTATAGTTGTGGTCAGAATCCACAGGCCGACATGGATATCACAAAGGTTGTGATTATATTTATATTATTATTATGAGATAATATAATTATATTATAATTATAATGTATAATTATTATATTATATGATAATACAATAATTATTATATTATATTAAAATAATGTAATAGTTGGTGCCACTTGGAAGAGCGACGACTCTTGGTGTATAGACACCTCTCGCATATATAATGAGATATGTGATCTCATTCAAAAATATATATATAACAATGGAATACAATTGTAGATGGAACATATAGTGCTCGGGGGAGACAATTGTGAATTGTCTATGGCTGGGAGGGTAAATCAGTGACCATGGTTTAATGAGCACAAAAAAACAACAACATGCACATGTGATTCTTAGCCTCAAGTTCCAACACTTAAAAGGTTTAGCTCTTCAAGTTAGTCTTTAGTGTCTACCCTCAAGGCTAAGACATATAGGAGGCATCACCACACTTCACCACCATTGTCAGTGGTCATTCTCATTGCTACAACGCTTTGTGCCACCTTTCTCTATACCTTTCGCACTACCCTATGTGCTCTACCACCAGTGCACCATTGAAACAATGCCCAAGTGCATGTTTTAGGCCTTGAAGGAGCTTTCATTTTGATGGGCCATAACTTCTACCCATGATGGTATTTTTAGCATTTTTATAGGCAACAAAAATTTCTTTCCAAACACTTTGTAGTTGTAAACTTAGTTTTTTCGAATTATGCTCCAGGTGACTTTTTTCAGTTTGAAGCTATTTATTGCTCATTTTTTTGTGACAAGCTTAACTATTGCTTCCAAAGTCAAATTTTGACTTTTTTTAAATTAATACAAGTGGGGGCCAAACGACAATTTAAGTTCTTGCTATCTTTTTTGCTCTCATGGTGTTTGGTTGCTATCATGGAAGAACCTAAGGCTATGGAGCTCCTTGCTCTACACAATTATTACACACGGAAAATAAAAATGAGTCAACAACTACAATCTAAAGGACTATGGCAAATGTTGGCTAGAAAATATCTTGAGTTCACTAAAGAATTTGAAAAATTTGCATATAGAAACAAGTTAGTTGAACCCATGAAGCTAATTGGATTTCATGTATCAAATAATTTGCCGTTTCACATTGTGGAGTGCACTACACTTAAGCATGGGGCAAATTTGATGATTTATTTGGCACTATTAATGAGCTTTTTGTTTAGTAATTGGAGGTAAACTTGACGTCACTCTCTCCAAATGATTTTCCCTATGACTTCGTTGCTAAATTCATGTTGTTACTGATATAGTTAAAAGATTGTGGATGAAATAAATAAATAAAGAATGATCTTCTTGACTTTGTCAAAGTTAAAGGGCCTATTCCTAGTGTTCTCAATTACTTTCTCCTCCACCATGGATGCCTTAGGGACTGATTTCAAGAAGCCCAACTTTTGGTTGTTTTGTGAGCATCTTACTAGGGAACAAGCCAAGCTTATTCAGTTGAATGCATTTCCTAGTTCTAAGAGCCAAACATTGATGGCTCAATCATCCAATCCAAAGGCAAAAGTAAGAACCCTCCAAATCGAAGTAGTACACTTTAAAGTCTACAACTCTTCATTCTTCTAAGTCAAGTGAGTCTTCCTCCAAGACAAAAGAGAAGACAGGTGATTCATGTACCTTTTGTGGCAAGATTGGACACAATGAATCTAGATGTTGGCAAAGGTTAGAGGCTTTGGAGGAAGCCATGCAGCAACACATGATTTCTATCTCCATGCCCTCTTCCACAACTAAAGGGCAAGCCCTTTCTATAGACAAGGTTTGTAAGGTTCATCTTCACATGATTGCATACTTGATTCAAGTGCTTCTCACCAAATGAATATTTACATGATCTATTCACTTTCGGATAATGGTGATTCTTTAATTGCAGTGGGAGACTCTTCACAAATTCCTATTTTGGGATCAAGCACAATAAAGTTAGCAAATGGGTCCAACGATGTGCTCTTGTATCTAATTTCTGCTAACCTTCTTTTTGTTGTTTGTAACTAGGTAAATATGGGTTCGGATTGCCTTAAGGCAACATCCGAACCCATTTAGGACTGGGCCCTATCCTAAAAGGGTAACATGCCCCCAAGATTGAGCCCAGCCCTATACTTCCACGGCACAATAATAAATTGGCGCCAAAAGGAGGAGGCCGACTTGGATACTAATAAAGGCTAAGGACTCATATAAATAAAGCCATCTTGCAAATTCAATTCAATTATTCATGTATTCAGTGAATTAGCTCTGCAAGTAAAAGGTGTGAACTTACACAAGGATTGTGCGAACTTGTCTATGATTGTGCGAATTTGTTCAAGAAGACATAGACCGTTTTGGTGCAGATTTGAAGAGCTTAGAAGTGCAGATCTGTCATACAAAAAGGGATCAGATCTGAAAGGGAAGCTAAGTATTGTATTTGTGCTATTAAAGGAGAATATATAATCTGACCTGTGGGTCTTTAATGCTGGGTTTTTCCTCCTTGGAGGTTTTCCCAGGGTATTTGTGTTTGTCTCTTGTTTACTTCCTTCATTTCTGAGTTTACTGAATTATGGTTTACTAAAATGTTACAAATCTGATTAACAAACTAGGGCATAATTAAAAGACATAAATCTGATTACTGATCTAGGGCACAAAATTACACTTTTTGTGTATCAGATTTGAAATTCTAGTGATAGAGAGCCAATTGAGTTCACACCACAAATGTAGTCATTCAAGAGTTGCAAGAGCCTGAGATTGTTGTTGCTATAGGGAGTGTCGATCATGGATCTCGTTTGTGTAGGCTTGATGATTTTGAGTGTTCTTCAAGATCATCCCTCTTTATAGATGCCAATTGTTTGAGCAAAATTTTGCACAAATCGTTTGCTCATCTAATTACAAGTATCTTCAATTGTTGAGCACACATAATATGGTGATCGGTCTTCCCAAGATTTCATGCATTGAGTGAGTTTGTCGAGATTGCGTAATTGGCAAACATCAAGATACCTTTTGCAAGGGTAATGCCTCTTGTGCCAAGGCACCCATCAAGTTGGTTCATAGTGACCTTATGCCACTACTAATTCCATTTTTAGGGGGGCAAGCATGTGCCCACCTTTATTGATGACTTCTAATGACACACATGGGTGCACTTTCTCAACTATTAGAGTGAGGTTTTCTACACTTTAGGGACCTTCAAAGTGTTTGTGGAGAAGTAGTCTGATCTTTCTATTTAGATAATATGCACAATTAATGGGGCAAGTATGTGAACCAGGCATTTCAAGATTTCTGGAATGAGCATCAATATACAGTTCCTTACACTTCTAAGTTGAATGGTGCATCCATGAGGAAGAACAAAACTTTATGAGAAAGGGCCAATTACTTGATTCAATATAGGTCAATGGCACCCACCTTTTGGGCTAAATCTGTCAATTGTGCTAATTGCATTGAAAATTGCATGCCCCACAAGGCAGTGCAGAATATAACTCCCAGAGGCTTGGTCCCATGTCAAGCCTAACAAGTCTTCTTTTTGAGTATGTGGTAGTGAGGTATGGGAATTCATTCTAGATGGTGATTAGAAGCCATGCAAAATCAACCTTTGGATTTTATTGGTGATTGTGAGGATGCAAAAGCTTACAAATTATTTGATCCTGTTACTTGAGAAGTTTTCTTTCAATGAGATGTCCAATTTGATGAGCACTATTAAAGTAAATAATGTATTATTTAATGGTCATTTAGTTGTTTTATGTTATTTAGTTTCTATTTCTGATCTTTTGTTCACGATTGTTTCTTTCAGAAATATCGTTATGTCATTTATTATTTAAGGAGTCTTTCGTCTCCTTGTTTAAATCAATCAATTACCATTTCATGGTGTTAGAGTGGGTTTGGTTTTTTTGGCAAAATAATTAAAAACAATAAAAATTTTGGTTTGATCCTAAACATCTTTTTGAATGTTTTTAGAAGTTTTATCGATTTTTAAACAATAAATCATGTTAACAGTTTGCAATTTGTGGATTTTGTTTGCAAATTCGCAGAGGGCTTTTTTCTGAGATTTTCGACAGCTTTGAAGTCAAGATTTTTCGTCTCTCATTTCTTAGGGTTGTCTTTTATAGTTTGTGGGTCATGTGAAGACCCTAATTGAACGAATTTTCATCTAGTTTGTGGGTCACACAAGCTCGTTTATTCCAAAGATCACAATGGATCTGAAGCAAATCACATCGTTTTCTCAAGAGACGGGACGTGTTTTCTTTTGCACCGGATCTAGTGTCTTTCTCAGGCCACAACTACTCAGTTTTAGTGCTGCAATACCTTTCTCAAGTTGTGAGTTATGTGACGAGGGTTTTTCTGCATTCTTTTTTTTTGGATTTTCTTCCACCCACAATGAGAGAAACCCATGATGGATCTAGCTTGCTAAAAGTCATGCGCCTAGGGCAAACGGAGGTGAAGCTTGCGACCTAGGGTTTCAAAATCAATTTTTCTGCTCATACCCTATGACCTAGGGTTTCCAAAATTGTGGCTTTCTTCCACGACCCAGGGTTTTCTCACATTGCTGGATTTTTATTCTACAAAGGTTTTTTGAGTAATTTTTGTGACATAAAATCAAGGTTGTTTTTTTTGAAGCTCATTGACTTGGGATCTATGATAGAAGGTTTGAACTGATTTTGACTAGAAAAATCAGATTTAAGAAGTTAGTTGCTGACCTCGTTTTTTGTGCATTGGAAAGCGAGAGGGATGGCATCGTTGACCAACATCGTGTTGTAAAGCAATCAACACTTCAATGACAAAATTACAACACATGGAAACAATGCATGCTCACAATTTCCAAATATTGGTGCCTCAACCAGATTGTTTTGGGTAAAACTACTTGTTCCTCAAGGGTAGGAAAAGGTTGGGAGAAGTTTGATGAGCCCAATCAGGAAGCAGTTATGCTCATTAAGTTGACAATCACTGATGACATGATTCTACAAGTGTTGTCTGGCAAGACAATAGTGGAAATTTGGATGCATCTGAAGGATCTCCATGAAATGCTAAACAAGGGCAGAGCATTCTTTCTAAAGAATATGTTGTTTTCAATAATGATGGACGTTAAGATGTCTCTACAAGAGAATCTTACGAAGATTAAGGATATTCATGATCAACTGGAAGTTATTGGTTGCAAGATGGAAGAAGAGGATATATTTTCATGCTAAAAAGCTTACCACAATCCTATGAACACTTCATTGAAACGCTTAGCATTACGTCCACAAATGTTGACCTAAAGTTTGCTAACCTATGCAACAAGATAGATGGAAACAACAGTTTGGGAGTAACAGTGAATCATCCACTATAGAACTGTTGGTTAATAGATTTGTCTTTCCGAAAATGATTACGAAACTCAATGTGCCCAATATGAAAGACAAATATGAAACTAACAGTTGGAGAGATTGCCAATTAACTTAACAATCTTCCTTTGAATTTTAGAGGTATAGCTCCCTCACAAGATCTATTCCTAAGTTTTTGGGATGTGCTTTTAACCAAAAAGCAGGAAAGGAAAAAGATACAACACTTTCAAAAATGTAGAAAGATAAAATTTGGATTCAAACTATCGAACGGGAATGCGAACAACACACAGTTTGCTCATAGCACAATCCATCGCGCGGAAAATAAGGAAATGTAATATGAAAAATTGAACAGGGAATATGTAGAACTCAAAATTTCTACATCATTCGTATTTAACCATAGCAAGTAAATGAATACCAAGTGAAATTGTAGTAATCTTCCAACATGAAAGAATATAGCAAACACAAAGTTCTAATACATTAATTCACACAAAGATATAAAATTCCTTAGGGATGGCTAACTATTCAAAATGTAATAATACTTTTCCAGTAATTTCCTCCCCCCCCCCTTTTTCTAACCTATCTTCTACCTATTTATAACTTAAAAGTCTGTTCAATTTTCAAGAAACGGTTCTTTTAAAGTAACGGTCTTGGAAATGACCGTTATTGACAAGACTTTCAACAAAACAAACAAAATTACCAGCTATATCACAACACAAAATCCTAATTCATAAGAGGCCACCAACTTCAAGATCCTTCTTCTTCAGGTACCGGATTCTGTCTTGCAATTTGACGGTCAATCTTGTCCGCTATCATTTCTTCGATCAGCACCAAGAGGAATTTTGTAAATTCGTCCTCATAAGGTATGAGCGCTCGACCGAGGTCGCTCGAGTCGAGAAGGATGTCATCCTACAGATATTCGACATCTGGTTGGATCAGGGGACCTTTGCCTTTGAGTACCATCTTTGCTATTATTGAAAAATTAATTATCAGGGTTCCTCTCTGCAACGAGCTCTTCTTGTAGGCGTTGATCGTGGTTCTCAACCTGTTCCACATTTTTTCCCAACAGAGCAATAGTCTTTCTATATTCATTGAAGTCAACACATTGTTTCCACACAAAAGACAGTAACTATCAGATGATATCTCCCTATTCAATCTCTAGTCAATTCAAGTCCGGGTTACTAAATGGCAGCTCGATGTCATGAAGCAAAACCATTCTAACAAGGAAGAGCTCATGATAGCATAGGTTCCTTCGGCTAGTTTCAAAAGGTGGTGCATTAAATTGGCTTTGCAAGAATGACAATATCACGTGTTGCAACACATGTCGCCACCTTTACGTGTCCTTAATTGGTTAATTTGCCATTAATGACAGTAGTTTGTGAATCTCTTCTTTGATTTGTTCCCTAGGGACTAAGCATGGCATGGCGGCAAGAAAGGTTGAAGTTGATAACGACAGAAGACAACTGCTTTTATCGACTTGACAACCTTATTTAATTCTCGATGGCGATTAATTATGGCTTATCCTTTGTCAACACACGTGTTGCCACCTCAGCAAGTCTGTTGCATCGACCTTGGGTCACATCCTCGATAACTGCTCTAGCTTCAAAGTCAGAGATGTCCCTTGAAAACTTCATGAAATATCCAATCCATCGAGAAAATGAGGATGTCAGGGAGTCGGGTAGGTTCATAACCTTAGCAATAATTCGGAAGATAGTCAAAAGTACGATCTCCTTATGAGTCCCCGTTATGAGACGTTGACCTTTGTGAGTCCTTCAAACCATGTCAGGTGATCGGGCATTTTCAAAACTTCAAAACCTCGCAACCAAGTTAGTAAATGTGAGAGGTTGGCGATTAAGTTGGGAAATACACAAAAGCCGCGACTGAGACTAGGGTTGCTAAGGCAAATAAAGCAATCTTTAAAAAGAATGGTGACTTGATGACAAAATTTAAATTTTGCAGGTAACAAGAACAAGTGTTTACTGCCAAAGCCAAAGATAAAGGCAAAGGCAAGTCCTTTTTGCCAACTCCAGACTCGCCCTTTGTTCCCAATCTCTTATCAATGTAAGCTAGCTGCCTGCTCACCTCTATAAGTACATAGCTATTGAAGGCATACCTAGGCAGCTTGAATGGTTGACCCTCAAAACCACCTACCCGTAGGTAAGTGAACCTAGGAAATTGAATAAAGAAGCTACCATATATGCTTATGAACTCCATTGCTTCAACAAACATTCTCCTGTTCACATCCCCCTGGAGCTCAAAAGCAAGTTTTCCCGCGAAAACACCATCCCATCTATCAATTTGCTCAACATGTCTTTGTTGTTGTAATAGAGGATAATAATTATACACACTCATCCCATCTACCCAAGGTTCATTAAGCAAACCAGGCCAATCCCTTGTACAAGCTAGTATGTAGAAAAGATAAGAAGACATAAAAACCTGACATTCCCACAAAATTACTCAACCCTTCATGAAGTCTTTCTGCAATTACCTGAGACCAATCGAGATACCTGTGACCAGATAACAACACCTGGATGAAAAGGTACATCCAATCTTCCTAGTAGAAAGAATGTGATTTTCCCTTCACCCTGTTCAGAAGTATCACAATATCCCGCACTTCTGTGATGAAATGCTCTCTAGTCAGGGGCTTTGGCAGTTGTGACCCTCCTTTCGGAACTTTCAGGAGCCAATTCCTAGCAATCACACTCTTGTACTTACCTTTCTTTTCCGAGAAATAGGCATACGATTTCCCAATGGTCCAATCCTCATATTCGTCCTTGTGCGGAATTCCCATTGCCGCCATTACTGTTTCTCTATTGATACTGACTAGCAGCTCACCATTACTAGTTCTGATGCATCTGTTCTCCGTATCATACCTATTCATGCAAGCAATCACCAAATCCGGACATGGTGCGACAAGCGGGAACGCAGAAGCTTCAACAAGACCGCTTTTCACTATTTTCTCCATCATTGAACCAGTTTGAGGGTTCTTGGCTCTCTCTAAGAAATCTCCTAAATCAACATGAACCAAGGAAGTATCTTCTAGCTCTGGTAATATGCTCACTAGGCACGAGGTCCGACCAAGCTTCGGCAATATTCATCTCATACTTGCCTATCTATACTTCTAACCAAGAAATTCTTAAAACAAGGCAGAATTTTACTCCAGCAATTTAGAGATTTTCTTCCTATAATGATAAATCTTCAGAACTAAAAGAAACACAGTTTAGGAGTCGTCGTCTGAACTTACCCGTTACTACCATGAAAACTGGAAACTTTCTCAAGAAATCAAAGCTCGTTTTACCTTCGACGCCTCCAATTTGCTCAAGTATAGCAGCTGCAACCCTTACAAACTATGGAAATAAATTCATGCATTCCATTTGAACAGATGAGAAAATATCTATAAAGCCACACATGCTTCATAATACTTCACTCAAGCGTGCGAAGTAACTGTGAAATGACTAAAATCTGACACCTTCTTAATTATCCATCACTTCCACACAAGTAGTTGATGCACTCATGATTACTTTCCATATTTAGAATTTTAAACTGCTGAACACTGGGAATATTCCTTCTTGCCGCGCCACTTTCATTATCATCAAGAGTCTTAGAATTAGTTTGAAGTAAACTTTTGAACCTTGAACCATTTCACAAAGAGTTCAACGGTTCAAATTCATTAAAGAAGTACAACAATGAACAAGCAGCATGCAACATTACCGGGAACGAGCAACAACAAAGATTATTAAGCAGAATCCTTGAACCATTTGAACCGCTTGAACCCTTTGAACCACTTGAAAATTAATTCAAAGTTCAAGTTTGGAAACTTTCTTAAAACATATAGACATCCGCTCGTTATACAACAATACATTGCCGCGACTTACAAAAGACATTTTGAACCTTGAAACAATTTGGTTCACAAGTTCAAAGTTCAAAACGTATAACAATAATGCGCTTGCTTTCGTGAAGACAAAGACCACTAATGACTTCTTTTTTTTGTTTGTTTTTCAAAAACGTGCTTTGAACCTTGAACCTATTGAACTTTTTTTTTAGAAAGAGTTCAACGGTTCAAGTACGAAGGAGAACAAAGGACCCGACAGAAATAAAGGCACAATAAGGTAACCCGCAAGTATGAGTATTCAAAATGGAAAGTTGCAGGGGAGGCTAACAGGCTTGTAAACCACTAAACATTGTCTAGAAGATCTTACCTATAAACAGAAGATCTTACTAAGTAAGCTACTAAGCATGGTCTAGAAAAGGTGGCATTCCTGATTTTTAAGAATAAAACTTATTAGTAGAATACTCATGTTGTCATTAAGGCTTGCCAAACAGTCTTACACAGGAAGGAAAAACCATGGATGCAAGTAATATTGTTTTTCTTGCATTAATCTAAGTTTCCAAATTTCCAGAAGCACAAAGCAAACTACCATTGCAATAGCATTAGCATACCAAGGCAAGCCTCAGAAAATACGGAAGTACATCATACCCATAGGTACAGTCTTGCAAGAGTAGCATAACTATATAAATGTAAAATATGTACAGATAATATAGGCATTAAGTTGTGACATATCGTCCACCAAGTAAATACATTCAGATTTCATATAAATTGATAATGGCTATATCCTATCTTGACACCAAAACCACTTCATTTGAATTAGTATATGAAGCCTACTCTGTGGTGCAGCTGCAAACCATTGATGTTAATAAAAAGATGTGGTAACTTTGATGAATATTATTTAGATGAGGCAAAATGTGTAGTAGATTATTAATCATTTTTTCAATCTTAGCGCTTCTCTCATTAACATGGAATTTTCTCAAAGGTCCCATTTTGAGACACTATTTATTTATCCTAAAAAACCTCAACCAGAATGCAAAGTAAGAATCCAACTGTGAAAAGAGTCAAAAGACACACTTCAGATGAATCACATTAACAAATGTTTTACATAACCTGATACCTATATGAGAGATAATGTTTTATACTGTGCGGTAGGAATGAAGTGGCTACAGGAAACAAAAACAGATGCTATAAGTAGGTTTGGTGGAAAAAAAATTAGAAGGAAGTTATAACCTGGTCCTTGTCAATAAGCACTGCACGGACACCCTCAACAAAATCATTTCGAAGAGAACTTCTCAAGGCTATCCGAAATTCTACTTTCATCACACCATCTAACTGAACATGCAAAGAACATACAAATTTCACAATCAATACTCACAGCATAAACCTTCAGAATTTGATTCCTAGGACTTACATTAAGATCTACAAAGCACAAAATGGGCAGTGAAACTGACCTTAGAAAGTTCATTTGCATGATTTCCATGAGCAGATGCAACAGCTGAAAAATGCTTGTGTGTCAAACAGAGAGAAAAAGGAGCACCTTTTCCCAGTCCTGACAGTGCATCTTTTGCCCATTCTGCCACTGTTTGCAAATTTAAAAATTAAACACAAAATATAGGAACTATAAGGTCATACAAAGGTAATATGCTTTTTATCATCAGTTGATAGACGAATGCATGGTGTCTATAAATGTAGGTAACTTTTAGTTAAAACACCAGAGCTGTAAAATCATGACATCTCATTTGGTATATTCTACTTATGACTAACAATATCCTGATTGATAGAAGCAGGGCATGATAGGACATATGATTAGCTTCAGGTAGAAGTGTCTGCAAGAAAAGAGAATGTAAGATTGTCACATACAAGATAATAACCTATGTTCCATCAAGTTTCCAGAACAGGTGTGACAAGGGATAGGGGGACTCGTTTGTAGGAAGGATTTTTTGAGAGGCCATTTTCAGAGGATGGTAATTAAAAAAATGGGGGAAATTTAAAAATATTGGACATTTCAAATATTCAAATGATAAAATTGACAAGGCATTCATCATATGCATTATAGAAACTTAATACATGAGAGTTGAAATGAGAGATTCCGCATGAGAGTTGACAAACAAATTGAAAAACTTCAATTGTTTTTATTGGCAATGTAACTATGTATTGTATAAAAATTACAACAAAAAGCCCAAAAGCAGTTTAAACTAGAAAATGACAAAAACATAGAAAATCTGCCATTGCCTCTAGTCAGCATCTACTAACATTGCATCAAACCAGAGTCTAAATCTAAGTTACTGCCACCATGAAGGGAACTCCGACAATACTTCTTGTGTATCTTCCTCATCAACTTGTGTGGCATCTTTGAGATCAACATCCCAACATGTGGTTGGAGTCTAATGAAAGTCAAGACCATGTTGATCCTAAAGTCACAAGGCATTATGTACATTCACCAATTTCTCCAATTGTTTAGTGGCGATTCTATTAGAATATTTAATTATATTTTAGTCACCTATATTTAGTTCCTTGTTTAATGGTCATTTAGCTTTTAAGCTTTATTTAGCATTTAGCTTTTTCTTTTTAGTTAATTAGCTTTTAAGCTTTATTTAGCGTTTAGCTTTTTATTAGTTCACTTTAAACGACTTGTTCTTAATTTAAAACATCATCCTTGTAATCTCTTTATATATGCTTGTATATTGTTGAGTAGATTATCCGATTATTGAATCATTCATTCAATTTATTTTTCATGGTATCAGAGCGGGTTGATGGGATTCTTTAAAGTTTGGCGAATTTTTTAATAAAAATTCATGGCCTTCTTTCTGGAATATTTTCCAGATTTTTTTTTATTGTTTTTTTATAAAAAGACGATTTTGCTTTTTTGAAGGCTTTTTGAGGGTTTTGAGGGTTTCTGGTTCGTGGGCAAATTTCTTTGTGCTGGGCAGCAGTTCATGTTTATTTTAGGGTTCTGGAGATTTTTGGGCCTGCAACCTGGAAGTTTTTTTTTGCAGATTGAAAATTTTCTTAGGGTTTCTGCAATTTTCGACTAGGGTTTTGACTCTTCAGTTCAAGTCGAAATTTTATTCTGGTTGCAGATTCTTGGTGGGTTTTTGAAGACATCAACTGGGTCATCGTCAAATTTTCCGGGTGCATCGTTTTTCGTGCCTCAATTTTTGAACCGTCGGATCTGCATTTTGATTTCAGATTCTTGGTGGGTTTTTTGAGAGATTTTTTGGGTTGCTCTCATATTTTTCTGAGTGCCTCGTTTTCCGTGCCAACAAAATTGCCTTGGAATTTAAAAACAGTCAGCGATTTTTGCTAATTTTGTGGATGTCGGGAATTTTGGTGTCTTTTGTGCGCCGTTTATGTTGTACATCCAACCTTAAGGTTTCTGGGCCTTTTTTTTTTTGCATTTTTTTGGCAAAAAAAATTGTCAATATTTTTCTGTTTTTTTAAAAAAAAAGTCAGAGGTATTTTTTTATTTTTTGCAAATTATTATTTTTTTCTGAATATTTTCAAGAAAATTTTCAGGTTTTAAGTTTGCAGAAAATTCTAATTTCTGGGTTTCTTCCAAACCTCGAAATTCGCGCCTTAGAATTTGTGCCAGAGTTCTCCAGGGTTTCAGATTTTTTGTGCAACTGCTTCTATTCTAATTTTTGAATCAGATTCTTCTGTCTCATGCTTTCACTAGGTTGACTCCGTTCAACCTCCATTTTTGTGATGGCATCTTTGACCAACATCATGTTGGAACACAGTCAAAAATTCAACAGCTGCCACAACACCTGGAAACAGTGCATGTTCACGATATCTGAATATCGTTACCTTTATCAGATTGATTTAGGTCAAACCTCATCTTACAGGTCCCAGGGTTTTCACGATTTTTTCCTGAAAAATTTTCTGTCGGTTTTCTATTATTTTCCACAAAAAACCATGGGAGAGTTTTCATGATTTTTCCTCAAAAATTGTTCGCAGGGTTTATAATTTTCTCTTAAAAATTATCTCATCTATAATCCGCGATATTCGCATAAGTTTTAATTATCTGGGTTTTATTGTTTTTTTCTACAAAAACGATGATTTGTAACCTCAAATTTCTTGGTTTTTCGATTTTCTCCTCAAAATCGTAAATTCTCTTTTTGAGGGTTCCTATTTCAAGGTTTGACGGTTTTTTCCTCAAAATTGTGCTTTGTTGCAGTTAGTTTGTGTCGCACCTGCCAGGGCGAACATCTGCAACCGTGGTATCTTGCAGTCAGTTTTGGAGTTGATACTCTTTTGCAAAAGGGTTTGCCGATTTTCCTCAAAATCATGGTTTCAGGTTTCAGTTTGGTTACCCAACATCAAGTTGGATGGATTTTGGTATTCTTGGTCATTAACACTTTTCAGATCCAGGGAGGGTCTCCACCGCAGCAAAGTGTTCTTTTCATTTGTCAGTGTCTTCTGTAGGGTAGTTAGTAGATAGAATGTCCATTAAGGGAGGGTATTAGAATATTTAATTATATTTTAGTCACCTATATTTAGTTCCTTGTTTAATGGTCATTTAGCTTTTAAGCTTTATTTAGCATTTAGCTTTTTCTTTTTAGTTGATTAGCTTTTTAGTAGTTCACTTTAAACGACTTGTTCTTAATTTAGAACATCATCCTTGTAATCTCTGTATATACACTTGTATATTGTTGAATAGATTATCTGATTATTGAATCATTCATTCAATTTATTTTTCAGATTCTGCTCATGACGGTTTGGGGTCAAGGGGCATTGTGAAGATCTAGGGGCAACACTCCAATTAGGATCCCTATCACAATACAGAGTGGGATCAAGGCATGGAGTTCCTGCCATCAAGCCCAAGGTAAGGCCTTTGAGACCACACAAGCCTTCAAAGCATATGTAATTTTCATAATTTTATTGTTTTCTTCTCACAAAAATTCCTCCTTTTTTTTTTATCTTCACGAATACGGAAAATGGCAAAATGAGTTTTTTTTGTTTATAATTGTTAATGTGACTTTTTTAGGTTTACAGTTGATGTAAAAGGGTGTTGGGGTAATTGTGGGGCTCCTGTCCCTTTTTCGTTATTTTTTGTTGAAATTGCATTTTATGTTGACTACACTATTGAAGACAGCTAGCCATCCCCACGACAGACTTGAATCCCCTAGCCATCCCCTAGCGTTTCCTCTCAAAAAGAAATGTAATCTCTGAAATGCTTCTGATTTTATTTTTAAAATTGAAGATGGGGTGGGGGACAATTCCTGCATCCCTGAAATGCTTTCTATAGGGGATGGTCAAATTTTCGAGGGAAACATACACAGGCAACATAGATTATTAATAACTAACTTGTGTGGCGGGAATGGAAGTGAGCGGAAAACAGGTGTAGAAAGGGGAAAGTTAAAACAAAATGCAAGGAAGCCCATGGGGTGTAGACTGGATGGTTAAGCCATTGAAAAACAAAGATAGTGGTGACAGGTTCAAATCCCCAGCTTCAACTGCTACATGAGTAAGGGCAGCTCATGTGGCCAGAAGTTATAGGGACTGTATAATTAGGACCTCACAAATGGGATCCTAGCTAGTGTCAATTCCTCCATATCAAAAAAAAAGAGTACACAGACTTAAAGTCAGAAGGGAACCTATGAAAGGGCAGTTCCCTACTGTGGAAGATAATCAGAATCATTGTTTCTGAGGATATGATTTTCCAAGATATTTGGACCTTTATTGTATTGTGTGAACTGCTATATTTCCATAAGTTTTGAACTTGTGAGAATTAACTGCCACTCAGACTGAAAAATCTACAAGGAAAACATGGTCACCTCCCAAGAAATGTAGCACTATGTGTTACTGTGTTTATATTTTGTAGTGGTCAATATAAGACTAATCAACCGCATTTTAGACATTGTTATAGTTCTGGTATTTGACCAAACCTGTTTCATCAGAAAAGAGCTGTTGTTTCCTGAGTTCTTCCATTGACTGAGCAACTGACTTGTCACTACCAAAACTTGCTGTAATTGATGGCAGAAGAACCTGCAGTTGAGACTCTGACTCGGGTTCTCTGCCATAATCTCCTAATAGCTTCTGAACAACTCCATGTGGATCGTGTGACCTGCAAACTGAGTGTAATATGAGTTCTCACTGATATCTAAACTGATATATATATATATGAAAAAAGAAAATTAATTAACATCCTAGAATGACTAAAACGAACCAATGGGACCATAATCATCCTTGTTGGATCCAAAAGACAAAAGCCAACATATATTAGTAAAAATGGAAGTGCAGGACATAATAAAGCATATATGCAAAGAATAGTGCTACAAACATCACATTTCAGAGCTTGCAAAGCTAACTCCAATGATATCTCATTGCACAAAATGAATAAAGAACAAGATGGCAGTGGGGACATACAAATCATGTTGAAGGAGAGAATCCTTTAGTGATGGTAGATCCACCGATGGCACATAATGTGTGCCCAAGCCAACATAAAGAGCATCAGCAGGATTTGAAATCCTTTTCCCCGTCAATGCAAGATACAAACCTGTACAATACTAAAAAATATTATAATAAAATCCTCGTATCCCAGAGGATTAAAACCAGATCTCAATGATAGTTATACCCAAAGACCTCTAACTTGTTAAAAAATGGGAGTTTCCCACTCAAGTTAAGAGAATAGTCTAATTATTTGCATAAACAATTTGGAAAACTTGATAAGCATAGATCCAACAGCATACAGACCTAATATAGAAAATAATATATTCTAATCAGGTTCAGCTCATTATATTTTAATAAACATGAAAAGGATATTCAAATATTAGCTGCAACTAAGAAAAACTGAATTATATAGCTTTTTAACCTCATTAGTCGAATTTCCACATATGGTCATATTTTTAGTTTTAAATTTCTGGGAATTACTGTGTTGTCACTTTTAGTTTAACAGTGTTTTAGATCTATGGATTTCTAATGATGTGAAGCTATATATTACAATAAATTATTACAGTCATGCCAGGAAAGCCTCTTGTAATAAATTATTTCTCTTGGTTAAATGCATAAGCCTACTTCAATGTTGAGATAATGAGTTTCTACATTTAGCTCAAGTTCTAGCCATCATCTTTTTTTATAGATTATTCCCTCTTGCTGAATTTCCACCACCTCTCGAATATCTTTTTGAAAAGTAATCTTCTCTGGCTAAAATTTTGTCTTTGTCAATACAAATATGATTTTAAGAACATCTGAACATTCAACAATGGCCTACTTTCAATTCAAATCTAATGAGTTTCCTTGTGATGCTTCTTACTTTAAGCTTGAATATACAAGTAAATTAAATGAACAAGAATTATATAAAAAATAAACAAGCAGCAAAGAGAAATTAAAAACAGGCAATTATTGATGCAACTTTATCATGCCTCATTGATCAATAAGAACATTACAATGCATTGCTGTCTCTGTAACTGTTAGCATATTGGTTTCTTTTGCAAGACAACTCAAACTAGAGCAATATGTGAGGTAAAACCTCTCCTCAACCCATAAGAAAAGGGGAAGCTCCTTGAAAACTACTAACCCTAGACAAAAGACTTTTGACAAAATCTACAATTACTAACAACATGCACAATGTCTTATAGAGTTTTTTGCGAAGTGAAATAAACTGAAAATAAGCTCTTCTGTAGCAAATGAGATTTTAAGGATTTTATGACTTTAAGCTAAGAACAAAAGCTGTTGATTATAAATACAACAGCACCCTCCGACTGGCAAAAAGAAAAAACCAGAAGGTTAGCACGCACAAGATTTTACAGGAATAACTACTCTTCCAATAGAAAGCACATGATTCCAAGAGTTAAATAGCTAATTTGCACACAAATCTATGACCTAGATGGACAAATAAATCAATTAAAAGCTTGATATTGAATACCAACTTTCAATTCAACCTTAAAATATTAAACAAAGTGATCATACACAAATGAAAAGCAAAATAAACACCAACTTGATTACTAATTTCACCAGCATAACCATAACTTTGACCATCATTAAGAAATACAATGCCCAAAGCACTTATTAAGTTAACAAAACTCTCTTTTTTGGTATTTTACAATAATCATTAATTAATCCCAAACAATCAATGTCTTTAAAGCACCACTAAAAATTTGCAATGAAAATATCTTAAAGCAATAAATCTGATTTAAACAAAACTAATTAAAAGATCATTTAAAGCAACTGAAAATAAGCTCTCCAACATCTTGTCCAAAAATATATAACTTGTCTAAATATAAGATTAGCCAAAACAACAAATCTGAAAATTCCTTGAACTCTGAAGAATCGGAGAATTGGAGCTGGTGTAATGTCCTTTTGAGTTAGTTGTACTTTCTCTATGAAGTTTTTTACTGTCATCTGCATGCCTAGAAATTGCTCTCTTCGACAAACTGATTGTGTACAAAACTTCTATTTTCTTCAACCAAATCAAAGGAAGAGGCCACAAGTTTTTCTCAAACCAACTAATCTGTAATGTCCCCAATTTGAAAGGTGACAATTAATTAAATTGATTTTTATTAAGTTGTCAAAAATAAATAAAATATCCAATGATGACTTAATATTAATTAATTTAATTAAATAAACAATAAAATAATATCACTTTATTAAATAAAGTTCTCCAAAGGTGGTCGGCCTAATATTCTAGAAGTTTCTTGGAGTCCTTTATAAGGAGACTAGAGAGTGGAAGTAAGGCATGCTTTTGGATTTAATAAACGTTTATGATTTCTGGAGACGAAAACCTTCAGGAGTTGACAGATGGGCTGGATGAAATCCTGGTTCTTCCAAAGGGGTGGATTCATGATGGAGCCTACATCTGTGCTAAATTTGTGAAGTCTTCTTTCGCAAACAAATTTGTTGAAGTAAAGATTGGAGGTATTTTTATCTGATTTGGTAAATAAAGATTATTCTGTTTCTGAATATTATAATTTTTGCCATGGATTGTATTAAGCCGATATTGGGGGTTTGCTTTTTATCTATTGTCCATATTGGTATTGGCCAAGAAACCTTATTTAATAAGGTAGAATAGAACTATTAAGTTGTGAACAGGTGGAGGCGTCCTAAGGAAATAAATAAATTAAAAGTTCAATTAAAAGGAGAAGTCAGGTGATTTAATAAGCCGTGGGTTAAACATTTGGGCCTGAGCTATATTGAGGGATTAACGAATATATGATATGCAGTCTTTTGGGGTTTAAGAAATATTTCTACGGAAATATTTGTGGAGCATTTAGATGTGGAAATAATATGTGCGGCATAAAATAGAATATTAGAACTCGTGGAACATAAAGGCGGAACATATTATTGTCGGCGATTCAGATTGGCAGTGAAACTATTTAATTTGCCAGCATGCTAGGATGAATGATTTGAGGCCTTGTGCATGGTGGTTCTTGGAAGGTAACCGGGTTCTAGAGCAAGAGGATCGCACGGGTAAGGAGTGTACAAACAACCACAGACATTTTCCAGATATCGTTGGAAGTAGCAACTAGCACCACTTCCAGGCGCCCAATCATTCCCAATGGCTCACAGCTGGCAAGGATAAATCTGTTGCCTCATTATTTCAATGTTCTGAAGGAGAACGGTAGGAGTAAGAAGAAGGGAAGTTAGACATCCTTATTTAACAGTGTGTCTACCACACCAGTAAATAAGGCAAATCAATTAGCAGAAGCCACCTTTCAACATTATCAGCATAGTGAATCTCTTTTTATGTGGAACCAACAGCATTGACTCCTAGTTCATGAATATTATTTGTAATTCAAACAATCATGTATGAATAAAATCTGTGACATTTGATTGTGACAGTCAATATTTATATGTTTCTGATCCTTTAAAAAAGTGCATCTGCAAATTGTTACAATTTCCTTTTATCTACCTGTGTGCTTGGAGTGTGTTGTACTACTTGGCATCTTGCATAATCAAATTCAGCTCTTACTTTCTTCAAATTATTCTCCATGAATATACAAGAAATAAATGCACCAAATGTAACAATAGTTTGTTTTGTAGTCTACAATTTCTTGATAGGTCTCTAATTACCTTAATTGTTGGAATCCAAAGCTCTATCACTAACCAATATGCCATCACACATTCTAGAAAAAGATTCTATTTTGAATCAGAAATGAATTTTAATCTGATTAGTTTTCAGGGCTCAAAGATGCAATAAACTTAAAGTGACTAATAGCAATCCTACAAGGAGAAATGCCATTAGTCATGTCATTCTCTTAATCTACTACTTGCTCTTGAGCTCCCTTGATATTCTTCAACTACTCGAGTAATCTCAGTCCTCTATCAGACAACCAGCCAATCCACTACTGGCTACTCCTACCACATGAAACCAAATGATGTAACTGTTTCCTCTAAGTACCTCCCTCAGGTCTATGTGGTAGTGAAGAATTGGATTCAGCCAAAGGCTTGACCAAATGCACAGTGTAAGCTCTTAATTCTTTGTTTTCCACCTTTAGGGAAGCCTTCCCTTCTCTATCCTTCAAGACCCTTGTCCTATTTTATTTGTTGCAATTTGCAACATGTCCATATGTTCTTTGATTACTTAACTACAAGAACCCAAAGTTCTATCACAACCTAATATGTTTCTATTGATTCTAGAAGAAGAGTCCTTTTTGAATCAGCAATGACTTTAATTCTGATTAGTTCCTCAGTGCCCAAAGATGCAACAAGCTCCAAGAGACTAATAACATATCTTTAAGCTAAACTGTAAATAGTATGGCATTTTCTAACTCCACTGCTTGCTCTTGTGCTCCCTTGATATTCTTCAACTACTCGTACAACTCATCAAGTAATCTTAGTCCTCTATCACACAACTGGTCAATGCATTGCTGGTTACCCTTAACTCATGAAACCAAACCATCTACATGTTTTCACTTAGTGCCCACCTCACTCCATGTGGTGATGGAGAATTAGATTCAGCTAAAGGATTGATCCAATGCCTGATGTAAGCTCTTAATTTCTTGTCTAGACCCTTTATTAATATCATTTGTTGCAAATTGCAATATATCCATATCCCCTTGCCTGATAGAAGGCCCCAAATGTTCTTGGGTGATCTGAAAATCTGAAGCCTATGCCTCTTGTACATTTCTGTCCACCAGAGGAATGACCATCTCAGTAATGATAAACCCTCATCCTTTTTTCTGAACCTGGCTTTGTCCTCTTACATTTTTCATTTCATCTTTTTCTATCATAGAAAAGACAACACTTAAATTGAGGGGTTTGATGGTCACAATTCTTCTTTTTCTCACCAAAGATATCTTAAGCCACTTACGAGAATCCTCAGCTAGTTTCTTAGAAAGTACAACCATGGCTGGAATTTCTTTCACAAGTTGAATTGGTGGTGGCTAAATAAGTGGAATGAATAGAGTATGGGAGAGGATATTATGGTCATGAGGTGCTAATGCAAAAGATATTTATATCTTCTAGTTGAGAAATAGTCAATTGCTCAGCAAAGGGACTGGAAGGAATAAAAGTTGAAATAGATAGAGGAAAATGAGAAACTGAGGTGTATTATAATTAAGTTGCACCTATGTGTTGATGTGTATTTTGTACACGACCAAACACAGAATAAAATACCCAGAGGTATCTTATCCTCTCTTGAGTAAAGTCTCTGAATGCTGAAGATGTCGCGAAAAGGATCAATCGGGATGACTTCAAGGTTCTTTTTTGTAGGGCACCAGTGGTCGTTGTGTTTGCTGTTTCTTCAAGGGGCCTTATGCACTTTTAGAGAAAGCTTGTCCGTGTTACTTCCTTTCAAATGAGGGAACAGGATTTTCCTAACACTAACAGATTTTCAAAAAATGTCAAAAGATAAGGGTTTCGGGGAATAGAGACTTAAACTGATCCTAAGAATGACTCAATGAAGGTTAGACTTGATAAGATTCTACCAGTTTCAGTATCGCCAAGAAATTACAACTCTACTGGAATTGATGCGATCTTCTAAGGGGATTCAATAACTTTCAAATCATCAAGGATATAGATACTATCATAGAGATACGTATCAATACTTCCAATAATGATCGAATTCTTAATCAATCTTAATGTTTCCAGTTGACCACACAAGGCGTCCTCACAATCAGTAAGAAGCTAGTGGTTTGGAATGTGAATCTTATCAAAGATCAAGCACAACAATTCGTCCTTCAAACTTAAAATTTAAATGCTATTTCAACTGAGAGTGATTCAAGAAGATAAACAATCATGAAGATAGCCACAAGTATTGCAATAAAACACCATAACTTCAATATTTTATTGATCTCATAGCCAAATGGACAACAATTGTTCAAAATTCTTTCTTCACTACTCAATCTTGCTACAAACAATGACTAATTTCTCTCCAACTTTCTAACTTTCTTCACTCTAAACTCTCTCTAACTTTTTTAAAAATGAAATGAGTGAGGGCTTATATAGCATCCTCAAATACAATGAACGGCCCAGATCGAAAGAAGATCAATGGCTGAGATTCTAACACCTAAACCCTAATTAGGGTTTGTTACAAAAAAGTCCCGATTTAGATAAACATTACTAATCCATAGCCAATAAAAAATTGGCACAAATACCGAGGAGACATAGACCGATAGGAATTAAGTTGCCACATCATCCTATAACAACTTTTCATCTAGAATTTTGTTCCCTTTCCTATGCTCTTTCTTAGCATATTCAATGAATCTGGACACAATTCCCTCAATCTCAACAATGGGAATCTCAAGAAGATTCTTCATTCGTTCTTCCAAGTGGAGTACTTGATCAAAAGCAGTGAGAAGAGTCGACTCCCATCCAGGTTCCAGTTCTTTGGTCTTCTCAATCAAGAACATAGTAGTATACATTTGATCACGTTGCTTTTCTGTGATGATGTTCTCCTTCTTGCAAAAGATGACCTTGATTCTATCCTCCAACTCTTGGATGTCCACATCTGTCTCGATCTCGATCCGCCTGTCAAGGATGGTACACAACACCTCAAACACCTTATCTTGAATTGGATGAATGATGCCTTCCACTCGGCTGCATCTGGTGTTGACGTCTTCAAAAAGGACTTCCTTCATCTGGAGCAGAGCTGACCACTGTAGGAGGCTATGGGTTCCTCCATCCATTATCTTTTCTTGCGTCAGAATCCGTCTTGGTGTTTCTCTTATCACTTGTAAGACTGGGATGATAACATCTCTAGTGTGAGTGAATGTAGCTACAGTTATCATTAGATTATGGATAATCTCAAGGACCTGGATAGCTCGATGAACTGTCTTCATCATTCTTGTTGCAAATTCAACGGCTACCTTGTGAGATTCATCAATCCAAGAACTCATAAGTTGAACCAAGCTCTTCACCCTTTTTGCCTCACCTACTGATTCAAGAGGGAGTGCATGTAAAGGAGATACTGCTGGATCCTGACGTCTCAATGGCTGATTAAGATGACTAAAATAGTTCCTCCAAGCACTGACCTCTCTCTCAAGCTTCTTATTCTTTTCCATTTCTTCTTTAAGTTTGTCTTTAAGTGCTTCAAATGAATCAGTTGCTTCTTCCATTGCTTGCTCGGAGGTAAGTGGACCAAGCTCAAATGTTTCTAAGTCATATTCTTCTGCTAGAATCTCATCCTCATATTTGTCCACCACTGGTGTAGCTATCTGCACTTTTCTAGATCCTGTCTCATCTCTAATTACCTTAGACATCTTTGTGGCCTTCTTCTTCTCTATTACTTCATGAGAATTTCCTACAAGGCTTTCCAAGTCAAACACATCTTCTTCTTCTTCAACCACAACTACCCTTGTCAGTCTCTCTTTCAACCAATCAGGAATGGCAGATCTTGTTTCCCTCACTTGTATTTCTTTAGGTAGAGGTCTATCTTCCCGGAAAGGAGATGTTGCTTCATCATCATTCTTTTCTTCATGTTGCTCATTAGCGCCAACTTGGGGAGATTGACTTGATGAATGCTGAGGTGTCTGTCATTTCTCTTGTTTATCATTATGTACCATGGATTCCATAGACTCATCAATTTCATATACTATCTGCCTCTGATCTTCCCCTTGACTTGCTTCCTTTTCATGCCTAGAAGATGTGCTTGGTGGGCGATCAGGATTCGTTTTCTGCTTCTTCTTGGAAGGTTCTCTCTTCTCAGGTCCTTCTTTCCTCTTTGAGCCTTTGGAATGAGAAGTATTCTCACTCACACTTGCTTCTCCTTCTTCTGGTCTTGCTTCCAAAGTGAATGTCATAGATACATTCTGCTCCTTCAGCTTTTGATGTTGTACATCCACCCATCTGCGAGTGCAGGATAAAATGGGAGCCATCAAAGCTCTCAAGTCTAAAACCTCAGGCTCATTCCAATCTATCTTCACTTCTTTGTCTTCTTTCTCATAGCATGACTGGAGGTATCTGCCATTATCCTGGGCTTGATCGGCTACTCTATAGATTTTGCATTTCCTGATGAGATCCAAAGGCAACCTGGAATGCATCTTTCTTTTGACCTCGACATCATCTTGGACATTCATCCAAAAGTCCTCCACCTGAGATTCATGCCTGTACTTCTTCCCAACTGTTTCTTCTATATGACCATGAGGGTCAAAATTCTCTCTTGAGGCAAAGGATGTGAATGAGTATAGAGATAATTCCTTCTCTGCATCTTCTGCGGCTTGAGTATTAGGACATACTTCAACTGAGTTCCCTAGTATGATGGGCACGGGAATTCCATTTCCATGCTTGTGTCTGGATGCCTTTGCATAAGCTGCCAACTGTCTAGTCACCTCAAGTAGTACTATCCTGTCTGTTGGATATCTTGGCAACATGTAGGGGGGTGAAGGACACCCATGAACTCTGATGTATGTGAATTTTGGAAACTGAATGAACCATGCACCATGCTTCTTCACAAGCTCTTGTGCATCCATAGACAGTCGATTGTGAATCCCACCTTGCAATATCCTGGTGATATTCATCGTGAAGGTATCATTGACTAACTTGTAGTCACTTCTAGGCGGATGATAGAGTTGAACATAAGAATCACAAACTCTTATTTCTCCGGGTCCTCTTCCAACAACTCCTCTGTGAGGTAGTCCTGCATACTCAAAACCTCTGATCAAGGCATATACAACATATGAACTCATGTGGAATGATTTGGTAGGCCTTAGTCTTCTCAACTGCACGTCCAGACTGTTGCTAATGATTCTAGCCCAATTGAGCATTCCCTTTCCTTGGACAATCAGTTGTATGAAGAAGAACATCCATTTATCAAAGAAGAATGCTTAAGAAGCACCTGTGACTCGATTAAGCAAGGTTATCAAATCCTTGAACTCTTCTTGGAAGTCGATTCTGTGCGGTGTATTTGGAATCTTGTTCAGGCGAGGTCTGCTCTTGAGTAGCCAATTCTTGTTGATGAAGTTCAAGCAGGAATCAGGATCATCCTCATAGATCGACCTAGCTCCTTCTAGACTTTTGTAGACCATGTCTTTATGTTCCGGGAGATGAAAAATCTCACTTATAGCTTCCTCTGAAAGATAGGCCAAGATAGTTCCATCATCGGCCACGATCGTTCTTGAGTGTGAATCATAGTGTCGGGTGCACTTGATCATCAACTCATGACACTTGACTGCGGGAGGGAAACCTGCAGCTTTGATGATGCCACTCTAAATTATCTTCTTTGCAACAGGTGATGGCTTTCCGATGTAAGGGGCCTCTCGAAACTTCCTCACATTGAAGTTTCCTAGGTTGGTGTCTCCGACATTACTCCACTTGGACACGATCCTAGTCTCCAATTCATCATTCCTCTGATCTTCCTTGATGAGAGCCTGGCGAGTAGTAGATCCTCCGGCTTTGGGGGTCGTCATTTGATTCCTACACAAAAACTTAAAATTAGTCCTTGAGCATAATATCTTAGAGCATAGGATCTAAGACCTTTCAAGGGGATAATTTGGACATTAATTTGAAAATGACATGATAAATCCAATTATTATAAACTTTCAAATTAATTATGAATGAAATCAGATTTTACAAGACTTGAATTTTAAAAGATTGCTATGAAATCAAAATAAGTCTTGAATTTTAAAAGTCTTGAAAGCTTAACTATGAACCTTGGAAAAATGAAGAAAGAAGATCAGATTTTGCTGGATAAGGATTGAATTTTGGTCTCCCTTTGGATGAATTATGCCTCAATTAACCTTCAAAAGAACTTCGCCTTCCACTAGCCTCCAACCACTTAGCAAATTCTGGAAATTAGCCTCCAATTTAGCAAGAAATTCGCCTCCAATCTGGTATAATTCGCTCCTCCAATCTGCTCTTGAAATTCGCATGAGAAGAATAATGAATGAATGATTTGAAAATGCTACAATCACTCCTCTCTTATATAGGACGCTCACCCTAATTAACCATGAGGCCGACTTAGGTATTTAGCAATAAAACAAATAAAATCCCCTTTAGAAGGAGGCCGACTTGCTTGTAAAAGCAAATAAATGAATTTGAGCGCTCACCTTTATTTTTAAATTTTTAAAATTAATTTTAAGGCTTGAAAGGTGTTCTTTTCATTTGTTTTAAGGCTTAAAATTAATTGATTCAATTACAAATGCCTTAATTCATGTGAATTTGATCTAACTTCCCAAATGTCTTAATTTTGACAAATTTAGTGAAAATTGAGGAATATTGAGGTTCAATCAAGGCTCAATGAAGCTTCTTTCCTCCTTAGGCATTGAAATATCCACAATGATGAAGGTCTAAACCACTTCAGGGCTTGATTGAACTTTACATCCTGGCTTGTTCACTTCATGAATTGAAATTTTCACAACCAATATTTGCAAATTTAATGTCCTTGTCTTCACAATCTTGCAATTTGCCCTTGACTTAATCAAACAAGGTTGAATGATAGGCTTTTTGATTATTTCACCCTGGACCCTTTGGAAGGGTCAGCAGCGATTTTTCCAATTAGGTCCTGAATACCTTGTTTTCTTGACTCCAAAATCTTCCGAAAGGCGAGCTCATGTTTGTTTTGACCTGACAAAGTCTTGCATTCCAAATTTTAGCATTTCTCATGAGCGAATTAGATGAAAATGTGATTTTCGCCCTGGACCCTTTGGAAGGGTCAAGAGCGATTTTTACTTTTTAGTTCAAAATTCACCTTAGTTTGATCATTAACCTCCTCCAAGGCAATCTCCAGGGTCTATTCATCTCAATCACTGAGTTGGCTTATCAATTTTTTGAAGGAAATATTGTTATTTTGGGAATTTCGCTCTAGACCCTTTGGAAGGGTTAGGAGCGAAATTCTCTCCTGAGCTCAAAATTCTCATTTTTTGAAGGTCTAAATTTCTTCAAGGCATTCCAAATGGCTTCTTTTACTGTAGTCCAAGCCTAGTTTTACTTGAATTTTAGAAGAAAAGGTGTCTTTGATGCTTTTCGCCCTGGACCCTTTGGAAGGGTCAGGAGCGATTTTTCTTGCTTAAGCTTACTCCTCCATCATTCTGACTTCAATCCACCCCTCAAGGCTAGGCAATGGTCTTCTTCATTCACTCCACCCAAGCTCGGTTTGTTCTTGCAAGGCAAAATAGGGGATTTTGAGATTTTCGCCCTGGACCCTTTGGAAGGGTCAGGAGTGAAAATTAGGTTTTAGGGCAATTTTCCAATCCTTTCATCTTCAAATCACTTTCAAGGCATAAAACATCTTGCCTCACTCCTCTCCAAGTCATGAAAACCAAAATCTTGTCTTAAATTTGCAAGGAAAAAGGAGAATTTGAAAATTTCGCTCTGGACCCTTTGGAAGGGTCAGGAGCGAATTTCTCTCTTGGCTTCAAAACTGGCATTTTAGCAACCCAATTCAACTCTAAGGCAATCCAAATTCTCTTCTCACACCCTTGTCCAAGCTTAGTTTTGTCCAAAATTTGGAATGAAGGATAGTTTTTAGGATTTTCGCTCTGGACCCTTTGGAAGAGTCAAGAGCGAAAATCATGTTCTAGGCTCAATTGCGTCCTCTTTTCAACCTCAATCATCTTCAAAAGGCAAAAAGACACCTCCTCATATCCATTCAAGCCATAAAAACCAAAAAGTTGTCTTGACCTTGCAAGGAAAATAGGTGTTTTTAGGAATTTCGCCCTAAACCCTTTGGAAGGGTCAGGAGCGAAATTCACTATTTGGTTCAATTCCTTCACTTTTCAATGATTTCTTAGAACTTCAAGTCATTCCCAGGGGCAATTCCTTCTATATTTCACCTTATCCCACACTTGACTTAGCAAAACTTGATAGCAAAGAATGATTTTGAGAAAATTCACTCTGGATCCTTTGGAAGGGTTAGGAGCGAATTTCTCAATCTTGACCAAAATCCTCACTTTTAAACTTGAAACTTCTTTGCAAGGTGGGATTTCATGTCTCATTGTGCTAGGAATAGGATTTCATGTCCAAGAAAGGCTAAAAAATAGGTTTATAAGGAATTTCGCTCTGGACCCTTTGGAAGGGTCAGGAGCGAAATTGCCTTTCCTGGCCAAAATCCTTCATTTTCATGACTTCTAAACATGCCCAAGGGTTTCAACATGCTCATTCTTCCTTTCATCATGCCTTTGACACCTCAATTTGACCAAACAAGACAAGAAATGTCTCCTATAGAAATTTTCGCTTTGGACCCTTTGGAAGGGTCAGGAGCAAATTTCTCATTTTAGGCCTATTCCATCATCATTTCAAGTTGAATTCATCTCTCAAAGGAAGAAAACACTACTCCTCTCTCATCCAAGCCATAAAAACCAAAACTTGACTTGATTTTGCAAGAAAAATAGGTGATTGAGGAATTTTCGCCCAAGACCCTCTGGAAGGGTCAGGAGCGAAATTTTCCTTTTGGGCAAAATCCTTCATTTTTCCAAGTTAAAACATCTTCAAGAGGCAAAAGACAGTTGTTCTTGTTTCATTCATGCCAAAAACTTGACCTTCTTCACTGCACAATAAGAGCTTTTGGGAATTTCGCTCTGAACCCTTTGGAAGGGTCAGGAGCGAAATTCACCATTTTGTCCAAAGTTCTTCATTTTTACATGCTTCCAAATCTTCAAAGGTATCAAATAAAGTCCAATCTTCATTCCAAGAGACCCTGCACATCCAAACTTAGCCAAAGTTAGGAAGAAATAAGCTCTAATAAGATTTTCGCTCTGGACCCTCTAGAAGGGTCAGGAGCGAAATCTCCATTCCAGGCCAAATTGCTCAGTTTTCAAGTTTCAAACCACCTCACAAGGCAAAGTTAGGTCTTTTTCCAAGCTAAGAACAAGGTTGCAAGTCTGTCCAAGGCAAGAAATAGGATTTAGGGTGAAATTCGCTCTGAACCCTTTGGAAGGGTCAGGAGCGAAAATCTCCTTCAAGTATCATCTTGCTCTTCAAAAATCAATCAAGTCCCTCTCTAGGCAAGAACATATCAATCTACCCTAAAACATGCCCTAGAAAGCATCATTCAGTCAAAAATGAGAAGAAGAAAGAGGTTTACAAGGATTTTCGCCCTGGACCCTCTGGAAGGGTCAAGAGCGAAAATCCTATTTTAGGCTTGATTCTGGACGTTTTGAACTCCAATTTTCCTTAAAAGGCAAACATAGACTTTCCTCATGTATCTCCATCAAGATCCTACTTTTCACTAGGCAAAAATGAGAACCTTTCAAAATTTCGCTCTAGACCCTCTGGAAGGGTCAGGAGTGAATTTTCCCTTTTCAGGCTAGATGTTACCTTGATTCACTTCATTCTCCATTTAACTTGACCAAATCAACTCCCTTTCTTCACTGACTCTGCTCAACTGACTCAGACCCGGAAACAAACAGGACTCTGACAAGAAAACCCTCAAATCTAGTCCTGACCTGACCTGAGGCCTATTCACCCTGTTCCTTGATCTAACCCACTTGACTCTCCTGAAAGGCATGCTTCAGGCAGACGACCAACAACTTCCCAAAACTAGGCTAGACTCAGCTTGAAAGAAACCCTAAAACGAGCTTTTCTAAGGATTAGCCCTAATCTAGCCAACCTAGGCAAACTACTCACTCAAAAACCTAGAAAGTAGAGAGAAAAACAAGCAAAAGGAAAGCAAAACCTAAAGCAAAAAGAGGGGGTCCCCATTCTAATGGGGCGATGTGTGAAATGGTCACAACATCTGGCGACACCTCTGAGAATGTTCGCGAACATTTGGGAATCAATCCATCTTAAAGAAAACTCAGAAAATCTCCCTCAATAAAACAAGGAGTTAAACAACACTTACAAGAAAAGATTTTCATATCGAGACAAAGTATTAAGTCCATAGTTATCCATGTGTGCGCAATGAGTTAATTCCCCTCGACAAGACAATCATGATCTCCAGGTTCCCTTGTGATTAGCTACATAGTATATCTGAGCCTCAAAAGCATCCTGGATAGAGCCTCGCTACCAGTCAGACGTCCATAGTCCCGACGAGGTTATCGCCGCAAGCTCACGAACATTGCTCCATTGCCAGCGTTAGCCAATTTTGATATTTCATTTTCAGCTCATTTTTTTTTTTTTTTCTCTTTCATTTCGTCAATTCTTTTGGCTCGTAAGCAGTGAAGCTTACGAGCCAAACATTGCTCCATTGCTAGCGTTAGCCAATTTTGATATTTCATTTTCAGCTCTTTCTTCTTTTTTTTTCTCTTTCATTTCGTCAATTCTTTTGGCTCGTAAGCAGTGAAGCTTACTAGGGTTTGAGGATTGCGGTGGCGTTGAAGCCAGATTTTAGATTTTTCACCAATCATAGCTTAGCCTGAAAACCATAACGACTCGGAGATTATAAGTGTGAAAAGATATAATAACTGAAGGACAATAATATCTGAGTCCAATAACCAATCTTACTTCATTGCAAATACGGCCTGAATCAAAATTTTATCAAGAAAAACTTCTTTGCTTCTAAAAGACTTCATAATTGTCCAAATGGGACAAACAATCTAGCGGGGGGTCAGAGTGCTTCATCACAAAATCGCCCATTGTCAAATGGATACCCCTCAAAACAAACCAACCAACCTAACCTAAGACACCAAAACCACCTGAACTAAGACCCAAAAAACAAAACGAAGGACAAACCCAAAACAAACCAAACCAAAACGAAAGAAACTAGACTAACTATGTACAAAGGCAAACCTCCTGAACTTTAGGACTGGAAGTAATGCTTGAGATACCTCCCATTGACAAGCAATGGGATGTCTTCTCCAGTTAAGGTCTTCAGTTTGAATGCATTTTCTCCTAGAATCTCAGAGATTTGATAGGGGCCTTTCCATAGTCTATCAAATTTATCATGCTCTCCCTTTTTTTCGTGTGCTTTATCCCAGTATAAGACAAGATCTGAGATCCAGAACGCCTTGACTCTAGCTTGTTGACTAAACCATCTTTTAACAACTCCCTGATGCTTTGCAAAATTTTGTAGTGCTTGATCTCTCTTTTCCTCAAGATTCAATAGTTGCGTTAATCGGGCTTGGACAATGTCGGTGTCTTCCATGTATTCTTGGATAAATCTTAAGGTTGGGATCCTAAGTTGCATAGGGAATACTGGGTCTTGACCATAAACTAGGAAATAAGGCGAAATCCCTAATGCGTTCTTGGTCCTGATCCGATCTGCCCAAAGGGCAAATCTTAGTTGGGTATGCCATTCTCTTGGACTTCTCTCCAGCAATTTCTTGATTACACTGAGTAGGTTTTTGTTTGTTGACTCAGCAAACCCATTACCCTGAGGGTAATAATTAGACGAAAATTTAAGGGTTATACCGTACTCAAAAGCCCAATTTGAAAATCTCAATGATGTGAAGGTTGAGCCATTGTCACAAACCAATGCATAAGGACACCCAAATCTTGTAATAATGTTTTCCTCAAGGAATTTAATTACGGCCTCAGTAGTGCATACCTTGAGAGCTTGAGCCTCTGACCATCTGGTACAATAGTCAATAGCAGTGATGATATACCTGTGTTGTGCTGAGGATGCGGGGTTGATGACACCAATAAAATCCATTCCCCATTTTGCAAATGGTCTTGCTTCGATCACTGGATTGAGTGGCATGGCAGGAATCTTCTCTCTGAAAACGGCGACTTGGCAACTGTGACAAGTTTTGACATGATCAAATGTATCTTTGAATAGTGTGGGCCAGTAATATCCTGCTCTCAGGATTTGATGAGCTATGGCCAGGTTAGCACCATGTCCTGTACCAAACTTGGAGTGAAAATGTTCGATTATTTGTTTGGCTTCTTCTTTGCCAACACATCTTAGATATATTCCTTCGTGATTACTACGATATAGGACGGATCCTTGAAGCATATAATGCTGACACTTTATCCTCAAAGCTCTCTTCCGAGTGGGTGTCATATGAGCAGGGCATTTGTGGTTGAGCAGGTAAGTCACAATTTCCTTGTACCATTCATCTGGGGTGACATCATCCAATTCATAAACTTGCTGGATTAACCCGGGCCCGTCGACTGCCAGTGTCTAAGCTAAAGCTTGCCCTCGAACAAGTTTCATAGGCTGGATTTCAATATCAAATTCTTGAATAATGGCGACTCACTTGCCTCTTCTCTCTCCTAGTTCATTTTGCATGAGGAGGGTTTTTACGGCTGCATCTGGTACAATTGCATAAATTTTGGCCCTCAAGAGGTAATGTCTAAATTTTTTAATGGCTTTGACCAATGCATATGCTTGTTTTTCAATATTAGGATATCTGAGTTCCGCATCTTTCAACGGGGTACTCATGAATGCAATTGGGTTCTCGTTCCTTTCTTCACTCCTCTGGGTGAGAATAGTTGCACAAGTGTATTCAGAGGCGAATGAATAAAGGTAGAAGGGCTTCATGTAATCAGGACTGATCAGTACGGGTGCTTCTGCGATTGCTGCTTTATCTCCTCGAATGCTCTCTTGGCCTGCGTCGACCATTCTATTTTTGCATCCTTCTTTAACATCTCATTCAAAGGCTTGACTATCTTGGCAAACCCTGTGATGAATTTTCTGAAAAAATTGATCTTGCCGAAGAATGATTTGAGTTCTTTCTTACTGGCTAGCAGGTTGATGGTTGATATAGCTTTCACTCTATCAGGATCAATAGAGATTCCTTTCTCTAAAATGACATGTCCTAGCAGCTTTCCTTCCGTTACCCCAAATATGCATTTCTTAGGATTGAGAGAAACACCATATCTTTTGCACCTTTGGAAGACTTTTCTTAGATCATCCACATGATCTTCCCTTTTCCTGGAGAAAACCGTGATATCGTCCATGTATATGATGATGCATTTCCCAATCAAGTCTCTAAAAGCGATATCCATGGCTCTCTGAAAGGTGGCCCCGGCATTGATAAGTCCAAAAGGCATCCTTTTATATGCAAATGTTTCCCACTTGGTAGTGAAAGTGGTCTTCAGTCGATCTTCGAGTTCAACCAATACTTGATTATAACCTGAATATCCATCCAAAAAAGACATCATTTGTGACTCATTGACAATTTGCAATACCTCGTCTAGCGATGGCAATGGATAATTATCCTTTTCTGAAGCTCGGTTGAGATTTCTGAAATCGACACACAATCTGATCTCTCCATTCTTTTCCTGACAGGAAACAGGTTGGCAACCCACGTCGAATGTCTTACTAGAAAGATGATTTTGGCTGAGAGAAACTTCTTAACCTCTTGATATATTAAAGGTTCCAGTAAAGGATTAACCGGCCTTTGTCTTTGTCTAAAAGGTTTGCTTCCTGGCTTCAAAGGGATTGTGTGAGTGATGATTGCAGTATCATAAGTCTTGAGATCTTCATAGCTCCAAGCGATGACATCTGGGAAATCTCTTACATTTTTTAAGATACCATCTCTCTCTTGCGAAGTGCAGGTCTTCCCAATGAACACATTCTTAACTTGTCTGTCATCACCAACATTGATTGTGTGGCACGCATTTCCTTCCATGCTATGGCTTTTCATCTCCCTCAATTTGTCGGGATCAAAGATTCTTTCTAACTCTACCATTCCTTTTGGGATAGTGTTTGTTTTCAAATTGAAAACTCCTTCTGCATCCAATTCTGCTCCTTCCACTTCCTCTTCATCAATGATTTGGGTTAGGAAGACATCGGTGTTGGTCAAAAAATCCAATATGTGCTTGTCGTCTTCAAAGACTTGAAAGTTGGTGATGTTGTCTGGGACTAAAGGTACTGAGGTCAACTCTACTATGAACTTCTTCAATCCTTCCATAGTTAATGGTACCAAAGAGCTAGCGGCTTGTGCAAGAGAATTAGCCACTTGATTCTGATGTCTGTATATGGACTTGATATTGAAGGCCTCAAAACTTTCAATGAGATCCCAAACTCGATTCCGATATCTAGTCAACCTTTTGTCATGGCACACATACTGCCTTCTGATTTGTCTTATTACTAATTCTGAATCTCCATATACTTGCAGTATTTTAGCTTTCTTTCTGATAGCTAGCAATAACCCATGAATCAAGGATTCATATTCAACCACATTGTTGGTGCAAGGGAACTGTAGCCTATGGGCGGCAAGGTAAGTTTCTCCTGACGGATTGATCAATTCAAAGCCAGCTCCAGATCCTTGCTTGGATTTAGATCCATCGAACCTTAATGTCCACATTGGATTCCCTTGGTCTTCTGACTCTTGGACCTCTTGGCTTTCCACTGATGTGTCGGATAGAGTTTCATCTTCTGAAGAACTTTCAACTTCTGGGTCTTCAATTTCTTCTACAATCAATGTCTGTGGGACCCTCTTGTATACTTGTTCTAATGTAGTCTGGCACATAGCACAGGATAATTCTGAATGGACGGCATTATGTATCCTACACCAGTTGGGGAGGAGTAGATCTCGGACAGACGCCAAGTTGCCAAGTTGCATACTTTGTTGCACATTCTTATGGACAAATTTTCTAAAATTTTCAAACATTCCATCATCATCCTGGTCGGATCCTTGGTCACTTTCCACGACAATTTCTGTAGATTCCATCACCTCTTGTTGACTGTCTTTGTCTTCCAGGTTCTGTATCATCAAGACTCCTTCTACTTTAGGTTTGTATGTCCCTAAATCAGTTTCTAAGAATAGGACTTCATTATCTTCTCCATATTCGGTTATCATAAGTCTCAATCTTGGAGTACTGTCAATTTTGATTTGGTTTGGAACTCCTCTCCAGGGTAGCCACATATGTGCAAAGTCCGTTGACACATACCCATTCAACTTTCGTGACCAATCTCTACTCAGAAGCATACCATACGTATCAGGTATATCCATAAGTGATATGTCTATGAAGTTTTGGACCCTCGGGTCTGCAGCTAACTGCATGTGGATATTGTTCAATTCTCCCATGACTAGAACTTTTGTCTTGTCTAATAGAGTGACTTTCCTTCTGGTGGGTGCAGGAGTTATACCTAGCTTCTGACAAACGGCCAGGGGCATCACATTACTAGAAGCTCCTAAATCATATAGACAGTTGTGCAATAATTTTCCAAAGATTCTGACTGACAGCAGGAACGGGGCCAGCTCATCTTTTCCTTGGCAAAGGATTGAGGAATCCTCATCGTGTTCTTGATTCTTTACTTCATTGATCTTTGGATTGTCACTCTTTTCTGATGTTTCCTCTTTTGAATTATCCATCTTCTTTAGAGGCTTTCCTTTCTTGATCACATCTTTCTTAGCCGCAACCCCTTTTTCTGGAAGAATCTGACTTGTAGTGAGACTTTCTTTGATGGTGGGTTGAGTTTTCTTAACCTCGCCTCTTTTGAGTAACACCTTTCCTTCTAACATATCTTCCTTTTTGGCTGGGAAGGCTACGGTCTGGACCATACATTCGTCTTGTTCAGATTGTTGCTTGCTATCAGCTTCATCTTGAATTACATTGATGGTGGCTTGAACATTGTTGGCCACTTCTTTGGACGTATTCTGAACATTTGGCCTTACTGTGTTTGAATCATTCAGGCTATTAATCATAGCATCTTTAATCTCTGACACCTTCAATAACTCATAAAGCGGCAGGCTAATTTTAACCTTCTTGAGTTCTTCCAACACCAACATAGCTAGTCTTTTCATTTCATCTCTTGGGGGAGGAGGAACATTCCTTTGCCTATATTCTCGCGCATCTTGTGGATAATCCGGATTATTGCTAGCCTTTGGATCTGGAGGAGTAGAGAAATTGTTTGGAGGGATGGATGTTGTCAGAGGTTCCTGATTTCTCTGATTTCTTTGGTATACTCTCGAACCTAAGCCTCCTAAGGACTGGTGGAATACTTCTTTTATCCCTTCAACTAGGATGCTATTATTCAATGGCGGGAAATAATACTCCGAGTCTTCAACAAGTTCATTTGCTGATGCAGGTGGAAACTGGGAACCAGGAGGTACCATTAGTCCATTAGCCGATTCTGGCGGAAATCTCCCATTTTGAGCTTGGTTATTTTCTCCTTTCGGTAAATGTTTGTAGCTTTCCACAACCATGGCTTGATCATACCGGGTAGTCGGGACCATTTGATATCCTGTTGTAGGAGGGTTTTCAGGTGCATCATTGCTACGCATTTCTTGCTGGAATATGTCAGCTGCAATTTTGAATTCACAACACTGCAACTCAGAATGTTGGTTTGTATTGTGGAGTCTACACCAGCTGGATAAAGCCGCCTCTGCGAGAAACACTTTACTAGTAGGATGATTTTCTTGATTCTGTGAACTTGATGGGTTGTCTAATGGTGTCACCACATTTCCATCATTAGGAGTTGTATTCCATGTTCTCCTTTGAAAGCCTTGATTGTTGTTTCCCTGATAGTTGTTCTTGAAACCTTGATTTTTATTTCCTTGAAAATTTTGATTGTTAGCTTGTTGGCCTTGATTAATTCTTTGCATGCATTGCAATTGATTATTTTGATTCCTCAAATGAGTTACCTCAGTTGACAGCTTCTTGACTTGTTCAATCAATTCTTTCATTTTGTCCTTTTCTTCCTGTGTTCTTGAAGAGTTTGTTGCATTTTGCAGGTACACAGGTTGTGCTGGTGGGGCTTGTGAAAGTGCAACTCCGGGATGAAGCACCAACTGGTTTGACGACTACATATTAGGATATGTTGCTTGCGGAATAGGATTCATGACTGGGATCTGATTGGCCAAGGCTAGACTAACTGCTTGAATTTGGTTCGGTGCTGCAGTAGGTCCCATATGAAGTAGCAGCCCAGTAATATTCTGTCCCATGTGCTTACTGACCTCAATAGCTTTCGCATATGCTGCGTTTAGATCATTCGGGATAGGATGAGTTCTTACAAACATGGCAGTGAGATGATCTAAGGCTCCATAATAAATCTCTCTTGGGTTAGCAATGAGATAGGGATGTCGTAACATCGTGTAAGCCCTATGGAACCTGTTATTGAAAGAAGTAATCGGCTCATGTTCTCTTCTTCGAATTTCAACAAACTGTCTATACAGCTTAGTTGGTGTGGTTGGGATACCAAACTTTGCAATAAATGTATCCTTCATTGCATCCCATGTCCTGATTGACCCTGTTGGTAAGTGAATGAACCAGAAGTATGCTTCTTCTCCTAACGAGTAGGGAAAGAGCCTACATGCTACATCTCCATATTCAACTCGCCTGTTGCGAAGAAGATCTTCGAACATCTTGATATGATCCTCTGCTGTGCTATTGAAATCGCTGGCATTGAATTTGGGACAAAAATTTTCAGAATTCTTTGGCATGTCATGATAGATTGCAAATTCTAATGGTGATGGATTATTGATCATCCATGTAGCGCCGTTGAGTACATGAGCAGCAGGAGGAGGAGGAGGAGCATTGTGAGCCATCGTGCTTCCCGAAGGTTGGAAACTTGATTGAGAACTTGATGGTCCGACCTGGCTTGCTGGTTGAGAAATCGCCTGGATACTTGTGTGAATTGCTGCTTGTACTTGTTCTTGAAGAGATGGAGCTTGTAACAACTCAGAAGTGCCTTCTAATCTTGGTTCAGATTCCCTTAGAGTATCTTCTCTTTTGGCCCGCTTCGACCTTGAAGTGAACTGAAGTTCAGTCAGATTTTTGGTGCCTAGTGTAGACCTCAATATTCTTTGGTGTTTTTCGCGCGAGAAAGAACCAATACGATCCAACGTGATGATCTGTTTTATGGAGATTACTACAAGTTCCCTTGGTTATGAAGTTCTCGGGCGGCGGCTCTTTGGCGTTCTTTAGCTCTGTCTGCTTCTTGTTCCAAAATGATTCTGACCCTATTATACTCAACTTCACTTCTCCTTAAGTTCCACGCTAGGTCATTCAATCCTGAAATAATGTCCTCTTGAATGTTGCCTATTTCCAAATTAGGTTGCACTACCTCATTCAATCCTTCATGTGGCAACACCATCGTGATACATGCTCATGTTGAAAAAAAATTTGAATTTTCTGGGTAGTACTGTTCCGCTTGATAATCAAACTTTTGTATAAGAAAGGGCCCTCCCTCTAGCGCCAATTCTGTTGATGTGTATTTTGTACAAGACCAAACACAGAATAAAATACCCAGAGGTATCTTATCCTCTCTTGAGTAAAGTCTCCGAATGCTGAAGATGTCGCGAAAAGGATCAATCGGGATGACTTCAAGGTTCTTTTTTATAGGGCACCAGTGGTCGTTGTGTTTGCTGTTTCTTCAAGGGGCCTTACGCACTTTCAGAGAAAGCTTGTCCGTGTTACTTCCTTTCAAATGAGGGAACAGGATTTTCCTAACACTAACAGATTTTCAAAAAATGTCAAAAGATAAGGGTTTCGGGGAATAGAGACTTAAACTGATCCTAAGAATGACTCAATGAAGGCTAGACTTGATAAGATTCTACCAGTTTTAGTATAGCCAAGAAATTACAACTCTACTGGAATTGATGCGATCTTCTAAGGGGATTCAATAACTTTCAGATCATCAAGGATATAGATACTATCATAGAGATACATATCAATACTTCCAATAATGATCGAATTCTTAATCAATCTTAATGTTTCCAGTTGACCACATAAGGCGTCCTCACAATCAGTAAGAAGCTAGTGGTTTGGAATGTGAATCTTATCAAAGATCAAGCACAACAATTCGTCCTTCAAACTTAAAATTTAAATGCTATTTCAACTGAGAGTGATTCAAGAAGATAAACAATCATGAAGATAGCCACAAGTATTGCAATAAAACACCATAACTTCAATATTTTACTGATCTCATAGCCAAATGGACAACAATTGTTCAAAATTCTTTCTTCACTACTCAATCATATAGGAAAGTTGAGCCCTACATTTAAGGCAAAAAAGGGACCCTACAAGCCTCCCAGATTAGGAGTTATTGCCTTCGAAAGTTGAGCCTCCCACATTAAAATGTAAAAACATATAGGAAACGGAAAAGAGTTGCAAGGAAATAAACTATTGACCAAATTATGATGCATGTTATGACACATCATAAGCCCTCTTTGAATGGAGATGATGCGGCCAAAATGGAACGCCCAAGTTGATGAGTGGATTATGACACACTTATGATAGGTGAAAAGAATATGCTATTTTTACTCTATGAACTCATCTTGGAATTTAGGTATCAGTTTTCTAACTAGGTATTTGAGCACCACTTTATTAAATGATTTCAGCTCATGGTTTTATAGTTACCATTTCATAATTTTGTGTATTACTTCTATTTTTGGGATGTTTTCTATGCCTAACCCTGTAATGTGTATTGGGTTATGAGTAGTCGGCTTAAGGCAACCTTAACTATTAAATAAGTTACACATTTATTATTATAATCATATATAGGTATTTGGGTCATCCTAGGGATTGTACTAAAGTATATAAGTTGGCTTGGGTGGCAGCCAAGGCACAATTAGGTATATATAGGAGTTAGTGGCTAGTTATTATGATCATGTAGAGTATTGTTTCTTATTGAAGACTATTTAAGTTATCCCCCTTAAAGTGGCATATTATTATCAAGTATTATTAGCATACTTACTATTATAGTCTTCTATTGTGCAAATTATTTCATTACGAGTAATATCAAAGCATGATCTTGGCACCTTGAAGACAAGAATCAAGGAAAATTAACTAATTAGTGCTAAGGACAATGCTTTGGTAAAGAGGGAAGGAATGCTATTTCCTAACCCTATAGTGTCTATTAGGTTACAGGTAGTTGGCTTGTGGCTACCTTAAATCTTAATTAAGTTACATAATCACTATTATAATCATATGTAGGTATTTAGGTCATCCTAAGGGTTATAGTTAAGTATTCTAAGTCAGACTAGGCAGTAGCCAAGGCATAATTAGGTATATATAAGAGTTATTGTGGAGTATTGTGCTCTTCTTGAAGACTACTATTGGAGGTATTCTCTCAAAGCAGCATATTATTAAGGATTTGCAGCATTCTTACTATTATGTTCTTCTATTGTGCAATTTTTTTCATTAGTCCATGAGATGGAGGTATTGATAGTGACTTTGTAGATATTGTTATGTTGTTGGAATTACTCCAAATCTGGTTGGCAATAATCTTGTAAAGGCTTGCTCTGCAAGTGTATTGTAATCATGTTTAGATTACTAAAGAATACATTGGATTTCTTTAGAGTGTGAGGTGTTTCTCCTGAAAGTAATTTACCACATACACCTATGTTGTGGTATGATTTTGTTTATCTTTTATCTGTGTTTCTCCTATTTGTAATTGTAAAGATCTAAAATGTGTGCATCACTCTCCTCTAAGATTAGTTTAGGAAGTATTTCCACATGCCTTGTCACTTGGCCTCTTTGCAAATCTCCTGCCCTCTTTTATCCTATCACCAAGCTTCAAATCAATCATATTCACATGCCCATGCAAAGTGTCCCTAAAAATATATATATACAAACACTTGAATGATTGTATACGTAAAACCCTTATTTTATACTTAATGGGATGGCAACAAAAATGCAGAATCAACTCATAAAAACCTCAATAAAGATTGTTGGTATAAGTGTATAACTATAAACCATAGTAGCAAAAATCATTTGGGGAAAAAATCAGCAAACAATAAGTATAAGATTTTTTGAAAAAATCAGGAAAAAATCGAGGAAATAATCAGATTAAAAAAAACATAAAAAATTGTAGGAAAAGAGACAAACTATTTTTTAAAAAACGTAAGGGCATTTCCATAGCATTGAGATATAAAGAGCAAATAAAATAGAGTTTAACCCATGAATTGTAGAAAATATTTTTTTGTTGTTTATATTCATATTGTTGATTATATAGGTAAATATTCAGTTAACTTTTTAAGAGGGCAGTCACCAAATGCGCCAAATAGTTGTCTAAGTCAGATCAAATATTAGCTAAGTCTATGAAGCAACTAAGATCAAAAGTTAACAGACATATAGTAAAAGTGGAAGCCATTTTGAAGTGATCCAAGAATCTCATTGTGATTGGCAAGGAGTTTTGTAGGGTTAATTCAATATTTTAGAAAGCTTATCAAATCATATTCTACAATTGCAATGCTTTATATCATAGCAACTAAAATCTTTTGGGGAAAAAATCAGCAAATCAAAAGTATAAGATTTTTTGAAAAAATGGGTAAAAAATTGGATTTTAAAAAATTGTAAAAAAATTGTACAACCTTAGTTGGCCTAGTGGTGGAGAACTTGTGCTCTTGAAATAGAGGTCATGAGTTCAAATCCCACAAAGGGGGTAGGGTATGTACACCTTATTGGCTTCGGCCCATTACCTATCAAAGAACAAAAAAAAAAAAAAAAATTTAAAAAAATTATAAAAATTAAAAAAAAAAAAATTGTAGAAAAATAGACACAAACTACTTTTTTTAAAAAAAACTTAAGGGCATTTCCATAGCATAGAGATATAGAGAGTAAATAAAATGAAGTTTAACCCATGAATTGTAGAAAATAGATTTTTGATGTTTATATTCATATTGCTGATTACATAGGCAAATATTCATTTAACTTTTTACAAGGGCAGACACCAAATACACCAAATAGTTGTCCAAGTCTGAGATCAAAGATTAGATAAGTCTATGAAGTAGCTGAAATAAGAATTTATCAGACAGAGATACTTTCATTGTGATTGAGGCAAGGAGTTCTCTAGGAGTAGTTCAATATTTGAGAAAGCCTGTCAAATGATATTCTACAGTTGCAATGCTTTATATTCCTTGATGGCAATTGGTAAGTCTTTTATATGGGGTAGAATTCAACAAAAGTCATTTGCTTAGCTGAAGTAAAAGATTAGCAAGCCACTGGTTTTGGCAATACCTAGCTTGCAACTACTATTTTAGGTAGAGACAAATTATAATGATCATGTGTTGGAGGCTCTTTTATTACAACTATGTAAGCTTGTTTGTTATCATTCAAATTTATTTTGTGGAGCATTTTGGATGTATTGCTCACATAATGAATTGTATGTCTTTGTTTGAGCAAAAATTAACTATATCAACTATAAATTAAAAATCATATATCTATATCTATATATATCATATGTCTTCAAGCTTTTAGTGTTGTGGCAGAAACACTCCATTGGCGAGGTAACCACCAGGGTTCAAACCCCTGCTGGGCCATTGAGCTTGTGGGTTTTCTACCTTTGTTGGGTCGTTGAGGTCATGGGTTTGAACAAGTGAAGTGTGGGGAATGATGAACCCCCTGAAAATGGACAAAATAACAAACTTTTAGTGTTGTGGTAGAAATACTCCATTGGTGAGGCAACCACCAGAGTTCAAACCCCAGTTGGGCCATTGAGCTTGTGGGCTTTCTGCCTTTGTTGGGTCATTGAGGTCATGGGTTTGAATAGGTGAAGTGTGGGGAATGATGAACCCCCTGAAAATGGACAAAATAACAAACTTTTTCAACGTTGATTCCACATTGACTTTGATTCCATCTTGGATCAACCCTATTTCTAAGCAATTCAATAATTTCACGAGTTTTTCCAGGGTTTTGCAAGTTTTTACAATGATTTTTTTCACTTTTTTGCCACTTTTTGGGGTTTTTAACACGATTTCAACGTGATTTAAATGCAAAAGATTATTGGAAATTCGGTCAACAATTTGTCAACGGTTTTTTCATGAATGGGAATCTTTTCCGGGGAATAAATTGGCTAGCTCCAGGATTCAGGATTAATCAGGTATAATTGCGATTTTTTGCAGATTATTGCTTCTATGCTATAAACTACTAGCTTTCCTATTTCAAATTACTGAAAATGGCAATTAATATACTGCTGAAAACCCTAAGTTCAATCAACAAATCTGCACCAAACACTGAAACCCCAGGCAGCTGGAATATGGTTTTCAGAACAGCAAACCCCAACTTGTAAAGTCTCTACAAATCTCTCCACAAAAGCCGAAAACTGTCCTTGAAATCCTAAGGTTTTAAAAAACAAGACAAAAACTTAGCTTAAGACTTGTACTAACCTTGATGTTGCCTTCAATACAGTATAAAAAAAGATGCAAACCTGTTAAAAACTGCTATGGTGCATGCTCAAAGTTGATTGCAAACCCTCCAATGTTTCTCCCATTCTTTGCCTTGAGCGCTCCGAAATTTGAATGGTTAGAAGTGTGCTTCATGCTGATGTTAAAAGGAATAGTGCACTTTACAAGAAAAATATAGTTTACTGTTTTATGCTTTATGGCAGAAGGATGAGGGAGTAAGCACACTTTTAAACAAGACAAATCCATCTGATATACTAACTACTAATCTAATGAGTGTTAACAGTTACCCTATCAAAAAGAGAAGTGCATGCTTCTAATGAGTTAATCACTTGAAACTAATCAAACCTAACAGGCATACGTTAGTGAGCTCTGAGTCATTTCCTACTTGCCATAAACTTGAGAGGTGCACTCCTCAAACAACCCTTAGCCACTTAAAATAGGCGGGTTCTTAAATTGTAATTGCCACTTTAAATTTTGATTGTCATGTGAAGCAAATACCTGGTGACTTATTGCCACCTAAATCTTTGGCTTTAACCTTACTAAATCTTGCCACTAACAACATATTTTCTCCCTATCAAGGGTGTTCTAGCAACTTATTGTAAGTTAAACAAGGTTTTTGAAGCATGAAGCACACACTTCTCACCTTTGTGTCATTTTGAGCATTTGGATCATTTTCATCTTTGAACTTTTATTCCTCAGATGCGAATGAGTGTTCCGCCATGACCAGTTTCCTCAAATCACGTGCCCCAAGGGTTTTTGTCACATTTCAATCACTTAGAAACCTTTCACACTTTGTGTAAAGAATCCTAGAGAACACCTTGCCAAATCAATTTCACTTAGACAAATTTATGGCATTAGACGAATTCATATCTTAGAACAAAAAGCCTTAGAATTCGCTTTCATCCATGAACTCAACAAACCTATCAACACAGCCTTAAGAATGACAAACCTTACTTAAGACAAGAAGCAACAAGGCATAATCATGGCACTCAGCATCTATATGGACAAGTTGACAAATGGACTCAACAAAACATACAAAAAGGGATTCAATATGAAAAAGCTTCATAGGGTGCAACAGTAACATCACCTCATCACTGTATAAAGGAGTAAACAATGATGTTCAAATAACACATTGACACAACCCACAATGAAAATTCATTAGGACGGACATGCCAACCATATATATCAAAATAATTATATGGCATAAAACTTATAAGCCTTACAAAGTTGTCATGACCCATCCTTGATCCATTACTAAAAATTATATATATTTGTCTTTGATCAATTATAAACATTCAATTTACTCTTCTTTATCAATCTTAAAATATCAATTATAATACTTCTTAAATAGTGATCATTAATTAATTAAAGATTGCTTATCTAGTCAATTGTTTTCGTTAATAAACAATTCCATAATAACTGCCATAAAGTCTTAACCGATTCAATAATAAATAATTATCAATCTGCTTAAGCATTTGGGAAGTCCCGATTTACAATGTCTTGATCAAATCAATGAACCGAATTACTAATATCAATTCTATACTAATTTGATATTAAAATATAATTGAAAAGTCAAAAGGCAGATCGGAGATGAATGATCATGTCTCTCCTTTAGAGACGTCTTGCTTGAGGAATTTAAAAGGGGGGCTTGGATCTCCCTTGGGGGGGTACAGGGAGGACATTAAGGAATTCAGCCACAGAAAAATCTGAAGACTCATACAAGGTTCGAGGAGAATAAAGGGAGGAGACCACGATAGAAGAGCGACACACACACAGGAGACGGATTGCCTTAGGAGGGTATTCAAACTGCCACAAAGGTAACTCTCTGCATATACCATAAGGGAGGCAGCAGGTATGCACCAATACACTGTATAGTCACAGCATCATGTTAATAACTTTAGTCATAGTCACAGTACCTCTGTATATTCACAGATTTATGATAATACTTCAGTCACATTCACAGTAACTGTGTAATCCAGCATTCTGAAAATAATGTTAAACAACTTCACAGTACTACTGTATGTTCACAGCACTATGATAATAACTTTGATCAGATTCACAGAATCACAGCAAATTAATATAGATACAACATGATAACATATGAAACTGAGCATACTCTAAACACAGGGAACAACTAATAAGAACTATAAGACTATAGATAGAGATTAATTATAATCCATTGAAATATTAATCATAAAGTAATAAATCTCTGCACTCTCAATCTTATTTGAATGAATATTATATCAGCAAGCAATACATTCACAGTATATATATATACATATCAATGCTAAATAGAATAATTATCTTTAATGCATTTAGGTAGGCGACTGTGGATCTCTTCACGAGTAGAAAGGGAAGATGTAGGTAAAAGGGTATAGGTTGCCATAGTAGTATACCATGTGTGGGGTCAAAGTTCTGCCACCAAGGCCAAGAGGGTCAAAGTCCCACTCTTGGGCTTAGATTGGACAAATTGAGGACCCCATTACCATCTCCATGCCCCTCCTACCATGACAAGCAATTCACTACAAGAGATGAGGCGTGATAGGGAAGCAAGAAAAGTACCTGCTAAGTAGCATACCTTGTGTGGGGCCAAAGTTCTGCCACCAAGGCCAAGAGGGTCAAAGTCCTGCTCTTGGGCTTAGTAGAGGTTAACTTGGTCAAACCTACCATGACTCACTTTCAGGCTTACACAATGTTTGATAATAAATTGATAAATTGTAAGGGAAATTTTTAGCAATCCTAGCAATAGCGTTAGATTCATTCATATATATTCATGTATTTATGCATTTGTACTTCTCATATGGTGTTTGCAGAATTTAAGTTTAGAGCATTATAAAGAACTCAATGTTTGTAAGTCTTTTCTCTGCCCTAATGTGATATTTGTGAAAACAGGATTTCATTTAAAAGTAGATTTAGAAGGGGACATTACAAAAGTGGACATCAATCCTAATTATGATCTTGAACTCCTTTGAAAATGTTCAAGTATAATTGGCTGGTTACAATAAAACACCACCTTTCTTTTGCAAAACTTCAAGAAGCCTAGATCTCTGATTTCAAATGTGATGTTCATACCAATCACAAACTCATCAAACATCTCTGAATCAAGTTACCAATGCATAAGACAAGAATAATAACTCACATATTTTTATGACTTAGATGCACACAATTGGCTCCAGCATTCTTTTTAATTTCCAAACAAAGAAAGATGTTCTTGATGCCTGTTTAGACTGCTAAAGCAACTCTGTGTGGTAAATGTTACCTGTTATTCTCAAACCATAAGATTGTCCCCCAATAAACTTCCTCTTCAAAAGGTAATTTAAGAATGCGCTCATTGCATCCATCTAATAAGTTTTCAAGTTAACCAAACTTCTATAGATGTAATAGAGCTGATTGTGCTCAATTAAAATACTGTTGCATACATCTCATGATAGTCTTATTTATAAAAACCCTTACCACCAGCAGAACAATCGACTCCATTATTAGTTCTACACATGCCTGTCTGCAATAACATGTTTACCTTGTGGTAATTAAGCTTGCTTTAGGGTTTGATTAATAATTAATATATTGTAGTCCTCCATTGTTATTTCCCATTTTGGCCTGCCCTGCACATCATCATATGTTGATGGGTCATTTTGGTCTGACCATAATAATACACAATTCCCCTGCTGTGAATTAAGATTTTTCACTTGTGCTCTTTCAACCCCTTTGTCATAACTATTAAAAGACATGTTTGAGGTTGCCAAGGAGCTGTTATTGACCCCACTATAAAACAAACTGAACACAAGAAAATTGCTCTAAATATGTTATGATGACAAGGCCGTAAAGCTATTGAAAAACTCTCCCAACTTAATTGTTAGTAACCAAATAACCGGATAATGGTCAAAAACTACAAAGAGAACATTTTTCTACAGAAAAAAAGAAAGGTAAGAAGTAGAATAAGACTGGTTCAGCTTGAGAAAAACAGAGCAAGCACATAAATTTTCAAAATGGTAGATTAGTTCAGCTTGAGAAAAACAGAGCAAGCACATAAATTTTCAAAATGGTAGAAGCTACCATTTTGAAAATTTATGTGCTTGCTCTGTTTTTCTCAAGCTGAACCAGTCTTATTCTTCTTCTAACCTTTCTCTTTTTCTGTAGAAAAATGTTCTCTTTGTAGTTTTTGACCATTATCCGGTTATTTGGTTACTAACAATTAAGTTGGGAGAGTTTTTCAATAGCTGTACGGCCTTGTCATCATAACATATTTAGAGCAATTTTCTTGTGTTCAGTTTGTTTTATAGTGGGGTCAATAACAGCTCCTCAACAACCTCAACAGGTCTTTTATGATTAAATAGATATTTATTCATAGTTCCACACATCCATGCACACATGGATATGCATGTATGTGTTGGAGTTCTGCAGTTCATTAATAGCTTCATGAGTTTTGAGTTTCAAATTAATCTTTAAAACTAGATATTTGAGTTTTGTGATAGGTTGCTAGTTTTATTTATAGCTAAGAATGAGGCCTGTAAATGTTTCAGAGTTTAATAGCTTGTGAATTAAAATAAAACATCAGAGACTCTTCAAAGGCCTTCTTGCCAACTACAATAAACAGACATGGGAGGCAAAAAAGCATATACCAACAGTTCCATCTCCTGGACTCCTTGCCACTGTGTGAGCGAATCCAACGTCAGGAAATAGGCCAATTCCATTTTCTGGCATTGCAAGAAGAGTCCTCTGAAAATAAAGGTTTCAAATGAGCTCCAAACATCAGAATTTTATAAAAGGACAAATTGAAACCAACAACATTAATAAATGGTAGAAATGAAATATTACAAGACCACAAACCTCAGTGATAACTTGGTAACGACCATGGCCAGAAAGTCCAATTCCAAAACCCATTGTTACACCGTCCATCAATGAGATGTATGGCTTTTCATAATGAGCAATATTACATATAAGACTATACTCCGCCGAAAAGACCTACAACAGAACATTAATTCTAGATATTTTCACCTTAATATATTGATCCATGAAAATTAGATTTTAGCTTGTTCATAAGAACGGTAAATAAGATCTTGTAGCAGTTAATGTTATGAATCTTTGATGCCCTATGATATAATATCCGTCACCAAAACCTTTAAGGGAAAAAATGACTAAGGTGAAGATAGTTCTATATGAGCAACATCAGCTTGATCCATAGTCATCACGGCAAGGGTTAGCAGGAGAACAAAAATATTTGTTTCACAAACCAATATGGAAAAGAGGTCCTAAAGAGATCAAGAATAGTTAAACAAACCACAATGTAAGTCAGCATCAAATTACCAAAAATAGACAATTTGTTTGCAGATTAAAATATTTAAATGTTAAATTAACTGTCCAACTCCAGATATTCGTTACACTGTTGGTGTCTGTTTAAGGTTTTTTATCCCTCCCAAAGAATCTCATTGGAGTCTGAATTCTTCTGTACTCAAAATGAAGTAGATCAATTGATGATCATAAGTCTACAAACAGATATTAATAAGTTTGGAAAACGAGCAATTTCTTGGTCCATCAAGAAAAAAACTAAAATTGCTTTAACTTCTACTGAAGCAGAATGCAAAATCAGCTGTTAAATGCACGTGTCTCGCTGCTGACATGAAAAAACAACTTACTCCACTTAAACCATTGTCGAGTAATAACTAAAGCACAACATTGATTACCAGCACCCAGCAAACCATGCCCAAACAAATTATATAGAAGTTTAGCAGCATCACTTCAGTGATCAAGCATGAGATCTGCTACAGAACTAAGATCAAGAAGCATTCATATGTAGAAATCCCCCAAGACAAGATAAATTTGCAAAGTTTCAGAACATGTTGGGGGTTACTGAAATAAAAATTAAATGAGGTAAGGACAATTTAGTGTTGATGCTATTGCTATGTTAATCAGCATTAGCATTTTAAGTCGGCACAAACCAAATGATCAGCTACCCAAAGCCAATTACATAAATAACATTTCTTGTCCATTCTTAAGATGTGGATTCTCTCATGAAGCAATGTAATAAGAGACTATCTTCCTGCATTCATGCTCATTACTGTACATAATTGAATAACAAACTTGAACATGAAAAGATAATTCGTTATATATTCACAAAGGAGATGAAGGACTCCTTATATAGAGAATATGAGATGATCTTTCCATAACGGAAACGATCAAGAATAGAAACACAAAAGAAAACACATAAAAGTAAACTAAACGACTAAGACTAAAATGACCATTATAGAAATAATACATTATTATTTTAATAGAACATAGCCTACAGATGGACCAGGTAATTACAAACATAAGTACATAACACGATAGAGATAGTCATCATATTATGATTGAAATCAGACCACCAAATATAGCAAGTGAACATCCAATAAAAAAATTCCTAAAGTTCAAGAAAATCTTTGAAATTCAACAGGCCATATTGTCATGTCCCCTCCTGGATCGTTATATATATATACGGAGAGAAAGAGAGGTATCCAAAAGGAAGAAACTATTATTATTAATTAATATAATAATTACCAATGAATGATTATTTAAAATTCTTTAATTAAATATTATTTATGAACATGATTTAAATATTATATATTATCAACATAATTTATAACGAATAATAATACAATTAAAATACAAAGAGGAAAATAATAATAAAAAAAGGTAAATATATACATATAATAATAATGATATAAATAATAATAAAATATAATATAAATGAGTCGAGATTATTTAAATACAACCCTCGGCTATACCATTACGTAGGCATGAAGAATGAAAGGAGTTGAAACGCCGATGTTTATTATTAATAATTAATAATTAACATAGAGACTATTGGGTGATGGGCGTCGTACGTTAATATGAAGAAAGGAGCGATAACAGAAAGGAGGAAGAGGCTATGTTTAAAATGTATTAAGCAATTCAGACAATGATTAGTCAAAGGGACGATAAATAGCTTGGAATGATAATTATATTAACAGCGACTATGATATAATAATTAAAGGAAGGAGCGGTATATATACAAATCCATATTTGCAAATAGTAAAGGGGGTGACACCGATTAAGGGAATACAATAGTCATTTGTATATTAAAGAGATGCGATCTATTGTGGAGAGACACGGTTAGGGAAAGACATGTCTCTTACACATTTAAGGGATACAGCCATTTGGATTACAAGATATATAATAGGAATCGAATCCCATTTTGAAGGGGGGGGTGCTTAATACGTATGCTGGATATAGGAAGTTTGATAATGATATTATACAGAATTTAATAATAATATTTATGCAGACTGCAATATGTATGACAGTCATTTAAGTTCCTTATTGTGGGAGACCGGATCTGACACATGTCAGGTTGGTCTGCTCTTACAATCAGAATTATAATAGCTAATGTTTTTAGGCAATGGGATGTTAATAATGTATATAATAAGTTATATATATATAGTAAGTTATATATATATATATATATATATATATTTTCAAATCAGAATAAGGAATAATATAAATATTGTAAATATGGATATTGATAACAATAAATATTAATATCATAACTACCATTAATACAGTATTTTTAGAGATTAGTAATAATTCATATAACTAGTAAATAATAAATACATAAATGATATATAAGTGAATCAGAACAAGATTAATTGTTTAGTATGGTAAGGGATGTCACAGAATATATATGTAAATAAATATAAGTAATAAATATTTTAATATATATATTAATGAATAAACATAATGAATAGCTTAATATATATATATTAAGCAATATAAATAATGAACATCTAAATACATATGTTAATGTAAGGTTCTTAGATGTTAATGAATATATATGAACATAAGTGATTAATGCATATCAATGAATAGTAGGAATATATATGTTAAGAAATAAATGTGAATATTGGATAATGAACATTCTTATGAATATATGTTAGGAAATACATGTAAATCAGGAATATGTAAATGTGGATTGTGGAATGGAAAATAGTAATAAAATGCAAAAATATATTATAAATGTGATTACATGATGGAGGCTCTAGGGGGGAAACTCCCTTAGTCTAAGGGAGGGATTATGATAATCCCTAGGGCAGTATATATACTGAACATCTATATGCATATGTATGGCTTGGTTGACTAAATTTAACTAAGAAGAGATGGATTTGGCCGGTCCCCTCTGAGGACTTGGATGATGGGATGCATCATCCAAGGCGAGAAATTGACAAGGGTCTTCCTCAGATGGCTTGGATTTAAGACGTTACATCCAAGACAGGAATCGAATTAACCTTTGATTTCCTGGATGGCTTGGAACCAAGATGGGTTCCAAGAAGGGCTTGGAACCAAGATGGGTTCCAAGAAGACAAGCTTCACGACCACCTAAGGACATACTTTCGTATGGCATTCGTATCCTTTTTATTAGATAAAAATTATGACTATGTTAATTAAGTATTTTAAAATTCGGTGGCAATTTAGATTACATATATATATTTATATGTCTATTGTATTCTAACAATCTGTTTTTGCAGGATAGTGATCCCTAACTAGTAGGGACATTACACATATCAATTTTATGTAGGAGGTTCATTCCAACAAAGGGGAAGGCCAGCAATCTCACCGTTGCAAGATATCAAGCTGTTGAATGATAAAGAACTCAAGATTTCTCCTATCTATTTTACAAACGAGAATGTATAAAAAATTGAATCATTATGGTACAGTATTTACAATGGCAATAAAATAGGTAGAATTTTTACATTAACATCAATATTAGCATTTGTTTGAGTATTATTCTTTCTATTAACTTCGCTGTAGGCATGCCTGATTTAACACAACCAGAAGGTCATCAGATTTTCACAGTCAATTGATACTATCAACTTTTGGAAGAAACTGAGTAAGCTTTTTTACATTGTTAGATAGACAAACTGATGCAGGAGCATCAGTCAACATTTTGTTTTTATTGTCTACTTTGTTCAGTTTTAAGTTTTGTTCAAAATTTTGGTTTGCTGAGTCAGAAACTTGAATGCCACATGTCCGATTCTCTTGTTTTGCAAGAAGCAGTTAGGGAGTAGTGGATTTCCGTTGGAGACAACGGTGTATGCAGAAAGAACATACAATCAATCTCAAAAAGACTTTAGTGATTGGGTAGAAAGAAATCATCTAATACAGACTAATAGAGATTAACATGAACAATCTCAAAAAGACTTTACTGATTGGGTAGAGAGAAATCATCTAATAGAGATTAACATGAATGGATCACACACATGGACAAATAGGCAGTTAGGATTCAGCAACATTACAAAAAAACTTTGACAAATTTCTTTGTTTTGGGGACATGCGCGCCTTTCCTTTTGACCTAGAGGGTACCATTATTCTGGGTTTGGGATTAGATCATTGCCCAATTCAGCTAAAGATTGTGGGAAACAAAAGGCCAATAAGGTGTCCATTCAAATTTGAGAATATGTGGTTCATGGATCCAAAGTTTTCAATCAGCTATAGAGGTGGTGGAAGGAAGACCACCCAGTTGGCTCGAATATGTTCAGCTTTGTCACTAAATTAAAATTGCTCAAGTAGAAGCTCAGACGATAAGGAAAAAAGTGAAGGAAAAATGCAGGCTCTCAATGAGGAAGTCGTTATCAAAGGTATAGATGAGGGCAGATTTTTGTTGGAGAAGGCATTGATGAATGAGTATGAAGATGTTCCAGCAAAAGAGGAGACCTTTTGGCAGCAGAAATCTAGGGAGACTTGGGTCAATGAAGGGGACAACAATACCAAATACTTTCATTATGTGACAAAGGTTTGTAGGAACTTCAACAGAATAAATGAACTCAAATTGGATAATAACCAGATCCTTGAAGAACTTGAGGATATCATAAAGGCAACTATTGATTTCTTCCGCAGCCTCCTCAACAAAAAGGATCAGATTTGTAGACCGACCAGCAGATCCTCCAAAATATCCCTTGTTTGATCAGCGACGAGAAAAATCAGATGTTGAATGCAAGATTCACAATGGAAGAATTAACATTGCTTTGGACCAATTACATCCAGATAAAGCTCCTGGGCCGGATGGATTTCCGACAGACTTCTTCCAAAGGTGTTGGGGTATTGTGGGCCAAGAGATGGCTGAAGCTACAAACTACAAAGGCATCTTGGGGCTCTGGGAGGTTGTTAAGGGAGATTAACAATACTTTCATTGCACTCATTTCAAAGAAAGACAAAGAGACAGCACTAGATGATTTTCATCCAATTTCTTTGTGCAACACTATTTACAAAGCGATGGCCAAGGCAATGGCTAATAGACTAAACAAACAGGCTTTGTTGCAAAAAGATCCATTTGGATGGTGTGATTATTGCTCAAGAGGTGCTCCACTCGCTACACCAAACTAGGAAGCAAGGGCTAATCAAACTGGACACCAAGAAGGCCTATGATAGGGTGGATTGGAGGCTTCATTTGAAAATGGCTTTTAAGACGGTGTCTTTGAAGCCTCAAAGAATTTGCATCAAGGGGACCCATTGTTGCCATTTCTCTTTATTATTACGGTTAAGCCATTAGGCAGAATTTCGGGGCAGGCCTCTTCAATTAGTCATTTAGAGGGCTTCAAGGTTACCAACAATGTACCGACTGTCTCCCATCACAATGCTATTTGGGGCTGCAAAGAGAGATGAGGCTATTCAGATCAAGAGAACTCTCAACCTATATTCCAAAACCTTGGGGCATGAGGTTAGCAAGGTAAAATCTGAAATTGTCTTCCTTTTTATGCCAGCAAGGTTAAGAGCAGGAGATCATACGAATTCTGAATTTCAAAGTTGGGCACATGCTATGCATCTCTGTTGGCCTCCCCTTAGCAAGCAGCCTTAGAGTAAGCAAATTATGGGATCCTCTTGGGGAGAAGGTGCCTAACAGATTGACCTCATGGAAGGGTCGATGGCTATCATGGGCTAGGAGAATCACAATGCTGAAGGTGGTTGTTTTTTATCTTCCCATTTATCTATTGTCATTTCTTGCTTTGCCTGTAGGGGTCAACAGTAAACTGAATCAAAAGATGAGAAAAGAATTTTGGCAGGGTATAAAAAATAAAGCCAAGGTGGCCTTCATTGCTTGGGATAAGATGTGTTGGGCTAAAAAGAATGGGGGTGTGGCCATCAAAAATCAGTCCATCCAAAACAAAGCTTTAGGAGCAAAACTTGTCTGGAAAATATTCCGAGCGCCCAACATGAAATGGGCAAAGATTTTTCAAGCCAAGTACTTAGAAGGGGATGAACCTTCTTGCATTTTAGTGACCAACAATGTCCCCAAGGGTCACAAGTTCAGAATTTATGCAGAAATGTAGATCAATGATCACAGACTGTCTCACCTAGGATATACATTATGGGCATTCAGCACTGTTTTGGGAACTCTTGAGGAGGGTATCCAACCCTCCACAAGATTCTCCATGTTGAGCAAACATGGGCCTACCTCAAACGAATTTGGTGCAAGCATGTGAGGGAATACGTGCAATTTGTTGTGGAGGCTTTGGCTTGGGTTGGTCGTCGAAGGATTTGAGCTCCTTAAACTTGTCTGGTTGAAATGGAACAAATTACATCAATGCTTAGTGGGAGAGCCTTATACTTCTAAACAAGGAGGGATGCAATTATATGGCATGGAACTAGGAGCGGCCAATACAACGCCAAGGATGGGTAATGCTAAAGAGCAAGAAGGCAAAAACATTCCCATCCATTTGTGTTGGAACAAGATGTGTTTGCCCAAGGCTAGCACCTTCACATGGGTAGCCATTCAAAAGAAAATACTAACATCCGAAAAATTCAAGAGGATGGGTTTCAATGGCCCATCAAGGTGTGCTTTGTGCAAGAACAATGAAGAATCAGTGGATCATCTTCTATTGGGATGCCCCTTTGCCCAAGAGTGTTGTAGATGGTTGTGTGCCAAATTAGGATGGGTGAATGTTCTACAGAATGACTTACTAAGCCTTTTCAAGTCATTACTTGTTCTTTACAACTCTTCATCTTTCCCCTGTCTCTAGATTATCTTGCCCTCCATTCCGATATGGGGGCTATGGAAGGAAAGAAACCAAAGGATATTTCAAGATGAAGAGATAGGGATGGCCTCTTTTCTATACAAAGTAGAGGTAAGTATTGTGGAAGTGACCAGTAGTAAGCTACTTCATCAGATTACTGGGAGTTCCTCTTTCACAGCTTGGGATGCAAAGATCAAGTTTAGATGGTTTGGTGTCCATATTCCTCTTGTCAATGGGGTTGGGGGTAAGGAATATCAAAGTTTGAGGGAGAGGACACTTTGGAAAGCACCACAGGTTGAGTGGTACAAGCTGAACTTTGATGGAGCAGCAAGGGGAAATCCAAGCCCCTTGAGGTTGGGTTGTGTGATTTCCAGGTGGGATGGCACACACATTTGCAAAGACTCAAAGTCATTGTCGAAGGGTGCAAACAATGTGGCTGAATTTTAGGCCCCGATCCTTGGATTATGCCTTTATATGGAATTGGGAGTGCAGAAGTTAGAAATTGAAAGGGATTTCAGCTTAGTGATTAATGTTGTTTACTACTATATCTGATAAATTAAGTATAGGAAATAATAATACAAATGATAATGCATACCAAACACAACAGAAAAATATATCTTTATTCACACATGAAATTATTACAAAGAAGAAGAAGACCAGAGATGTTCAGCCAAGATTACAATTTATCCGACTATACCATACTACCTTCCTTGGCGGTACACAACATATTTAAAGGACCCAACGGTTGTCGAGACGAACACAACCGTCAACCAATCGACACATTAACTACCCGAGAGTGACAACCACTTAATACAAACAATTAATACATTGGTAGATAACAAATATTATCAAACAATAGGCATTTTATGCCGACTACATCAACCCCCACACAAGAAAAAGTCGTCTTCCAGACGACAAGTAAACATCAAGTAATATTCGAGAAGACTAATGACAAACAAAAACTTGGACTGGACAACCCCAACTTGTAGTGTATCTACCAAATCAAATGGGGGTTTGGGCGCAATGCCCCCAACAAGGGTCTGGAGGTAGTGCCCCCAACAGGGTCAAGGGGTAGCACCCCTTGCGAGATCGAGGGGTGGCTCCCCTGTCGCCAAGCCCAAATTAAGACCTTCAGGACCACATGAAACTCTATGGCACACATCATTTTTCTCATTTTTTAAGATGCCGAAAGCAATACTCATGAAGCCAGAGAAGAGCTTTAACCAACGTACCAAACCACTTTGTTGTATGAAATGATGGCATTGAGCGAATCGTACAACCTTAAGCCGTACGAAAGGATGGCACTGAGAAGATTATATGACTTACGACACGATGAGAACTCCACACACTGGCTGATGCTAATGACGTACGGCTGATTTGTGTGCCTATACGGGATGCAAACATTCTCGTACGATGCTAAAGAAATGCTCTAGCCATACAGGATGAAGCATCTGTCGTACAGTGTGAACAATATGCTTTGCTCATACAGGATGACGTATTTGTCGTACGGTATGGACAATATGCTTTGTTCGTACAGGATTAAGTGTTTTCGTACGGTATGGACAATATGCTCTATCCGTACGAGATGAAGTATCCTCTGTATAGTGTGGACAATATGATTTGTCCGTACATGATGAAATCGATGTACGGCAATGACTCCTTGTCACTTCGATATTGCATTGGTAGTACGGAACAATGCATAGAGTGTCGTACGGGATGTACGAATTGCCCAAGGGGCCATATGTGAGGATGTATAAACTATCGTATGGGAGAATGGAAATGTCATATGGACGTGTGAATTGGTGAAGTTATATACCGTACAAAATATTGAAACAATACAAGTTGTACGGACCACTTCAAGAGATGTAGGAACTTCTTGTGTCGAATGGCTCTGCTTATTGAGGGAAATGATGCTTTCCTGACAACTTCTGTATGCTACGGAACTGTTGTGACGTTTTCACACATCGCCCCATTGCAAATGGGGACCCATGTTTTTTGCTCGTTTTGTTCGTTTTCGCTTTGCTTTTTTTTAGGGTTTTGTTAGTTTGTTAGTTGTCTGGATTTAGGGTCAAGCCTTAGGGTTTTAATTACCGTCTTTTCGGACCAGAATCCAGTCGCTTTTGAGAGCTTTTGAGTTTCCTTTTCTAGAATGCAAATTTTGAATGAAATGAATTCGCCAGAATGGTCTAATTTTCAATTGGAATGTTGACGCAGAGTCTAAATTCGTCTAAGTGTTGATGATGAAACATGAATTTTGTCCAATTGAGTAATTTTGACCAAATTTTGACTTTTTTGATTTTTGATCCTAGGCATTTCAAATGATTTGTTTTCGCCTTGTGAAGTGATAAAATGTGTAAAATCATGATATTTTGGCCTGTAGGAGCAAAATCGCTCCTGTCCCTCAGTGAAGGACCGGAGCTACAAATCCAATTTTGCTTTGTCCTTGCAAGATTTTAACGTCTTGACGATGTGAGAAGGTCCAAAGAGGTACATTTTATCAAATGAATATAACTTGAAGTGCTGTCGGGGAGATCAACAGGGTAGCAAGTCCGGCTTGAGTGAGGTCCTGATCCTGAAATTTGGCTAAGTCTGGAATGCCCTGATCCTGAATTTGACTAAGTCTGGAAACTGAAAAAACCTCCAAAAACTAGATTTTGCAATATAACTCCTGGAGGTCTGAAACCACTCTCAAACATCCTGAAAGTATATATGGAATATAACTTAAAGTATAAGAAAGAAGAAACATAGAAGGAAATGTCACTTATACTTAAATGTTATATTCCATTAAAATTGTCCTGATCGAGAGTGCGACAAGTCAAATTTCGCTCGTGTCCCTCACCAAGGGACCAGAGCGAAAATGCTTAGTTGAGCCATTCCTGACCTTGTTTGGACGAATCGAGACATCAAAGGCATGGTGAAGGACGAAATGAGCATGATAGAGCATCCAGACTTGATCAAAAACAATGAGATGATGAAGTTTTGCCTAGAGGGTCAAATTCGCTCCTGTCCCTCACTGAAGGACCAGAGCGAAATTCTTCATAAGGTACGATCTAGGCAAAGATCAAGCAAATTTTATGTTCGAAGGCAAGAAAGGAGGTCAATCGAACCCGTTGAAGACAAATTGAAGATTATCAAACGTCAACAAAGGACCAAAATGCTTAAGTTCGCTCCTGTCCCTCAGGAAGGGACCAGAGCGATTTTTGTTGTGGATGACTTTCTTGCACAGTTTGAACCGATCTCAAGGCATGGATGAATAGAAGAGCACATTACGAACCCGTTGAATATAAGTTTTGAAGGTGACAAAGTGAAATAAGGCCCATAGAGCTAAAATCGCTCCTGTCCCTCTCCAAGGGACCAGAGCGAAATTCTTATGAAGGCTTAAAATTTGAAAGTTTATCAAGCATCAAGTGATCACGAAGGATCAAGGAACTTTATTTTGCACGATGATGGTGATTGCAAGTTGGAGAACGCAAGCATGAACCCAAAGACTTGAAGTTCGCTCCTGTCCCTCAGGAAGGGACCAGAGCGATATTGATTATAGTTGCTAATTCCTTCAAAAATCACGTTAAGTCAAGGTTTTGCAAAGGGGTAAAAGGTACAAGGTGTCTTTTGAAGATGATATGCAAGAGTTTTGAACGTAAAAGTGTTATCAATTAAGTTAAAGGACTCATATCGCTCCTGTCCTTTGGACAAGGACCAAGGCGATTTTTACTAAAACACTCATGTTCCGACAAAATCAAGACAATGCAAGGATAGCTAAGGTCAAGGACGTCCTTTAAGAGGCAATGAACGAGGAACCAAGGATGAAAGATGACACGTTTTGGCTAGAGCTTCAGGATCGCTCCTGTCCCTCTTCAAGGGACCAGGGCGATATCACATCTAAGGGACATTTATTTGCAAGACAAGTCACTCAAGTTTGAAAATCCTAGCGAAAATGCCAATTCCAACGTGAGGTTAAAGGCTTTGAACGTCAAAAGTGCAAAAAATCAAGACCAAGTGATGGATCGCTCCTGTCCCTTAGTCAGGGACCAGGGCGATGAGGTACATATTTTCCATGTTTTTTAAAAATTTTGGCGCTCAAACGCATTTTTGAATTTATTTAAATGCTAGGAAAATCGATATTTAATTAATGGCATTTAAATTTAGCGCTTGGTATTAATTGATTATTTTTGCCTTGTAAGAAAATCGAATTTATTAATTAAAAATGAAGGCATTTAATAATTGATTATTAATTCATTAAAAAATTAAATGGAGCGCTTGGTATTTATTTGTTTTATGGAGGTCGGCCCTTGTTATTCATTTAAAAATCATTTAAATTGCTTTATTTTTACAAAGTCGGCCTAAATGGTGGTGAGAGGTGTGAGCGCTATAAAGGGAGGGGTAGTTTATTTCATTTTCACATCATCATTTATCATCTCTCATATGCGACTTGGAGAAGGCAAAGGAGGAACGAATTTCATTTCAAGCTAGAAGGCACCAGTAACTATCCAAAGGAGAGGCGAACTTGAAGTTTCTATTTGAGCGAAGTTGCCTAGGACGTCAAAGACATATCAAAGATGGCGAAATTGCTAACTTGAAGAAAAGATCACGTCCAAGGCTTGAAGGGTGGCGAAGTTGATAAGAGGAACGTTCTTTTGAAGATCACATCAAGACTATCGAATTTCAAATTTTGCCTAGGCGAATTCCTTTATTTTGCATTTTAGAGTTAAGCTCTCAAGTAAGGTATGGCAAGATCTCTTGTTTTAATTTCAAATTTTGATCGTCATTGCCTTAATTTTGAATTTTGAAATTTTGTTTTGCCTTAGCTCAGTTGTTTTTAGGAAATGATTAATAAAGGACTTATCATTAAGTTTCCTAAAATTTGCTCTCTAATTTATGTTATGTATTGCAAAATCATGTTACTAATTTTGAAATGTTGTGTAGGCGTCAAATGGAGGTCTCTTCAAGGAAAATCAAGCCGGATCAAGGACGGTCTTCGCCAGGACGATCAAGCCAAGACATGGGCGACCTCTTCCAATCCAGCGTTCCAAGGCGAGGTACATCATCCTGCACATCAAGGACAAAAGGAGTTAGAACAAGAGTTAATCAAAGATAGCCTCTCAACGACATCAAATTAAATATCTAGCAAGCTTCAAGTGTCAGATGAGGTGGCGTCCTAGTCATCATTTCTCCAATCAGAGAAGTCCATCTCAGCATGTCCAGATTCAATGTACTTAACTCATGGAAGGTGGCACAAACTCCGATGTACCTACCCCGGCTATCCATTGGTCGATTTTTCTAGAAGGGACATGTGTCCAAGCAATACAATTTTATCATTGGTCAAGCATTAAATGTTATGTAATGGTTGTAACAAACCCTAATTAGGGTTTTCATTGTAAAATCTTGGCCATTGATCTTGAATTGATCTAAGCCATCAAATTGTATTGTGGGCACTATATAAGCCCAAACATTTCATTTGTAAAAGGAGAATTAGAGTGAAAGAGATTTTTAGATAGAATTAGAGAGATTTGTAAATAGTTGAAAGTAGTTAGAGAGTAGAATAGGAGGACAAGGCAAGAAATTGTTGCCATTGATTGTAAACAAACTCCATTTTCATTGAAGTAATGGTGAAATATGTCGTTTTTCTTGCAATTTGCATGGTTTCTTGTTGAGTCTTCAATCTTAGATGGTAGATAATTAGATGAATGGAGGAAATGTGATTGATTGATGGTGGAATTCGTACATCCATACTACTAGCAGTTTGTTGATTGCAGACTTGCCTTGCGTAGTCAACTGGAATCATTCAGCCTAAGCTCAATTTCAATTTGTTGCCTCTTCATTGATATGCATCAACTTGGATGGTATCTATGCCTGCGGTGATAACTTGAACATCATAAAGCTCCCCTTAGAAGATTGCACTAGTCTTGTGTAGATGTTCCATTGATGTCAAAACAAGACCTAGTTAGAGTTTCATCAAAAGGTCAAGTCATTGCTCCTACATTCTTAGTATTAGGATTAGATCCTCTCTTCGCCCTTATCCTTTTTCTATTTTTTTTAATCTAAGTTAGTAAGAGCCTGTGTCCAGCAAAGCAGATCGGAAGTTCAATGTAAGTCCCCTTGTGATTCCAGCAAATCACATCATACCACTGGAGCTTGTCCACACGTGGAGACCCCACTAAAAGAACCTTGGAGTCTACCTAACTGATCCTTTACGCGAATCTTCAGCAGTTAGAGACTATTTTCTCAAGAGAGGATAAGATGCCTTTAGGTATTTTATTCTGTGTATGATTGTGTACAAAATACACGTCAACAGAATTGGCGCTAGAAGGAGGGCTGAGCATTTGAAAGTCCGATCTTGTCAAGAACTTTTTACCCTCCTCCACGCTCGACAGATTGAATTAGGAGTGCTTGACAGTGAACACGAACTCTTGAATCCAAGGAAGATCAGTGGAAAGCTTTTTCTCAAACACTCGAAGGAAGGTGACTGCTGGATCGTTAGTTGGACTTACGCAAGAAGGAATCAAGCTGGAACCAGTTGAACGTTCAAGTTGAATCCGAGATATTCAAGATCTCTCTTATTCCAGAAAATCCAAAAAAAAAGCGAAAAATAGAAAATCCAAAAAAAGTGAAAAATAGAAAATCCAAAAAAATCAAAAAATCAAAAAATCAAAAAGAAGGATTTCTCAATGGAGCGACAACAGTTTCACGAGGAGCAACAAGTTGATTTTCCTGAACTTTGGTGGAGGTTAGATACACAACTTTATCCACGTAGATTGTCCGAGTTTGCAAGACCAGGGCAGTGTCGAGTTCACGAGACAGAGGAACATGATGGAATGCATTGCTTGAAGTACTTATCAAGGATGGAATCGGCAGCACAGGGAAAAATCTTCTTTTGGGATGTCCCAAGGCCAGAAACGGAAGAAGGCAACTTCAGTGTCCCAGAGACTAAAGATCCTCTTCTAAGCTTCATGTGGATGATCGAGAGTCAACTCGTTTTGGATGGTGAAATGCGTCTGGAAAACATATTGCTACCATTGTGGTGTAGAATTCACAACTCACCTCACTCGGAATTTACTTGCTTAGTATGTGAAATGGCTATCAATCAAGTCATAAACCAGTTTGGAATGCCAACTTTGTCCGAGGAAGAATGTATCATGAATGGATCTTGGGGTGCACATCTCGCAGCCGAATTTAGGAGAACCTATGAACAGGACATTGCTCCAACATCTGAATGTGAGAAGGATCAAGTGTACGTTGACAATACCAATGCACCTGATGATCAATGTATTACAATGGATAGCCTGCCATGCCTTGCACCTGAAAAGGAATACTATGAAACAAAAGTTGAAGAATCAGTTGAGAATATTCAAGCAATAATAAAGGAAGATCCAGGAGTTGAACAAGCAACTAAAGGAAAGGACGACTCATTCCTTGAAGAATTCTCACTTATGCTACAAAAGGAGATCCTTGAAATTGAATTGCAAGAGTTTTCGAATGGCCTCATTGAAGAAGACAATCAAGTTGAGATATTGAGTGAAGAGCTACAAATTATCATAAGTGAGCCCAGGTATGAAGAACAATTCAAAGGGGCGCTTGAAGATTTTATCACCATTATGCTATTTGAGGAAGCATTGAAAGATTTTGCAGAGGAAACACAAATGGAATCACTGCCAAAATTTTTTCTAGATAAGCAAGTTACTGGGAGTGATATGATCCATCATCAACTTCGACCTCCCGAGACTATACTTGAAGAAGAAAGGTCACCTGAGATTATCTTTGATCCACTAGAGGAGATGTTTGAAGCTCAATCTATCAAGGAGACTCTCATTTTTGAAGATATGCTAACAATATTTCATGAAGATGCCTGGTTTATGCAAGATATCTCAGTGAAAACAGAGAATCTTGAGCTATTCGAAGGGGCGCTGAGCTTGTTTCAAGAGGAATTTCCTAATCAAGATCAATATGTTGTGGATACTCGTGGAATGATTCGTCATCAATGGCGACCTCCTGAAGCAGTTGGTGACCTCGCTTCCGACAATACAATGTCGTCTGAGCCTGAAATACGCCAGGTTGTCTCTTTCCTTAGTCCTAGCCTTGAAAGTTATTATGATTTTGATTATGGGGATTTTGGGAAAACAACTTGCATCTGGATTGATCATGGTCCTAACGAATTACCTCAGTTGATCATTTTGAGTGAAAACTTGCTTGAGTATGAGATGTGCATGGTGAGAGTTTGCCTTTTTGTATTTAAGGATGAATTTGCCCGATTGAGAACCATCACGTTTGCCATGCTCCTGTTGCACAACCTGAGAAATCATGTAAAGTCATGTACATATTTTGCTTCTTTGAGTCGTGTCGAGTCTAGGACTCTTGTATATAGGTTTAGAGTAGGTTTTCTTTTTGTGTTTTTAGATTAGAGGTCTTTTGAGCCTTGTTCTTAATTTGCCTTGAGTCATTTGACTCATGATCTAGTGTGGCTCAGGTAGTTTAGTTGTTTTCTTTTGGTGTGCGTTTTAGTTTAGTTTGCTTTGGGTCGGTTTGTCGGTCGGTTTGCTTTAGTTTAGGTGTCTTGAGTGGGAGCCTCCATCTTGTGAGAAGGGCGTTTGTGTTGTTGCCCGCACGCTGGCAATATCCTGGATCTTATGTTAGACTCATTTCTTAGATATCTATTCATGAAGTGCTCGGAATCCGAGGTTGTTCCTCTTCAGCTTTATCATCTGATCAGGACCTGTATTTGACTTGGAAGGGAATCATTTTCTGTGTCTTGATGCCGACATCTGTTGATTACTATATCTTCACACATTAATAGACTCCGAGTCATTATGGTTTTTAGGCAAAGCTGTGATTGGTGAAAAATCTAAAATCTGGCTTCAGCGCCACCGCAATCCTCAAACCCCAGTAAGCTTCACTGCTTACAAGCCAAAGGAATTGACGAAGAGAAAAAGCAATATCAAAAGGAAAAAATGAGAAAAAAGAGAAAAAAAAAGAGAAAATGAAAGAAAAAAATGAAGAGAAAAGTGAAATGAAACGAAATATCAAAATTGGCTAAAGGGAATATGCGAGTAACTCCATCGGGGCTATAGACGCCTGGCTGGCAATGGAGCAATGTTCGTGAGCTTGCGGCGATAACCTCGTCGGGACTATGGACGTCTGACTGGCAGCGAGGCTCTATCCAGGATGCTTTTGAAGTTCAGATATACTACGTAGCCTATCACAGGGGAACCTGAAAGTCATAGTTGTCTTGTCGAGAGGAATGAATACACTTGCACACACCTGGGTAATCAAAGACTAAGTGTCTAGATATGGTTAAGGATTCTCCTTCTACTTTGAGTACATTTTCTAATCTCTTGATGAGCTAGGTTGAATTTTCCAGAGGTTCTAGGTGTCGATTGAGTCTTTATCTCTGAAATGTTTTTCAACATTTATTCAAGGTGGCGCTAGATGTTGTGACGTTTTCACACATCGCCCCATTGCAAATGGGGACCCATGTTTTTTGCTCGTTTTGTTCGTTTTCGCTTTGCTTTTTTTTAGGGTTTTGTTAGTTTGTTAGTTGTCTGGATTTAGGGTCAAGCCTTAGGGTTTTAATTACCGTCTTTTCGGACCAGAATCCAGTCGCTTTTGAGAGCTTTTGAGTTTCCTTTTCTAGAATGCAAATTTTGAATGAAATGAATTCGCCAGAATGGTCTAATTTTCAATTGGAATGTTGACGCAGAGTCTAAATTCGTCTAAGTGTTGATGATGAAACATGAATTTTGTCCAATTGAGTAATTTTGACCAAATTTTGACTTTTTTGATTTTTGATCCTAGGCATTTCAAATGATTTGTTTTCGCCTTGTGAAGTGATAAAATGTGTAAAATCATGATATTTTGGCCTGTAGGAGCAAAATCGCTCCTGTCCCTCAGTGAAGGACCGGAGCTACAAATCCAATTTTGCTTTGTCCTTGCAAGATTTTAACGTCTTGACGATGTGAGAAGGTCCAAAGAGGTACATTTTATCAAATGAATATAACTTGAAGTGCTGTCGGGGAGATCAACAGGGTAGCAAGTCCGGCTTGAGTGAGGTCCTGATCCTGAAATTTGGCTAAGTCTGGAATGCCCTGATCCTGAATTTGACTAAGTCTGGAAACTGAAAAAACCTCCAAAAACTAGATTTTGCAATATAACTCCTGGAGGTCTGAAACCACTCTCAAACATCCTGAAAGTATATATGGAATATAACTTAAAGTATAAGAAAGAAGAAACATAGAAGGAAATGTCACTTATACTTAAATGTTATATTCCATTAAAATTGTCCTGATCGAGAGTGCGACAAGTCAAATTTCGCTCGTGTCCCTCACCAAGGGACCAGAGCGAAAATGCTTAGTTGAGCCATTCCTGACCTTGTTTGGACGAATCGAGACATCAAAGGCATGGTGAAGGACGAAATGAGCATGATAGAGCATCCAGACTTGATCAAAAACAATGAGATGATGAAGTTTTGCCTAGAGGGTCAAATTCGCTCCTGTCCCTCACTGAAGGACCAGAGCGAAATTCTTCATAAGGTACGATCTAGGCAAAGATCAAGCAAATTTTATGTTCGAAGGCAAGAAAGGAGGTCAATCGAACCCGTTGAAGACAAATTGAAGATTATCAAACGTCAACAAAGGACCAAAATGCTTAAGTTCGCTCCTGTCCCTCAGGAAGGGACCAGAGCGATTTTTGTTGTGGATGACTTTCTTGCACAGTTTGAACCGATCTCAAGGCATGGATGAATAGAAGAGCACATTACGAACCCGTTGAATATAAGTTTTGAAGGTGACAAAGTGAAATAAGGCCCATAGAGCTAAAATCGCTCCTGTCCCTCTCCAAGGGACCAGAGCGAAATTCTTATGAAGGCTTAAAATTTGAAAGTTTATCAAGCATCAAGTGATCACGAAGGATCAAGGAACTTTATTTTGCACGATGATGGTGATTGCAAGTTGGAGAACGCAAGCATGAACCCAAAGACTTGAAGTTCGCTCCTGTCCCTCAGGAAGGGACCAGAGCGATATTGATTATAGTTGCTAATTCCTTCAAAAATCACGTTAAGTCAAGGTTTTGCAAAGGGGTAAAAGGTACAAGGTGTCTTTTGAAGATGATATGCAAGAGTTTTGAACGTAAAAGTGTTATCAATTAAGTTAAAGGACTCATATCGCTCCTGTCCTTTGGACAAGGACCAAGGCGATTTTTACTAAAACACTCATGTTCCGACAAAATCAAGACAATGCAAGGATAGCTAAGGTCAAGGACGTCCTTTAAGAGGCAATGAACGAGGAACCAAGGATGAAAGATGACACGTTTTGGCTAGAGCTTCAGGATCGCTCCTGTCCCTCTTCAAGGGACCAGGGCGATATCACATCTAAGGGACATTTATTTGCAAGACAAGTCACTCAAGTTTGAAAATCCTAGCGAAAATGCCAATTCCAACGTGAGGTTAAAGGCTTTGAACGTCAAAAGTGCAAAAAATCAAGACCAAGTGATGGATCGCTCCTGTCCCTTAGTCAGGGACCAGGGCGATGAGGTACATATTTTCCATGTTTTTTAAAAATTTTGGCGCTCAAACGCATTTTTGAATTTATTTAAATGCTAGGAAAATCGATATTTAATTAATGGCATTTAAATTTAGCGCTTGGTATTAATTGATTATTTTTGCCTTGTAAGAAAATCGAATTTATTAATTAAAAATGAAGGCATTTAATAATTGATTATTAATTCATTAAAAAATTAAATGGAGCGCTTGGTATTTATTTGTTTTATGGAGGTCGGCCCTTGTTATTCATTTAAAAATCATTTAAATTGCTTTATTTTTACAAAGTCGGCCTAAATGGTGGTGAGAGGTGTGAGCGCTATAAAGGGAGGGGTAGTTTATTTCATTTTCACATCATCATTTATCATCTCTCATATGCGACTTGGAGAAGGCAAAGGAGGAACGAATTTCATTTCAAGCTAGAAGGCACTAGTAACTATCCAAAGGAGAGGCGAACTTGAAGTTTCTATTTGAGCGAAGTTGCCTAGGACGTCAAAGACATATCAAAGATGGCGAAATTGCTAACTTGAAGAAAAGATCACGTCCAAGGCTTGAAGGGTGGCGAAGTTGATAAGAGGAACGTTCTTTTGAAGATCACATCAAGACTATCGAATTTCAAATTTTGCCTAGGCGAATTCCTTTATTTTGCATTTTAGAGTTAAGCTCTCAAGTAAGGTATGGCAAGATCTCTTGTTTTAATTTCAAATTTTGATCGTCATTGCCTTAATTTTGAATTTTGAAATTTTGTTTTGCCTTAGCTCAGTTGTTTTTAGGAAATGATTAATAAAGGACTTATCATTAAGTTTCCTAAAATTTGCTCTCTAATTTATGTTATGTATTGCAAAATCATGTTACTAATTTTGAAATGTTGTGTAGGCGTCAAATGGAGGTCTCTTCAAGGAAAATCAAGCCGGATCAAGGACGGTCTTCGCCAGGACGATCAAGCCAAGACATGGGCGACCTCTTCCAATCCAGCGTTCCAAGGCGAGGTACATCATCCTGCACATCAAGGACAAAAGGAGTTAGAACAAGAGTTAATCAAAGATAGCCTCTCAACGACATCAAATTAAATATCTAGCAAGCTTCAAGTGTCAGATGAGGTGGCGTCCTAGTCATCATTTCTCCAATCAGAGAAGTCCATCTCAGCATGTCCAGATTCAATGTACTTAACTCATGGAAGGTGGCACAAACTCCGATGTACCTACCCCGGCTATCCATTGGTCGATTTTTCTAGAAGGGACATGTGTCCAAGCAATACAATTTTATCATTGGTCAAGCATTAAATGTTATGTAATGGTTGTAACAAACCCTAATTAGGGTTTTCATTGTAAAATCTTGGCCATTGATCTTGAATTGATCTAAGCCATCAAATTGTATTGTGGGCACTATATAAGCCCAAACATTTCATTTGTAAAAGGAGAATTAGAGTGAAAGAGATTTTTAGATAGAATTAGAGAGATTTGTAAATAGTTGAAAGTAGTTAGAGAGTAGAATAGGAGGACAAGGCAAGAAATTGTTGCCATTGATTGTAAACAAACTCCATTTTCATTGAAGTAATGGTGAAATATGTCGTTTTTCTTGCAATTTGCATGGTTTCTTGTTGAGTCTTCAATCTTAGATGGTAGATAATTAGATGAATGGAGGAAATGTGATTGATTGATGGTGGAATTCGTACATCCATACTACTAGCAGTTTGTTGATTGCAGACTTGCCTTGCGTAGTCAACTGGAATCATTCAGCCTAAGCTCAATTTCAATTTGTTGCCTCTTCATTGATATGCATCAACTTGGATGGTATCTATGCCTGCGGTGATAACTTGAACATCATAAAGCTCCCCTTAGAAGATTGCACTAGTCTTGTGTAGATGTTCCATTGATGTCAAAACAAGACCTAGTTAGAGTTTCATCAAAAGGTCAAGTCATTGCTCCTACATTCTTAGTATTAGGATTAGATCCTCTCTTCGCCCTTATCCTTTTTCTATTTTTTTTAATCTAAGTTAGTAAGAGCCTGTGTCCAGCAAAGCAGATCGGAAGTTCAATGTAAGTCCCCTTGTGATTCCAGCAAATCACATCATACCACTGGAGCTTGTCCACACGTGGAGACCCCACTAAAAGAACCTTGGAGTCTACCTAACTGATCCTTTACGCGAATCTTCAGCAGTTAGAGACTATTTTCTCAAGAGAGGATAAGATGCCTTTAGGTATTTTATTCTGTGTATGATTGTGTACAAAATACACGTCAACAGGAACCCATCTTGTCAAGGATACCTTCAAATACTTTTGCGAGAAACAAAGAACATACCCTCGCCGAGAGTGAGATTTAAACAATGGCCTCTATACGAGATAAGATATCTGAGGCCGTATGGAAAGAACAAGAGGCTCCCTTGACAATGATATTGTCGTCCAAGGAAGAACCTATAGCACACAATGTGCATTAATTTTCTTACTCTCCATTTCCCCTTTGATAAATTTTCTCAAACTCCATTATTTTTTGCTTTCCATTTTCCATCCCTCCTAATCCCCTCTTCCATTTCCTTTTAATTTCCAATGATGTTGATTTCCTTTGACAATTATTTATATGCTCCACATTACATATTTTTCTCTTCATACTATAGGATGTATCATCTCTAATTTTACATGCTTCCATCAATTGCTCTTCACTAAGGTTATGGCTTCAAGAAAATACCTCGTAGGCCTCCATTCGCTAGTGGAATAATCCATTAAGGGAACTTGTTTCATCCTCCAAGCAACCTTCTAGTTGTAGTACCCTTTAATCATTAGCTTCCATTGTTTTTCATCCTTCATCTCAAAATCTCCACCCTCGGACTCTAAATTGGAGGATGCCAATTCTTCACTCACCACATGGTTTCTCAAGTCGATGACGTGGTTCTTCTCGTCACTCTCAATCGAGAATGTGTTTCGCTTCCAATAATGATTTGCCTTGGTAGTATTCAACCATCCCCTCCAGTGGAGTGCGACGTACGCCTTCTTTTGCAACGGGATGACTACGAAGTCCAAGAAAAATTGGTTTGTCCCAATGATTACTTCTTGTGCTATCAATGTTCCCAACAGCTCGATGTCATGTTGGTCAGCACCTACCAAGTGAGAGGTCAACGGCCAGAGCGTTGGTCTTCAGAGGCATTTCCAAGTATCATATGGTAGTAGGTTTACTCCCGAGCCTCCATCAACGATGGTGTTTGTCAACTTCTTCCCCATTATTTCAATCTCAACGACCGGCGACTTCCTCCTAATGCTCATTGTCAGCAACATTGGATCATTGGCATCATTCCCTTCATGTGGTGGTTTCCCTGTCGATTCCTCTAGTGGTTTGCATTGTTTTTTGCTAATTGTGTCGTCACTAACTGTGTTGGTAATTGCCACTTTTAGCTGTGGCATAGTTTGAAGAAGGTTTGCAAATGGTAGCCAGAAACTCCTTTGTCCCTCCCTGGGCACACGTATCCGTTCCCATTTCCGAAATGGATATGTATCCAATACAGCCTAGATACACGTCGAATATTGTACCCACACATGCCCCAAAATCCTTGATTTCCAACCATGCTAGATACTATGTGATTTGATTTTTTAAAAAATTGACATAAATCTTCCTAAATTTAATTTTAAAAAACTTCATTCATGCATTTTTTTTTAAAAACAGTATTAACGAAATCTACACCAAATGAGAAAGACAAATGAAATGTTTTTCTATTTCAGTGACCCATTTTTTGGATTATCTTCCAATGCAACTTTACTGTTTTTGCATATTGTAAAATGTTATATTGACTTATCATTATTTATGTAGCATTATGTGTCTATATTGCTTTTGAAGTAATGAAAATCTCCTCAAATAACTTAGAAAACTATGTTAAATATGTGTATGAGTTTTTTATGAATGACATATCAAGACGTATCCATATTGGGGGTCTTAAAAAATGGCCGTATCCATATCCGATACAGTATCTGTGTCCATGCAACTTTGGTCGTTTGCCACCTTGATGGGTATGGTTGTCTGTAGCACCCATCGAACTATGTTCTTCTTTGACTCCCACAATGATGTACTTTCAGTTCCATTGGAGGTTACTCATTCCTTTGCCAGCACTTGTTCTACTGTGGCTCTAGCTTCTCAGAATTGTTCCTTCTTCCTACAAGGGTCCGAATACACTGCCTTCTTCATCTATTCTCTCATGATTGCCAAAACTGCCTCATCTTGTTCTACCACATCCAACATATCAATACCCTTTTTCTTTGGGCAGTCAGTGTTTTCATGATTCCCCGGTCCACACCATTTGCACAATAATTGTATGTTGTCTGTCTTATTCTGACAATCTCTCGCAAAATGTCCCCATTCGCTACATTGTCAGCATTGTATGATAGGATGTCCTCTTGAGTCGTACTATATTTGATTTCGCCCTCATTGATTTTGATAACCGCCTAGCATTGCATTTTGTGCTTGATGGAGTGAATCTCCCTATGTGAAGAATGTCTACTTCTCATCTTCAAATTGTATGGCCACTCCTTGATTGAATGACCCAGCACTTGGCAAATCTCACAAAACATCTTTTTAGGACAATTACTTTTCATGTGCCACTCAATTTTGCACTCAGTACACCATAGTTCATTACTTTCTTTGTTGGTTCCTTTCTCAGACTTCAATTCTTTCATCATTCTCAACATACCCTGTCGAAGGGCCCGAACTCTTTTGGATTCTTCGTCACTACTACCGCTGATGCTCTCATCATCATCAATCTTCCTCCTCCCTTTACGAGGATGTTTTGTTTTCACTCTCGATGTACATCGCCCGATCGTAAGCATCAACATATTAGGAAGGAGGCATTACTTTCATCTTCTTGAATAGCGAGGGGATCAATCCCTCAATGAACCACCTCTTCTTCAACCCGTCGGCTAGTTGGTTCTCCGTCTTGTTCAACAATTCCTTAAGCCTACGATTATATGCTCGTACATTCTCGTTCTTCCCTTGTCTGGTGTTTGTCAATTTCCCCAACAATTTCGTTGCCATCTATCAGCAGTTTAAATTCTTCTCGAAATGCCTTCTTTAGTTTAGTCCATCCCACTTTGTGATAAGCCACTAGGTCTGTATAACAATCAATGGCAATTCCCTGTAGTGTGGCGGGAAATGCCTTCAACCAGTAATCCTAGTCATCCTGACCATTCGTCTCCCATATTGTTATACAAGTCTTGCAATGGCGTATGGGATCCTCGGATCCATCCCCTGTGAATTTAGGGAGTTTTTACTTCCCCTAAGTGTTCATTATTGTTTTCACTCGGAAGGTATCGTGTGTATTCGACCAGATTGGACCGTGTCTCACTCTCACCTGCCTTCGTGTGCCTCTCTTGCACTCTCGACCAAACGCAAGCTCTCTGCGCGTCCACCTTCTGCGTCTTCAACACCTTGGTCACTTTCTTCGATTCTATACTCTCTCCTCCCCAGAGTCTTCGGCTCAAACCCCCTTATTCTCGGTTCCACAGCGAGGGACAAGTTCCCAATACAGTGCAAATTCGTTTCTCGCCTACTTACTCCCTTGTGTGTCGGACTTGGGTGGACTGTTTCGACCACCATGATTCGGTGCTTTCCCTGCACTCTTGGCCACGCGCACATCCTCTACACGTCCACCTCCAACGTCCCCAACACTCTGGGTACTTCCAAGCTTTGACTCGTCCTTGTGCTCCCTCCGGTCGAGGGTCGGCGGTCCAAATCCTCCAAATCTCAATTTCCCTAAGATGGATAGGTGGCGGAATATGTCTGAGTTCAAGATTTCCCTCTCTGCACTCCTCACCTAACATTGACTGGACGGATGGATGGTGTAATCGTCTGATTGGATTTTCCTCAAATGTTTCTCGTAATCTTCTTCTTCGTTCTCTTTGTTCTACAATCCTTAAAGATAATCTAATTGCTTGGTCTTGACCACCTTGTGGCCTCTTCTCACCTTTGTTGGGGTCTAAGGGCATGAATCACTCGAGGATGACCCGATTTCTTTTAAGACAACGACGCCAAATGCTTACTACTATATCTGATAAATTAAGTATAATAATACAAATGATAATGCATACCAGACACAATAGTAAAATATCTTTATTCGCACATGAAATTATTACAGAGAAGACCAAAGATGGTCGGCCAAGGATTACAATTAATCCAACTATACCATACTACCTTCCTTTGCAATACACAACATATTTAAAGGACCCGATGGTTGCCAAGAGGAACACGACCATCAACCAACCAACACATTAACTACCCGAGAGTGACAACCCACTTGATATAAACAATTAATACATTGGCAGATAACAAATATTATCAAACATAACAATAGGCATTTTATGCCGACTACAAATGCTCTCAAGAAAGGGAAGACTCTAAAATGGAAGCTTCGGGCCTTATTGGAGGTGGTGATGGTGTTGCTAGAAGAATTTGAAGTTTATATAGCCAACCATGTGTATAGAGAAGCGAATGGTATGGATGACTCTCTAGCCAATGATGGGGTGGAAGGCATGAAATCCTATGCTATCTCCTTAGTTGTGGTGGTGAGCAACTTGCCTCCCATTCGAAGTATTAATGGAGTGCAGAGTTGGTAGATTTTACTGAGCATGTTGTGGCTTTGTCAATTTGTGCCTCAATGATTTGATCTCCCTTAGGCATTGGCAGCGGTGGTGCTTTGGTCACGGGTTTGGTGTCGTAAACAGGACATGGCTTTCTTTCCTATGGTTGTGGCAACAACTATGTTTTCTTTAGTGCAGCTTCTTTGTTGTTTAGATGGAATCTGTAGCATCTATGTTCACTTTTGTTGTGGTCTTGAGCCTTGCAATATAAATTCTGCAGGGATGGAGCTATGGTTTTGATTATGGCCCTACGTGCTCCCTCTCATTCTCATTATGGGTGGCAGGTAATGCTATCTCTGTATGTTTGGTAATGGCTGCCTTTGTGCTTGCCAAAAGACATCTCCTTTGTAAAATGTAACATTTTATGGAGGAATATAATCAACGTAACCCTGGGTTGCTATTATCAATTATGCATAAAAAAAAGCAGATTAAGACAAAGTACAAAATAAAGAGATCACTTGGTTAACTGCTTTCTACAAGCAATTTGTGGCCCATGTTTTGTGACTACGAATCTTCATGGCAACAATACCAGAAATATAAGGATTTTGATGAATTAGAAAGGATCGAGCCGAATTTAACTCGAAGAAGAATTGTGGACTCAATCCTATCTACTAACATCAGTTACCCTGTATATGACTGCTGATGGTATCACCATTGAAGAAGTGATCACACAAGATTTTGAGTGACAATTGTAAGCAATTATACATTGTATTATGTTCTAAAAAACTTGCTCAAAAAAGAATTAATATCAAAACCTTTATTTACATTGGCAAGAACAACAAAACTTTGGCCAGAACAATATAGATGGCCTTGCTATTAAAATTAAACCAAGCACTTGCATTCTATATGAAAAAATGTTGCCAAGCTAATCATTGATGGCATATCTCAAGGAAACATAAATCTAGCTAGATAGGGTTTATATCCTAATTCTATGGGTAGTCCTCTAGGATGTTTCTCCATGCACCTTGGATGAAACTCTAACAATGCAAAGGAAAGGCAAGTTATTATTGAAAGATTCAATTGAAAAAGGCCTACATGCTAGAGACTTGATCCTTGTTTGCATCTGACTAAAGAATTGCAGCAGTAGCTAGAATTCTCTCTCAGTTGATTTTTTACTTGGCTAGCTTCTGCTATCGCCTAAGAAATTTTATAAATTGACAGATTTTTTGGTTGATAAGAGAGCTAACTTATGGTTCTTAATGGGAGTTAGTAGTTTCAAGCATAGAGAATGTTAGTATATGTTTTTAGGATTTTAGGGTTTGAATGACTCAGTTCATTAGGCATAAATTTTTCTTTTCATTGCTAAAGAGATGTTAAATTTGGAACAAGGAGCTTCCATGATTGGTTAATGGAATAGGTGGTGTCACAAGTCCATGGCCAATGGACAGTACATTAGATGTTTATTAGAAATTAACTCAAAGAAGCAAAAGTCTACAAAAAAACCCAATTTATCGTGATTTTCATCTAATCGCACCCAACAACGACTTATTCCCCCAAAAAATCGCAAAATCTGCTTAAAATCGTTGACCGTCAGTCAATGATTTTTTAGCGTATCATTCAGCTAAAAATCGCAATGAGATCCTGACTAAATGCACATTTAAACCAGAAATCATCATGTTGCAGTTTGTTGCGAACCACAACCCCCGCAAAACCCTAAACAAGTGTTAAAAAATTCAGATAAATATAGACAGTCAGCTTTTTTCACCCACAACTGCACGAGCTTTGTTTGGGAGTGTGTATACATTATATCGATATAAAATTGGGAAAAAAAAAATTTAAATCCAAGGAATTTGTTGGGTAAGCAAAGTTTTGACACTTCGAAGGTACTTTCCCATAATCCGGTGGAAGCTTTTGTAGGTAGGGCACGATCCTACGTGAAGAGGATGTATTCCAGGGTTTATCCTTTTGTTCTTTAAATTTACAATTTGTGTTTTTATTATTTTAATAAGATTTTATATAAGTATCTCTTCTAATTTTTAATAATAGAGTTTGTAACTTCATTTTATTTATATTAAAAATTTTAACATTTATAATATTAAATTTAATAATCTTTTATTTTATTATTTTATTATTTTATTTTTTATAATTTTTTTAAATATTAACTTTTAATAAATTAAATATAACAAAGTCAATGATTTTTAAATTATAATTTATTAATTTATAAATATAACAAAGTCAATGATTTTTTAGCGTATCAGTCCGCTAAAAATCGCAATGAGATCCTGACTAAATGCACATTTAAACCAAAAATCGTCATGTTGCAGTTTGTTGCGAACCACAACCCCTGCAAAACCCTAATAGAGTGTCAAAAAATTCAAATAAATGTAGATAGTCAATGTTTTTTTTTTTGGTGAGGGTATCCCCGCGGCCCAGCCCAACACCCAAGGGGCGAGCTAAGCCGAAACTAATCCCTGGGGATGCACGCAATAGCCCGCAAACCATGTGCATCGGGTAAGCCTAGGCCTCGGAGTTGAACCCGAAACCAATGGGGAGCAAACACACGGCCCAAGCCAACTCCGCTACCCGTGCGAGCTAGATAGACGACGTTTTTCATCCACAACCGCACGAGCTTTGTTTGGGAGTGTGTATACATTATATCGATATAAAATTGAGAAAAAAAAGCATTTAAATCCAAGAAATTTGTTGGGCAAGCAAAGTTTTGACACTTCGAAGGTACTTTCCCATTATCCAGTGGAAGCTTTTGTAGGTAGGGCACGATCCTGCATAACGAGGATGGATTCTAGGGTTTATCCTTTTGTTCTTTAAATTTACAATGTGTTTCTATTATTTTAATAAAATTTTATATAAGTTTGTAACTTCATTTTATTTATATTAAAAATTTTAACATTTATAATATTGAAATTTAATAATCTTTTATTTTATTATTTTATTATTTTATTTTTTATAATTTTTGTAAATATTAACTTTTAATAAATTTAATTTAATATTTCAAAATATTTAGTTTTTAAGGATTTTAACATATTTATTTTAATTTTTAAATTATTAATTTATGAATATAAACAAAGTCAATGATTTTTTAGCGTATCAGTCGGCTAAAAATCGCAATGCGATCCTGACTAAACCAACATTTAAACCCAAAATCATCATGTTGCAGTTTGTTTCCAACCAAAACCCCCGCAAAACCCTAAACAAGTGTCAAAAATTTCAGATAAATGTAGACAGTCAATGTTTTTTTATTGGTGACCACAGGGTATCCCTGCGGCCCAACCCAGCACCCAAGGGGCGAGCTGAGGCAGGACTAATCCCTGGGGATGCACGTAATAGCCCGCAAACCACATGCATCGGGTAAGCCCGGGCCTCAAAATTGAACCCGGAACCAATGGGGAGCAAACCCATGGCCCAAGCCAACTCCACTACTCGTGCGAGCTAGACAGTCGACGTTTTTCATCCACAACCGCACGAGCTTTGTTTGGGAGTGTGTATACATTATATCGATATAAAATTGGGGAAAAAAAAGCATTTAAATCCAAGGAATTTGTTGGGCAAGCAAAGTTTTGACACTTCAAAGGTACTTTCCCATAATCCGATGGAAGCTTTTGCAGGTAGAGCACGATCCTGCGTGAAGATGGATTCCAGGGTTTATCCTTTTTTCTTTAAATTTACAATGTGTTTTTATTATTTTAATAAAATTTTATATAAGTTTGTAACTTCATTTTATTTATATTAAAAAATTTAACATTTAAAATATTGAAATTTAATAATCTTTTATTTTATTATTTTATTTTTTATAATTTTTTTAAATATTAACTTTTCATAAATTAAATTTAATATTATAAAATATTTAGTTTTTTAAGGATTTTAACATATTTATTATAATTTTTAAATTATTAATTTATAAATATAACAAATTCAAATATTTATTTATTTAAAAAATCTTTTAAAGTTTTAATAATAGAGTTAATAATTTTATTTTATTTACATTAATTTTTTTTAAAATTTTAACGTTTACAATATTAAAATTTAATATTTTAATATAATTTATAAACTATTAGTTTATGAAAAATAACATATTCATATATTAATTAAATTTAAGAAATATAATATTATTTTATTTTAATATTAACAAATTTAATTTTGTAAATTAAATTTAAAACTTACCAATATTTCTTATTTATTTTCAATTATTTATATTTTTCATAATTATAATTTACTATATATAAATTTATTAAAAATTTAATAATTTAACAAATTTAAATATTTAAAATTTAATCTAATAAATATAGTATTTTTATTTAATATTAACAAATTTAATTATTTAATTTTTAAAAAATTATTAATATTTAATTTTTCCCCATTTTTTTCCGATTTTTTCAAAAAATCTTATACTTTTGATTTGTCGATTTTTTCCCCAAACGATTTTTGCTACTAAAGATTAGAATCCATTTATATCAAAAGACAATGGGCAACTAGTAGCATGTACCATCCTCCATTCAGGCAACCATAAGTTGCCTGGCTTAGGCGAATGTCAGAGCTAATTTTGCGGTTTGACACTCAAATGGCCAACTTTTGTAGCATAATAATAAGTATCCATGCTACTACTACTTAAGACTTCAGAACTGAATTTGAGGTAATGCACTCAAATGACCATCTTTTGTGGCATAATTATAACTATCCCTGCAGGTTTTAACCGAGCTAACGTATGTATCTACTACTGCTTGTATAAGACTTGTACCTTAAGATTGCACAAAGTAGTGACTGAAATATAGCTCAAATTCTTGTATCATATTTTTAGTCCAATCCTGGCAATCCCTAATTGGTTATGGATCACAAAGAATGATAAGAAAAAATGAAATCATCAAATGTGATTGTGTCAAAAAATCATGAAATGTGCTGAGTTGAATCTCACTCCACCATTTTATCTAGGGAGAGTTTAATGGCCCAATAAGTTTTTTAGCTTAGTTCGGAACTTCCGCACAAGTTCAGTGTGAACATGCAAGTAGTTCAAATTATTTCTGATTTGTAATTCACTTTAGTGATTAAAGTGAAAGTCTTTTATTTAGTTAAATAGGTCTAATAAAGTGTAGATAATAACTAATGATTTAGACTTATCTTCCAAATCATCTCCTATGTGAGATAAGATTTCTATTTTGGAAGATTAGATATTTTAGCTGAATAGTACAAAGATAGATGCAAGATAGAAATTAAATAACTCAGAGCAGTTCAATATTTTCATGCAACAGAAGGACTAGTTGTAGAGGTTGCTTGTAAGCTTTCAAAGGAATGTAAAGTAGATTACAAGTGTTAAATATTCATGTCTTGTGTTCATCATTTCTGCTGTTTTAATTTCAATGTTAATTCAGGCTTATTGCAGCAGTAGGAAATTATACATCGTGATTGGAATTTTTAACAGTCATGTTATGGGAAACTTTTTCTGTGGTTGAAAAACAGAATCATGGAGAGGCATGGAAGGAGTGCAACTGTTCCCTGCAATCAATCTGCTGCTACTAGAACTTAAAAACTTAGAAGTTATGATGTCAGTGTTCATACGAGATGTGCACTCATGGCTTGTCATGTAACCACATATTGCCCAGTTGATTTGGGTAACGGTTTTTCAATACAATATTTCATTGTGGGTTTTCCAATTTTATCATTCAGTGAAGCTGATCCATGCTTTTCAGAATTGGAAATTTAGGGCAGTAATAAATTATTTTTGTAACCATATATCAACACATTTGATGATTCCAGTTATATATTTTAGAATCTGGATGGATGACTTCAGTTATTTTAACTTTGAATCTTTGTGTATGAAAGGAAGTGAAAACAGCTGCAAAAATTTAGTAAAGTTATGGATTGTCAATAGGACTACAATAATGTTATGGAGCATTTTTTGTCTGGTAGTTAACAATTTCATTATTAAAATTAGATATATGGCGGAATTGCATGCCTCATGGTGTACAGACTTAAATATTTCTTAGAAGGGCTGGCAACTGCCTTCATAAATAGGCCTACAATTTATACAGTTCCAATCTGTACAGACCCAAAAGAATGCTAAAATAACAGGATATTTCACTTCCAATCATTCCTATACTGAAGGCCCTAGATCTAGTTTGTTTCACAGTACAATGCACCACTAACACTCAAAAATGAAGGCTTAAGTGCTTACAGCTATAGAGTGGTATTTCTTCTAACTCAAATTATGTCTTAAATTTTATGCAGTTTATCCAGAAGACTTTGACATAAAACCATATCCTTCATCAGACATCTTCTCTTGGTTCTATCAGCAGTTCCTATCTTTCATTCACAGGATTGTTTCCTAAAGCCAGTATTACAAATTTATCCAGAATTACCTGTTTGGATAACCCTCCTCTGCCACACTCTTATTTAGTTATGTAATTCCTTTTAGCAAACCTGGTTAGCCATATAATTTTCAGTGGCATCATCCCACTATGATCACTTTTTAACATTAACATAAGTTCTATTTCTAACACCACAATAAATACTGCATTAGTTTCTTTATGATGTCTATGATCTTGGCAAACAAGCTCTGCTATTGTGGAAATTATATGTGATATAACATATATGTCATTGATTAATGAAGCATAACAGTAATGGCACTGCGACTTCATAGGTCTAACAATATAGAATAGATTCTAGAGGTACCAATAATATATGGAAATCCTAGTAGAATGACTGTTACTTTTACAAGACAAAAAGATATTGAACAGCAAACATATATAATAATCAATGATTCTAATTGTAGGAAATTCTGTCTTGTTGATCAGTAATTCAACACCCCCTAAAAACAGGTTAGATGAAGTCACAAGATCACTCCTACCTCTCCTGAAAAGCTACTGATTCATAAAAGAGATCAATGCACTCCAAGTCTATGTTACCAGGTCATTGCAGTGCAAAATAACCAGCGATCTGTGTAGTCCCCTTCTCAATTCAGCCTTTGGTGAGATATCAAAATGCTTAACCAAGTGCTCTAATTTAAGTGGTTAGTGGTTTCAAAATATAGAGATTCAATGCATCCACAAAAGTCAAATAGATTCAAATATTTAACCTGGATTTCACATAATTCATAATTGAATTTGAAAACCTTAGATCTGAGAACAGATGATTTCTCTTTTTTTCTCGAATTTTATTTACTTGTGCATTATTTTTTAATCCAAAATAAAGGCAAAAGAGAGAGGATTGGAGAAATAAAATAAAATGGACATGTTTTGTGATACAAGCAATTCCCTGTTCAGTTGTGAGAGTCAAATCAATATAAAATAACTTTGCTTCATTAGTATAACAACCAATCATGCTGTGAGATTTTGCCAAGATCAAAAGGCAATGGAAAGCACAAATAAGAGAGACAAAATAGATGATAGGAATAAACTGTATTCTATCAAGATGCAAAATATGATCAACTGGATCATTACAAGATATAGATTGATTGCCCGTACAAACAATGTAGATGAGCCTGCTTTTATAGGCAAGGCTAGGGATATGTGAGCACACAAACATGACATGTGGCTCAATAAGAAACAAGGGTAGGTAGGAAATAGGTGTGGGTAGGTAGGAGAATTAATATAATATTCCACATGAGGTGGAATGTAACAACAAGATAAGATCAACACCATAAAAGGTGGAAATTCTCCTACACATACTATCCCAATGTGGCCCAAACACCCAAGTGTCTCATACCCAAACTACTATTAAATGCATGTACCTAAGTAAACTTAAGTAAGGTGTAATAATATCCAAGATGAATAATTATTTACACCAACACATGCATACAAAACAGTGCAAAAGTCTTTAAGGATTTTGAAAAACATCAATTAACAAACATAACAAACAAATTTTTGAAATCAAAGAAACATTAACAAGACCAGAGACAACATAATATATCAAGCCCAATACCTTAAAAGATTTATGAGAACTAAAATAAAACTTAAGACAATTTTGCTTTCAATAAACACAATGTTTACAAAAATCAAACACAATGCTACAATCATTGAGCCCCTTGACAAGGCTTTTGTTTTTCAAGGTCCTTAGACCCTTCTCATCAATGTAATCCATCCTCTAGTGCTATAGCATAGTTTTCTCTACAATAAAATTAGTCTCCAAAGCACAATCACCATTAGGTACCCAAAAAACATGACCATTGAAAGTGGATGCAACACTCCTCTTTGTTGCTAGTCATAATGGTGAAGATAAAGAATCTCTAGATCTCTTCATTGCAAAAATAAAGTAACCATTGCACTAAACTATGCAAGCATCCAACTAAAACAAAGTGCCTATTTGAATGATCTTAGCAAGCACCATAGCACCTCTAACCATCTTGCACCCTCCACTCAAGAAAACAATATGTAGACCTGAATCATTCAATTTACTTATAGAAAATAGATTCCACGCCAAACTAGGGATATGCAATACACCACTGATCCCCTTCACTCATCTATTAGAAAATTGAATCAAGACTGTTCCACAACCAACAATCTTTGTATGAGAATCATCTCCAAGGTATGCCTGCTAACCATCAAATTCTTCGGATCTTGTAAAGCAACCCCTTATGAGGTTAGGTTAAAAGTTGCAAGTCAATCAACCAGACACCTTCTGATGCATCTATAAGCTGCAACAAAGGCATCACCATCATCATGAGAGGACTTCTTAGATCAAAATCTCTCTTTTTATTTTCCTTTACAGTCACTTTAGAAATGGCTAGTTTTGTTGCAATTCCAACATTTTGCCTTAAACTTACCAAGAGATTGGATCTCCCACTGTTTGCCACATACAGATCCGTTCCTTCCTTGCCTGAGTATGTCTAGGCAACGGCACCAAATGTTTGCCACATACGAGTAAACGATTAAATGTAGAAAGTAAATGCACAGAACATAAAGGAAATATATTAAATAACCAGTCTCTGTATTAATTCAACAGTCCATGTACATCAAGTGCTTATAACATTACATCTGATACAACTATTTTGATGCCACTTCGAAGGAAAGGTACGCAATATATAATATCCGAAGGGGTGTGACCAACCGTCGCGTCCAATTGCCCTTCGGGACGACTAACTAACTGGCCGCCGTAACTCATTATTACCAACGACAACATAAACATAATATGACAACATAACATAATGATTATTCTCGGCAACATCATCCCCCCCAAGAAAAGAAGTCAACTCCGGATGACTTAATACAAAATGGAGATGGAAGACAGGAACTGCTGACGCCAGTCGAGCCCAGAACTTATACACTTGTTGCGTCCTCGCCTGAAAACCCTTTTCTGCTACCATCCGATGCTCAAGTGCGGATTTCACCATTATTGCTTCCTTTGACATCACAGTCCTCTTGTGCCTAAACCAAACTTGTCTGCAAAACACGCTTTTCAGTCTCAACCTCCACCAACTGCTACTCAAATGATACTGTCTCCCTAGCCAATTTGTCCTCGATAGCCACCCGCACTGCCCTCTCGGTATCCAACTCTTGGGTACGCTGAGCTAAGTCTTACGCTACTCCTGCCTCCAACTTGGTGGTCAGCTCCTCCCGAGCCCTCTGTGCATCCACCAAGGCAATCTCTAGTCCAGCCGAGACATACTCCGAGTTCCTCAAAGCGTACCATTCATGCCTAGAGGTGGCCACAACCCTCTGTCACAAAGGCTACGAGACACCTCAAATCCTCCATCACACTCCCCAAAGGTTGATAACTGAACTAAATAACTCTCTAGTGTCGTATGACTTCCCATTCTTGCAATGCCTTCCCTCAAACTCTGTTTGTTCGCAACCTCCAAATCCGTCTCCCTCTACGGCTTATGGCTTCCCCACCAATGCTTAGCTGCAGGCTTCTTTCTCACAATACGGGACAACCCAACACTTACCGTGCCTTCTTTGATGCCCTTCGCCAAACTCAAAAAGTGTATTGTAGCTAAAAAATAAATTGGGGGTCTGGGGCAACGCCCCAGCGGGGTCGAGGGGCAGCGCCCCCGCGGGGTCTGGGGCAACACCCCAACGGGGTCGAGGGGCAGCGCCCCTCGCAGGGTCTGGGGGCAGCACCAAGACCAATTTACAACCTTCAGAACCACATGAAAGTCCATGGTGCGCATCATTTCTGTGATATTTTAAGATGTCAAAACCCTTCTTCTCCACTCTAATATTTTCAGCGTCCTGGCTCCACATGTCATCGAATGATTTTTCAATCTCGTCGTCGTCATTTTTTTTTGTTTTCTTTTTTTTCTTTTTGTAATCTCCCCAGCCATACAACCTCCGCGTACCGTCAACAACAACAGCACTGACACCTCCAATCGTATGGGCACCTGCCCATGCCGTCAACACCCCTCCACCGTACGGATCACCCCATACGGAATACACGACCAACCGTCTACCATACACACCGTACAGGCCTCCTTCTGCACGCCGAACGCTTAACTACCTCCTGGATGGCTGTGTATGGCTGCGTATGCCTTGCGTGTGTCTGCCCTGTGCTTGCATGGGAGCTGCGTTGTTGGGCGGAGTGCGTTTGTGCGGGGGCTGCGTGTTTGTGCGGGGCTGCATTTATGTTTGCGTTTTATGTCTCCGCGCCTTTATTCCTTGCGGCAGCGGTGGTTTCCACTGCACGGTGGTGTCCACTGCACGGTGGTCCACCATCGGTGGTTTCCACCGCCGGTGTTGCCACCACCGATGTTGCCACCGCACGGTGGTCCCACCGCCAATGTTGCCACCGCACGGTGGTCCACCGTTGGTGTTGCCACCGCACAGTGGCCCGCGTTTTTTTTTCTTTTTTTTTTGTCGTACGGATCGTACGGATTTTTGTTTTTTTGTTTTTTTATCTGAAATGATATTTTGTGCAAATGCTATAGTATTCTAAATCATTTTCTTAGTCTGAAATAATATACCATATAATACGCTGAGAATTTATATGCTGCAAACACTATAACACTTTTGGATATTAACATACTATTGACGTATTTAGAAATAGAAGTATTAATTTAAATCGAATCATTCTGCAATATCAATATTAATCACTGTATATTGGTATATTCATAAATAACAGTAATAAATTAAAGACGTATTGAATCATTCTAGGAACACGGTATATGACTGGAAAATAAGGGTAATAGAGTAAAATCTACAGTGAATGAAATCATCACAGATATTTGAACAATTGGTATTTGGCGGTAATTGATGAGTAAATATTCTGGAAATTAACTGATAAATAATCAGAATGATAATAAGACACAAACATTGATAATAATATATTTACTAATGACAGTATGAACCAAATCCATCCCTGAGAAGTAGGGAGAACTGTTGGAGGGCACCCTCCCTGATAAATGGGTAGGGAGAACTGCTATAAGGCACCCTACAAGATCATTGGGTAGGGAGAACTGCTATAGGGCACCCTACAAGATCATTAAGTGGGGAGAACTGCTCGAGGGCACCCTACCTGATAAATGGGTAGGGAGAACTGCTATAGGGCACCCTACAAGATCATTAAGTGGGGAGAACTGCTCGAGGGCACCCTATCTGATAAATGGGTAGGGAGAACTGCTATAGGGCACCCTACAAGATCATTGGGTAGGGAGAACTGCTATGGGGCACCCTACATGGTAGTACTGAGTATGGGAAACTGTTGATAAGACACCCTACATTATTATATTTTCCCATTATTCCTATAATCTATAATTTAGTCTTTGACACTGCTACATTAATTTTAGTTTATAGTTAATTCTGAATATACTTACTTATATTTTAATTACTTAAATAATTCATAGCATCTTCTAGCCTGGTTTTGCAGGTTTGGACTAGCAGAAATTAAGGTACGTACTTTCAACCCTACTAGGACCCATAACTAGGGCATTTCCAGTTATTTTCCCTAAGGGACATTACAGTAATATAACATAAAAATGACAAAATAACATAATGATGTCAATAAAATCTAAAGCTCATAAGGTTAACTAAATCTGATATAATATTGCTAATATAGTAATATATTAGCAATATATTACTACTGTCATGATAATAATAAAACGTGGACAATTCACACTCATGTAATTAAGGACTAAGTAAATAATTGACAATGTAATTCGAGTAATGCCATATCAAATGTAATTCTTAACCTATAGATTCTAGTGATCTGATTCTTCATCTTTCTATAGGACTTTCAAAGATAGGGAGTGTGTGGGGGAAAGGCAGAGTAAATCAGTCACACGGCGAAAATGTCCCAGGACAGGTAGGAAACCATGAGGGAGCCACATGTAGACTGTGTCATGCGCCCTTGGCACAGTAAATCTTCCATCTTGTAAGGATTAGCCGAATAAGGAAGAAGAGACTCATGCAATCTATGATATGTAAATCATACAACAATTGAAAATATTTTAACATTTCATTATTGGCATAAGTAAATGATTGATAGGTATGCATAATAATAGCTATGGTTGGATAATATGGAAGAAAGTCAGGATGAACTCCTATTCCTAAATCCTAAAATTATTGCTAATTTATGTTTTTAGGGTGAATTTAGGAAGGGGACACCTCATAAAAGCTGCACAAAATTAACATAAAAAGCTATTGAATACACTTATACTACGATGAGTAGAGAAGATCCCCTCTAAACATTTTGAATTCATACAAATTCAATACTAAAAGCACATTAAATCATTACTCTAAAATATGAAAAACGTGTCCTTACAGCTCATCAAAAAACTTATTATGAAGAGAACTCAATCATATCCAAAGGTGAGATCCTTGTTGCCACCATGATCCAATATGAGACGACTGTCACCAATATCATACTGATCTGGACATTGTGACTTTGTTGAAGTTGCATAAATCAAAATTGGCAAACTAACGAACTTTACCGTCAAGAATGCATTGAACTCAACACTGATTGTTGTTGTGATTGGGAGGTATCAAATAAAAATGGGACCTCATTTAGCTGACCATCAGCCCTACTGCCTTAAGTCCATTAAATGTCCTTCTTAGGTGCTTTTGTCAACCCAGCACTGAATTACTCCATCTAGGATTCATTGGAATTAGAAACTTCCTCACCAGTCATAGGTCCCTTTAAAACAGACTTGGCACATGCCCAATTCATCACTCTAACTTTAGGACAATTTTTTTGTGTTGCATCAAAGATAAAGATGACATAGGTATATTAAACAGATATGTAATTAACATTATAAAATAAACTTTTCATTAACTTTTCAATGTGCTACCTCATTGGAGATTTTTGAGTTAGAACATTGAGTGCATGTGTTATATTTCTCACTGTTGATATTTATTAATATTACATATAGATAAAAATATTAGCTCATAATATTGCATGTGCATCCATCACACAACCCACACCAAAACTCTAGGTTGATGTGGGTTGTAATGTTAAGAAACAAGGTGAAACTATTGCAAGAAAACTCATACAAGTGCATGCAAATCTGAAATTTGTTTCTTTAAACAGGGATTACCATAAGATTATTAAAGTGATTTCATAAATCAGCAAACCATGCCAACACAAAATTATGTAGAGAAACCCTTTCAAGAAAAAACTTCACCCGAGAAAGAGAACTAGAATTTGTTAATAGCATCCTGCTGGTATGAAGGTACCTCCTCCGCCACTAGAGGCGTACCATCCCCCTACTCCTGCTCCTGGATGGCAGAGACGACCTCTCTTGGCTCGTGCCCAACTGCTGGTACATGTGTCTCGCCAGAGGAATCGTCCAAGTCGACTACCTCTGCTCTAGTCTCCCGACAAGGTGAGAATACAGCGGCTCCCACAGGTTGTACCAATGTCATCTGAAATCGCTGTGTCACCCAGCTCTCCATAGCTACGACCGACAGGTTTGTACGCATCTCTACGACCGAGGGATGGGTCACTGTCATGGGCTCCTCCAACAAAGAGGCAGAAATAGTCACCACTGCCTCAGTCCCCACAATGTCCAACCGCACCTGAGGCTCCGTATCCACCACCTCCCTAAGCCCCTGCTCCTCATCGACCACTATCCGATGCGGCGACTCCTCCGTCCGTGACTCTGCCATGTCTTCGGTAAGTACCTCCGTGGTTGGGCCCGGTCCCAGTGATGTTGCCTATTGCTGGATGGGGCCAAGTGTAACTGGCGTGCGGCTTTGCCCAAATGTCGGAATAAAGGTGCCGCCCACTCCAGATGACATCACAGGTGTGCCCATCAGTAGCAGGGGTGGGGCAAAAAGGACCCTCTCCTCCGTCGCCCTGCTGCTATCAACCTCCCCATCTTCCGCTTTTGAATCCTCTGTACTACTGGAATCCCTTCCGCTATCAGGTTCCCCTGAGGCCTTATCTACCGCCCGTTTCCGCTTCGCGGAAGAGTGCCCAATGTCCAAGTGTCTCCAATACATGATAAGAGGCTCACCCGCTGCCAACGGTCCCTGCGGCCGTACCTCCAACTCTGCCTCCGGCACTGCTTCCCGCGTGGCCTCCAAGAACAACCCTATAGCATAGTGGGGCATATAGAACGTGCGATGCTGCATCGTCAAGAACTCATACATGCGCTCTGCTAGTAGCGTAGCCCAATCATACACAATGCCATTCATCAACCCGTTCATGAGCATAATCTGAGGGAGGGCGATGTCCAACGCCCTACCCGATCCCATCAACCTGCTCTTAATGACATCCATAATACACCGCCAGTGGCCCTCTGCAACAAAGGTCTTACGGATCCCTTTTCCCTTCGTGGCATTAGCCACGCTATCCAGCTCTGCTGTCGTCAAGTTCCTGGATATTAATTTAATCCAACACTCCTCCCGCTTCATCTTTTTAGCCTTCAACTCTATTTTCCTGCCCTGTCTGCCTGGAATGCCAACTACTCTTGTGAAGTCCACTGCTTTGAAGGATATGGTGACATCACTCCCGAGGTACCCAAAAGTACTCGTGCGTGTGTCTGTCGAAGGTGTCCACCATGAACCGTAGGGCACCCTCATACTCGCGGATAGGAAACACGGGCATCCAAATAGCCCACTCCACTTCTGCCTTACGGAGGTTTTGCTTCACCAGATCATTGTCGGGAGTGTCCTGCCACCAGTTTCGGCATTCCAACCCATTCAGGCCTTCAAAGGTGATATTCTAAGGTGTTAATGTATTTTTCCCACTTATGGCAGCTTGTGGTGCTTTCTGCTTTTGCTTCTGTCGGGCGCTAGCATCCATGGTGCTGCCCGCAACACGTACGCCTGACGATAAGACCCTGGTATTGCTATCCATTTGGCTGCTACTGGAGGAAGCCTGCAACTGTTTTTTCCAACTTCGTTTCCCCGCTGACTCCATTAATTTCTTGGTTACAATCGTGTCGTTGCGGAACTACTTTAACTATCTTTTCCTGTGTGGCTGTGTATGCCTCTTTCTCTCTCTCCGGAATGCTGTAGTACGGTGTAACCGTACGGTACTGCGGTGTTGTTGTCGTGTCGTTGCAGAACCACTTTAACTACCTCCTCCTGTGTGGCTGTGTATGCCTCTTTCTCCCTCTCTGAAATGTTGTAGTACAGTGTAACCGTATGGTACTGCAGTGTTGTTGCCATGCCTTTACTATTCTACTTCCTTCCGCGGTTCCCTGCTATGTTGGGTCCGGCTGCATTTTGCTTTCACAATGGAGCGGACTTGTGCGGGTTGTGTGTTGTTTTTCGTTTGTGTTTGGGGGGCTTTTATGTGCAGGTGTCCACCGCACGGTGGCCCCACCGCCTGTGGTCCCACTGTTCGGTGGTTCCACCGTCGATGGCCCACCGCACGGTGGTCCATCGTACGTTGGTCCACCAGCGGTGGGGCCACCGTGCGATGGACACCCGCACATAAAAGCCCCACAAACACAAACGAAAAACAACACGCAACCCGCACAAGTCCACTCCACCGTGAAAGCAAAAAGCAGCCGGACCCAACATAGCAGGGAACCGCGGAAGGAAGTAGAATAGTAACGACACGGCAACAACACCGCAATACCGTACGGTTACACCGTACTACAGCATTCCGGAGAGGGAGAAAGAGGCATACACAGCCACGCAGGATGAGGTAGTTAAAGTGGTTCAGCAACAGCACGGCAACAACACCGCAGTACCGTACTACAGCATTACGGAGAGGGAGAAAGAGGCATACACAACCACGCAGGAGGAGGTAGTTAAAGTGGTTCCACAACGGCACAGCTGTAACCAAGAAATCAAGGCATGGAGTCTGCTGGGAAACGGAGTTGGAAAAAACAGTTGCAGGCTTCCTCCAGTAGCAGCCAGAGGGATAGCAATACCAGGGTCTTATTGTCAGGCGTACGTGTTGCAGGCAGCACCATGGATGCCAACGCCCGACAGAAGCAAAAGCAGAAAACACCACAAGCTACCATAAGTGGGAAAAATACATTAACACCTCAGAATATCACCTTTGAAGGCCTGAATGGGTCGGAATGCCAGAGATGGTGGCAGGACACTCCCGACGATGATTTGGTGAAGCAGAACCTTCCTAAGGCAGAAGTGGAGTGGGCTATTCGAATGCCCGTGTTTCCTATCCGCGAGTATGAGGGTGCCCTACAGTTCATGGTGGACAGCTTCGACAGACACACACGCACGAGTACTTTTGAGTACCTCGGGAGGGATGTCACCATATCCTTCAAAGCGGTGGACTTTACGAGAGTATTCGGCATTCCAGGCAGACAGGGCAGGAAAATAGAGTTGAAGGCTAAGAAGATGAAGCGAGAGGAGTGTTGGATTAAATTAATATCCAGGAACTTGACGGCAGCAGAGCTGGACAGCGTGGCTAATGCCACGAAGGGTCGAGGAATCCGTAAGACCTTCGTTGTAGAGGGCCACTGGCGGTGCATTATGGATGTCATTAAGAGCAGGTTGACAGGATCCGGTAGGGCGTCGGACATCGCCCTCCCTCAGATTATGCTCATGAACGAGTTGATGAATGGCATTGTGTATGATTGGGCCGCGTTACTAGCAAAGCGCATGTATGAGTTCTTGACAATGCAGCATCGCACGTTCTATATGCCCCACTATGCTATAAGCAGTGCCGGAGGCAAAGTTGGAGGTACGGCCACAGGGACCGTTGGCAATGAGTGAGCCTCCTATCATGTATTGGAGACACTTGGACATTGGGCACTCTTCCGCGAAGCGGAAATGGGCAGTAGATATGACCTCAGGGGAACTTGATAGCAGGAGTGATAGCGGTAGTACAGAGGATTCAGAAGCGGAAGATGGGGAGGATGATAGCAGCAAGGCAACGAAGGAGAGGGTCCTTTTTGCCCCACCCCTGCTACCGATGGGCACACCTATGATGTCATCTGGAGTGGGCGGCACCTTTATTTCGGCATTTGGGCAGAGTCGCATGCCAGTTGCACTTGGCCCCATCCAGCAACAGGTAGCATCACCGGGACCGGCCCCAATCATGGAGGCACTCACTGAAGACATGGCAGAGTCCCGGACGGAGGAGTCGCCACATCGGGTAGTGGTCGATGAGGAGCAAGGGCTGAGGGAGGTGGAGGATACGGAGCCTCAGGTGCGGTTGGACGTTGTGGGGACTGGTGACTATTTTTGCCTCTTTGTTGGAGGAGCCCATGAAAGCGACCCATCCCCCGGTCGTAGAGATGCGTACTGACCCATCGGTCATGGCTATGGAGAGCTAGCTGATGCAGCGATTTCAGATGACATTGGTACAACCTGTGGGAGCTGTTATATTCTCACCTTGCTGGGAGACTATAGCAGAGGTAGTCGACTTGGACGATTCCTCTGGCGAGACACATGTACCAACAGTTGGGCGCGAGGCAGGAGAGGTCGTCGCTGCCATCCAGGAGCAGGAGCAGGGGGATGGTACACCTCTAGTGGCGAAGGAGGTACCTTCATACCAGCAGGATGCGGTTGTGTCAGTTCCGCCAGAGACTTCACAGCCTTCGGAGCAGGAGGGGGAGGACATTGAGGCCTATTTAGCTGACATAGTGACGAGGGGTAGGCGGGTGGTGGCCACTGCGCAGACACGAGCATTGCAGCAGGTTGTGGTGGAGTTTGAGAGGGCCCTACAGTTTATGCAGGTGGGCTGCCCCGCAGCCTTTGCTACATGCTTTGAGTCTCAGGGATGGCCGACTACTGAGACGGAGGAGATGCTCCAGGCTTGGATTGTGCGTTAGCCCATTATGGAGACGCATTGTTTCGTGCTTTCCCTGCTTTGTGCTTAATATCTCCACCACGATCTCATTATCATCTTGAAGGAGTCAAAACTCCTCCTCGAAAGCTTTTTGTAGGTCATCCCATGTTCCCACCTTTGTTTTATCCACATCAGAGTACCAATCAATGGCTACTCCTCTCAGGGTGGCAGGGAACTGCACCACCCAATCCGCTTTGTCAACTACCCCATTGGCTGACCATATTGTCTCACATGTACGGCAGTGCCGTACGGGGTCATCGTTGCCATCTCCGTTCAATTTGGGCAACTTCTGTTTGCCCGCCATCGTGCTTCTTACCTTCAGCGCACCTTGCCCTCCGGAACCTCCAAGGTTCGTACCTCCCGAGATTGGCCCTCCAAGTCCACTATCGCCGCCTTGCCCTCTGGAACCTCCAAGGTTCGTACCTCCCGAGACCGGCCCTCCAGGTCCACTACCGCCAGGTACTTCAAAAACTGGTCCACTAGGTCCCACCAGACTGCCTTGACTACCAGGGTAGGCTAAGCCCGACCCGAACAGATTGCTTATGCTACCGTGCCCCTGTGTCCTCCCGACACCTTCGATCTCCTACTTCTCTGGTCTCGGTTTCGATCTCCTTCTCCTTCCTGGTCTCGTCCTCTAAAATGGACAAGTTCTTTAGTAGGTCTCTAGTAGCGTCGATCAAGTTTAGACTTCCCCTTGTTTGTTCCACCAACTCTTCGTGACTTCTTACCCTACGGTGGTATTCTGGCAAACTGTAGAGTTCTCCTTCGGCACCCTCCATGACTACTAGGTTCCCTTCGGGTGACCCTACGACAATGTAGAGAGTGTAATTCTCTCCGTCTATCTCTGCCTCTGCAACCTCTGTGACACCTCCTGGGTTCCCTTCGAGCAACCCCTCGGTCGGTCGTCCCTCGACAAGCTGCCTTAGCCTACGCCTTCGTTCTATTCGTTGTCTGAGATTCAACGCTCTTTGTGCCACTTCCCATTCGTCACTTTGTATCTTTTTATTTTTATTCTTATTTAGTATATTTGGCATAAATCACTTCTTACATAGTAAGCACACACCATGTACACAAAAAAACTTTTTATTATTTTCCCTTTCGGCCACAATTTATATCAACATTGTGTCGGGATTATTACAGGGTTCAATTTCCCCTTCGCCTCTTGCCATCACGCTCTGCGTCCCAACGACGATGTTTCGTTTGCGCGTCATCGGCTGCTGGGTTAATCTCACCGACGGGTAGGCCCATCGTGTCCGTACGCCATCCGTTCCTTCCTTACCCGAGTATGTCTAGGCAACGGCACCAAATGTTTGCCACATACGAGTAAACGATTAAATGCAGAAAGTAAATGCACAGAACATAATGGAAATATATTAAATAACCAGTCTCTGTATTAATTCAACAGTCCATGTACATCAAGTGCTTATAACATTACATCTGATACAACTATTCTAATGCCACTTCGAAGGAAAGGTACGCAATATATAATACCCGAAGGGGTGTGACCAACTGTCGCGTCCAATTGCCCTTCGGGACGACTAACTGACTGACCGCCATAACTCATTATTACCGACGACAACATAAACATAATATGACAACATAACATAATGATTATTCCCTGCAACACCCACAAGATTTAGATCTAAACTTGTCTTGCTAATGGTCCTTTTCTTGCCTTTTTCTTTATACCACCACAGACAACTAGAGCTTCCTTGGCATATTTAGAGGTCTTTTTTTGCATCTCTTCAAAAAGTGATGAAGCCAACACCGCATCCATTTTCAACTTGGTGTATTGCTCCCAATAGCCATAACAAAACCGTCCCATAAATCTAACAAAGTACAGAACAAAGTCATGCAACAATCCTCCATTTTTACTCCAACAGAGTTCAACTATGTAACAACCATGTTATATGCATTCAAGTGTTTAGCCACAAAGCCAAAACAAGTTTACTCCATTCTCAAAACAAGTTTGTTAACCAAAGATTTAACTTGATATAAATCACTGAATTTCTTCCAAAGAAGTGTTGTGGTGATCTCTTCATGCACATCAAAAAATGCTAAATCAACCAAACAGAGTCTAATGAGACCCTTAAGTGTTTTGTGCATTATGTCCTAATCTTCTTATAACATAGCAATAATTTTGGATTTAAATAATACAGCACATAGATCTCTATACGCAACATATCCTCCATCTTGAGCTTCCAAAGCTCAAGCTTGTGCCTAAGTACTCCATTTCTATGTTGGATGTTCTTGTCATCTCTTCCTACTAAGATCATAACCCTTTGCACCAACTCCAACTCAAACAAATATTAATACAAAAAAACCTCTACCCAACACTTGGAATTCAAGGTGATCAAGCTCTAATACCAAATGAAAGGAAGCAAGGTACATGGAAACGCTTCTTAAACTAATCTTAGAGGAGAGTATTGTGCATATTTTAGATCTTTACAGTTAAAAAAAGAGAAACACATTAAAACACAAACAAAATTATGCCACAGCACTAGTGTATGTGGGGAAAATTATTTTGGAAGAAAAATTCCACACTCCAAAACAAAAATCAATTGTATTATCAACAACAAAAGTCACAATACAATTTCAAGGATGTGTTTCCAAGAGTATCACCAACAAACAAATATGGAGTAATTTTAGCAACATAACAATGCTTGCAAACCAATTATTAAAGCCTCCATCTCAAACACCCAATAAATAAGAGAATTAATACATGAAACCATCAAATGGTAACATCATGAGATAAAACCACCCAAAATGTGACACCCAACTATTTAGTTAGAAAACCAACACACAAATACCAAAAACTCATCAACTTAGCATTATATTTTGGCTTCAATATCTCCATTCAAAAATGTCTTATAATGTGTCGTAACACACATCATAAGTTGGTTAACAAATGTTACTCCCTCTTACAACTCTTTATGTCCTAAATGTTTTTAAATTTCTGATACAAAAGTCCCAACTTTTTAAGCCCATGACATTTGATACGAGAGGCTACTAGGGCCCTTCTTTTTAAATTGTAGTGCTTGACAAGATCTATGAAGAGACATCCCTAGAAGCAATGCCAAACAGGCCCAAATTTTTCTTTTTACCATAAACCAACTCTATAGCCTAGAAACCAATTTTTTATGTTTTATAGTCCATAAAATTGCATTTGTACATTCTTAACATAGAAGCAAGGTTGAGACACCTTTCTTGACACTCAACACTCACAAATTTGAACTCTCATCAATAGTACATCTACCTTCAGTTAGAATTGAAAGAAGAATTGAGTCGCTCTAGCTCAAAACTGAAATATGCTCTCTTTCAATGATGTACTCTAGGTCTCTTTTATACAAGAAGAGGAATATAGGGTTTACAATGATAAATTTCCATTTCAATGTAGCACCTAGGCAAGATAAGAGAACCCTAAACTAATTTTAAAAAATTAAAGTACAAAAACACCTTGTTCTAAAATAAGAACAATAGTTAACTGACAGAATAAGAAGACAATCTAAAAATAAGAAAAGAAAACAGCATGTTAAAAAATATATAAGAGAACTGCACCCAACTTAAAATGAAAAAAGCTAAACAACTAAATGTTCCGCTATATTTGCTGAGTTTGCTCTACTAAAGGAGAACAACTGCCAAGCAACACATAGAAAAATTCAATAGAAATCTCTTATGTATGCAATGGTAGTATTTGGAAAGATGATATTGAGCACATGTGTAAAATGGTAGTTTCCAGGCATCGCACACATCAGATAGAAACACTTATATGATGTAATAGGTGAACGAAACTAAAGCCTAAAGTGTATAGACCATTAATTACCTTGTGACATTTAAGCTTATTTAATTTTGTGTCTTATAATGCCACCAACCTCATTGAGGAGCTTTGCCAATCTCTTTTTATTTAATGAAAAACATTTATGTTTATGTAACAGCAAAATTATGTGCAAGAGAACCTTAGGGGCTATTGCAAACATTCCCGATTCTTTTTGTCCAGTTGTCATCCACTTCACATCACCACCTGCAGGGTACAAGCAGGACTATGACCTTTTTCAAAGCATCAGCTTGACTTGGGAGTTCCTACTTTATGGCCAAAAACAAATAAATTCTTCTTCAATCAATATAAATCACACACTCATGAAAGCACCTTTTGGACAAGATTAGTGTTCTTGTCTTTTTGAATAGCAGCAACCAAACCTTTTATATCCATACCTGCATTAATCATCACAATGAAATCTCAAACACATGTCTATAAATAACAAATTCACCAGGTAACCAATGGTGCAGAAAATAAGGAAATACAATAAGTTAATTCATTTCCACCAGTAACCTCTGATGACAATCATTAAGTCATCAATCGTTATAATTTATCAGCAAGCAATGAAAGCCATTAAATCCTAGATCTTACCTGCAGAAAAAGCCCGCGGTGAACTGCTCTCTACAAGGACACACTTCACTTTTGGATCCACTGCCCATTCATCCAAGTACTTCTTGTACAGAAGGTCCATCTCTGTTATGAAATTAAAAAGTCAGTTTTTCAGTGCATTTGACTGATGGACAAATTCTGTACCAAGTATGTAGCCTAAATTACAAACAGATGAAATAATAAAGCATATCGCACAATATAAAAAACGCAATCAGTATAGATTCTAGAATAAATACATTTCACAATGTCAAGTTACTCAACATAAGATAGCACCCCCATAACTGAACTCATAAAAGCAAAAGGCTACTGTTAGAAATTACCATATAAGCATACCCAATCCCAAAAGAAATTACCATACCAGCATACCCAAACCCAAACCAATAACTTAGCATATAGATCAGGCAGACTCCAAGCCACTAAGGTTGAAGCTAGACAATCCCTTAAAGACCACATACAAACCAAGTAGGATTTAGGTGAAACCTAGAAAAGCTCTAATAAATCATTGTTGTAAGTGTGGACCCCAAGCGCAAAATTCCAAAGCAAGGATCAGGCAAGCTCAGGGAGTGATTAACAAGCAAACTTGAGTGAATTCCGTGGCAAAACCAGTCAAACTCAAATGAAATACCATTCCATGTAGATATTTCCAATATTCCAAGGTAGGGACCAAGCAGACTCAAGAGCACTTGTAATGGATATAGGAAAAGTTTACCAGTCACAGCCAAAATAACTTAAACAATGCCAAAATGACTTAGACAACATTCTCGGTGAGATATTCAAGGCGGACTCTACACATGTTCAAATAGACTCAAACAAGACTGAACCCTGCCTTGCAAGTACATGCATGGGTATAAGCTCATCCTAGCTAGCTATTAGTCACAAGTAAAATTAACTGTTAGGAATTAGGTGTTGTACACCTTGAATAATGTTTATAATGTTTAATATATTATTGTGTATGGTGCACCTAGAGAGACCTAGAGATGTGAACATCACTAGGGGTTTACATTCTTGGAGCTACTTTATGTGTTATATGTAACATTGGTAAATATTTAATTTGGGGTCTCACATGGGAGAAGTATTTGATATAATATTGGGGAAAGATAATTAATAAAGTGAAAACTTAGTACCCAATATTAAATGATGGATTAATATAGTTTTGTAATCTCATGATTTTAGTCACATGGTTTTATGTAATACCATTTGGTGGTTTTGTGAGAACTTGTTTCTATAAAAGCAACCACAAGTGTAGTTATCTAAGGTTGGCTAGTTGAGATACTGACTCTACTTCTGAGGAGTGCATATGTGAAGCATGGCATGCAATGTGTGGTCACATACTTGAAAACATAAAAGATGCATTGGAGAGGCTTGATGTTTAAGAAGTGTTCATGGAGAACTCTAAAGATGTATTGTAATGTTTTATTGTTGAATAATACATGAGTCATGGATGCTTTTGAAGGCTGGATTTTTCCCTTGAGGGTTTTCCCAAAGTATATCTTCTGTCATCTTTAATGGTACGTTATCTATTCCTTTGCATATGATTTTTGAGTATTTGTTTGCATAAATTTCTCTTTCTAGGTTATGTGAAAATTGTCATTATATGGCTGCAAATTTCCTGTCATTTGGTAGCAAAGCTATGGTTGTGGTTGTATGCAAATTTCCTGTCATTTGGTAGCAAAGCTATGGTTGTGGTTGTATAACCCTTGATTAAGTAAATCTGTTGTAAAGTTGAATCTAGGGGTTGCATGGAAACACACAGCAAGATATGAGGTTTTTGTGTAGGTTGTTCTTTGCAGATTTGTATTTTGGGGTTGAAGATTTGTGGTCATTTTTTGCAAATCTGGGCTTATGAATCTTTGTTGAAAAATGGGTTTCTTTTGGATGTTCAACATGAGGGTTTTTGGTGAGGAGACTTTACAAATGACCCCCTAGACCAAAACAAACCTCACCATTGAACCAACAAGCCCAAGAGAAAATGAAGATTGACATAAAATTTGCCCTATTTGGACAAAGTTAAAAAATTGCAAAAAAAATTTGCCCCCCTACGTAACTGTATAGCAACATGGCCTATAGAGAAAGCGTCGTTAGCAGAAAAATTATAAAAATTCCCTGCACATTTTTAAATGGTTTTATTTCTAAATCATTTGAAAAATAAAAAATTATATATTAAAAAAGCATGTGATATGTGGGGGACCCGTAGACCTGTAGAATTTTGAACTTGACCTATCCTCTTTGAACCAGCTAATAGCAAACAATAACAGCAAAAAGAATAAATTGCAAAAAGAAATCACAATTCAGAATAAAAAACATATTACCCTATTTTTTTGGAATTGCACACACCAATTTCTTTATTGAAGCTTAATTAAAAAATTACATAGAGGCTGTATATATAAAGAATTTGCAGCCTAGAAGAATTAATAATAACTGCAGTTCTAAATATATTCCTAGCATTGCATGGAAAGCTACTAAGGCTCTCAAACTAAAAAAACAAACTACTTCCTAAATTAAGAATACAATAAGTGCATGCACAGCATGCTTTATTTACTAAAAACAAATTCATGCAAAAACAAAACTAAAAATAGTCCTAAGGATTAATGCATGTTGGAGTACATGCTTTATTTGCATGAATAAACAAAAAACTATTAACTAAATTAATCTAGCTGCATGCTAGAGCAGCATCAGTTATCAACAAGACCTCCCCACACGAGTTGTAATACCTTGACCACAACGGTACCTATGGTGTCCATAGGTTCTGTTGTTGGCCCGTCCCATCGACTCGCCAACCGATGAGAATAAACTGCCAGTCAAACAAATTAAATCCACACTTAAAAAAAATTAAAACCGCCAAAAATTATATATTTTTAAAACTTTTGTTTTATTAAAAATTAATTGGTTTGGAACAACAAATCGGATCCACCCCTTAAGCCAGCGTCAGAGAGCTCTCTTTGAGCACTACGTGGTGGTATGGATTTGGTTCCATGATTTTGTTGTTTAAATCGTTTTTTGGGGCCTAGATGCCAGATGTTATCAGTTTCACAATTTTTGACATACCAAACAAGTATTGGAGAGCATGAGCATTATACTTTGGTGTTGTTAGTTTCTTAGCTTGATGAACAAAGAGGGTTGAGTACTTGTTTGATCACTTGTCGGTGCCTAAGATTCAAGGTGTGATTATGTGAGCATCCAAACAAGTCAAGAGGCAAAACCTTGAGGAAGTATATGTTTTTATGTGCTATTTATGATGGTACAGCTGATTACAAAAATTGGTGTTTCCTAGTACAACTTTGTAAGTGTTTTTTAGAGTTGGCTTTTGATGGTGATAGGTACATAGGTTGTCTTCAATTTAATGGCATGGTTGGCCATGATCTAAGACTTGAGTCTTGTGTGGGTGATAGATAACTGCAAGTAAAACATTGGTGTTGATTATGGTGCCATGGTTATGCAAGTACACTTTTGCATTGGCATGAGATAATCAGGTTTGTGGTGGTTTGGTGGTAATTTGGTTTGATGGAAGGTCGTTCTTATCTCCTTGATGATTGTTTGGTTCCTTGACTATTGTACTATTGTACTTGGATGTGGACATGTTTGGCAAATTAGATCTAAGGTTGATTTTGTGTTTGAGTCGTGGTCTACAAAATTATTCTCTTTACTAATGTGATGATGAGTTTGTATGTTTCAATGTTTGGATATACAAGTAATGCAGTTTTGTGGGTTGATCACCTATTCAGTTGCAATGGGATGACTCGATTGTGGATTGTCTATATCCACCAAGTTGATTTAGCTTTGATGTAGACATTGTTGGTTGGCCTTGTCTATGGTCATTTGTACATTGGTATGCTTTCTTTGAGAAGAGAGAATGCATGATTAGAATACTTGGATAGTCAATTGTTGGGACTTGTAAAATGTGGTTTATCACGATGTCATGATAGCTTGATTACATTTTATTGGTTACACATTTTAGTGGGAGCTTTTGACAATGATGGATTGGCGGTGTAGGATTGTTTCCTGATGGTTTAATGGCAGTTGTATCTCCTTGGCTTGAAGATATTGGTTTCACTTGTGGTATTGACATCTCAATTGTGTGTGTGTGGACCTAGATGATATTCATTTAGGAGATGGTTATCACAATGCCATGTGTAACTCAATATCATAGTTCAATAGGAGTTGTTGGGAGTGATGTGAATTCATCATTTGATGGGGGATGATCTTCTTTAGTGCTTGCAAATGTTTTGGAGGAGCTCTTAGATCCTACTGCTGCAAAAGAGTCTTTCACATTTGCAGGTTTACTATTTGGAGATGATTATCTTCATGTGATCGGAGATGTTGACATCTTGGTATGACACGGAGGACTTTTAGTCTTTGGTTGAGGTGTCATGACTTGTTGACGTTGATTTGTTATTATGTAATGGCATACTCTTGATTACTAGTTTAGAGTTTTGGCAAATGTTTTGGAGGACTTCTTAGATCCTACTGCTGCAAAAGAGTCTTTCACATTTGCAGGCTCACTATTTGAAGAAGGTTTTCTTCATGTGATCAAAGAAGTTGACATCTTGGTATGCCACAAAGGACTTTCAGTCTTTGGTTGAGGTGTCATGACTTGTTGACTTTGACTTGATATTATATCACTAGTATGCTATTATATCGTGGTCTACTCTTGATTACGAGTTAAGAATTTTGGCATGATATAGGTGCTTGATATGTTAATTAGATCATATGTTCTTTTCAAGAGATGTGAGATGTTGCCATGTTTGTGTTCCTGATCCTCAAGATTGGAGCTTTGAAATTGCCTTGTTGGTTCTCTTTGTATTGAATACTTTATCATTTGCTTGATTACTTCATGATGATGCTATGTTGCATTTGGAGTTTGGCATGGATTGATCAGTTACAAGTGCTCAAGATACCTAGAGACATAGGTGAGGCTTGGAGTTATAGTGTTTAGAGACGTGTTGAGATGGATAGTCTTGAAGAGATATCAGTACGAAGTCCGAGGAGCCTACATATTGGTTGGACGTGAGTTCAACATGGACCTATAAGGAGATTGTCCTTAGATGAGTCATGATGACTTGGATATCTTGGAGGAGCATTCTTATTCCCACACTTGGTCTACTCAGCAATTTATCAATTGAAAGGTATTGCCCATTATTTCTTTCAAGTGCATTATGTTTTATGCTTCACCTTTCATAGATGTGGATCTTGAGCTATGGATTGGATGGCTAGTACTAGAGGATTTTGAGGGGTGGATAGCATGGTTATCTCCTTGTGCACATGAGTTGATATTATAATGTCATGATAAGGATCTTAGGAGATGATTTTTTGGGCTGACTTCCTTATTCAGAAATATTTACTTTGAGTTTATTCTTCTTCGTTAAGAGGCTTACATCCATGATTGGCTTTATTACACGATACATATGATATGTTTGATCTATGAGATTGAATGGGTTGGATGTTGTTATGGCTTTTCTTTTAAGCTGTTGTGAAGGAGATCATACTTTGTTAATGCATTAGTAGCTTCTGCAAGATAAGACTTCTCTAACCCGTTAATCTCCTTTATTCTGTTATGGTTTATTCATCTATGCTATTAGATTATCTGATTATGCTTTCCGAACTGAATATGTTTATCAAATTGTAACATTGATCATGATTATGATATTGGCATTGGATAAAGATGGATTAGATCGACAACTTGCTTAACATAGTTAAGCGTCAATCTAAATGCTATCGGGCTAATAACCCGATAACATATTAATGTCGATTCATTTATGAATCGGCATTAATATGCTATCGGGGTATTAACCCGATAGCATATGTAATGCTATTTGTTTTCGGGTTTAGTTCATACCTATAAACATTTATAATCGGGCCATTAACAAAGCATCATAAAAAACACCGTTTCAACCGAGTGTTTAAGTATTAAATACCGAGTGTTTAAGTATTAAATGTTAGTTACCAAACATAACCGAAATTGGGATGTGCAATATGGAAAGACACCGATCAATAGGTGCCTTCATCGGTCATGTCTAAAAGACATGACCGGTCAAGACATCTATTGACCGGTCTTCTAAAACATATAAAGCCCGACATGAATCATTTGGAGAAGACATATAAAAATATTAATGATCTCTCTCCTTCAGCCTGCAACAAAACAATCAGATTATTAGACAATATAATCACATAAAATTCTCACATATATAATTTGTAAAGTTTTATTGCAATTGAATAAAACTTTACATGGTATCAGAGCGAGGCTAATCGAATCTGAGGCTATTCAATTTCTAAATAATTCAAGAACAAAATTATATATTACATCACATTTCCAAAATGGCCAGCACTATTAGATTCGAAGATAGATTCGGAGGTAGCAATGATTTCTCAGCTTGGAAGTTTAGAATCAAAATGATTTTGAGAGAAAACAAAGTTGATTCATATGTTCAAACTGAAAGTGCAACACTCGAGAATGAACCCGACAAAACAGCATGGATTGAGGGAAATGAAAAGGCTATTAAAATAATAGTTGATGGGGTAAGAAACAACATAATGCCCATCATAAAGAAACAAGAGACGGCTTACAAAATGTTCAAAGCACTTGAAAGGACATTTGAGATATCAAATGCAAGTCATACTCTGGCATTGAAATGAGAGATAAATCATATCACGATGAACAAAAGGGAGACAATCAACTCCTACTTCATGCGAATATCAACCCTAAGAGATGAACTTGCAACCCTTGATTATGAGATCCAGAGTAAAGAATTAACACTCATTGCTCTAGATGGGTTGCCCAGTGGATGGAATACATTTGTCCAAGGCATTAGTGCAAGGTCCAAATATCCTAAGTTTGAAAGGTTAAGAGATGATTGTCTCCAAGAAGAGTCGAGATTGAACAAAATTGGAATAAAACAAAAGAACATAGACGAAGACCTTCAAGTCCTAAATACTAAAGCAAATAAGAAAAGTAAGAAGAAGCAATTTAGGAAAAGAAAAAGTCATCAAGGCAAGAACACTCCAAAGAAAGACCATATTCACTGTTATAGGTGTGACAAATTCGGACACTATGTTGCGAAATGTCCGGAGAGAGCCAAGCAAGCCACATTTGTCAAAGTAGGAAAATCCAAAAGGGAAGATGACTTCGAGAACTATGTCCTCTACTCAGCACTCACAAGCCATACAACAAACAAGTCTAACTCATGGGTGATCGACAGTGGTTCATCCAGACACATTACCGGTTTTAGAGAAGTGCTAGACTCCATGATAGAGGAGAATGATGAGGAAGTGACCATCGGAGATGATTCCTCACATCCTATTAGAGGAATTGGAACCTGCATCATCAAATTAAAGACAGGCATGTCATTGCAACTTGAAGGAGTACTATATGTCCCCGGCATCAAAAGAAATCTAGTTTCCATATCAGCACTAGAGGATAATGGATACAGAGTGACCTTCATGGAAAAAAAGGTGTTGGCTTGGCCGAGAAATTCTACCATCAAGAAAGCTAAAGTCATTGGACAAAGACAAGGCTATTTGTATGAGCTATGCACAGAGCCCAACTTAGCCTTAATTCATGAAGCCACAAATGCAAATGAGGTGTGCCATAGAAGACTAGGCCACCTGAATTATAGGGCTTTATCATCTATGGGAAATCTTGTCACAGGTCTACCTAAGTTGAAGCAATATCATTCAGAGGCATGCAAGGGATGTGCCCTAGGTAAAAATACCAAGGGTGCCTTCCAAAATAGTACTAGGAAGACAAACAAAATATTAGAATTAGTTCATTTTGATGTATGTGGACCTATGTCCGAACCCTCTCTAAGGGGATTTTTGTATTATGTAATATTTGTTGATGACTACTCTAGGAAAACTTGGATCTACTTTCTGAAATGTAAAGAATCAGAAGAGATCCTCAATAGGTTTAAAGAATTCAAATCACTAACGGAGAACTACTCAGGAAATAAAATTAAAACCCTAAGAACTGACAATGGGGGGGAATATACTTCAGAATTATTTAAAGATTTTTGTAAAAATTCAGGGATTAAGAGAGAGTTAACAATACCTTATAATCCTCAACAAAATGGGGTAGCTGACAGGAAAAATAGGACTATTGTAGAAGCTGCCAAAGCCATGATCCTTGATCAAAATCTAAATATCAAACTTTGGGCAGAAGCAACTAGCACTGCGGTATATATACAAAACAAATGTCCTCACTCCCACCTTGAAGATAAAACTCCTGAGGAAGTCTTCACCAAAATAAAGTCAGATATCAGCCACCTTAGGATATTTGGGTGTCCTGTCTATATACATGTACCTAAAGAGAAAAGACTAAAACTAGAACCTTCTGGAAAAAGGGGAATACTTGTAGGATATAGTGAAACATCCAAGGCCTATAGAATTTATATACAAGGTCAAAGAAATATTGAACTTAGTAGGGATGTAATCTTTGAAGAAGACTTAGCCTTCAAAAGAGCCCAAAGTACAATAGAACCTGAAATCTATATCCCTACTCCTAACATAGAAGAAGATCCTACTCCTGAGCTTCAGAGGGAGAATCCTGAGGAGACTATAGGTGAAACTCAAAACCCACCTAGAGAAAAACTCAAGAAAAGACCACTATGGGCCACCAAGACTGTAACAGAAGCTCAGAACTTTGCTGCTCCTTCAGGAACCTTCAGGGAAAGTAAAAGGACTAATAAATTCACTAGCTATGTTGCCCTTATGAATGATCTCTCTAAAGTTGAACCAAACAATGTATCAGATGCACTTGAACATCAAGTATGGAAGGATGCCATGTCTGAAGAGTATCAATCCATTATGAAGAATGATGTTTGGGAGATTGTTCCTAGGCCAACTAAGAAATCTGTTGTTTCATCTAAATGGCTTTTCAAGATCAAACATGTTGCAGATGGCAGTATTGAAAAACACAAGGCCAGATTTGTAGCTAGAGGGTTCTCACAAAGGGAAGGAATAGATTATGAAGAAACATTTGCACCTGTTGCCAGATATACATCGGTAAGAGCTGTACTAGCCATTGCAGCAGCAAAGGAATGGAAGGTACACCAGATGGATGTTAAGACAGCATTTTTAAATGGTGAGATCTCAGAAGAAGTCTACCTAGAGCAACCTGAAGGGTTTGAAATTCAAAATGCAGAGTCTCATGTATATAGACTTAAGAAAGCTCTTTATGGGCTCAAACAGGCTCCCAGGGCCTGGTATGAAAGAATTGACACCTATCTCTCAAAACTAGGTTTCACTAAAAATGATGCAGATCCTAATCTCTACTACAAAAGAAATAAAGGTGATATGCTAATATTGATTTTATATGTTGATGACCTATTAATCACAGGAGATGATCACCTTATAGATCAATGCAAGAAAGATCTATCCACAGAATTTGATATGAAGGACTTGGGACTACTTCATTACTTCCTAGGGTTAGAAGTATGGCAGAATTCCAATAATATTGTACTAAACCAAGGAAAGTGCACCTTGGACATTTTGACGAGATTCGGAATGCTAAACTGTAGGCCCATGACCTCTCCTATGGAAACCAACTTACATAAACTTAAAGAAGCAACAGCAGAATCACAAACCACTGATCCTACTCAGTACAGGCAGATGATTGGGTCCCTAATGTATCTATTAAATACAAGGCTAGATATCTGTTATGCTGTTAATGCTCTAAGTCAGTTTATGTGTGAGCCTAAGGAGATACACCTGGTGGCAGTAAAACATATTATGAGATACTTACAAGGTACCCTAAACCTTGGTCTTAAATATGAGAAAGTTGATATAGATCTACCTGGATTTACAAATGCAGATTGGGCTGGCAGCGTGACTGACAGAAAAAGCACTTCAGGGTGTTGTTTCAGTTTAGGTTCAGCCACGATATCTTGGATCAGCAGAAAGCAGCCTTCTATAGCTCAAAGTTCCACCGAGGCCGAATATATTGCAGCTTCTATGGCTGCCCGAGAGGCAATATGGCTTAGGAAGTTGCTTGTGGGATTGTTTGGAGAACCTATGAAACCTACTATTATTCATTGTGACAATCAAAGCTGCATAAAACTTTCAGTAAATCCAATATTCCATGACAGGTCCAAACATATTGAGATCCCATACCACTATGTACGAGATATGGTTGACAGGAAAGTAATTCAATTAGAATATGTTTGTACAGGAGATCAAACTGCAGACATTCTGACCAAATCTCTTTCCAGAGTGAAGATTGATCACTTCAGAAAAGGTTTAGGTATGATAGAAAGGTAATCTCCTTTGTAAATAAGATGTTTAATGTGTAAACTTCTTTTGTCATGTTGGGACATGTTGGGTTTCACCCCCTGTGTTCATATCTAAGAGGTGACGATCTCTCAGATTATGAACACTTGTATGCAGACATCATAAGGTGGCGATCTTATGATTCTCTAAACCAGTTATCATGTTGGATCTCTGGTATGTCATGGATGTGCCATGATGGTGTTGTGATAAAACATTTGTATAAAATGTTTGTGCACATATCACAACTTGGATAAGATGAGAATTTAACCATCCTCATATGTTTATCCTTAGTATTGCGTGTTTAGGCAATACTGATATCACGTGTTCAGGTGATATCTTGTCATAATGAAATGATGAATCTTCTATATCACATGGTTAGGTGATAATCTATGTCACATACTTAGAGTGATGTCTTATATTTGTATCTTGTGTCCTGATGGTACTTCATATCATATGTATAGATGATATATATTCTTGGAGACTGACATTATTCTGGTTATGAAAGAGAAATGTGATGCAGGTTACTTTATCTATCTTCCAAAGCTAAGAGGGAGTGTTAATGCATTAGTAGCTTCTGCAAGATAAGACTTCTCTAACCCGTTAATCTCCTTTATTTTGTTATGGTTTATTCATCTATGCTATTAGATTATCTGATTTATGCTTTCCGAACTGAATATGTTTATCAGATTGTAACATTGATCATGATTATGATATTGGCATTGGATAAAGATGGATTAGATCGACAACTTGCTTAACATAGTTAAGCGTCGATCTAAATGCTATTGGGCTAATAACCCAATAGCATATTAATGTCGATTCATTTATGAATCGGCATTAATATGCTATCGGGGTATTAACCCAATAGCATATGTAATGCTATTTGCTATCGGGTTTAGTTCATACCGATAAACATTTATAATCGGGCCATTAACAAAGCATCATAACTAACACCGTTTCAACCAAGTGTTTAAGTATTAAATGTTAGTTACCAAACATAACCGAAATCCGGATGTGCAATATGGAAAGACACCGATCAATAGGTGCCTTGATCGGTCAAGTCTAAAAGACATGACCGGTCAAGACATCTATCAACCGGTCTTCTAAAACATATAAAGCCCGACATGAATCATTTGGAGAAGACATATAAAAATATTAATGATCTCTCTCCTTCAGCCTGTAACAAAACAATCAGATTATTAGACAATATAATCATATAAAATTCTCACATATATAATTTGTTCTTTTATTGCAATTGAATAAAACTTTACATACTTGACACAATTTTCATTTAGAGGTGTATGTAGAAGGAAATGCTACAAGTTTTGATTTGCAAGTTCTCTCTTTGGCCTTGGTTATCTTATTGGATGTTTGGTTTCACATGACATTGGTTTTGAGGTCATCACTAGGTTTGTGGTAGTTTGTTGTCACTTGTATTTTTGGATGATGGCATGGAGGTTCCTTTATCTCTTTTCATTGTTGAGTGAGAAGAACTTGGGAGAGCTATGGAGACTTGTGGTGAGAGTTGTACTTGCAAGTTATTGGTTTACAAGCTTTGCATATCATCGTGGATGTTCCTTGGTACTACATGATAATTTTTACATATCCTATGTGATGCTATTGGTAGACTTGACATGCTTGATAATTTTCAGATTTGCATTACCCATGTAGTGGGCAGTCATGGATGTGTATGTCCTTCATTGACCGGTTTGCACATGGAGCTTATGATTTGCGGTTTATGGATTGTATATGTTGATGGCATGAGTTTACTATATTTTGCATACCTTTGAGGTATGGATAGTTGGATGTGTTAGCATTTGCTATGGGTGTTATTTCAGCTATGGATATTGCATCTTTGCAGCTACAGATGCATATTGATACCTTTGGATTGAGTGTTTGTGTTTGGGATATCGGTTGAGGCAAGACTCCTGCTTCTTTGTGGCAAATAGTGTGACTTCTATTTGGATGGCTTCTTATCTTTGTGCATTCATGCTCGGGATGCTGGTCACCTAGTTTCTTGTTACAGGTATCTTGATAGAGCACATGAAGCACTTTGATTCCTTGATGGAATATGTGGCTATAGGGATTGTTCCCTTGTTCATGTTTGAGGTTACTTGTTATCCCTTATGCAATGTATACAACAAGTGGGAGAATGTTAGGAATTAGGTGCTGCACACTTTGGGTAAAATTATAATGTTTAATACATAATTATGTATGTGGTGTGCCTGCGGTGACCTAGAGATATGTGCATCACTAGGAGTTAACATCTTGGGGCCACTTTATGTGTTGTATGTAACATTGGTAAATATTTAATGTAAGGTCTAATGAGAAAAGTATTTGATTTAATATTGTGGAAAAATAATTAATAAAGTGAAAACTTAATATCCAATATTAAATTGGGGGTTAATGGTTGTAATATCATGGTTTTAGTCACATGGTTTATGTAATACCACTTGGTGGTTTTGTATGAGCTTGTTTCTATAAAAGCGAACACAAGAGTAGTTGTCTTAGGTTGGCTAGTTGGGGTATTGAGTCTTCTTTTGAGGGATGCAGAAGCATGGCATGGGATGAACGGTTATATTGCTTGAACGCATGGAGTGTGCATTGGAGAGACATGTTTCTAAAGTGTTCATAGAAAACTTTGAAGATGTATTGTAATGTTTTATTGCTGAATAATACATGAGTCATGGATGCTTTTGGAGGTTGGGTTTTCCCCTCTTGAGGATTTTCCCAGGGCATATCTTGTGTCATCTTTGATGGTATGTTGTCTATTCTTTTGCATATGGACTGTGAATATTTGTTTGCATAGATTTCTCTTTCTAGGTAATGGGGAAATTGTCATTATATGGCTGCAAATTTCCTTTCATTAACCACCATCAAGCCTTGTTTCTCTTGTGCGTGAGCAATATATCTTAAAGATAGGATGACCATTATCACGAAGGGAGCAACCATGGGCAACACTTGATCCCAATTTTGGTATATATGTGATATTGTCCATCCTAAACCTAACTTGAGTTATACTCTAGTATAGTTCAGCCACAATTGCCAAATCTATTCATATTCCAAACAATAGATGGTAAATATCAAATGCTAGAACAACAAAAAACATTATCATGGCAAATCTACTCATATTCAAATATTCATATGATAGCATTGATAAGGCAATCATCATTTACATCGTAGAACCTTAACACATAATATTAGAGTTCATTTGAGATTTTCATTTTATAGAAAGCAACAAACAAATTAAGTTTTAACAAAATTTAATTGCATTCATTGACAATGTGCATATATATTATATAAAAATTACAACAAAATGCCCAAAGGCTACAAGTTTCAAATACAAAATGACAAAAGTATACACATATGCAGCTGTCCCTAATCAGCATATCCTAACACTCCATCAAAACGAATTCTAAGTCAGCCACTGTGAGAGGTTGTCTCATCCAAATCCAATGAAACCACAAGCAATACATCATGTGCCTCCTACTCATCAACTTCTATAGTTTGGGATTAACATCCCAACATGTTACTAGAGTATGACGATACTCAAGAGTCTATCGATCCTAAAGCTGCAAGGCACTATACACAGCCATCAATTTCTCCGATCATATAGAGGTAATCCTATTTGCCTTGACTGACTAGATGAAACTATATTGTAAAAGAGGTTTTTTCGGGTTAAATGGACCCTTTTCATGCTTTTTCAAGAGGTTAGAAAGATATTGAAATGAATTGTCTAAACTAGCTGTCTCTAAAACACTCACACTCCTTGAAGAACTTCCATGGCATGTTTGTTCAATTTCAATTTTTTGACCATGACTGCTGCTCATTGTTTTTTTGTTTGAAATGTAAATGACAATTGCAAGTGCAAACATAGAACACAAACAAACAAACAAAATCCTCCTAAGTATTTTAAATTTTGACAAAAACAAAAAAAAAGGCAAAAGAATCGTTAAAATAAACAAAAAATAATGAACTTATGTCAAATGATGGAGACATGGTCTTCTTTTTCCATTTGCTCACTTCTCTTCCCTTCTTTCACTTCGTTTTTCATGGTTGTGCTCTTCTTTTTTCTTTTCTTCACAATTTGCAAATGACATAAATGAGCTCTTTTTTTAATTTTGAATGTTATAATGGTTTTTTTAGGTTTAGATTTTACGTAAAGGGGTGTGAGGACCCTTTTTTTTTTGTCTTTTTAAAAAAAAAGTGAATGAAAAATTGTAAGGGATTATTTTCATAAATGTCCTTGAGACATTTCTAGATTTTTAAAAAATTAGGGATAGAACAAGGACGTTTCCAACCTGTCCCCATGTCCCCGAAATGTTTCCTTTTGGGGGTGTTGATCCCCAATAAGGCTTTCATCTTAAGTAAGGTCAGTCAGATAGATTAACGGGTGTGGGAACTCTTTTGACTCTATGAAACAACCTCCAAGATTTGAGAAGCCAGCTCTTCATTCTGAAAGGGGAGGAAAAGGGAGAGGGAAAACAAAAACTTAAACAGAGGCAAAACATCAGATGTAAAGCTTTTACAACACTCTAGATTTCTCCTTTTTGCAAAAAGACGGAGAGACGCTAGCTTTCAAAAAATGGGCATATGACATCACAACTTTTCATTAGATGAGAGGGGAATGAGATGCATGAAGTCATGAAGACACAAGGTATCACTTTCGCATCCTCTCATGAATTGCATCAATCAAGGCTCGAATGAAAACAAAGCAACTCTTCGAGATTTTCACAATAATTAACCATAAATAAAAGATCTATTTCTAATTGGCATAAGGTTATTTCCAAATCTAAGAATACTAGCAGAATGAATTCCACTAGATGAACCATTATCCTTAGATTGATTAAAATGAAAAAGCCGAAATGAGTAAACAACAGGTTCTCACGCATTCAAATGACATAGAACATACCAATTTAAGTGGAGCAAAAGAAAGGCAAACGCAACATAGTCTAATGTCCATACTAAGAACTAGCATGCTAAGGTCAGATCATAAGCACCAATTTACCAGGTGTCGAAACATTCTTTTATTTTTTCAAAGAATGGGATTTACAAAACTTTCTACTCTCATCAAGTGTTGTCAATTTTTTTACATGTTTCAAAACCCCCCAATACAAAGATGCTTATCTGCTTTTTTATGAAAAATTCACCAAAGATGGCGAGATTTTACACACTTTTGCAACTTGCCACGTGTCCTCGACAATCATGACTACTACTTTGATTCCTCACATGAGGAATTTTCAACGACGACTCTCACCTTAGGCTCAAGCATGACCGCCATCTAGATCTTTCATCATTTCGGGGTGAAACAGTTTTGCGCATGCCCTTTCCATTTGGAATCTTATACCATTTGATTTTGCTTTTAAACCGCTAGGCGTCTAGGATCATTCTACCAGCTTGATTGCAGACACTTCAAGAATTTTTTTGAAACTGAGGCATCGTGACAATTGTCATTTGGCTCTTTCTTACTTTGTTTCAGGAATTTAGCTTCAAACCTAGTGGGACTGTGCTTTTGATTCTCTGCAAAACTTCCACGTATCCTTGTGACACGTGACACAATGGAGAAAGCTTTGCAAGGATTTTCTCTTCTCTGTTTTGATTTCCCGAATGGGCAACAAGTGGCAGTCCCTCGAGAAGCTTCATCAAGGCTTTTAGGACTCAAGAAAAAGTGCAGGTGGTGAAATTGTCATTTTCAACATGTGGGCCTTGGGCGTAAAGAAGTTGCAACCATTGCCTTTTTAAAAACTAAACCTCTACAAGACCTCCACGTGTCCGACCTTTGGGAAGAGCCCATGCCTTTAGAAAATAAAATCATGCAAGCCATGAATTCGCAGATCGAGCTTCGGCTGATCTAGCTGTAATCAGAAGATCTATAGGGGCCATCCCTATTTTGGTCAAGGACACATCCCCAAGTCATATAGCATCAAATGAATCTAGTGCTAATGACATCTACTTCAATCTCATCAATCTAATCTAGCTTAATATTGAACTTGACCTTGTGTTTCTTGTTCACTTGAAATTTTAAACCTGTCTTTTACCCAACTTAATATGGATGGGTATATGTTTGCTAGTAAAGCCTTGTCACAACTTGGACATCCAAGATCAAATCAGACTATAAATGGGATTAATATTTGCATTTTCCTTTTCCTTCTTGATTTAGATATTGATTTGAAAGAGCTTGCTCATTTACTTTTGTTCCTTCTTTGTTGTAGTAAAAGCAATGCAACCGAATGTATCATGTAGGTCTAGATCGTCCTATATCTCCATGTCTTTTTCATCAAGCAAGGTGACTATGGACCTCTTGGAGACCCCTTTGTTACAACTATGTAGGTGCAATTTGACTATTTATTGCAATTCAAGATGCAACTTCGGATAGTTTGTATTTAGTGTGCTAGTCTTTAACACAGTGGATGCAATGATTCTTTGGGTCTTTACAAACACACAATAGAATTGCAATTTTCTTACCTTTCAACTTAACTTTGTAGAATTTATTTCACTAATTTTTTTGATTCTTGAGGTGATTTTTTTGACGTGTTTTCCTTAGGTGATTCACTCTCTCGCTTCATCTCATCTGCATTATAGCATGCTTGTGTACAAACTTCATCCATACCTAAAAAAAATTATAGATGAATCTTTTATTAGAATATTTAATTATATTTTAGTCACCTATATTTAGTTCCTTGTTTAATGGTCATTTAGCTTTTTAGTTAATTAGCTTTTAAGCTTTATTTAGCATTTAGCTTTTTCTTTTTAATTAATTAGCTTTTAAGCTTTATTTAGCATTTAGCTTTTTCTTTTTAGTTAATTAGCTTTTAAGCTTAATTTAGCTTTTAGCTCTTTAATCTTTTACTTTAACGTTATGTTCTAATTATAGAACATCGTCTTGTAACCTCTATATATACGTGTGTATATCGTTCAATGTAATCATCCGATTATTGAATCATTCACTCAATTTATTTTTCATGGTATCAGAGCATGGAAATTAAAAATTTTGAAAATTTTTGCTATTAAAATTTTTCGAAGTTTTTATTGAAGAGATTTTTTTTTAAATTGTTTTTTTTTTTTTAAACAAATTTTTTTTTCTCTTCCTGGGCAGTTTTTTTTTGTAGGTTGAAAATTTTCCTAGGGTTTCTACAATTTTCGACTAGGGTTTTGACCTTTCTGTTCAAGTCGAAATTTTATTTTGGCTGCAGATTCTTGATGGGTTTTTCGAGAGCTCAACTGGGTCATCGCCAGATTTTTCTGGGTGCATCGTTTTTCGTGCCTCAATTTTTAAGCCGTCGGATCTGCATTTTGTTTTCAGATTCTTGATGGGCTTTTCGAGAGCTTTTTTGGGTTGGTCTCAAATTTTTCTGGGTGCCTCGTTTTCCGAGCCTCAATTTTTGTGCCAACAAATTTGCCTTGGAATTTAAAAACAGTTCACAATTTCTGCTATTTCTATGGACATTGGGATTTTTGTTGTTTTTTTGGCACCATTTATGCTGTTTTAAGTGCAGAAATTTTAATTTTTGGGTTTCTTCCAAACCTCGAAATTCGTGCCTTAGAATTCATGCCAGAATTCTCCTATAGGGTTTCAGTTTTTTCAGCAGATGTTTCTATTCTGATTTTTTTTAAAATCAGATTCTTCTGTCTCTTGCTTTCACTTAGTTGACCTCGATCAACCTCGATTTCTGTGATGGCATCATTAACCAACATCGTGTTGGAACACAGTCAGAAGTTCAACGGCCGCAACTACAACACCTAGAAACAACATATGCTTACCATCTTTGAGTATCGTTGCCTTGATCAGCTTGTTTTGGGCAAGGAATCTCGTCCTACAACAACAGGTGATGATCAAGACAAACATGATGTGAAGAATCGAGAGGCTGTCATGCTTAGCAAACTCTCTGTCACAAATGATCAACTCCCACAAGTGCCTTCAGGTAAAACAGCAAAAGAGATCTGGGATCTTTTGAAGGATCTTCATGAAACGTCCGACAAGAGCCGAGCTTTATTTCTAAAGAATATGTTGTTTTCTATCATGATGGATGAGAAGTCATCTATCCAAGCACATCTTACGAAGATCAAGGACATCCGTGATCACTTAGAAGCTATAGGCTGAACCATGGTGGAAGAGGATATGGTAGTGATCACGCTGAAAAGCCTTCCTAGATCCTACGAGCATTTCATTGATACGCTCATTATCTCCTCTACTAGTGTTGATTTGAAGTTCCCTGATCTTTGCAACAAGCTACTCCAACAGGATCGATGGAAGCAGCAATTTGGAAGCAGCGCTAGTTCATCCACTGAACAGGCTTTCACAGCCTCAACTTCGCATAAGTACAAGGGTAAAGCTCCGTCCTTCCAGCAGAAAGGACAAGGTCAAGGTCAACCTCAGCAGTCTTCCAAAAAGAAGAGCTTACAGTGTTCCTACTGTCATATATATGGCCATTTGGTGAAAGATTGCCGGAAATTGATAGCATCCCAGCAATCCAAACAAGGAGGGTCCAAGCAGAAAGCCAATTCTGCCACGCATCCTGATCAGAAGGAATCTGCCTTCTATGTGTTCATGGCCCAAACCTCCTCTGATGATGTTCAATCATCAACTTGGTACATTGACTTTGGAGCCTCTTGACATTTCACACATCGTCGGGATTGGTTTACAGAGTACATGCCTTTCACTGATTCAGTGATCTTTGGTGGAGGTGAAGAGTATATTGTTGTCGGCAAGGGCAACGTTCAGATTTCATCTGGTGGGAGGGATTTAATATTCCTCAATGTATACTTTGTACCTGGTATGAAGCTCAATCTACTGTCAATCAGTCAGATTATGCAGCATTCACCACGGCTGGATGTCGTCTTCGGGTTGCACAAGTGCAGCATTGTTGACAGGAAGACTCGAACTACAGTTGCAGTTGGTATTGAGGATCATGGTCTTTATAGACTTGTTGATTCTACTGGTTCTCAAGAGCTCGCCATGGCAGCTAGGAGTACTTCCATCAACACTCTTTGGCATCAGCGATATGGGCATCTCAATGTCCACTATCTCTCTCAGTTGGTTCGAGATTATCTAGTCGTAGGATTACCTGAGATTCAAACTCAGAATCATGGAGTTTGCGGAGCGTGTCAAGCTAGAAAGCAGCATAGGACTCCGTTTTCAGATGGAGACGCTTGGAGAGCATCCAAGGTCTTGCAACTCGTTCATGCAGACATTTGTGGTCCCATGAACACTCCATCAGTCACTAGATGCAGGTATTTTCTATTATTTGTTGATGATTTCAGCAGACGCATGTGGGTTTATTTTCTTAAGAAGAAATCAGAGGTGTTCACCATGTTTCAAACGTTTAAGGCCTTAGTGGAAAAAGAGTCTAGCTGTCAGATAATCACTCTTCGGTCCGACAATGGAGGGGAATTTTGTTCTACAGAGTTCACCAACTTTTGTGCATCACATGGCATTAAGCATCAACTTACCACACCTTACACCCCACAGCAGAACGGTGTTGTTGAGCGTAGGAACCATACAGTCACTGAGATGGCTCGATCTACGTTGGAGCATAGAAATGTTCCAAAACACTTTTGGGCGGAAGCGGTCTTCACTGCAGTCTACCTTCTGAACCGGTCTCCCACAAAGGCCGTTAAGAAGATGACTCCAGAGGAAAGCTTGGTCTGGCAGGAAGCCCAACATCAGTCATTTGAAAGTTTTTGGCTCTACAGCTTATGTTTGGATTCCAGATGCCACGCGCACCAAACTAGATCCAAAGAGTCAGAAATTGATGTTCATCGGCTACAGTGACAACCACAAGGCATATCGGCTGGTTGATATAGACACTAATCACCTCATATTCAGTCAAGATGTAGTATTTGATGAAGAAAGAGGGCTTTTTCAGCCTTCCTCTCTTGATTTGAGCACTAAGGATCACCCTCCAAAGGCTGTAAGTATGGGTGTTCGTCTTCCCTTAGCTCCACTTGATGGAAGGGATTTAGTTGACTCTGAAGTTGTGGGGTCTCCCAGGCATGACATTGCACCCCCTGACTTTCCTCAAGATCTTCATGATCCACATCCAGAGGAGCTTGCTCCAGATATTCCAGGCACTCTTCATCCTGCAACAAATGTTGGTACTTCTACTCTCCGGCCTAAGTGGTGGACCAAGACCATTGGTGATCTTCATGATGATGAGCTCATTGAGAGTAGATCTGTTAGAGGTAAGAGCCAACAACACAGTTAATTTTGCTCTTATGACCAACATTCACAGTATTTATGAGCCTCAAACATATACAGAGGCTAAAGGTGTACCTGAATGGGAAAAGGCTATGGCAGCGGAGCAACATAGTCTTCTGAAAAACAACACTTGGGTATTGTTTGATCTTCCTCCAGGAAAGAAGCCCATTGGCTGCAAATGGGTGTTTAAAGTCAAGTATAAAGCTGATGGAAGTCTTGATAAGTACAAGGCTCGATTGGTGGCAAAAGGGTTTTCACAGAAGGAGGCATCGACTATGAAGAGACATTTGCTCCCACAGCCAAGATGAGTACCATTAGGCTTGTCCTCGCTCTCTCAGCTCAATTTGGATGGAAAGTCCATCAAATGGACGTCAAGAGTGCCTTTCTCAATGGTGATTTGCAGGAAGAAGTAGCCTCCAAGTTTCAAGGTTGTCGGTAAGGAACACCAGGTATGTAGACTAGTCAAAGCACTCTATGGCCTCAAACAGGCTCCTCATGCATGGTACATCAAAATTGATAAGTACTTGATTGATCAAGGCTTTCAAAGGAGTCCTTCAGATCCCAATTTGTATGTCAAACATACTAGTGATGATATTCTATTTCTAGTAGTCTATGTTGATGATCTCATCATCACTGGCAATGCAGCTCATCTGATCATGCAGGTCAAACAAAATTTGTGTCAGCATTTTGATATGACAGATTTGGGACTTCTCCATTATTGTCTCGGTGTAGAGGTTTGGCAGACTGATAGCCACATATTCATTTCTCAGTCAAAGTATGCCAAGAGCCTACTAGATAAGTTTCGAATGCAAGATTGTAAACTTGCATCTACACCTATGGAGATAGGACTCAAATTATCAGCCAAATCAGATTCACCTGTAGTGGATGAGTCTTCATTCAGGCAACTAGTGGGCAGCCTCATCTATCTTACCACCACTAGACCTAACATCAGTTATGCTGTGAGCTATATTTCTCGCTTCATGTCAGCCCCAAAAGTTGAACATTGGGTTGCAGCAAAGCGTGTGCTTAGATATGTAAAGGGCACTCCTGATTTTGGCATTCTGTATAGCAGAAGCAAAGATCCTAGGCTGGTTGGTTTTACAGACTCAGATTGGGCAGGTTGTGTTGATGACAGAAAGTCAACTTCTGGGTATGTTTTCAGCTTGGGTACAGGTGTAATCACATGGACCAGCAAGAAGCAACAGGCAATAGCTCTTTCCTCGACTGAAGCAGAGTATCGGGGAACTGTTAAGGCAGCATGTGAGGCAATTTGGCTACGTAGGATGCTTGCAGACATGCAAATGTCTCAACCAAGACCTACTCCCTTGTTTTGTGATAATCAAGGGGTTCTAAAATTAGCCAAAAATCTAGTCTTCCATGAGTGGACAAAGCATGTGGAGCTTCATTGTCATTTCATCCGCCAGCATGTTCAAGATGGATCAATGATACTGCAGTACATTCCTACAGAAGATCAGACTGCAGATATCCTCACCAAGTCCTTGAGCCCGACAAAGTTTCTCAAATTTAGAGGGCAGCTTGGTGTGATAGATAGCATGACCATTAAGGGAGGGTACTAGAATATTTAATTATATTTTAGTCACCTATATTCAGTTCCTTGTTTAATGGTCATTTAGCTTTTTAGTTAATTAGCTTTTAAGCTTTATTTAGCATTTAGCTTTTTCTTTTTAATTAATTAGCTTTTAAGCTTTATTTAGCATTTAGCTTTTTCTTTTTAGTTAATTAGCTTTTAAGCTTAATTTAGCTTTTAGCTCTTTAATCTTTTACTTTAACGTTATGTTCTAATTATAGAACATCGTCATGTAACCACGCATCGTGACACATGAAACTACCATAATACATTTGCAACCACCACGATCACATCTACAACCACCACCCTTACAATAATGCAACCACCACCTTGTTGATGTTAGTGGTTATGTCACCATGCAAAACACCAGCTATTTCAGCTTTGTTTCTAAAGGACTTCTGAGTTGTTTGATGAAGTGATTTGTTTTTAGGATTCTTACTGATAAAGTATATCCGGATTACATTTTTTAATTATATGTTACATGGACTACATCTCACCGAGAATCATAAATCTAATATTACGCCACAAAATTCTCAAGCAAAAACAGCCACAATTGCATAGGTAAAGCGCTGAAACGATTACACTGCAGTTTAGTAGGCCTTATTCATTTTTTAGATACGATGTAGTACATATCGCCTGTGCAAGAACATAAAACCATTGTGATCGATACAAAGAGGCATTCCATTTCATTCAGAAATACATCATTTAAGTCTTCAGTTCGGTTTAGCCAGACGATAAAGTAGCATGCACAGTACAATGTGCATTTGTTCCAAATAGTTGGGAATAGATCCTCGCCACACCTTGCATACTCAGTTATGTGTGCCAATTTAGATACTTCTCTTCGGATTTAGGTTTCTAAGGTTGCCTGACCGCATATCACCGTAGCCAGAAAAAAAAATCAATACAAAGCAGGATTCTCAATTAAATGAAGTAGCTGATGAACAAATTACTTGTGATCTTTAATTTATAAAATTCGCATATACATTCGACGATCAAGCCTGTGCTCTGGCCAATATGTAAACCCTAACCCCCTAGCGCATTACTTCTGAGTGAAAAATATAGAAAAAGAGAGATAAAAAGAGACCTAAATTCATGGCATTCAGGGCTTTAGGCCTGTCAAGAGTGAGAACGGCCACTCCGTTTGGAAACACATTGCCGCGTACAAAAGACGCTGCTTCCGCCATAGTGTTGGTATTGAATCTTTTTGCTCCCAAACCCCTCAAATGGCCACCGAGGATACCTCCTGCACTCGCATACGTCGGACTTGACAAGAAAATGGAAGCGAATGAAGAGATTCTGCGATAGGAATTATAAACTTGAGAGGCTATTCGCACGGCTTGTGAAGAAGAAGAGAGGCTGAGCATCATTAGAGAACTGATTCAATTCAATCGAAATTAAATCAGACCAGTAGAGTCATTCAGGTTTTCCGTGTCGCTTTTTGCGTTGATGTTGATGTTCTAATCGTCCTTCAAAACGCGTGGATCAACGTGACGTATTTTATGGTAAGGGTTTGGTGAAGGTTCTCAACATCTTTTATCCTTTTTTTTTGGAGGGAGGTTCTCAACATCTTGGTGGCTTAAGTGTAAATTTCTGCTGTAATTTCTCATTGAGAGTTCTCATACATAACCTATGTTTTTATTAAAAAGAAAGGAAAAATTGGAATGACTAATGATTTCATAATTTTATTTTATTTTTATTTGTTATTAAATTTTATGTGAATAATTATAGTTAAAGATTTATTTTAAAAATGTAATTAAAGATGATTATTTATTTTTATAAGCAGCAAAACTTAGCATTCATGGGTTATTAGTTTCACAAATTGCTACTTAAAAAATGGAGCAACGGCTCCTAGCCAAAATAAGTTAAGCAGTTTGCATGGGGACCCACCTTAGGAAGAGTGGGATGAAAAAAATTGTTTTTCCTTATACAATATGAAAATAATGTGAAGGTGAGCAATCTAGATGAGCTTTTTAAGGAGGCAAGGCTTCACAAAACCATTGGTTTCTTGATCAATGTCCACAACAAAAGAGCCAACATTGAAAGGAACTTGAAATTTGTTATCGATGATACTCTCGGTCTCATAGACTGATGGTCTCATGGACGTCATTAAAAATCCTTCATTCATTCATTCGCTAAGTATGTTATCTACTTTTTGGAGCTTGAGGTCATATTTTACCACTAACACGAAGAAGGTGCAATGGATGAGCCAATAGGGAAAATCTTTATTGAAACAATGAAGTAGAAATTTTACAAATAGAGTGGCAGCCAACAAACTACCAAATAAATAGCAGCTAAAAATTTATTACAAAATAGCCCATAATAGACAAGAAGATCCCCAGGAACTACCATACAATGTTACTGACTTAGATTTTAAGTTTCAACGTACAGTAACTCTTTTGAACACACAAAGTATCTCTTTTATGAAGTTGCAACATTTAGAACTTGATCTTGCCTAAGTGATTGTTGATCTTCATATTTTCTTTATGTCTCCCATGTAATTGAGAACACAAAGAAACAAGAGCTTTGTGAGAGTTGGAGTCCCTACCAATTGCAAGAAGTAGCAGTGAATATATTGAAGTAAAACTATTTTGTATAGAATAGCTTGTGCTTGTTATATTAAATTAATTAGATTTTATATGATATTTATAAAATCATAAATAGCATATGTTTGGGATTCACCAACAGACATGGTCGACAATATATTTTTGTCAAGTGGAACCAAAATGTTGTCCAACAAAATACGCAATGTGCAATGATAATTGAAATAAATAACAAAGTGTTGAACAATCTAATAGAAACAAATACACATTTTGCATATGAGTGAAGTGACAATGAAAATAGAAGATTATATTAGAAAGTATGTCATGACTAAAACATCAAGCATGCAGTAGATGACTATGACAATGTTTCAGCTATGCATGATACATATCGTAGTGAAAAGCTTTATGTACAAAAATGGGCATATTGAGGAGGTTCATGATATATGTTTATAAAAACTAGAAATTGGTTTGTACATTATAGCTATCAGAGTATCATTGCAAGGTCTTCAGTGGTTGGAGCATGAAGGTATTGATGCCTTGTAGCTTCTGAATGGAAGAACCTGCAAAATTGACAAGTATTGCAAATGAATATAAATGACATTAAATTTGTTTAATTAGCACAAAGCAATTGACAGAATAAGTGCAATTACTATAATCATGTTAAGTGGCAAATAAAGTAAATTTCTTGGAAGATATAAAATATAAAATATTATTTTATTTCTTAGTGGCGGTGTTTGTAAGCATATAGTTGAACTAGTTTATGAGTCTAAGAGATCTTGTCTTGCAAGTGGTTTAAGCATGAGGTAATTGAGAAATATGAAAATGTAAAATAAATAGCACTAAGAAAATGTCAAACCTGGTCACAAAAGAAAGTAGATATGTTTTGAAACCATAATCAAAGTGATCTATAACAATTGATTACTTACCTTGAACAGTAGACGTATGAGAATTCGTTGAGTCTGCTACACAATCAAGACCCTGAGGAACAAAAACAAAATTGCATTGTAAATGCATATGACAGTGTCCAGGTGTGTTACAATGATAAAATCTTACAACTTTTGTGATTAGCATTGAAAATAAATACTAAATATATATTCATAATCATAGACAAAACATTGCAAACCATTTATATTTACCAGTGTGGCATTTTGTGAATCAGGCCTAGTGTTTATTGCATGAGAAAAGATATGGACTCTAAATATAAACTTGTTTTGATTTTCATTTAGTTGTCTCCTTTTAAATCATTATCATGGACAAAGCATCTCCAGCCTGCAAAGAACATAGGCATATTATTGTTAATGATGCATCAGACTTTCCATTCATTGTCTTAGCCAACCAAAAGAGTTATTTCACTTTGTTATTCAGGCAATCGAATTGCATTTGCAATGCTTCTGGAATTTCTGCATTTGTAAATCACGTCAAAAACATTGTTATCTGAACCAAGAAATCATTTTGTTAAATACTTGTAATGTTATAAAACCTCTAGTTTTAATAATGAAAAGAGCAGTATACTCAATTTAAGAAATATGTAAATAGAAAAAAACATTTCTATTCTATCTTTAGAAATATGATTTTTAAAATTCTTAGAATATTTTTTTCCTAAACTTATATTAAAATATTAGAAAAGCGAAAATAGCACATACATATATAAAATATATATAGAATAAAGCAAATAAATATATGCTAAATTAAAAACATTCTATTTTTTTTAACAAACAAATTTTAAAACAATATTTTTATATAAGTAAAAAAATTATTTATTAAATTAGAAAAAATCTATTTTAATATGTTTTTTTCTAATTGAAAAAATAACATACTGTATGATTGATTAATAAATGGTTACATCTAGATAAAACCAAGATATTCATATCTTTAATACGAATTCTTATCAATGATTTAAATCTTTTTTTTTATTATTGGTAAAAGGTCGAAGCCAAAAAATTTATTAATTTTGAAAACCTATTACAAACTAGCTCACTAAGGGCATCGGTAGGAAAGAGTCGGGTGGAGAAAACCTTCAGTCTTGCCCCATAAAAGGATATGCAATACAGTAGTACATTTACAAATTTGAGGGATATTCCTCCTTCAATATAATCTGGCTACTTGCTACAATATATCAAGAGTTAAATAGAGGTCTATCTTATAAAGCCCTTGGAAGCATGGCTCACTCCCATATGTCCTCTTGGAAAGGCGCGGAATTGTTCCTTGCTTCAGCCTTCCCATGAAAATCGGGCTCTCAATACTCAAGCCAATAGATGTAACTCCCTGCACATCAAAAGCCAAAAAACAACTTCCAAACAACTATACCATCTGTCAGATGTAATATTAAACTGTAAAAGATGAGAGTGCTTCATATAAACAGAGGCATCCATCTACATCGCTTATTTATGGTATTATACCAAGACCATGCAAAGGAGGACAAAGCCATACAAAACTCGAACCAGACTGAGGATTCTGATCTCGAACCAGGCTGAGGATTCTGATCAATATAAATACCAGCTTGTATGTATATACTACTATACAGATGGCATTTATAGAAGTCAGAACTCAGTAGAGTCCCCATATAGATAACCAAAGGAATAAATAAAACTGAATTTATTTAAAACTTAGACATCCTAAATATAAAGACTATCACCAAATAAAAAGAAAGTAAATGACCAATAAGCTACTAATTATGGAAGTAAAGTCCATATATCAAGTGCTACTACTGCTAGATATCCGAATACTAATGCCCAAAAACCATATTGGAATGCATCCAGGATAACCATATTTGATAGAATCAAAATTTCTTGAGGGTTTTTAAGATATACTAAGTATATAATGTATAAAGAAAACATATGGAACCATAAAGACAAGAGTGCATTATATAAACAGAGGCATTCATTTACATCACTCATAGAACAATATATTACCCCAGGAACATGTAAATAAGGGGTCAAAGCCAACCATAGCACGGACCAGACTGAGGTTTCTAACCAATACAAACACCACATGTATGTATATACTACCTTACAGGTGGCATCAATAGAAGTCAGAACTTAGTCTAGGGTCCCCATGACATAATTCAATTAAAAATGAGCTATCCTAAATATAATAAACCATCTCCAGATATGTAAATCATTGGTAGTGCATTTACCTATACTCCCCATTGTTATCATCCTAGGTTATACTTTTGTATCTGGAGGATAGCCATATTCTATGAGTAAAACAATTCATACCCTGATGTTAAAATAAGCCCATCATTGTTAGTATTAAGTGGAACGTGCTACTAATATAAACCACAGAGAAGGAGTCAGCAAGTAACCCGCAAAATGAAAACTTATTGTAATTATGACTGAAATTCTAACTCACTGATAAATACGATATCCAAATAGTAAATCCAAGCTCACATATCTTAAATGATATCATGAATATCATAAATGATGCAACCATTCCAATTCTGACCCAAAATCCTAAAACCAAAGATTACAGAACTTCAAAATCTAACCATATGGTGCATAGATATATAATTGACTGTTAGTTTTAGGAGAATCATGTTGCTAATATTTACTCCTACCACATAAAATAAGAAGCAAGCTTGTATCCCACATAATTGAAAACTTATTGAAATTTTGACTGAAAATCTAAGCTCATTGGTTAATGACAAGAGTTTTCCAATGAAACATCCAAACACACATACATACATTCCAAATCTAACCAAAATCATAATAATATTTATATCATTCTTAAGATTGTTTTCGGAATCATACAGACACTGTTAAATCCTGAGAAACAGTATTAAGCATGTATCCTTAAACCTATTATGCCTAACCCAAAAAGAGAGCAGTCTATATCTAACTAACGTAATACTTAAACAAAATTCTAGACATAAGCCAAATAGAGTCAAGCCCTAAAGATACAAAATGGCTTCAACATATCCCTATGAGTTAATAAAATAAGGATCCTATAAACTTTGCATACAGGTGTTAACCTTAATCCTTCTCCAACAAGCTACGATCGACATACTCATAATTCAGTGTTGAAGACGAAGCCCCCATCTCTCGCCTCTGTTCTAAGAAGCATCCTTAGCCTTCCTGACCTAGCTGGCCTTTATTAAAACGGGTGGAATAACCTGAATCCTCTCCACATTTATTACCCCCCCTATCCTTTGGGGGTTCATACCCTTCTGCGACTAGGTAGTCCACCCACCATTTGTTTCCAACTGACTCCTTTAGATGAAGCCATTTCATTAGTAAATCTATGTTCCTAACAATACCTTCCTTCCGCTTCTCAAAGGCATTCCACTCCTTGATAACCAAAAGAGGTCGCCTACACACTCTAGCCCTATTACCACCACTTTGCGACACCTCATAATCTTCAAGAAATGGAATGGTAATATTATGATCCACACAATCCACTGCTAAATCTAAATTACCCAGGAACTCCTCCTTAAAAATGTTTTTTTATAGCAATTTAGCCTCATTCTTAGGGGTACCTACATAAAGCAGAATAGCTACAAAAGTAGTCGTAACATCACAATTTACCTGATAAACATGGTCGTAATTGAAGGCATCCTCCTCCATAATCTCCTGAATGATTTAAATCTTATCTATCAAATTAAAAAAAAAAAATTAAGATAAAATTTGGTTAGTTGGAATATACACTGTGTGTGTTGGAATTTTAATGTTAAAAGTGTAGTGTACAACTTAAATCGTCTATTTGGGTTTTAGAAAAGTTTTTCAATCTACTTCCAGTTATTATTAAGAGCTACATCCATAAAATATATGGCTTGCAAGAGTGGTACCATAATTTATAGGAAAAAGAATATGATTGTTAGTGCAGTTTCATTACAATCTTGCTTGCACATTTAAAGGGAAGATTCCCAGCCAGAGGCTGTTATAATTAGTTGAATTTCACAAAGCATAGAATGACATGATTACTTAAATTTCAGCATCATCTTGCCTAGAAATTCAAAGAAGAGACTCACATGGACAATCAAAATTATGTCAGGCAAGATTCAGAAAGCAGAAACTGATATCATTAATTTAATTTCAGTATAATCTAGCATAGATATAAAGGAAAGATTCAGAAGGCACAAAATTCTTAGATTAATTAGCTGATAGGCTATTTTAACGTGGGCATAGCCCAACGGAAATGTCTCACACTATTTCTCAACGACAACCCCCAACTTCATGACCACCAGTTTCATAACAAAAACTTTAGTAGTTCTCAACAGTGCAAACCCTAACGATGCAATCTTGCTGCACGCTTAAAAAAATAATATTGTTTTCCATTTACCATTAACCATTCCATTCACGTCCGCTTGGAACGATTTTATTTGCCAATTTTATTTGTTGTCGTTATGTTACCGTGACAAATTTTTATCCCAATTTTTGCGGGTGAGAAAAACTAATGAAAAAACATATCATAAAACTGAAGAAGGTTGCACACAAAGCATTAGGTATGCCCTTCGTACAATGGATGAATCATACCCCAAAAAATTAACATATCAAAGAAACCTTTTTCTTTAAATTTTAAATTATGATTTTTCCCTTTCCTTATAGAACATTACTTCTTTTTTTTTTTATAAAGATTTAATGATTGTTAATAATTTAATATTATAAATTTACAAGATGGCGCGAACTGTCAAAAATTCGTATTGGCAGCATCCTCTAAGGGCGCAACAAGGAGCAGGCGAAGCAAAGCATGGTGTTGGACTCGGAGTGAAGTTGGGTGGCGAAAGCAAAGGCTTCCATCCCTATGGAGACAATTCAGGATCTGGCGGCCAAGGAAAAATGGAGATCAGTGAATTTTGAAAAAAACCCTAGACCCCCTAGTGCCACAGGAAGGCTTTCATATAGGGATGTATTGGCCCCAATGAGTTTTTGAAAGGGGCAGATGGGTTGATAAATGACATCGTTTCTTCCATAATCTACATCAAGCAGGGTCATCTTGGAGAAGGGAGCAAAGCGTGAGGCAGCAGAGACAACCGAAAAAACCAGGGCCTTCATGGTCAAGACGAAGGCCATTCTTACAGGGGTATTGAAGAAATCAGGGCACCCTTCTAACCATTAGTGTGGTTGAGCATCTCTGAAGATAAGGGTTTAAGAAAGGAAGGAGTGGGTGGTCTAGGCAAATAGATATCCCGAAAGCAGATCAAGTGGACAATCGGAGATCTAAGAATGTAGGTATTTCAGCCCAAATTAGCGAAGTATGGAGAAAAAAGAGAGATCCCAAAGACATTGGTGAATGCTCCTAGAAGCAAACAGAAGTGCAAAACCAGGTGAGTGGTCCCTTCATTTTGACAATCCTTTTGAATGATAGTAAAATTAATGAAATTAGGGAAGATCTTAGAAACAGATGTTTCTTCACCAAATGGGGTGGGGGACATTGGGGCAAGGGCAACTTTGCCACCTAGTGTAGAGATGAATGGGGGGAGGGTATTAAGGTCATGTCACTTCCCAACGATTATTTTTTTATTGAATGTTCAGATGGAAATAAGAGGTGGAATATCCTTAACAATGGCCCCTATATGTTGGATGGCATTGAAATTCATTTAATAGACTAGCAACCGAACTTCAAACCCATAAATTACAAGTTGCCTGAATGTCTAGTTTGGGTGAGGCTATACAATTTTCTATCAGAATACTGGAATACCGAGGCCCTAAAGGGTATTGGCAACTGCTTCAGATCCTTTATATCTGTAGATGAAATTCTGGAACACAGGATTTGGTGAAGTTTTGCAAGGATCTGTGTTAACGTCGATCAAATATCAAGCATGTCGGATAAAATCAGGATAGTGGGCAACAAAGAGGGGTGGACACAAAGAATTGACAAAGAAGACCAAATGTTCATATGTCTCAAATGTTTCTCGAGGGAGCATATTGGATTGGATTGTGTTGTGTCAGCAAGAATCTATAGAGCATACTCATGCTCACGAATGTCTTAGCTGCCGCAAGTGGATTACAAGGTCAAAGAACATAGTAAGGTTCCCTCCCCTGCTTCTAAACCCCACTCCACATAAATTTCCTCATGATTTGGATGAATGATGCTATGGACATTGATGTGCCTCACAGAAATTTGTTGGTTGAAGGAAATTTGGGAGTTTTTGAGATCCCTATCATTCCTTCACAGGGAACTCGTCAAGGGTGTATGCTTCAGAGCGATTCAAGCCAGGCTCACGTTGACATACCAGTGGGAAACAATGCGGCTGAACTGCATTCACTTCTTTGGGAGGCAAAATCCCTTCAAGCAAATATAGAATCACAGATGAAGTCCCTTACAGCTCCACAGAGTGAGGAACTGCTCATACTCCCCAATGGGTACAAGGAAGAGGAGACCATCATGGCTAGACTTGAATATGGTTGTCAATATCTGTAGCATGTAAGTTGCATGCACATTGAGCTCATCGTAGCTGATAGGGAGAAAGACCCAGACACTCAAGTTGAGGAGTTATAGCAGAATAAGATGGGGGATGAGGAGTCTGGTTCGGAATGGGAGGAGGAAGTTGATGGAGAAGCTGATGAAATGGGGGATCACATCAAGAAAGGTTTTGAAGCCTCTGTATCCAAAATCAAGAAGCCTAACATCAATCCTATGGGTAGGAGAGGTCACAAATCAAACAAAACAATGTTGAAGATAGCAACAATGGCAACTCTTAATAGGGAAGGGTTCTCCCCTTCCCCAAGAGAAATGAGGATTATGACCTAGAATATCAGGGGCTTAAATGCCCCTGACAAGTGGCGCTTGGTCAAGCGTCAAATTGATGAGGCAAAAGGAGACATTTGGGTGCTTCAAGAAACAAAGTGGAACATATCAGATATTGATGTGCGGATGCATGTGTGGAGACAATGGACTGAGAAATTCGTGGAAGCTGAAGGGGCATCGGGAGCTATTGGCATTATTAGGAATCGTGTTGTTGGTCAAAGGAGAAGTAGTGGATGAGGGGAAGCATTGGTAGCAATGAAAAATAACTCTACTAAGTATTAATGAATGCTTTTTTATCTTCAATATCTATGGGCCCACTGTCGCCTTGAAGAAAAGGGAGTTGTGGAATCTCATATCAAGCAAATTAGATGGATGTAATAGGGAAAAAAGCAACATTGATGGGGATTTCAATGTGACCCTTAATGATCAAGAGAAGGTATGTGGTATCCAGAGACCCAACATTATCCAAAGAGACTTCCAAAATTTTATTGACCACAATTTACTTATGGATATTGTCCCCGAGAATGGTGTCTTCGCCTAGACAAATAGAAGGGCGAGCTTCTCCAATATTGCAGAAAGATTGGATAGATTTTTGCTTTGCGGGGATTGGACATCACAGGATCACCTAATGGTAGCCTTTCTATGTCCTATCTTAGGTTTCGACCATTACCCTATTCAATTGAATATCTCCTCATGTCACCTCGGTGGTGACATCCCCTTCAAATTCAAAAAGATGTGGTGCAGGGACCCCAATCTACATGATCTAGTCTCAGTCTGGTGGAATGAGATTGATGTTGGGCATAATTCACACTTGTATAAATTTAGTAAAAAGGTGAAGTACATCAAAATTAGGATCAAAGAATGGACATAGGAACACTTTAAGAATATGTTTGCCGAAAAAAGGAGGGTGATAGATGAACTTGAAAGAATCAATGAAGTTGTCATTAGCAAGGATGAATATCTTCAAGAAAGAATGCTTAAGGATGAGCTCAATGAGATATTGAAAAGGGAAGAAATTCACTGGAGGCATAAATCAAGAGAGATATGGCTCAGAGAAGGTGACAGAAATACCAAATATTTCCATAGAACAACAATAGCTAATAGAAACAGGAGCGGGATTTCACAAATCAACAAAGAAGATGGTAACATGGCTCAAAACCTGGAGGAAGTCAACCTTGAAGCAATAAGTTTTTTTGAATCCATTCTAAATAGGGGTAATCAAGTGGATAGAGAAGCTAGGAACATGATCTTATCCTCCATCCTAATGATAGTACATGAAGACCAAAACAAATAATTATACAAATGCATTGATAAGGAGGAAGTTAAGAAAGCAACATTTTAGCTTAACCCAGATAAGGCCCTTGGTCCTAATGGTTTTCCGGTAGTTTTTTTCCAATCTTTTTGGGGCATCTTAGGGAAAGATCTTCATCAGGTTGTGGAAGAATCAAGAAAAAGGATGACCATGTTGGGAGCCATCAATCACACCTTCCTTACTCTCATCCCTAAAAAGAGAAGCCCTCAGGGGATGGGGGACTTCAGGCCTATTGCACTATGCAATACCATATACAAGGTTGTAAAAAATATTATTGCAAATAGGTTGAAATGGATTCTCAATCTCATTGTATTTGATGAGCAAAGTGGCTTTGCTCCAAGTAGATCGATTATGGAAGGCATCATCACAGCTCATGAAACATTACACTCTGCTAGTAAATACAGCGATGCCTACATGATTTTTAAATTGGACATTTTAAAAGCATATGACTTAGTGGATAGAGAATTCCTCTTCGAGGTCTTGGATAAGTTTGGTTTATAGATGGATCAAATGGGTTAAAAGTTGTTTAACTACCCCTAAGTTCTTTGTGCTAGTCAATGGGTCTGCTCATGGATTTGTATCCTCCACCCGAGGGATTAGGCAAGGAGACCCTCTCTCCCCTTTCCTTTTCATCATAATGGCAAAGGCCCTGGGAAGATCTATCTGTGGATTGTATCAAGAAGGGCGTTGGGTGGGGGTGAATGTTGCAAATGGAGTTGAGCATACTACTTATCTCCAGTTTGCAGATGACATAATCCTCTTTGGTGCTTCAAGTAGGGGTGAGGCTAGAGTCATCAAATCATGCTTGGATGAGTATTGCAAAGCATCTAGACAAAGCAACAACTGGAACAAATCAAAAGTCTTTTTTGTTAAAACACAACCTAGGCTACAAAGAACTCTTTCTAGAATTCTAAATTTGAGAGTTGCAAATTTCCCTAGAAGATTTTTGGGTACCCCTCTATTCACAAGGCTAAACAAGATTAGCTACTAGGAAGCGTTGATTGCGAAGTGTAAGGCTAAATCGGATAATTGGAAGGGCAAGTGGTTCTCCTTGGCTAGAAGACTCATAATGATCAAATCAATATTAGTCATGATCCTTGTTATTTTGATGGCATGTTTAAAAATATATGTGGCTATGGAAGATGACCTCATCCAAATCATGAGGAAATTTATGTGGAGTGGGGTTGGTGATCAGGACAAGTTTCCCTTGATAGCCTAGTAGAAAATCAGTCGTCCTAAGGAATCCGGGGGTATAGGAATTTGTCAGCTGTCTTTAATGAGCTTGGCCATGGGTCCCAAGCTAGTATGGGCCATGTGTAGTGGGGGTGAGAAAAAGTGGGTCAGAATCCTCAGGAGAAAATACCTGGACTCAATTGAGCCAGAAATAATTCTGACAACTCTCAACCCTCCTAAAGACTCGACAATTTGGAACTATATACTAGAATGTAGAGACATCATTAGGGATCATGTTTCGTGGGAAATTGGAAATGGACAGAAAGTATCCTTCTGGAATGACTCATGGGGAGGAGGAGATATATTAAGCTCATTCCCTGATCTGAATTCTATTAAGGAGGAGTCAATGCGGCTTTGGGGAAGCAAGGTCTATGATTTTGGAGTAGTGTTGCGGGATGGTGTAATGAAATGGCAATGGAAGGCCCTAGACAATTTGAATGTGGATCAACGACAAAAAGATATCTTGGAAAATATTTTGAAGAATCGCACGATCATCCCATCAGGGAAGGAAGACATCTTTCGCTGGTGTGGCTCCAAGGATGGAAAATACAAGGTCATCTCGGGCTATAAGATCAAAGAAGCTACTAGAGATAATCATGAATGGCCATCAAAATTATTAAGGAACAAGCATTGCTTGCTGAAGGCTGGGGTTTTCACATGGTTGGCTATACAAAAGAGAATACTCACTTGTGACAGGCTCATGAAATTCGGAGCGCAAGGTTCCAATAGATGTGTTCTTTGTGGGAGAAATTCATAAACCATTGATCATCTATTGTTGTTATGTGAATACTCATGTAAGTGTTGGTGGTATTTCATGCAGAAATTAAACCTTTATTGTCCATTCCCGATAGGGATTGACGACTGGTTTAAAATATGGCCACAAAGGACCTCAAAGATGGTATTTGGGGATCTATGGACAATTCTCCCATCCTTGTTGATTTGGGAATTATCAAAGGAGTGCAACAGGCGCATATTTTAGGACAAGCTGATGGATTTGGGGGCCTTGTGTCAAAAGATAGAAAACTCTTTGATTTCTCTAACCAATGAAGCTACAAAATGGAAGACATTAAATAAAAATGTATATACAGGATGGGACTGTAGACTGAAACTCACCTTCCCAAAGCCTCTCTATTCCAACTCTTTTTGGGAATAACTCCTGCAACCCCCCGCTTCGATCCAGACCCCCGGTTCAGTGGGATGCTCCTGATCCTGGTTGGGTCAAGATAAACTTCTATGGGGCCTCTTTGGGCAACCCAGGCCCTAGTGGCATTGGGTGTGTGATTCGTGATGAATTTGGTAATTCTCTAATGAAACTTTCAGAGTATATTGGTCATGCTACAAACAATATAGCAGATTTTTGTGTTGCATTACGTGGCCTACATGTTGGGGTCTATAGTGGGGCTCAGAAAATCCATTTGGAAGGCGACTCCCTAAATGTGGTAAATGCGATCAGGAAAAATAAAACTCCATGTTGGATCCTCAATCAATGGCTCTGACCAATCAAATCTTTGTTGAATGAGTTGGAAGATTTTTGTATAAGCCATGTGTACTGGGAAGGGAATGTGATAGCGGATAGTCTAGCTAAAGTGGCGACGTAGTCTGTCAATTCATGATGGAATGGTACCATGTTAACATCATTCCTCAATGGCGCCTGATATTCCCACACATCACCCTCGCCTTTCTCGGATAGTGAGATCATTTATTTCCTTACTCTCCAGGCAAGATTGGATTTGATATTTCACTTCAAGTGGGATGGTATATGAGTTGGTTAACATGAGAGTTCATTAATGTTAGGAAGTTCTAGGACATCCCACATCCCCTTGCCAATCATGAGAGTGTAATCTTGGCCTTTTTATAGAACCTTTTTCTTAATTTTCACATATTACTTGGTGATTTTGAGCTATCACGGTGCGGTTGGGCTTAGGATGCTAGGGTTACCAAGGATGGATACACCTGTAATGTTGGAGTACACCAAATGACAAATGGTCTTCTTGGGGGAAATTTCTAACAAACGTCTGCTAGCAGTCATGGCCACGAAGCACCCTCTAATTCTGCATGTTGTAAAAAGAATTTTGGGTGGGGATTTTCTTAGAGCTTATCACCGGTATCAGGTAAACTCAAATATCTCGGTCATGTTCGTTGTCATGCTAGTTTATATGGGGGTGAGTAAGCAGATAGTCAAGAAAATGACTCAAATGATATTCAAGTATTGTTTTCTTGGTGAGAGTGACGTTGCGTTGGATAATATTTATGCCAACTTGTGCACCCCCCTACCACAAAACTACAACATGTCATTAGGAGCGGGTGCAAAGGTTAAGAAATTTGTGGTGGTGCAAGCCCTTGATTAGGGGAGCCTGGTTGCGGAATGGGACAAGAAGGACAAGAATATTTCATTCCTACTTAAGGCAATTGGCAATCTGTCGGGCCCTAGCAAGGCTTGGATGAGGCAGTTTGTTCTGGTGGAGGGCTTGAGTGAAAGGCGAGATATTGGAGTTCTAAAAAATGGTGAGCTTGAGCCTGACGATGCATGGGGCTTTGATCGCGATGAAGAATGGATTTCGAACGATGATCGTCTCTTGAAGGAATTGGCTGACTCGGAGGTCCATGCGGATTGTGGGATGGATTGCCTTGTAGTGTTGAAAGAGGTCCTTTGTCAGAAAGCAAAAGAAATTGAACAGAACCTGCGGGAGGAGGAGGACAAACAAACTTGAGGCAGTGGCGCTTGAGGAGATGGATGTTGGCTCTATCTGAGCCTTTGGGACTACTTCTCCTATTTTGTTTCTGTTTTTTGAATTCTGGCCTAATCAACAGGCACTAGCCTGTAATTTTGTAAATGTAGTATAATTATGAAGGGTGGTAGAAGTGTATGCTGGTAGTAGGTAGCCTCTATTTACCAGGTTTTTTAGGAGTTCTCGATTGTAGCTCATGGGCATCAGGCCTTTGGGGTAGTAGGCAATAGGAAGCAGGACATATTTCCAAAATTATACATGTAAAAATATTTTATATTAATATAATGGGTGTTGAACCTCTGCAACTATTTATCTATAAAAAAAAAAAAAAAATTATTAAAAATAGATATTGTTTTTATTTTTATTTTTAATTTTAAAAATAAACCTCTAAATTATGATTAATTTGATTTTAAAATTTTGAAAAAAATAACGAAATAATAAAACATTAAAAATATATTTGTCAATTAGTACAGCCTGAGTTGGCCTAGTGGTGGAGTACTTGTGCTCTTAAAAGAGAGGTCGCAAGTTCAAATCCCATAAGGGAGTAGGGTATGCACACCTTATTGGCTTCGACCCATTACCTATCAAAAAATAAAAAAATAAAAAAAAATTGTCAACTTTACAATATAATATTAATAGAGCTTAGGTTGGTACTATGAATTTTTAATGATGAAAATTGTATATTTAAAAAAAAAAAGATATTATTTATTTATTTTAATTTATTGATCATAAAAATAACAGTTAATTGTTGAAATCATGATATTTGTTTTAAATTTGACAAATAAAAAATAATAAAAATGATTTTAAATAATAAATATTAAAAAATAATTTAGGTATTTCAAGAGAACATATTAAATATTGATTAAAATTCTCAAATATGTTGTACATGATATATACAACCTTATTCTACTAAATATATGGAAGCAACAAAACATAGTTTGATTACTAAGAGAACGTTTAATTTATTAGCTTATCAAATGTAAAAAAATGTATTTGTTTGTGATAATTATTTGTAATGTTGATGAAGTGATTTTAACATATAAAAATCTAAATGCAAACTAATTTAGAAATTTGAACTATACAAAATGTTTTGCAATATACAATGTTGTTTGAATGCAAGCTCTTTGATCATTTCGCAATAAAAAAAATTAAAAGAAAAAAAAAATAGATACAACCTAAAAGAACTACCTATTACAACACATAGTGAAGTTGAAATTTAAGCACTTATTTTAGCTTAATCTACTTATTTTTGCTTATTCTAGCATATTTCAATTTTGCATCCAAAAACAAATGTATTTAATGTACCCAACTCCACAAACATAAAGATTCATATGTACAAACATTTTGCATTATTCAATAGTTCTAAATTTTTTTATAGTCAACAATATTTAGAACTAGAAACTTTTAGTCATATATTTCTATTAGCTAACCATTGCACCTCCATTTAGTGTAAGTGCTAGTATAGTTTGATTCATAAATCAAAGACCCCTATATTTACTTCAATTTACTTATAACATTGCACGGGCATGTGAGAGTAAAATTTATGAACCAGAGACCGTTATGGTCACTTTCATTTCAAGTTTCAAAATTATCTTGTTTGACCATTAAAAAATGGAAATTGAAAATGCAAAGACCAACATAATCTTAATCTTATTTGGCAATTGGAGACCTCAACTTTAGCAGAAGTATTAACATAGAAAAAGCTTAATTTGAAATTAATATCTGAATAAGAATAAAACCTACCATATCTCATGTTGAAGTATTAATAGTTTCAAAAATAAAAAATCAATCCATTGCAAGTGACGAACCTGAAGATTGTGTTGTGCAATCAGTAATGTTTATCAAAAGTTTTGCATCAAGTCGTTTCAACTACAAGATGTTTTCTATAGTGTGAGAAAACTTTTTGTTTGAAAAAAAACAAAAACAAAAACGTTACAATCCATGAAAAAAAAGAAAACATTACATTCAATTGAAAAGTATTAATTGTTTAACACGTATCTAAAACTCATAGAGCAAATTGCAGCCCTTCCTTTCAGAAGAATAATTGTCTATAAACTAAAATTTCTTCTTGCTTTTGAATTTTCAAGGATAAGGATAAGAGTGAATATAAAATAAAAATCAATATCATAATCTACAAAACATTAGAAAACCATTCCAATATTTTAATTCCTTCTTGCTTTTGAATTCTCAAAGATAATGATAAGAATGAATATAAAATAAAAATCAATATCATAATCTACAAAACATTAGAAAAGCATTCCAATATTTTCCCTCACATTTGTTTCGCCACCTAGTTTTTGTTTTAAATGAAAAGAGTAAAAACCCAAGGAAAAAAAATTCAGCCAATCAAAAAAATACAAAATGAAGAGAAGAAGGATTTTAATAAAAAATCAAGATAAAGCATAGAATAAAATTTTTGACGTAATTTTCAAACCAAATTAACGAGTGAGATGAAACCTATAGATAGGCAGGACTAATAATTTGGAAAATGATATCAATGTAAAACTTTTACATTTCACCTTTTGGATGAACATTAGGCTTTGCAAAAATTAACATCTACTTCCCCATATATTAAGAAAAATAGCATGTCTTATAGAATGTACAACAACATTGTTTTGTAAATGAAGGCTCGAAATAGCTTCTTTCCAACTTAGTATATGCTCAAAAATAGTAGGAAGCAATTTGAAAATAACATTCCATTTTTCCTTAACCCTTGAGCAATCCTAAAAAAACATGTTTCAAGGTTTCATGTTTAAAAGGAGTTTGATTGGCTACACCATCATACATCTCAACCTATCACCAATGAGCAATTTGTGGTGTAAGACTTTCTAGCCAAAACTTGTGCATTAGCTTCAGCTTTCGAATTCCAAATTTGAGCACTCAGACTTCTCCAAGTTTTTATTTGAATTTACATTTCTATTTTTTATTTAGTCTTGTAGTAAGAGACAATGAAGGAAAGAGACCTGGATAAACTTTTTTTAAAGGAAAATAACCAAATTGAAATCTAGACAACCAACACCAATTTTTGATAAAATGACATTGCAAGGGAGTGCATAGCTTTACATAATGAGGCCCATGGGAACCAACGATCTCAAAAAGATAACAAAGCTTTCAAAATTATTGCCTAAACCAAAATCATTCATAATGTTTTTTCATGTAGCCCAATCTAAAACATTAAAACCCCACAAATCTCCAAATCGTTGAATGTATTTATTGAATAGGTAGTAAGTTTGTTTCAAGAACACAACAACAAGGGGATTTCCTTGGTATTGTACCATTCTATTTCACCAAATGGATGATAAACCAAAACTAAAACCATGTTGAAAGGAAGAAATTTTCTAACTCAAACATTTACAAGCATACTGCCAAGACTTCCACCAATAAAGAAGAGGGAATAAATCTTTTAGCTGAAAAAAGGAAGCAAGCAAAATGAATAGATTTCTATTATTTTTTGAGAGAAGCCTATATAATTCAATGACAAACCAAAATCTTTTGAGGTTCATTTCTAGAAACCATTCTAACTATCCATTTCAATGGCAAACACACTCCGTGAGCTTTGGATCCAACAAACACAACCCCCCTTTGTTCTTAGGTTGGATATAATATAGTCGTGAAGTCTAAAAGTAAAACCAACCACGTCATTCCAATCAGACCATAAAAAATGACTAATGACTTTGTTTAAGTCTTCATAGTCTCTTTTTTTGTTGGGATAAGGTGTACATACATCTCACATAATATTTGTAATATTTTATTATTTTGTTATGTGTGTGTTGCACCTAGGGGAACCTAGATGGATGTGCATCATGTAGAGATTCTATTAGGATTATTCTTGGTACCACTTGATGAGTTGTATTGTAATATAGTAGTATTATATTATAATTATTTAATATTAAGAAAATATATTCAATAAAGTTGAAACTTAGTACCCAATATTAAATGAGGGGTCAATGGTATTATGTTCACATGGTTTTGTGGCACATGGTTTTACTTTACCACTTGGTTGTATTTGTGTGAGTTTGAGCTTATAAAAGCAAGCATGTGTTTAATGGTCAAGGTTGGCTGGTGGTTTGGGTTGTTATTGTATTGTCTTTTGGAGGATTTCATATGTAAAGTATGACATGGGATGTGTGGATTCATGTTTGGACACATGAAGAATGCATTGGAGGGTTTGATGATTCAAGAGCATTCATTGTAACTGTGTAAGTACATTGTATTGTTTTATTTTTGAATAATACATGGAGCATGGATACTTTTAGAGGCTAGTTTTCTCCCTTGTGAGGGTTTTCCCAAGGTATATCTTTTGTTATCTTATCGCTTCTTGATTTAATCTTTGCATAATGATGATTTTCCAAGCTTGTACACATGCTTTTCTCTCATGGGTTATGTAGGAAATAGATTAAATATAAATAGGTATGCAACATTATTTCGTAACAAGTGGTATGAGATATTTCATGCTTGGATTTGGAGTTATAATCCTAGCTTGAGTGGAGAAGGTGCAAAGTTGAAGTCATGGCTATGCATGAAAGATTTGGGACATTATGGAACACACTTGCAGGTTTTTTGATTACAAATCTTTGGGTTTTGGGTTTGTTATTATGATGGGTTGTTTGCATATTTAGAATTTAAAAAATATTGGGTCCAATGGATTTTTTAGATACGCATTCAAGTGAGGGTTTTGGGAGGGTGTTTTCATAAATGACCTCCTGGGAAAACACAAACCTCACCATTTGATCCAAGTGGGCTGAGCAATGAACTTTGATATAAGATTCGACCTATTTTGGCCACATTTGAAAAAAATACAATTTTATTTAATATGATGGTCATACAACAATCAAATTTAGTCTAAAAAAATGAGCGATTAAAATCAATGAGACAAATGCGTTGAACAAAAGAAAAAATCTTGCAAAAAGAAATTTCAAATTAAAAAAATTATAAATTTATTGGGGACATTGTTTTTGGAAAGACAAAAATATTTTTAAAATAAAATAAAATAATGTTGGAATGGTGGGGGGGGGGGGGTTCTCCCACTCCCCCGATAATCCTGTAGTAGTGATGTTGCAACTGCAATTTGTAGTACTCAATTCTACGGCGGTCAGTCCCTACTAGCCGTACGACAATTCCAGCTCTACCAAGCCCCCAGTTCGGCAATGGAATCTCCACCCACAATAAGGCTTGCCAAATTTTTTTAATAAACCACTCGAAAATTTGAACGCCAAGCAATTTTTATTTAATGTATTTTTTAAATAATATTAAAAAATATGCTACTAAATTTTAATATATGAAAAATTGAATGTCGCCTAATCAAAAGTTTTAAATGGATTGTTTTGGGGTCAGGATCGAGCATGGCCTGACCCCATATAGTTTATTTATTTATTTTTAAAAACTCTATAATATGAAATTAAATCAAATTGGTAATTTTTTGAAATCACCAAATGTTGTCTATATGGAAAAATTGGTTATTTTCTTCCAACTAGCATAACTTCCACCCAAAATGTAAGATTTTTTGACTTCTTATACTTGTTGAAAAGTTGGTTCCGAGAATTACACAGTGGTAGAGGTTTGATTTGTTGATTTTGCCATTTTGCCATTTTTGGGGGCCTAGAAGTTAGATGTTCTCTATTACAAATTTTTGGTCATAACTTTTGCATGCAAAATCAAATTTTTGATTTCAAATAGGCATTGAAGAGCATGTTTAGTCTACTACCCAATGGTGCTATTATTTATTAGTTTGAGGAGTATAGAGAGTTGTGTACTTGTTTGATCACTTGTAGGTGTCTAGAATTTGAGGTGTGACTATATGAGCATTTGGATGAGTTATGAAGTGAAATCTTGAGGGAGTGCATATTTTTATGAGATATTTATGATGATACAGTTTACTATCAAATTTAGTGCTTCTTGGTACAGATTTACAAGTGTTTTTTTAGAGTTGGACTCTAATGGTGACAGGTACACAAGTTGTCTTTAGTTTGAGGACAAAGTTGGACATGGTTTGAGACTTGGATTCTTGTGTGGGTGATAGTTGAGTGCAGGTATAGTGTTGGTGATTATTATGATGTCATGGTTATGCAAGCATACTTTGCATTGACATAACATGATCATGACTTTGGTGATTTGGTGCTAATTTGGTTTGATGGTAAGAGCTTGCTTCTTATCTCCTTGATGCTTATTTGGTTCTTTGACTATGGTACTTGGTTGTGGACATTTTTGGTAAATCAGATCGAATGTTGATTTGTGTTTGAGTTATTTAGTCTTGTTATCACCAAGATTGTACCTGTGACGCTTAGTATGAAACTCAATAATCTTGTAAAACATGGGATGATTTCCAAGCATGTGGGCTGCCTATGATGGAAATCAACCTCCAGAGTGAGCTAGTTCTCTTGATGAATACCTCTTGCAAACCTAACTTGATGGGAAAAGGGATAGGAAGAATTGCTTGAATTGAAACCTACCCTAGGAGGCGATGCACCAAATATTTGAGAAGCCTAATCAACTGCACTAACTCACAACACATCTCAATAAAAAGACCTTTATTTATCACAACTCAACTAAGCATGTAATACATAAATATTTCATAGAAAGGGCCTGATTAGAAAGGTTGCTTGAAGGAAAATAAATTATCTTCTCAACTTCAAACTTATCAAAATCAGAGTACACAATCTAAGACGTGTAATAATAATGCATCTTCTTGAATTAATATTGATTGAAAGAGACAAAATCAAAGGATTCTAAGAATGAATCATAGAAAAATCATCAAATCTCTCACCCAACACAACACACAAAGTATTAAGAAGGAAAACTTGTTGTATTTTATTGAAAAACTGAAAGAGTTGTCATTACAACTGAAATGCTACCATAATGAGATACAATCTTCATGCCTTGTTGAAAGAAAAAGACAAAGAGAAAAGAACTAACTCTTGAAAATAGAAAAGAGAAAGCCTTATAAAAAAGAAGCCCTCAAAGCAACTAAATGTAAATTGATGATGAACAACACCTCACACCTCCAAGAACTCAACCGAATTAAAAGTCTCCACCCTCTACCTTGCATGATAAATCAGCTTTGGGTCGAGTTTGAGGAAAAGGTGAACATGAAGAAGGGTGAAACTGCCTGTAATTGGTGGTTGACAGCTTCAAAAAGTAGTGTTAAGTGGTATACAACCCATGTGGTAGCTCAAACTGATGTAGAAATCAAATATTCCCCCTTTTTCAAGGCTCAAACTGATGTAATTGCCTCCAAAACCCCTAACTTTCAAGCCTTAAACTCAAGCTGAGTGTGACTCAGAAGTCTATTTCTATCTTTTTCAACTCCCTCTTGTATTGATTGTATAGAATATCAATTGATTTGATAGCTATGACTGCTATGTTTTCCTTCAAACTCTTCCTCTTAGGCCTTTGAACTGATCTTTGTATTGTAAAGTGAAAGCAATGACTTTCTTTTCATTGATTTTTTTTTTTAAACATGTGACTGCTACTTACTGGCCTTTGATACTTTTTCTCTTTTAAGAGACCAGGACTATCAATGTGAATCTTTTTTGTTAAATATGGTACTACACTATGATTTACTATCATTTATGCCTAAGCATTGTCTTTGGTTACTGAGATACATCTTTTCCCAAGATTTGAGTCTTTCGTTGCTCTATGCATTTATTCTTTGCATTGACTGTTGAAATGCCCTTTTGGTAAGGTCTTCTATCTGTGTTCCTGAACTCTTTGGACTGATATATATGATTTATCCATACCTCTTTCCCATATTTCCTAGGCACTGTGGCACGGTTCTTTCCTTCAACATTTTGATAGTTTGCATTAGACCTTATACTGTAATTGTGACTTTTGGCATTCATTATGGTAGTCCTTTATTCATTGTCCTCAGTCCCTATGATTTGTCTTAGGTTATTCTCTCCATTATTCATGACCAGGACTATGATTGTTCCTTTCTTCATGCTCTTGGAGGTATGTTTAATGTTCTCTAATCAAAGAATCCCTTAACTGTCTTCAACTATGCTACAGGTCCTTTTGTATTTGGAAGTATTTTCTGTTAGTGACAATTATTACTACTCTTTGATGTGTTTGGCTTCAATCTAAAATATTTTTGAGCTTTTTGAGCTTGAACATTGTATCATAGTGATGTTGTCTTTCACTGTCAACTATCCTTCACAGGCTATCATTGTTCCTATTGCCTCATAGTGTATTTTTTGTTCCTCAATGCTTATGATTTCATTCCTCATTGTCAAAAGGATTGTGACTACACATTGTTTTGACAGTCATCTTCTTCCCTGTGATTTGTTGACTGTATCCTTCAATTCTAGGATTGTTATATATGCATTTTGTCACTAACTTTAATGCTATAAAAACCCTAGGATTTGATCATGTGGATATTTCCCTAACAATGACTCACCATTCATCTTATTTTTGATGGTCTTTGATCTTAGTATGCTGTAATTCTACATAAAGGGTTGCTACAAGTATCTCTTGACAGATTTGTGACATTTTTTGAATCACATCTCTACCCTATAGCTATTTGAAGGCTACAACGACACTTTTAATCATTATTTGGCTTTCTTCAAAACTATGCGATGTTCATGTGACTGCTCTTTATGATCTTCTTAAACTGCCTTTAACTATCCCATTTGTGATCATTGATTCCTCTACTTTGGAACTTGTTGAGTGATAACTATTATTCCAAATGGTTTCCTCTTTTCTGCTCATAATGCATGGTACATCAGTTGATTGTTGTTCATAGCTTCTCATGCTCAAATTTGCCCTCATTTTGCTATCAATATGTTGTATCAGTCTTGCTTTTGTTGAGGGTTGTAAGATCCCTTTTGACATTCAAACTATCATTGATCAGATTTGATGATTTTAGCATGGTCTATGTTAAGGTCCTTATCTACATAATGACCACTTTGACATTATGACAATCTTAAATCTGATCTTTCTTTGACCGTTCCTTGGTTGTATGTGCTCAATGTCCTCGAGGTTTTGTTATCTTTGATTTTGTTGAATGATAGAATCAAATCTATTATTTACTCTTCATTCAATATTATAGAAGTCTCTTTCTTGATCTCTATTCGAAACATGGTCTTCATGGTCTTGTGTCTGTCTTATGTTTGTCTCTACACTTTGCATCATGAAATCCTTTCATGACCTTTGATGTTCTAACTATCCCTAAAATTGTGTCTTTACCAATATTTTCACTAAGAACCATAACTATCATAGTACCCCTCATTATATTGACTGCTCTTGTGATTAAGCCCTCATTGTTGATTTTATGCAAGGCATCTCCCTTCTTATACTGATCTACATCTTAGGTCTCAAGTTGTATTTCCATTCAACTGCATTCTTATAGACACTTTGACTAGTGAGCGTTATGTCCTTGAAGTCTTCTATTCCCATATACTTGTTGTCCTTGGATGCTCATGTAATACATCTTGTCCTTTAATGGTGTATTGGCTTTGATATCTTTATGAAAACTGCTATTACGTCCATTCTTGCTAGAGCTTTTGCTTCAAGCATAAAAGAAACAAAACCCTAAATGCATCAATAATAAAATTGCTTCCATGATAAGTAAAATAATGTAAGTGAAGTGAAGCACACCCACCTTCTGCATGCACAGACTCTGTATTGGCATCTTGCAATTATCCCCATGACCTACCCAACTCTTTACACGTTTTCTTCTTCAAAAGGCATATTTCACGTTGATCTCTCTTAAATTGGTTCTTTAACTATTTATTGAAGCTTTTCTTGATGTCATGTAGGCTTGTAATAGTAAGAGAACTCATTGGGAAGATGGGAAACAACTTTGAGCTTTCTTGCCCATAACCCTAGTTCTCTCATACCATACAGAGTTCTCTCATACCA